>NC_090941.1:289263098-289888098 GCF_040938575.1 Ambystoma mexicanum | reverse complement strand
CTGCTAGGTTTAAGCAAGTGTGCTGGTGATTGTTTTAATTGACAAGTCGTGACTATGATGTCATTATGTGATTTCTGGTACATTTGGTGCAACAGAGAAAGGGTTGAAGGCTACCTGTAAACACTAGCCTTGCAACATAGGCATCTCTCCAAAGGTTTCTGTAGTTCGGATTATCAATTATGTGTAGCTACTTGTCATCATATTCTGTTAACAGGGGCATGGTCAAGGGTAATAATCAACGCTCCACCTTTTAGACCAGTTATATATTTATATACACTCGAGTGCGCGCGCGCACACACACACACACACAATTGCTGGTGCAGTATTACTCAAAGCATCCCCGCCCACCCTGTACACAGGACCAAAAGTGCAGCCACATCATTTATTGATAACACAAAAAGAATGTAATGAAATTATCAATGTTCTTGAATTAATTATGAACATGATTAAGAAAGCTAAAATCTCAGGAGCCGGGATCTCATTACCCATTCAGTCTTAGGGATTGCTTTCATTCAGCGAGGCAAAAAGGCTTTGAGCTGTGCCACAATTGCCTTGCTCTCATTTATTTGTGCTTCTATTAGGCCACTATTTGTTTTTTTTCTGCTCGACTCGCCTTCTGAAATTATTTTCGTACGCCGCTGCTAAACAGCCCTGCTCTTTTATCTCGCCCCGGGGTCGAGGATGGCAACCGACAGGGCCTACTACGCCATGCCTTGGAGACGACCGCGCGCCTTCCCCACGCCCTGCGCTGCCTTCATTTCACAGGAGCGTCCACGCGCCGTCCAAGGTAAGCCCGCGAAGGAACGTGCGTAGGTAGGGCGGGCGGCGGGAAAGTTCTGTCAGATTTATGCCTGCAGCTGTACCCCGGCGCTGTCTGATTACCATTCTGTTAGTGGGCACCATGACATCATTATCGCCGCGCAGTCCGAAGGAGAGCGCGGAATCCTGCAGGTCTGTGGCACTCTCTTTGGAGCGTGTACACCGACTGAGCCAATCAGCAGGTTCCGAAACAGAAAATAAACTATTGCAAATGGCTGTCGTAACTCGAAAGCCAGTCTAAAAAGGCCAGTTTTACATCCATAGCTTGCGCCATGTTGTTTCACTCGCAGTTCTTTATAATGTGTACTGGGATTTTGCATAAGTCTTGCCATTTTTTTTTATTACATGTGTGTTATGTCTCTCTGTAAAGGCCGCTTAAAACAAGGGCCTTTTTTTTGTTTCGTGTCTTCGCGAGGAAGCGGCTTGGTGTTGCTTGCATAATGAATAAAATATTTCAATTACGCCGCTGAACACGGACAGGCACTTAGGGCTGCGTTTAATAAGAGAGAACCAATATTAGTAAGCACACGCCTCAGCCTGATCTACGGCTCGGTGGATAATTAAAGGGTCCTGTAATTAAATAATGTTCAATTGTATCTGCATAAAAAGTTTCACCAATGCAATTTCTGCGAACGGACTGACCATAAACAAAAACGCATGTTCAGTTGGTTGCAAATGAGTTGCCACTACCGCAATGCATATGCTTTGATGTCACTTCCAGCAAGGCATCCCGCCCAAATTAATGGTTAAGTGCAGCTGTTAGAACCAGGGCGTTTTCTAGAATGTTCTATAACGGTAAAGGCTCGAACTGAATAGTTGTCCGTTTCCCAAAAACAATTACTTTTGAATGATATGCTTCATATTCTAGCTCACTGCCTCTTATGCCTGTTGCTCTCTCTGTTGCATTGTCTCGTGTTTTTCAATCAATACCATGGCTTTTTGTAGGGTTCTTGCTCGCTGTCCCATCATTCTAGCTATGTAATCTCACTGTCTCTCTCACTGTCTATTCTCTTGGTCGCCGTCTCATCTCTGTCAGCCTCACCATCTTGTCTGTCTTCCAATGTCTCTCTACCGCAGTTCTCCCCACTTCACCTTTGGTCACTCTCTTTAGTCTGTCTTTTCACTATCCGGTCTCCGGTCTCTTTCATTGTTCCACATTGGCTTTATCATTTTAACTCAGCATTTTCTTTTGTTTAAACTCTGTCTGTTGCATTAAATAGCAGACAAAAAAGCATTAGAGACCACTTAGTAAAGGCATGCTTTGAAAGACCCATGTCAGGTTGATTAAAGGGACAGCTATTTGTACAACAATATGCACAGCCACAAGCAAGGGGACTGACCCGTGTTGCATCCTTGAAAAAGGGGCAGTGGTGTTAAATTGATTGTGGACAGCTTAAAATGTACCGACCACAGGCCAGTGTGTGTCACATAATGCGACTTGTTTGCAGTACAAAATGACTTTGCACTGCTAAATACACTCTGCACAGTTCCATGAATCAGGGTTTGTGTCGGCAGCGTAAAGTCACTTTGATCTGTGCAAAAAATTCCATGAATCGTAAAGTGTGTTCTTGATCCCGGATTCCATGTTTGGGTGCCGTTGTCATTTGTAAGCCATACAGCCTTTGGCCTCCTGATTTATTTTGTAACAAACATTTCTGAGTGGCATTATAGGACCACCCACCGCACATGGCAACAATTATGTAAATACGTCATAATATATACACACGTCTAAAAAAAGGACATGTATAAATGATGCTGGCATGTTTGTATGTTTCTCAAAATTATTACATTGTAAAGCCTTCCATGTCGGCAGAAGATTATTTTCAATAATACATGTCCCCAACCCTGTCACTTTGTCACTGTTTTGCTTCCCTCTTTTTGTTTTACCAGATTTAATTTTGTTGCCACCAATCCTCCTGCATATAATGTAGGGGCTTTTAAAATGTTCTTGTTTAAAACAGATGATCACGTGATGTGCCCATGATATTTGCATGAAACGATTCTTTTTTTTTTAAAAGACACATTTTGTCAGACTTTCCTTCGTTGACTTTGTTTGCCAAAGGCCAACAATTATTTTCATGAGGCTCAAGATGAGAAGACATTTGACAAATGTTCTTAACATGCATGTGCAAATGGACAGCAGTTTCTAAAAACCTCAGACAGACGTGAAAAGTGTTATTAGGCCACATGAAAGAGCACTCAAATATTGACTTGCAAAAACACTACTTAATAATAACGAGCCACCCAAAACACACTGACTGAAAGGGTTACCCAAAAAAGACTTTGTCAAAACCACTAAACACATGAAAATTTACATTTAAAATAGCTGTAGCAACATCCAGTATAATCAGTAAGGGGCATAGATTTGCTTTGGGAGCTGTAGGGGTGCCCTCTGCTCCCACCACTCACTGGAGCTTTGGTAAGGTTTGGAGATGGGAGAAGCGAGCGCAGGAGGAACACTCTAGGGGCCTGATTCACAAACTGCTTTCGGATAGGATTCACCTATTTAAAAATGCTTTTTGAATCAGGCCCTATGCTCCTCCCCTTGGAAGGAAGAGGGAGGCTCTCCAAGTTGTACATGTTGATGAGATGGGGGTGCAGATGGTGCTAAAAAGGAACACTGTAATTCAGACCCAAGAAGTGTAGATGTAGCCCTCACTTGCGTTGGCTTGCTTTGTCCATTGACGCCTTCAGCCACGCCCATACTGCACATGCAATTTGGGTATTAACGGAGATATACAACTCTCCAGCCCATAAAGACGAGGATGCCGGTACACAGATTCGGCGAATGGTAACAAACTGCACATGCAGTGGAAGCATCTGCTCGTGTAGATTTCATTTAAGAACTGGGGCTTGATTTACAACGCGTTTTGCAATGGGATTGTACCATTGCAAAACGCTTTTGTACACCTCAGTTTGCTTATGTACAAAGTGTGCTTTTTTTGTAACCACGAATGCACATTTTATATTCAGTTTCTCAGTAACAAAGAGAATTTCCGGGGCTAATGGATTCCATGCCTGTGACTCTATATTCATATCAGTGATTCTGTCATCATTTACATGCACAAAGGGTAGAAATCCAATTATTAACTTGTTGACATTTCATGTACATGCAGTAGGTAAAATGTCCAGGGCAGCACTGCTACATAATGATTGCATCTCTCTCACAATTTGCTCAATGCTCTGTACCAGTTGAACGATAACATCAGAAAGCAAAGGCAGGGATTTTATTGCAGTTTCTCCAAGAAAGGAATGCCACGATTTAGGGAGCCCAAATTATGTCAGTTAAAATGCAACTACCCTTCAATGTACAATAACTTAATTTTACTTTTGTATATTCATTGAAACAATATGTTGGAAAAAGCAGTAGAATGATAAAAGTAAATTGGAAAATGAGCTACCACCTGAACAACTGTGGAGGGGATAATAATGAAACCTTAGCTGCAACACATCACTTTGAGCAAATGTGAGCTAATGGGGCACTCCTACGTGCAGAGGGAAGCCATTTTGTATTTCCGGGTTGACATTGCATCACAGGAGAGCCATAATATCTGTTTCATGCCCCTGGGCCTTCGGATGCTTCGTTTGGTTGGATCATCTTGCAGGAGGATGTGTCATGTGTGCTGGTGCTGGAGATGAGGTCACTGCATACTTTATGTACGAATCGCACACAAATAAACCTATGGAATATACGCCTTCAATGTTATGTTGGTTGAGTGGACTGACTTTGCTTGCATTTGGTTAGGAAAGCGAACCGCAAACAGTACCTGGTCTCCGAAATGAACAGTACACAGGCTTACATCTCAGCACGTTGGTTCAGCCTCTCAGTTGTCTGAAGGCAATACTTTATGCATCAGTGAACTGAGTAATAGTGGCCTTTTTGTCGGCAGCAGAAGTCAACGCAGTGTGCTTTGTGTTCTATACAAAGGCTGCATTACATTTACGCGCAGCAAACTAAAGGGTAGCAGTGACATCCAAGTGTGGCACGAGGTAAAATATCCTTTGATGTGCAAGTGTGGCATAAGTCAATCAGAAAGTAATACGAGTTGCATTGGGCGAGCTGCACTACATTCACAAGTGCAATCGGCACCATAAGATTAAAAGACACATAAACAGAATAGGTCAATATCCCAATCGGCGTTTTGAGCAGAGAGTGCAAAGCGGAAGTCAAAAATGATGTTGATTGCAGCAGATTTGTAAATGGAACTTCATAACAATGTTGTTGCTCAAAATCCTCCTGTAAACAATGTTATATTTACAATATGCTACTGAAACGCTGTGTTTTTGGGGTCTTTTACTGAATAGTTAAAATAAATAACTGACAAAACAATGCATCTCCTTTAACGTTCACTAGTGTTTGCCTAAGATTTGCACTGCATGTTTTCGGTGACATCGCTTTAATTGTGTGTGTCCAAGTAACCAAGGAGAACGGAAACATACGGGGTGGAACTACGTCACATTGTGCAAACGACATTTGCACATGTGCAATCGCATTGGCACTAGCGCAAATACGGTGCAGATGTATTTGCATTGTGCTAATCTGATTCCACATGTGTGCGCAGTTTATGCACATGCGCAATGCACTGTACTCCCACACATGGCTGTCTTTCTATAAATTCAGACAGCATGTGCACTTGCGCATTCACAGTGGTTAAGCGCAAATGCAGCCCGAAACCATTTCTGTGACGCTAATGCAATTGTACACGTGTGCACACTGGCTATGTGCACGCGCACTGTAACGCCGCACATGCGCTCTTTCCATACATGCCAATTTATGAGCGGCTAAAAAATGTCATAATCCATCAGTACCCATTGTTACCGCATTGATTTAAGAAATTCACACATGACTGTATATCTTACAAATATCTCAATTGTCAGCTCTGCATAAGATGTCTCATTAATGGGCCTGATAATTATGATTGACGTAGTAAACCAGTCAACTCGCGTTAATCGCGAGCCCTGGCATGTCTCCATTTAAGACACCGAAATGATATTGCAGACAAGAGCACTCTCTCCTTGTGGCTTTCTGATTCTGGCGGTCTTCGGGGAGATCCGTTTTGTCCGGAATGGGTTAAGGAGAAGTACACCTGCCTTAGATTGATTGAAATCAGTAATGGATCCTTTCATAAAGCTGCCGTTACCAGATACTACACGGCTATCTCAGGCCGAGGAGAGCTGAGATCAGAAGTGCTTACCACAGAGGATGCTCCGAGAGGCCGGATCCTGTTTCCTGGGCCTGGGGGAGTCAAGATGCTGCCATACTGCTGGCTCAGGAGCTTTCACCAGCAGCGAGTAAATCCAGCCCTTATCACGTTACAGCACAAACTGCACTCGTGTTTTATCATTCTCATTAGAGATTTAAAGACGAATTCCAATTGTTAGCGTTTAGCAGTTTAATGCTTCCCAGAGATAAGACTTAGGGTTCTTCTGGGGGATTCTTTCATTTGATGAAGCCTGCAAAAAAAATAATGTGGCCATATACCCTGATATAATTCATTAGGCTCCCTAAATGTTTTTATGGCCCTTCCTCTTAAGCATTTAAATATAAAATAAATATTTAAACCTTGGACTGCAGCAGTGGCAGTAAAAAGAAAAACGATCACAGTTAAATTAAATCTTATTTCCCTGTGAAAAAGTGCCAGGCGGTAGGCTTTTATTTTTTATTTTTTAGACTGTATCATTATCCATTCTATGCCCTGAATTGGTGGGCACAAATGGGACTATAGAGAAAAAAATAGCTATGGACGTAATATTCAAGTATTCTAGAAGAACTATAGCAGTCAAATGCTGTGCGCCTTGAATGAAAAGTAAGATTAGATATCATTGAAATGCAAGATAAAATGACTTGTTCTAGAGCCAGTGTTTTACTCACAGGGTGAGATTCATTGCAGAATATTACATGTCCCTGTGGAGGTCGGGAAATCTCCTTGTCGTGCAGAAATGCACAGCTGGAATGGAATTACAAAAACAATGCTACTCTTACTGAGTGTATGGAAAACTGGCAATGTTCCCACCTGCATGGCCATTCCCACCAGCTGGTCCTCAAGGCACTGGCCAGAAATGTGTCTGCTAGGTGGGAGGGCGAGGGTGCTGTGACTACCTGATTACTGCTCTCCAGGATTACAGTAATAATGAGTGGTTTCTAAGCTCCTACTCACTCCCACACTACTACTGAACCAGCAGTGATCCCATTCATAATGGTGAAACAAGCAGCCCATGAATGGTATACTGCCTTTGACTCTTTAAGGTAACATGGACCGAGGGCGGGCTATATTCTTCAAGAGGGAATGAGCCAGCATGGACGAATCCAAACAGAAACAGTAGGGTAATACCCCAAATAAAAGAAATGTCCAATCAAGGTGTTATAAAAGACTTTAATTAAACTTAAAGGAAAAACAAGCTATTAAACACACTAACAACCCACCCAACCACATAGTGGTCCATTACAAGCCTCTGTAGCCAATGCTTCCTCATGTAAGAAGGGTTTTAGCTTATGATTCCAGCTACTGCTTTGTCTGCAGGAAGTTAGGAGGTGTCCCCGGGTGGAAGTTTGCCCTGTGCATGTTCAGGGTGGTGTGACCCTTCTATCTGGCCCACATTCTCTTCTGAGCAACACTATATTTCACCCCCTCGCCTCTCTACACAAGGCTCAATGAATAATCCTCCTGCTAGGGCGTCCCCATTTTCTTTCAGAAATCTCCTTTAAGGTGCCCAGCCTTCAGCCCACTCCGGTGGTTATGGCCTGTCCTCCTTGGAAGGTGTCAAGCCTTCCAAGCAGAGAACAAAGGGCCATCCAGCGCTGCGCCCAACATCTGTTGTGGATGAAACTCCCAGCCCCAGATACCAATACACAAAGGGGCTGATTCATGGAATTATTTGCGCCGAAAAACGAGGATTGGTGCGCCATTCTGCCCGCAAATCCCGGTTTAAAAAATGGGGATTTGCGGACAGAATGGCGCACAAATCCCAATTTTTCGGCGCAAATAATTCCATGAATCAGCCCCAAAGTGTTCTGGCGGCTGCTACAGTCACAGGAAATCAGATGATGATAACATGACATCAGATGGATTTTGGCAGTTACCACTACATCTCCTGAAAGGCCACTATATAAAAGCAGTCAAACGACTAAAAATAAATATAAATTCAAGAAAGAATGCCATTGCAGTTGACATTCTGTCAGAGGCATGTTGTGTCCCTGTCCTATGAGGTGAACCTCTATAGCACTGTTTTTAGAGGTGAGAGGTTTCTTCGTGAACCCCCACGTGGCACAGGTATCAAGTGACTGCACAAATATGCCCAAATAAAGTTTGTCTATTTAAGGGTGTTCTTTGTCAAGTCTCTTCTGGTTCCTTATTAAACATTTGGTATATAGAGTTGCCTTAGTCTGGAGGTCGGGCCGGATTGGCACGAGGCTCACCTCCACACAAATAGGACCCCATTCACTCACTATTCGCAGAGACTATGGGAGGAGAATCTCACCAGTGGGAGGAAACCTGTCAGTTTATGCCCTGTCTGATATAGTTCGATTTCAGTAGTGTACAGTCCTTCGTGCATGGCTGGAGGATTGCCAGATTTTAGGTGGTTCAAACAATCCTTTTACACATTGACCCCCTAATATATTTAATTGAAACTACTTATTTATTTCGTTACCTACTCTAATAATTAGCAACTGGGCCTTCCGCTGTCATGTTTACTTTGTTTCAATGGGTAGGATTGACCTATTTGCTTTGATAAAAAAAGTCTAAGTATGATGTAAGACTACCTGATTAAGATTTGTTTGCAATACCTTAACTTTAAGAAATGGTGCACCAGTGCAAATGCAATTAGCACGTATGCAAAAATTGCATGAATGAAAAAAACCCATATTTTTTCAAAGCATTTTTCAACCAGGGAAATGTTTGCCCTAGTCCTACCACGATTGCAACTTGCAAAAATGTATTGAAAGTATACATTTTTTGGCCATGGACATTTTTGTGCTAATTTCACTTGCTTCAATGCAAAGTTTCTGCAGCATGGCCCATGATGTCTCCTCCATTTTCCTACTTCCACTTTCCCGCTGTCAGGAAGGGCCTAAGGGTAAAGGCGTGCTCACTAAGCCAAAGGGGGAGAAAGGCCACACAAGAAGCTGAACTATAAGGAGTCCTGTAGACAAGAAAGGATAGGCAACAGAGGCTGTGAACAAAAAAGGGGCAGGGAATACAAAGATACAAATAAGATGGGTTCCCTCTTGGGGTGTACGCAGAAATGGAAAAGAGTGTTCCACAGACCTTTGGAAACGCCAGCCTTCTGCACAGATTGCTATAACGGGCCCAAACTGAATGATCATGGCTGGGAACAACAGCAGTGGGTGTCTGTACCTGAACCCTAAGGCACAAACAAGGTAACAGCACTCACAAGACTGAAGCCTGTACGGGTCCAGGAGGAACCAAACAATGACATGAAGTACAACACTGAAACGCGACAAGGGAAGGGGCAGAGGTTGCCTGCCGGAATCCAACAGCCAAGCTCTGTACAAAGGATTTACATAAGACACAAGTGAAGACAAGAACAGACATATCCAGGGAAAAGGAAATCAAAGAGAACAAGGTTCAGAACAGAATCCAGAAGAAAGGAAGGGCAGAAACCTAGTATCTAAATGTAGGGAATGGCAACCGGAAACTGTACACGGAATAGTAGAACAGTAACTCAGGGCTGGAAAGACAAGAGAAAGCTAGCAGAAGGAAATGAAGGAAACAGTATAACTGAAATGGATAACCTAAGGGGAGGACTGAAGACTCAAGGAAGAGAAGGACAGGCATCAAGAACAGAGGGCTGCAGACAAGGAAGAGAGCAAGGGAGCAGTAGCCAGGAAACAGGGGGCTTTGAATAAGAAAGGGAGCAAGGGGGCTGTAGCCAGGGAACAGGGGTTTGCAAACAAGGAAGAGAGCAAAGGAGCAGTAGCCAGGAAACAGGGGGCTGCAAACAAAGAAGCAAGGCTGCAGTATGGAAGGCACAAAGGAGCAGGCAAAAGGCAGGGGAGAGATGGCGCAGGGCAGCAAGGCAGGAAGCACAGGGCTCTGGAACAAGAGCGGGAACTGGAAGCCACAGAACACAGCAAATATCCAAGGAACAGGGCAACAAAGGGCTGGTAGAAGGCTCAAAGCAAGAGGCCTGTGCTCCTGCCGGCAGCTGCTTAAATACTGAGCTGCCCTGTGCTGAAGTAGGCTAATTAGCAGCACCTGGAGCAGCACAGCTGAATGTAATTGGCCTCCGCCCTCTCTAGTCCTGGAAAAGCGAAAGCTGCACTGTTCTCTAAGGCTTCTGGGAATTGTAGTGCCAGAACTGCTGTATAGGAATAGCCAGGAAATGGGAACTGCCACAGGGTGCATCATGCGACATGTAGTTTGTAAAAGTAAATAAGGAAGTTCCAAAGCCTTGCGAATTGAAAGTAAAGACAATAATATGAATAGATGTTGTCCATGGAGTATTACTGAAGCAACTGAGTCCCAAATAGTCCACGATGGGTGCCAATTGGTGCGCCAGTGGCACAATCGTGACACCCGCCTTCCTAATACCACACCATACACCTTATCTCATTCCCCCCTAGATACTGTTGAACCATCCAGCAGGCTGTACATTCTTAACCTTTCAGAAATCTGGCCCCGGACCTTCAAGATTGCACTATGAAAATGCTGCATATTTGGACATGCACGCCCCTTGATCAGTCAGTTTCAATTCATGGAAAGTACAATGGCTTATCTCCTTAGCAGTACATGTCAGAAGCTCCACATTTTCCCCTAGCTCACAAACTTGACTGGCTTTCAGCACACTTGCATATAACGCTTAAAGCCCCTAACATTGCACTTCTGGATTGTTATCAGTTCTGATCCTATTCTAGAGTAGATACACTAATGTACTACCTGTAAGAGTATTTATGACTCTTTTTGCACACAATGTAAAATCCTCCAGCCATTAAGATAGTTTTGGGACCATACACATTGATACACAATTCCTTCTGGTTGCATGTTGACACCAGGAAACAGACTGCTTCACCTTGCAACTGGCATGGTCGTCACTCGCGTTCCCTGATTTACAGTTCAGAATTGTAGGAAGAGCACACAAGCCTAGCTGCCCAGCCTGCCTGCACATCTGTCAGACGTTCACTAACAAGGACATGTCTAGGGTTAGCCAAATTGGGTGATACCGCTGGTTGCTGTTAAGGGACAGTGAATATGCTGGAACTGCCGAGGACGGAATTGAGGGGCTGTTTCATTTTTTTTATATCATTGGTATACAGTAACAATGGCAAAGGGCAAAAGGCTTTCTTTCCATGTGATGATGAAAAATAGTCCAACTAGGAATGTACACAAAGAGAGAGGAAATGAGAGCTAATGAAAACAAAGAATTGTTTTATTTGTCATTCTCTCCGTGCCCCCGAAGGGTGAGAAGGCTGGAGCCCTTCCCTTACCTCCAAGGCTACGACCGACGTGATCCATGCCACTCGACCAGCACGTGATGCCTGACCCCTGCAGACTAAGCATCCAGCTTACTCCATGCAGATGGTGAGGCCAATCTGCGTCCCTATAGCCCACTGGAAGCCAGCAGCACCTACAAGCTGTTCTTTATGCTGCCCTAATTTGTTTATCCGTGCTTTTGCACACCTTTGCACCAGAGGTGCACCATCTTTGTCTTCATTTACTGCCTGACCCCAAAATGGTGGTCGCAACGCGGCACCGAAACGAGGCTGCCACTAGTTGCCGAGCAACTAGCTTTATCCTTGTCCAATCCGCAACGCCGGCAGGCGGAAGTCGGCTCCCGGAAGAAGGCCCGTGGAAAAAGGCCCTGTTCCACCCCAGTGAGCCTCATTCTCTCCGTGCCCCCGAAGGGTGAGAGGGCTGGAGCCCTTCCCTTACCTCCAAGACCACGACCGACGTGATCCATGCCACTCGACCAGCACGTGATGCCTGACCCCTGCAGACTAAGCATCCAGCTTACTCCATGCACATGGTGAGGCCAATCTGCGTCCCTATAGCCCACTGGAAGCCAGCAGCACCTACAAGCTGTTCTTTTTCCTGCCCTAATTTGTTTATCCGTGCTTTTGCACACCTTTGCACCGGAGGTGCCCCATCTTTGTCTTCATTTACTGCCTGACCCCAAAATGGCGGTCGCAACGCGGCACCGAAACGAGGCTGCCACTAGTTGCTGAGCAACTAGCTTTATCCTTGTCCAATCCACAACGCCGGCAGGCGGAAGCCGGTTCCCGGAAGAAGGCCTGTGGAAACAGCCCTGTTCCACCCCTGTTCGCCCCGGGACGCTACGGCTAGGTGACGCCACTATGCCCCACAATCGTATCCACAAATACTAACGATGATACATCTGGTTTTGTCCTGCTCCAGTCAGGTTTGTGCATTGCCTGTACTTTGTTCTACTCTTTGTTTGTAAGCCATTAGCCCAAAGTATTAACTCCGCTCCACAGCACCTTCCGCTAAACCTATGTTTGACTGACCAAAGTTGATATGACAACTTCCTATCGTCCATGCTTGCATTTGACCTGACTAGAAGCGCCATGCCGCTGGTTTAAATATTGCTTGCATTTGCCCTGACTAGAAGCGCCTGCCACTGGTCTAAATATTGTTTGCATTTGCCCTGACAAGAAGCGCCATGCCGCTGGTTTAAATATTGTTTGCATTTGCCCTGACTAGAAGCCCCATGCCACTGGTTTAAATATTGTTTGCATTTGCCCTGACTAGAAGCGCCCTGCCACTGGTTTAAATATTGCTTGCATTTGCCCTGACTAGAAGCGCCTTGCCGCTGGTCTAAATATTGTTTGCATTTGCCCTGACTAGAAGCGCCATGCTGCTGGTTTAAATATTGCTCGCATTTACTTATTTACTTAGCCAGTATTGATTGCACTGCGATTATTTATCCTTATTCCCCAGTGATTGCATTGCCACTATTGTCTCCAGCTGTATTGACTGCACTGCTAGTATAGATCCTTATTCTCTAGTAACTGCATATTGCTCTTAGGGCTAATAGCCGCTCTAGGTTATTAATGCACTAAGGAATAAACGCCAGTTAGACTGACTAGTCTTGACTGCCACCCCACTCCATCATGCACTTTCTGCTGCTACTCATATGCATGATAGGCACCTTGCTTACACACGATCGTAGGCCAGGTCAAGATACCCACATGTACTACAGCAGCCCCAATTCCAACACCATAGACTTCCTGTCTAGGCCATCCCAACACACCACGCTCGCAGCCATGCACTCCACTACACTGCACTCCAGACTATTCAGACTTAGGAACCGCACTCAGCCTATGAACCTTGCCACCTTACCCTCCTCTATCTCACTCAGAAACAAGCACCTAGGTTCTAGGACCACCCGCAAAGCTAACTCCAATCACCTCTGCCCAACTAATTCCAGCACCAAGGTGCACCACCGGACCCCCTCCTACAAGAATACTAAACACTCCTCCGCATCTCTTAAATCAGAAATCAAAGAACCTACCAAAACTAACCACCAACACCTTCGCTGCAAATGCGCCCTGCTCAATGTTCGCTCGCTCAATGCCCATGCGCTAGAAGTTAATGATCTTATCACCAATCAAGATTTAGACATATTGGCCATCACGGAAACCTGGCTCCACGAAGCCTCCGGCCCAGCCATCACAATCGCACTTCACAAAGGTTACTCGATCCTCAGACAGGAGAGGCTAGCCAAAACAGGACGAGGAGTAGCCCTAATATTCTAAGAGAGCATATCTATCAGACCTATACCCCACCAGGGAGAAGGAAAAGTAGATATCCTATCCGCCAAAATAGCATTATCACCTAATAGTACCATAAATATACATGTGGTTTACCACCCTCCAGGAACTCCGTCAGAATTCATAGGACAAGTTACCCACCTCCTAGGAAACAATTAAAAAAATCCACCAAAATTCTACTCCTAGGCGACATCAATCTAGGTTTCAACGACGCCAATGATAAAACCGCCACATCCTTCTCAAAGGACCTTAGTGACCTTGGCTTCGCTCAGAAAGTCATTTCTCACACACATGCAAAAGGTTGCATCTTAGATTGGATTATAGACCACAACTGCAACACAAACATGGTTTCCAATACTGCCCTCCCATGGACAGACCATAACTGCCTGCTATTCACCATCCCCATAACGCCATGCCCCAAGCTGACCACTCCAGCACCGGCCACAGTAGCTAGAAGCGCAAAAAAACTCACTGGAGAGAACATCAGTGCCTATCTCAACCTCCCATGCCTAGCACCACCATTCTCCCCCGACCCTGTCATACTAGCGGAATTATTCAGAGACACATTGACTAACGCCATCAACACAGCTGCCCTGCTAAAAAACAAAAAAGAAAAGAAATCCTCCACTCCAACTCGTGGTTCACAGAAGAGCTCCTTAACCTGCGCAACTCCAAACGGCAGGCGCTAAAAACCTGGCAGGCTAACCCCTGTGACAACACTAAAGATATCTTCTGAACCATCGCTAAAAAATACAAAGAATCTATATTCAAAGCCAAATCAGAATCCTACAACAGAATCTCTTCGGCCAACTCACATTCCAAAGAGCTATTTACCATCTTTAAAGAATTAACAGTACCTCCCACTTGCACGGACGAAATCGTTAAAGATGCAGCCTGGTGCTCCAGTATACAAGCTGCCATGCTAAAAAAAATTAGACCTCCTCCAGAACAAAATCTCTGACCATTACAAAGCATTACCTAAACAGAAGCACCAGAAGCAAACCCACCACAAACGCTCAGACATCATCCATCCCAATTTCTCCTTCTCTGAAATATCTGAGACAGACGTCTTAGACATCCTAAAACATCTCAAGTCATCGCTATGCAAGGGCGATGTATGCCCCCCTAAAATTATCAAAGAATGCCCGGAGCAGCTTGCTCCACTAATCACTGCCTTCATAAATGCCTCATTCAAAACAGGTATAGTCCCCAACTGCCTCAAAGAGGCGTGGGTACGTCCTCTCCTAAAAAAACCTACATTAGACCCCTCCCAACCAAATAATTATAGACCAATTATAACCGTCCCATTTCTTCTTAAAATACTAGATAAGGCTGCCCACAGGCAAATCCAACTGTACCTTGAAACTAACTCTATCCTTGGTAAGAGACAATCAGGGTTCCGCAAAGGACACGGAACGGAAACCGCATTACTAGATCTGAAAAACCAAATCACTTCCATCCTTGACATGGGTAAGCCTCCATTACTCCTGCTCCTAGACCTCTCAGCAGCGTTTGATCTCGTTGACCATAATACCCTCACCAACCACCTCACACATGCCGCAGACTTCTCCAATCACGCAGCAACTTGGATCTCCTCCTTCCTACAAGGCAGAGCCATGAAAGTGTTCTGCAATATAGCAAAGGCTGAACCCACTATCATACACTGTGGTGTTCCCCAGGGATCCTGTACTGCCCCTACGCTATATAATCTATTTACAAAGCCACTCTTCGATAAACTGGATGCACTTGGGATCACATACACAAACTATGCTGATGATACCCAGGTGCTCCTTCCCCTCACGGGGAGCTATATCAAAGACGCTTCTACCCTCCAACAAATTTACTCCACAATCCAAGCCTGGATGGCCACCAACGGATTATGCCTCAACGGGGATAAAACTGAAATCCTCATTCTCGGTCAAAAATCCACGCTAGCCAAATTGAGTCCAACCTATCAAAACTTCTGCATTGACAACTGTATCATCCCAGCCCTTTCGTCAGTTAAAATGCTCGGAGTCCACATTAATGCTACACTATCTATGGATAAGCAAGTTAGCACCATTGTATCAGCCTCCACTCTGAGTACCAAACTAATCAATGCCATAAAGCCGTTTCTAACAAAAGACAATTGCCTCTCCATTGCAAGAGCTACAATAGGAGCTAAATTGGATTACTGCAATTCCCTCCTAGCGGGGACATAAAAGAAAACTTAGCCAGACTCCAAACCACTCAAAACAACGCTCTCAGAGCAGCTCTAAGTATTCCCAAAAGAGAGCACATCTGCCAAGCAAGAAAAAACGCTCACTGGCTACCAGTTAAAGACCAAATCTCCTTCAAGATTCTCTCCACCGCACACAAATGCATCAACCTAACAGCACCCTCTTACTTATCAGACTCTCTAGTCAGAACACAATCCATCAGACCCACTAGACTAGAGTACACCAACCAACTCACAGTGCCACGAATCACCAGGGCCAAAGCAGGAGGTCTAGGATTCCCCTATCTGGAACCTAAACTCTGGAACACGTTACCCACAGCCCTCAGAGCGGAAACCTCTCTTCAGGCCTTCCGAAAAAACCTAAAAACTACACTCTTCAACTAGCTGCTAACTCACTGCATATACTTGCGCACTACTATGATATCTGTACATATGCGCTACAAGCCACAATGCCATGTTCATGCTGTATGTATTTACGTGACTGCTGTAACTAAGATATGAATATCCACTGTAACCAGTGCCACAATGCCCACGGGCTGCTGTGCGCTTAACAAATGTGAATAAATAAATAAATAAATAAGGACAGTCAAATAAAATAAAATAGTGGGGAAGAATGAATAAAGGAGGTCAGTAATGTCATGATTAATTAGGCGGTCACTCTCAACTCAGGGAGTTACTTTCCCCCCCCAAGCAAGGTGGCACGCATCCAAAGCGCTTATACAGATTCAACTTTAGTGAGGCCTCCCACTTAATTTGCCCCACCCCAACAAATACCCTATGTACCACCAATGAGCTAGGGGCCAGGCTGGTATATAGTAAGAATATATATTTATTTAAGGTTTGACAAAATGTACTAGCTACCAAAAGATCAACCACCAATGCTGTGGCACTACACAATATCCCAAATTCAAATTTCCTTTTTAACCAATTGACTAACACAGGTTTAAAGGACTTTCAGTTTCGATATGACACAGGTAAAATTTTGAATTTGGCAATCACAATTTACATCACATTTCTAGCAAATTAACAAATAGGAAACATACAAAACACAGTGATTGCTTAGTTTGGAACAATACTTTGTTCTCCCAGCAACCCCCACCCTTCAGGCATCAATCAGATATGACCACTCTTATCTGAAGGCAAGGTACAGGGAGTGGGAATACAGCAGCAAAACCGTTTTGGGGCTTTTTTTTTATTTCAAAGGCAAAGTCCAGAAAATAACTCAATCGGAAAATCGTTTTGGGCTTTTCATTTCTATGAAATGCAGGGCTTTGGGAAAATCATTTTGGGATGCAAGTAAATAAATGGGACATTTCGTTTTGCACCCTCTACATTCACTTGAATAGCAGCGTTCTGGAGTTAGTTATTTTGGAATTATGGAAACCCCCCTTCAAACAGGAGTTTCAGAAAGGTAGAGTCACCCAAGTACTTTATTGTCTATACCGGCTCTAACAACACCCATTCCTTGATTTTCTATATGGGAATTAATTGATTTAACTTCAATTCAGTGCACTAAGGATCTACACAGCTTCACCCCTTCCAACAATTTAATGGAAAGGATTAAGGCAGGCAGTTCCCAACACAATTCAATTTAAATGGATAGGGAGATTGTGTATATTGGAATTCATTTGAATTGGATTTAATAAAAATATGCCAAGGGTCTCCCCAGTACCACCCCCCTTACCCGCTATGCGAGATAGTGATTAAGGTTGGCAGATTTCCCCACACTTTTGTTGGCAATTTCGATTAATCTACTTACATGGGAGACAATGACTATGGGGCATCCCGGTAAACAGTACGGCTCCTCTGAGGGCACCACAGATCTGGTCAAAGGCTTTGGTCAAGTGTAATCCCCAGCACCCAGACTTCCGCTAGCTTCTCAAATGGCAGAGCCAGCTAGCTTCTAGATTTCCCAGTCTCTGTCTCCTCTGCAATGTTTAAGGCCCTGGTAGCTTTTCCTGTCCCCCCTGCCAGTTCTTTGCAAGAGTTCAGAAGCAGACTACCTCCAGCAATAGAGTGGGAAAGTCAGGGGAAAAATCACAAGTCGAAAGAAAGGTCCCGAGAGTCAAAAAGTCAAAGAAAGATCAGCAAGTCAGTCCCACTCAGCTAGAAAACTGAACTCTTATAGGGCTGATGATACTCCATTATTATCATGTTGCCCACACTACCGATTGGCCAGTTTTCTCCCTTCACCTCCAACCAAGACACCCAGTGGCTGCTGATAGGACCAGAAGTTGGGAGGTATGGGTTATGGAAGCTGAGGGAGGAGGAAAAATTAATCATCCAAAAATGACAGGTGGGTTTTACCTTTCGGTGTTAAAAAATCTCACAACATGGCAGCTATCCTGATTTTTCAGATAATTGCATGAACCTATATATCTTTGGATTCTACATTTTACGATGATTCGTACAATATTAGTTTTGTTTCAGCACAACCTTCCTGGGCGGGTATATCATTTTTTGCAATTTGCTGCTGAGCCAAAATAGTCACACATCTGCCCCTTCCTGATTCAAACCTTACTTCCATAACCTATCATCACAACAACTTTCTATTCCCTTTGAATTATGAGAAAGCCAGAATCATACTTTTTCTCATAATTCAAGTTGTATCTATCACATAAAATGTATATTTACATGGTCCTGACAGGCTTTTTATCCCCTTTAATCTAAATCCAGGGTGAGCTCACTGGGACAAATGATTCCCTTTTAATTAAAGAAAAGGTGGCCCAATGTTAATCAACGGGAAGGCATCACATGGGTCCCTCAATTTCCGATAGACCTCACCAAATATTAGGTTTCATCTCCCTTCTATGACCTGATCAGGACATCTGACTGTCCTGTGTGATTATGGCCTGCCTTCCTGGGCTTCAAAAGTTTTTTATTCAAAGCTAATGTACAGTTAATGAGGAGACTTGACCTTAAAGGTCGTTTCTGCTGGCTTTGTTATCTGCATCATCATAGTTCAGTGCTCTCTTGCAACATTTATTTATATTTTTAACTGACACTCCAGGCCTGTTTCCTTGATAATCCCAGCCCAAAAGTCTGGGAGAGTCACAGTTCCAGATACAACCAGGTCAGTTACATGCACAATTCTGAGAAATAGCATTTAAATTTAAGAAACATATTTACACATGACATGCGGTATAGCATCCAGGCTTGCTGGCAACAAATAAACTCTTTACAGAATTCTTGAAGAGAAATAAGTCCACTCTTGATATTATTTACACAGATAGGCCATAGTTTCATAAGGAACCAGTGTTCAAATTTACACCAAACAAAATAGGCTTTCACTTTACAGGATCGCATTTTGTATGATGAAATTAAGTCTCTTGATTCCTGATAAACGCAATCTATCACTTGACTTTATTTCTTAAATGTCAAGCATCATTCCACCTTTTTATCTTCCAAATGCGCAGTGTTTCAAATGTGTTTTCTTTCCACGTGCACTACTGCAGTTTTACATAATTTATTTCTATTTCACTAGGTCTTATGTCGAAATCACAGTTTTTCATATTTCAAGATAACTCCACATTAGCCAGCTTTACTCTCACAATAGGGGCCTCGCTTGGCCTCTCCACCTCTGTCACTCGCTGGCTGTCTTTTTACCACACAGTCACAGAACGACAATGAGCAGAGAAAAGACTCTAGAGGGGAAATTAGAGATTTGGAGAGAAAAAAGCACAAGAAGGAAGGAAAAAAACAAGAGTTGAAGAGAAAGAAAATGAAAGAATGGACACAAAAAGAAGCAGAACAATATGAAATAGAAGGGCAAAGACCAAATAAATGCAAATAAGGAAAGAAAAAGGGAGGTGGGTGAATGAGTGAGAGTCTAATGTTGATGTCTATGAGGTTCCACAGTCATAAGTTATTTTGTTGATCAATGAAAGAGAAGAAAAAAACATTGAATAGAAGAAGTGGAAAGACCATATGGTAGAGAAGGAGTAAGAAGACAAATAAACAAAAACAAGGGAAGGGGAAAAATAAATAAAAATAGACAGAAAAAGTGAGAGAAAATTGGTAGCATGAAGGAAGGTGAAGGAGACCAGGACATAAGAAAGCAAACAGAGAGAGAGAGAGAGAGAGAGAAGATGATATCCACAGGAAGGATGCACAAGAAGAAACTTATGGTGCTCAGACAAAGAATAAGAGTGGAGAGATGGCTGATAAATGCGTTGACAAAAGAGATGGAGACAGAAGAAGGAATATAAAGAAAGGCAGACAGTTGGGGACAGGGACATCATTTGGGGGTCATCAGGGGTCACACCTGCTACCCCTGTGTTTTCCCTTGCGACCCCTAAAAATGTTTTAAAACAAGTTTCTTTTTTTAAATTGACACTCCTGGGATGCGGCCAGCACCATGTGGCTCTTTGTTTCTAAAGTGGCTGGCTTTCTTGTTCAGGCCTCTTAAGAAAAAACAGGGAATCCACAAGTTTAACACTTTGAGCAGCAAAACTAAATAAGAAAGAATAGGAATAACAAATAATTCGTCTTTCTGGAATTCTATGCAATAATTACTGGACTCATTAAAGGTTTATTTCAGGCACACTTTAGGGGGTGAGTCACTGATTTAGTCTGTTCTTAAACACCTCAAATTCACAATGCAGACAAAAACTTCCCAAAATCGTTTAGAATAGAATAAGCATCCATTTCGGACTATGTATTTTGCTTTTCTGAAGTTGCAGTTATAGCATGTTTTTTTTCTTCCGTTGTCTCTGTAAGGATCATCACAAGACATTCCGCTCAGTGTTGTTGGTCACTTGGCAAAATCCTTGTGCCCAAAAGCATGTGTATAGTGTAGAAATGTTTGACCATAGCACATAAAATGGCCCTTGATTTCATTGTGCCATGATTAATGCTTTATTTTTGTTGTTGTATTTGTATAGCGCACTACAGCCCAAAGGCATCAAGGCGCTGTTACAAGAAATTGTACATAGGCATGATTCAAGGTTACATTGGAGGCAGCACAAAGTATGGATTTTTGGCTACAGATACAGTTGGTCAACACAAAGGTAGTTACAACAATGGAAACAGTAAAAGTCATAGTTCCAATATTAGCATATAATACCTTATTGGGAGGGTTTCAAACTCAAAGGTGCTGACATCCGGCCACAATACAGTGAGATGTGGGGAATGGGAGCCAGTACAGAATCATACAAGTCACACAAATAACCTTGTTTTAATAGCTTTGCAGAAGGTTAAATGAGAGTCAATCATCCTAATGTGCGTGGGTAGAGCATTCCAGTGTGATGCGGCCATAGTGGGGAAGCTGGTGCCGCCTGCATGCACTTTCCATGTCTTTGGAATGGAAATCATGTTAGTGTAGGCCATTCTCATAGGCTTAGATGAGGTTAGCTTAGCTATTCTTTGGACCAAGTACTGGGGTGCCAAATCATGGAGGCTTTTATGCGTGAGAGAGAGGGTTTTAAACCCAATTCTCTCTTTAACAGGGAGCCAATGGACCTGCCTCCTCACCTCAGAGATGTGGTCCTTCTTGGAGATCCCAGTGGCGGCCCTCAGGGCATTGTTTTGCACCAGTTGGGGTTTGGCAATGTTTTTGCCAGAGGTCCCAACCAGGAGGGTATTACAGTAATCCAGTCTTGATCCAATTATTTCCCTAGCAGTGGTTGTAATGTGTCTCCTATCTCCATGGCATGTTGTACAGGATGTTTGTTTGCATGTGTGAAGTAACAAGTGCCCAGAGTACAGTATGCCGTGTGAGTGTGCTGCTTTGGATGCGCTATTCTAAATTCTTTAATGCACAGTTATGAACCCTTCCAATGTTATGTATTTTGCCAACCTGTGAAGCCTGAAATGTAGGTCCATGCAGGCTTGACATGTGGCCAGCTTTGCACCAGACCTGCAGATGAACTGGCCTGCTGTTAAATCTCAGTTACCAGGTTAATGGAATCCACTACAGAGGGTAATTTGCTTCCTGACTCCGAGAACATTCAGGCATGTAATTGCTCATTTTACTATAGCCGGTAAGAAAGCTATAGCTAGTAAGATAGCTCAGCGGGTTGAGCACTCACTGCTGCAATTCGTGTGTGATTTGCAGGTTTGAATCTCGGCAAGGCCAACTCAGCCTTTCTTCCTTCTCAGGTTGATAAATGAGTACCAACACAGGTTGGGTGATATTGTATGTATATTTGTTCAATATAAAGCGCATACACATAAGTGTTATATAATAACACATCATAATCATTTGGCCTTGGACATCTGCTTGCATTCACAGTAATTTGCTAATATGGGCCTATAAAGAATGATGTTTTTTTGTATTTATTTATTTGTATTTATTTATTTATTTATTTATTTGTATTGCGCTTAAAGACCAGAGGCAACTAGGCGTGGTTACATGCTTAAGAAGGTGGTAGCAAAGCTTCATAGTTACACAATACATATACATCAATAACAAACCAAACACAATACATAAACACAAATACCAAATACCAGGAAGCAGTGGAACATATAGGAAGTTATATACATTTATACATGGTATGAGGGCTCAGTTTAGGAATAAATCTAGACTACTGGTGCACAGCGGTCAGTCCTGAATTGAAGTGTTTTAAGGTTTTTTCTAAATGACCCGAAGGAAGTGTCATTTCTTAGAAAACGAGGAGAGCATTCCACAATCTGGGCACTTGTGTCGGGAAGCTTACTCCTCTTGCTTTCTGTCTTTGTATTTGGGATAGATGAGAAGGTTGGTGTATTGCGAAAGGGAGGATAGCTCAGCGGCAACATGCTCTCCATGGAAGCAAGACGACACAAATCAACACAGGTTTGATCCCTGTGTCCTTGCTTAGAAACCTCTGGGTATTTAAGCGCATTATAAATACGCAACTAAGACAAAAAACAATTACGCAACTAAAAAACAAATAACTCCCGTAACAGGGCCTCGATGACTGCGGGCTGTGTGAGAGCTTTAAAAATGCAAAAATAAACAAAAATTAAAAATAGGCCTGGTGGATTGGACTTTATGTATGAGGTTCCTAAGGGTGAAGAAGATCCTACAAGTAAGCCAGTTGTGCCGGCACAACTGGCTTACTTGTAGGATCTTCTTCATCCTGATTATTCCTTTTTTTTGTACATATACCCACCTGGGTAAATCAGGACTCCGCCAGGCGCCCTATATTTTCTACCATGAGGTTCCTAAGGTACAGGGGTGCCTTGTTAGTGATAGTGATGCTTTTGTGTGTGAGCGTCAGAATTTTGAAATTGATTCGATCCTATACAGGGAGCCAATGGATATTTCTCCTGATGGTAGAAATGTGTTCATGTTTGGGGATGTTTAAGGCAGCGCGGATAGCGTTATTTTGGACAACTTGAAATTTTTTGATATTTCTTGCGCTCGTTCCTGCGAGAAGAGAGTTGCAATAATCTATCCTGGATAGTATTAGGGCTCTGGCCAGAGTGATAGTGTTGTCCGCCGAAAGGAATGGTCTACTAGCTCAGATCAGTTTGGAGGTGTATGCAGCTGTTGGGTGTCCTGACCCACGTTTGAGCTATCATGCTGCAACATTTAGTACTGTGGGCTTAGAAAATCCAAGATGGCCAAAAAGCCCACATGTGCGCCAAAATCCAGGAGAACCACGCAGTTTGTGCACACTAAAATGGTTGCCTAACTTGCCACCCAGCAGTGCGAGCAGGATGGGCCGGGGTGCCATGAGTGAAATGTGTGCCAAAGGAAAAACCACACTTTAAAATCACCTTTTGTTTCCCTGAATGTCAGCTCTAAATGCCTATTTCAAACATTGCAACATATCCAAAAATCTCACTGGACACCAGCAGACATCTGGCAGAATGAAGTATGTGTGCATACTAAATCTGGGAAGTTGAAGAGCCCCAACACAGTGTTCATAACAAGACTGGCTGAGCTCTGCAGGTCTGCAGCAGCCTAACTGAAACTGGATTTAAAACTACCAAAAATCGAAAATGTTTAAATTAACTGAGTGACCTACTTTTGAGTGTCACATAGTTTGTCACTGTTGAAATGTCATAGTTTAGAACTTAGAATCAGTGTTTTAGCTGCATGTGTAAACATTGTATGTTTGATTTAAACTGGGTAACAAAAAGTGACATTTAGCTGAAACCTGGCTTAATGAAACTGGATTCTGCCTGACAACTTTCCCCCAATTGGAGTGAAACTGGATCCACAGCAGTTCTCAGGCCTGGCTGCATTCTGAGGGGAGGTTACCCCTCTCTGATTGAATTACCAGGGGATTGCAAGAAACTAAAGAAAGGGCCCAGGCAGATGGTTTATTGGGGTGGTCGTATATGGCTTCCTTTTGAACAAAGCCCTGCCTTGACTCAGGCAGATGGTTTATTGGGGGGACCGTAAAATAGCTTCCTCTTGGCAGAAGCTGGGAGGGGCAGGGTCTCTGAGCTTGGCAGAAACTGGATAAACTGGTTTCTACACCATGTGACCTGAAAAGACACACCCCTGTTGGCCAGAATATGATTCTAAGAAAGATGTATAACTCACAGTGCGGACTTGTCAAAATTATTTATATGATACCATAATTCTTGTGATTTTTCTGTGCACGTTTTAAGACGCGTTGGGAATTTGTGTGATGTTCTGGGAAAACCCCGCTATTTATTGACACCACATACTCTGTGTTTAAGCTAGCGACCTGGAAAGTTACTGAGATATGTGTGGGAGGGGGGTGTACATGTGTATAAATCTGGAGAAAAATCCGATGTTGCAAAGCCCACTAAAATCGAAAATATGTTGCCATTTTTTAATGCAAGCCTCCAGGAAGAGCAGAGTTTGATCAGAGTATACCTCATGTGATATGTGATGGGTGCATGTAATTTTAAACAAATGTGTACCTGTGCAAATATGTATTTGGGTCAAATATAGATTTGTGTGCAATTTGACGGTAAAATACCGGTACCGGTAAATCCTTACCGCCTTACTACGAGGTCCCTTTGCGGGTTGGGGGATTTAACGCCTGCTTTTTGCAGGCGTTAAAAACCAACCCGCAAAGGGACCCAGGGAGCTAATTACGGTACCGCAATTTGCGTTACTGTAATTAGCGCCTTCCCCATTCCCATTGAGCCCTATTGGGCAAAAATGGGAATGGGGAAGGGCAATGGTGGAAGGGGGAATTACCGCCCCGCCAACCTTGGAATGGGGCGGTAATTCCCCTTTCCGCCAAGGCGGTGCCGGTATTTTACTGGCATGAACCATGGCGCTAATAGCGCCATGGTTCTCCGCCATCCGTGTAATGAGGCCCTAAGTACTAGCAAGGTATAAAGGAGAGGGAAACTGGGAGAGGGTTGACATGAGAGTAATGCAACGAGGACGGTGAGAGACATACTGCAGGATATAGAAGTGTAGAGAAGGAGTCACGTACCCCCACCTCAACCAGCTCACCCATATTGCCTATATCTTCGTAACCTAGAGTGTGAGACACGTGCAGTACCAGTGAAAATACCAATACTGAGGAGACTTCTGGAAGTAAGGTTCCCACTGAGAAAGACATACTTGCATACAAGGAAGTATGATGGCCATTTGAATGAAATTCCAGAAGAAGCAGGGCCAATGAATGAACAAGCAGAATGGTGACGTCACATGAAGCAAGCCTGACGTACAATGTAAGAGATGCAGAGACAAGAGAAGTGAAGATATTCTATAAGGCATCCAGAAAGTGTCAAAGATAAGTGACATCTTGGGCTAAAGGTGAAGAAACTTATGCTACAGAAAAGATGAAGATATAAAGTTATTTTACACATGTACATATGCACGGAAACGCACGCAAAGTGTTCTTAAGGCTAGCTAAGTAGTGAATAGATTGCCGCAAGCGCCAATGTATACATATATAGGAATAAGAAAGGAATGGATGATTCCACTATGTGTTACAGCAGAGTTGGACCAGAGAAGGAATGCCTCTTTTCCAGTGTGTTGCAGCTGAAAAAGCAATTGAATTAAAGAAGCAGACCTCAGAAAGGCAAGGCTGGATCAGCCCCAAGAAGCCAAGATCTTATCGAACTTGGATGAGCAGAAAGTAGTTACAAATCATGTGAAAGAACGAAATTCCTGTTCAGAAGTCATGGACAAAAACAAGTAACACATCAGAGGTCTATTACAAAATGGTATTTTAAATGCACCAGAGCTCAAATTTGTGGTCTTCAGTCACGTGGAAGGATGAAGTTGGACCAACATGACGAACCACACCTACGCATGAAGGCAGAGTGTGCCTTCACTCCCTTGAATTCTCCAGAGCAAAGAACATTTCCAAGGACAAGTTCAAAGCCTTAATTGACAGAAGAACACTGAGGTGATGATACATGATATGCTAATTGGTGGGAAGCTATGGTTATGACCAGCTCACAGCACCTGGAAGTCCAGCCTGCGTGCTGCTAATGTAGGTTGAAAAGTACTAACGGATGTAAGTGTGCCAACCAATTGTAGGGGGCCAGGTAATTAAGGGCCCTATAGCTTTTGTAGCCAATGGGACGTTGTGTATTTAGTGATGTTCATAGTGACCTGTTTGAGGGGAGGGCTTAGTTGCCCCACCTGATGTTAAGGAGCCTTTCACTTTCTTAGACTAGTATGTAACGTATACTTAGATGTTCCTCTAGACCCAATCACAATTGACACTAGGTTTTTGTAGTTTGCCACATAGGATGACGCTAGTAAATACGTAGGTTAACATCATCAATGACAAGTTTTTACTATAAGTACAGTGTTTAGTGTTTTTTCTGAAGCAAATTGATAAACCATGCTGTGAGACGTCTGTAGATGTCCGTTGTGCTCTCTGTTTTATATAATAGATATTACAACGGTTAACCTTTTTGCCAACTACCTGAGTCGTTTTGATTATTGATGTTTGAGTAACTCCTGCATCCCCATTCTTCTCATAGTATTGCTACCTTGTCTTAAAGGGCTGGAGTGACTCCCTCAGTTCAGAAGTGAGTGGAGGTTGGCGCTAGGCTGGGTATGTTGGAACTGAATGTAATGAAAATGAGCAGAGATGGCCGTGTAATTGAGTACAGTAGGAATACTTGACTAAGGAAAGAAAGGAAGAGGAGGTGGTCTTGTACCGATAATGATATATCAGACAGAGGAAGATGAGTTTGTTTTGGATGCGAAAGATGGAGGCAAGAGGAAAGGAAATGTACGTGAGGGGATGGTAAGCTAGGTACGCGGGTGGATGTGAAGGGGGAGGAGGCGTATATTGCTGAAGGGAAATGCCTGCTTGTTTTGGGTTTAAGAGTTATGCTTGTGAAGGAGAGAGTAGTGGTTGTGTGAAAGAGGAGGCGAGAGACAAGCAGCAATGTATTGGTGAGAAAGGAGGGACGGTGTGAGAGAGGAATGTGTGATATGGAAGAAGGCAATATGACAATATGACAAGAAAAATAGAAGGATAAGAATGCAAGACTAGGATGAAGAACTGAGAGAGTAAGATCAGACAAATGGGGCAAATGAGAAACTGGGAAGAGAATGGGAATATGGAGAGGCTGATATATTTGTTGGAAAAAGCAAGTGAAGGGAAGTGTTATTACCTGCCCTGGGAGTCTAATCGGCTGGATCTGGCACTGTGCACCTGACACCTGCCCATGCATTGGTCATATGCATGCCGGTGCAGGTGACCTGAAAGGCCCACCCTTCGCTGTGCATCGTAAGTAGTAGACACATTTCATGCTGTGAATGATCTTTTTCCCTTTTGTACATTACAATCCAACCTGGGGTCCAAGCGAACGCCCACGTGCTTTGTGAACTTGTGGGCACACTTGACACTGGCACAAGTAGGGCACATTTTTCCTGAATTTGGCCCACTGAACCGCGCTTTCGAACCTTTACCTGCATATCTGCCTACTGCCGAAACTACACATAACCATTAAAGCAATGCCTACTTCCCCAGTAAACGCAAAGATAAACACTAAAACATCCGTGCTGCTAAATAAAATAAATAATGAATGGTAACAGGAAGCAAACTAAAATAGCTTTGCAAGGGCAGGAAACATTAAAGTATATTTCAGAAATAATGGTAAATTAATCAGCCTCGTAAGAACAAGCAAAGGCTAAACCGACAGCTAGGGCTTTGCTTTGGGCAGTCGAGTTCGCTTTACTTGATATGTTTAATATTAAAATGTTTCTATCTTTAATTCGATAAATGATCCCCAAGCAGTACAAAACATGAATAGTGGTCCTTACCTTTTCTGTACAAAACAATACAATAATTCCAAATCAGTAGTAGTTTTTATATGATCTATTAGGTGCCAAAATGCCACCAAAATTGCAGAAGTTGTGCTAGACAAGGCCACTTTACCTTACATTACATGTAATACATATAAAAAAACAGGTGACTAGCCATGTAAGGCTGTACGCTTGGATGTTGTGCGGATTAGGAATCAAGTGGACGAAGGCACACTCGGTTCAGAAGATGTATTATCCTAGAAGCTACTAGATATCTGCAATGTATCGATTGCCTTTCGGGAAGATGCGTTTCTAGGTGAGAAGATTCAAGATAAGGTTCAGCTGATTGGCTACAATTAATGAATTGCCTTTCAGGTCAGTGGGTTTTCCACGACTGTTTGAAATCACCCAAATGAAAGGCACATGTTGGTAATCTAGATAATTTGCTACTGGCCATGGTGCTGGGGTATATGTATCCCCCCACAAATGCCTTCAAAATGACCAGGCCTACATACACATCCTATACCAATAATTAAAAGGGGAGACTGACAACCTGGGTCTGAAATGGCTATTCTCCTCTTTCACCCATGTTTCCATATAATGTTAAAACCTATTTGAGTGATGACATCATTTATTTGTTTATTAACGAATGATTTCGCAGGCATCACAACCAATTTGCAGGTCACTTCAGCACACCTATAATGGTGTGTGTGTAAGTCAAGACCAAGTCGCAGGAATATGCCACACTGAAGACTGCACTCGTGGAATGTGTCTTCATAGCAGCATATTAATCCGTAATAACAGTAGAGCAGTCTGTATTCTGCATGGTTATTTTTTTTTATTATCAATGTGTAGATGACATCCTGCTGTTCCCAGGCTTGGAATAGAGACTGGATGACTTGTGCTATGTTATCACTGGTGGACCATAGTTAGGACTGTGGAATCTCAAAACCAATAAATTCAGTCTCCCCATCCTCATAAAAGTCAGAAGAATGAATCAATACCCTTCTTTTTAAGCAGCACCATGAACACATCCTGTAGGAGATATTCCCAGGATCCCCTCGGTTCCGTATCCCTCTTGACCAGACCTTTTTGTAGCTTATCACCCTCACCCACCCTCTGTCACCTTTCAGCACTGTTACATGTTCCCCATTAACTGTAAATGCACAATAGTCCCTGCTCCCCCGAATGGCATGCTGCTAATAAATGCTACATTGAAATGATTCTTAGCCCTTGCTCCCATCTAAGGTATTCCGGATACGCCTAGCCATGTACAGCGCTCTATTCCTTCCTGAAGATTGGTTTCCACTCAGTATATACCCAAAGGAAAAGATATTGCTATCAATGAGAGCATGGCCTTGCAGGAACAAATGTAATATGCACTGGCAGGCTAGGAAGGCTTGTGGTAGAGCAACTTTATGATTACAGTTTCTATTTAATATATATATATGTTAGTATTTAATTTGCACCTTGCATATCATACACACAAACACTATGCAAAGCATGTGTCAGTGTGCTCTGGCCATAACTCACAGCAATATTAATATAGCAACTTGAAAAGCAAGTGGAGGTAGCAGGCTGATAGCAGTGGGTGATGTATCCTGACGGTTGGGGGCCCAGCCAAGCAGGCCTCAGATTGCCCAATGGTCTATTTAATGCTGTGTTGAGTTCCTGGAGCCAGATCAAGGATGTCTGGAGATTCTATTGGAACATTATTTCTACTGAGAAGGTCCCACAGCCATTTGTGGTCATTATAACTCTCAACGTCTACATAATTCTTTGTTTAGGAGTGTGACCATGTCTGGTCGGTGCATGAATAGAGGGTCCCCATTCATGAATCACCCAAACAGAAATTGTGACGGGTCTTTATGATTGATTCCCTCACATTTTAACAGCCAGAATGAATAGGCCTTTAATGTGGGGATGATTACAGACCAACATTGGGAACCATTAACTATGCTGTGTTTTCGCTGGAGATGGACGAAATTGCACACCTCCTAAAATCCTATGCAAAGCTTAAAACAATTCCCAAATTGTGAAAAATACTTTCCCTGAGACAGCATGCTACTAAATGTTTGCTGGTACTAAACCAAGCTGCAAACATCATTTGCCAATAATTTCCTTTAGCAAAATATTTGTTAACGTTTTTCTTGCAGAAGCAATTTGGGAAAAGAATGCCCACAAAAATCTTATAATGAAGTTTGCTTCATAAAAATCATTGGAGGGGGATGACAAAGATCAGTAATTTACTTTCTGTAGAGTACACCCTTTCCTCTACCCATTGTTCCTCATGATTGGCCTCTGTTGAGTTGGGCATATTCATATGCTAAACCCACCCTTGTTTGTGGGTTGTATTATGAAGTGCAATACCAAGAATATGTTTTTATTTTGTTTTTATCAAATTGGCTGGATTCTTGATGATCTGGGAGCCACCAATATGTTGTACACATTTTGTGGTTGGTCTTTGAGTGTCAGCATGATGGTTGAGGGGGGTTAATAGAGGCCTTGTTGAAATGTACCCACAGTCATTATAGGAGATTATTCACATTGCACATGAACAATGCAGGGCAATTAATAAGCCTTTTCATGTTTTGCAACTATACAAAGTATAGACATTTGGCAAAACTTTTAGCTTCTTGAATCATTAAACCAGGAATTAGAGAAGGTCCAGCATGCTTTTGTTGTCCAGTGAGGCCCGAAAGGATCACATCCAGATTAAAATTGTTTACTGAAAGTTGCAAATGCTGACGGCTAATCTGAGGTGACTAGTTAGGGAATGACATTAAGGTCAGTATCAATTATGACATTTTCCACTGACTCCATTACGAATCGAGGTCTCCCACTTATTGAAGCGCTTTACTCACAAAGTTTCGGACAATTAATAATGGCAACTGACTACGCAAAGATACAAAATACAAAAAGCAGGAGGCTCCAGTTTTCCTGTTGTCGCAGCCAACTATTGGAATGCCATGCCTATGGAGCTAATGACAGACCCCTCAGTCCGGTCCTTCCGTAGAAAACTTAAAACCTGGCTCTTCAACCATGGCATTAAGAATCTATCCAAACACTACACTGAGTACCATTCTTAGTTCTCGCCCGTACTTTCCATACATGGCACACTAAGGGGAACTAGCAACATGTATTCTGTAATTGTATGAATGTATTGATATGGACTAAGCCTGAAATATAACTGAAACCTATGATGACAATGCAACCGAATAAGAATGTTTCAATACTATATTTGTAATCTTCAATGTAACCGTATAATCCAATGTACAATGTAACCGTATTCTTACGCACAAGCGCCCAGATGCCTAAGGTTTAGGTGCGCTATATAATTGTAATGCATAAATAAATAATACGTGGGGAATTACGTTTGTGATTGGTCAAAGTATTGAAGCGTGAATTGATAGATGGGAGCGGGTAATTCTATTATTTTCTGTTAAACTTTACCTCCAAAGGACTTTGCATGAAAATGGTTACATCGTTTCTACAGAATACGTAACATGTATTACTTTTAGATTCAAACACTTTTCCCAACACCATTTCTATTCTGCTCTAAACGTAAATCGAGGTAGCTTGCTAATATTACGCACGCTTTGTGCATGTCTCGCATCTGTTCTGTTCCTCCTACTGCAGTAAGGTTATTGAGCAAAGCCCTCCAAAGCTGAAAGCAAATTTATTGCAAAGAACTCCCACAAGAAATCTGCGAAAACGGGTAAGTAGCTATACCGTGTCCAAAAGGCTGTTCAAGAGGCTCTCCAGTGCACCCAGGTAACAGCTGGCGCAGGCCATGTGCCAGGCCTGACAGCCCATATGCTCTCTTTAGTGCTCTAATTATCTCATCACAAAAGTCTGATAACCCAGCCCGCGGGGTCCAGTTTCACTGGGTTAAATTGACGCGCTAGCTTTGTTAGCGAGTTCCTTTGGCAGGGCTCAAGCCGCAATCTAGAGTTTAAGTGCAGTCACAGGGTGGAAAACCAGAGAGGATACTTGTTTCAAGGCAGGTGTCTTATTAACCCAGGGAGATTGTAGCGCTTAGCTCATAGAAATGACTTTGGCAAGTCACCGAATGGACGGCAGCATGTAGCGGTTTTCATGGTAATGGACCTTTTGGCGTCGCGCGCGCACTACGGCAGCGCAGAAGTGCTCATTATTTCGTTCACACCCACAGGTAGTTGTGCTGCGCGTACTTAGAAAGTCATTACTTAGACGTTGTCATGAGTGCGCGCCGCGGTTATTGATGTGCACATTACTCTTACGCATGCACGTTCCGGTTGCTCCCCTCTTCTTATAATTAAAAAGGCTGGGACTTTTAATCATTTATGAATTTTTAAACTACTAACTGAATATCAATGCATCATTCGATGGGAGAGAATGAATTAAATGCATCACTGTCCAATACCTGTATGGGAGGTGGAATGTCTCAGACCCCACTTTGTTGCATGATACCATGGCCGTCTTTCGCCACCTATGCACAGAGATAGTTACGCGCTTATTGAAAATAATGATGTCGGTTTTGTAAGTGGCCCTTCGCGCCCACTTCTAAGTGCTGTTATATTAGATGTGTGTATGACTCAATCAATGGCAGTCAATGTACTCACCTGTGAAAGACGAAGGGATGAGTTGGTCCAGCTGGAATTCGACCCAGTGAGTGACGTGCATGGTCAGTCCACGTCAGAGGCGAGAATTGAACTCGCAAATTATTCGCAGGTGAAAATTAAATAGGGGACGTTTAGAGAAATGAACTTCATATGCATGGGACGGGATACCTGTTTTATATCCAGCAAAACATCTCTTCGTTTGTCAGCCATTTTCTATTAAAGAAACTATTTAGCATCAATGTTAAGCTAAGCTTAGGGGCCGCCTTCACAGTGTGTAAAAGTATGCATCCAATCACTGGCACGTGCCAAAAACGTGCACATTGTACTTGTGCAGCACGCAGGTGATTCACAACAGAAAATAAAGGACACATTGCATTACGTTTGCACAATGCATGCATGTGCATAACTGTTTCTGCGTAGGGACAGGTGAGCAGGAATGGGGTTGAACAAAGTTGTCACTTTCTGCAGTGCATCTTAGGGGGCGAGAAGAGTTTCCAAGAGCAGGCAAAGCAACAGAGATGAACAGACACAAGCGTATGTCAGAATTTGGTAACGAAGACAACATGGACACGTGATTTGCCACTATCTTCCTTGCTCCCAAATGGCCCCTTTCGAAAGGAAGCTGATGGGGTGTAAATGCTCACCATGATGGAAGCGGTTGAAAACCTTCACATTTGGGGTTAGGATGGGTTATCCTCCAGGAACATGTTAACAATAGTAGTAAAAATAGGGATTTTTGCAGCACAGCCTTTGGTAGAGATTGGAAACAAAATCTAGAGGATACACAATCAGTTCTTAAGGTAACACCTGAGATGTTCCAACACTTGATATGCTGGGCCTCCCACAGCACCATCGCTCGCAGCAAATCATTCATGAGTCCACAAGGAATGTGTGTGCAGGAATGCGACACCGGATGCGCAGTAGACACATATTTCTGCCACATCACTGATGCATAACAACGTACCACAATCACACTCAGCAAAATGAACTTGGATGCCAGCCCAGTTTACCATATCGCACCAGCAGATATAAAGTACAATTATATTTTGTTATAGATAATTAAATGCTAATCATAAGTGGCATAAAATAAAATCAGAGATGCGATTTTATTAAACAGAAAATTCCAAAGTATAAGTGACCTTTGCTTAAATATTCCCGAGTTCTGGCAGTATTATCGAGTTGCTGCTGCAAATATTCCAGTCTGCGGCTAATAATACAATGCTAAATGTACCATGGGTGCTTTTCAGAGCATCCAATGTACTCGCATATACGGCCCATATAGGCTCAATGTGCTAGCCGCTCAGGTTACATTTTGCCATGCCAATGTGCACATCTGGGAGTTCATTTCAAACTGCCCCCATTACTCACTTGTTGGTTTTGCTACAGCTAAGCATATTGGCTTTCTAGTTTCTTCCTTCCCAGGTAAATTGCCATACCAGTTTCTGCAGTGCCATGCCAGGATTGCACAACACAAATTACACACATTGTCATGTGAGTTCCTACATTGGCACTAAAGATCGCCGTGCCAGTTTTAAATTGCCCCAAGGAAAATGTCATGATCATTAAAACAGTGCTATTGGAACGTTGGATCAGAAAAGTATGTTGTCATGGTAGTTTGTACATTTCCCCCCCAAAAATAGTGTTCCATTTTCAACTGTGAAATTTCGTTGTGGGGAATCGAACACCCTACAAGTTCCACGTGAGGTAAGCCCAGCTGGGCTCTGAAATTGTGACCAAAACCTGAACGAGTGCAGCGAAATGCGCTTAATATTCATTTTGCCGTACATGTAAGAATCCGGTCAGCTGCACTGGCTGCCTGCATGCGGAGGATGATTTTTGCCTCACCTGGCATTGGGGGCTGCCACGAGGTGTAGTTAAGCCTTACACCCTCCCACATGGCCACACCACTTTGTCTTTAGCACCACTTGGTGCTGCAGACCTGCCTTCGCTCCCATTGGCCACTTACCAACATTTATTGGCCAATAGTGAAAGCGGGGGTGTGAGCCAGCCCCCAGCATCGAAAGGCCCAGTGATCTAAGGCCCTGTCTGTTCCTGTTCAGCCCTGGCAGGCCCAGGTCCCTGACATTCTCGTAATGCAACTGGTGATCCGTTATCCGCATCCATGTGCTCTGGGTCCACTAGTCTACCCCACCACGTAAGTGTGGCTCGTCTGATTTTAAGACATCCTTGACTTTGTCTTTCTCCACTTATGTCCCGCAAATCATCTTCTGAGGGCAGCTCCCAGCGCTGACGTCATACAACCACCCTCCACTACTGGCCTACAACGCATCTTACTCACTGAACTGTCCCGCTCCCCCACATCCGTTACCTCAAAAAAACATTTGGCTGTTTCTCTCCCTTTAACCTGCCTCCTGTTAAAATAGTTTTGCTTTAAATTCACCCTGCAGTGTGACTAGATATTGACTGCTTTATCTTTTCCCCACCTTCAATAACCAGTGTTTTCCCATACCTGTTCTGTCTGGACGCACACCTTGTTGACATGCTACTAACAATTTAAAATCGTTTTGCTGGGTGTATAACTATTACTGCCACTGCCATTCCAAAATCATTTTGCTGGGTGTATAACTGTTACTGCCACTGCCATTTCGAAATCGTTTTGCTGGGTGTTTAACTGTTACTGCCACTGCCATTCCAAAATCATTTTGCTGGGTGTATAACTGTTACTTGCCACATCCATTTTACATTTTGTTTGCTGCTGTGTTCACACTGCCACCTGCTGTACCATTCTTAAAATCGTTTTTGATTGATGTACATACATCCTGCATTGCGCATCCTACACGTCATACATTGTCCTCAGTACCTGCGCCCCTTCCCTCTGTCGCCCACCCCTTGTGTTTCCCAGCTCACCCCCCCAAACCCCTGTGCCACAGTACATCAGCCTGGTAAGTGTCCTCCTCACCACTGCAGCTAGCCATGTCGCTATCTATATCTCCTATCTTCTCTAACTGCTTCTCTATTTCCTATCCCTCTCCTGTCACTAAATCTGTCTGGAAGAAACCTAAGAAGGACTTACTGGGCTCCAACCCAGGCCTTCCTTCCTATTGCAGATACCTATGTCACGGCTTCTTCCAGAGAGACTCTCACAGCCATCCTCTTTGCCATTAACTCACCCAAACTATGGACTCGCCTCTTCTCCCATTAATGGTGGCACCCGCTAGGAGGTTCTCCTTGACCTCTTTGCCATTTCCAGGGCCATCATTAACATGTAGCATAATGGAACCATCAACCCAACCTTCTTCTCTTTGACAGGATCCTCCCGCACCTCGCAAACCTTGCCTCTTCCTCTGGACAGGCTTCCTTGCCTGCTGTGCCTACTACCTCCTCTGCACAGGCTCCCTTGCCCACTGTGCATACTACCTCCTCTGTAAAGGCTCCCTTGCCTACTGTACTTTCCTCCTCCTCTGCACAGGCTCCCATGCCTACTACTATGTACAGGATCCCTTGTCTACTGTGCTTTCCTCCTCCTCTGTACAGGCTCCCTTGCCTACTGTGCTTTCCACCTCCTCTGCACAGGCTCCTTTGCCTTCCCTCACTCTCATGGGGTCTTGTCGGCCTTGGCTCCTTCCCCACCCACCACTATCCCTCTGACTCTCTTGCCACCCATGGGGGGTGCCACTACCCCCTGCGCCCCCCCTCGCGGAAGACCTTCAAAGATGGCAAGTTGCTCCATATTGCCACGCTTAACTCTTACTCAAGCTCACCATCACAGAGACATGGTTCAAGGACAGCTCTGTTATGAGCTTTGACACACTCCTCCCTGAAGGATACAAGATCCTCTCTGCACCCAGGTCCAAGAAGACAGGAGGGGGAGTGGTGCTGATCTTCCCAGGATGGATACCTCTGTCCATCATCCCTACCCAGGCCTAGTCCTTCTTCGAGTGTCTAGTCTGCAGGCTCTCACTCTCTCCTAAATCTTCTCTCCTTCTGGTCACCTGCTATCGGCCGCCAGGACAGTCCACTCTCTTCCTCTCAGAATAGGCTGACCTAGGCTCCTCTCTACTTTCCTCCTCCTCTCAACTTCTCCTGCTGGGGGATCTCAACATCCACCTGGACTCCCCTGACTCCACAGGACCCTTCAAAACCTATGTGACTCTCTCTCCCTCTCTTTTCTACCCTCTGGGTCCATGCACACAGTGGGCCACATGTTGGATGCTTTCATCTCTACCGACATCCCTCTCTCTATCCCTCTCACTACCCCTCTCTCTTGGACTGACCACTCTCTTATCGCTTCACACTTGAAGCTCTCCTCTCCCTTTGCATCGGCACACCCGGCACGGCCACTCAGTTTCAAAGTCACCAGACCCATGAAAAGAGTGACAGTGGCTGCCTTTGCCTCCACCTACTCTCCACCTCCTGCTCCTGTGGCTGACTCTCACCGTGGCACAGCCCTCTCTAATTTCAATCTCTCTATCCCCACCACTCTTGATACCCTTGCCCCTGCCATAAGGGTCCGACTGAAGTCTTCCAAAAAGTGCAACTTTTGGTATGACTCTAATCTGGCTGCCCTTAAACGCAAGTGTAGGGCAGCTGAGCAGAAATGGAATTCGTCGGACAGACCCTCTGCAAAAACTGGAACGCTGCCTCCTTCAAAGGCAATATCAACTTTGCATCCACTCCAAGAAAAGAGTTTTTATTGAAGCCTGCATCTCCGTGGCATCAAACAACACAGACAAACTTTTCAAAGTCTGTAAGGAAATGGCCAATGCTGCAGCAGCCTCCTCTTCTGTCACACCCACCTAGGACCTTTGCTCAGCCCTGACTGCACACTTCACTGCAAATACCCAAGACATCCTTTCCTCTCTCTCTTCCACACCACATCATACACCAACAACCCCTGCTTCCTCCCTCTGCCCCTCCCCCACTTCTCCTCTCTTCTCTCACTTCCATCACACCTGATGAGGTTGCCAGAAAAGTCTGGTCTATGAAAGTTTCATCCAAACAGGTGGACTCCTGCCCCTCCAAAACCATTAAGGACAACATTGACTCTTTCGCTCCAGCCTTGGCTGATCTTTGCAATCTCTCTTTTTCCACTGGAGTTTTTCCAACTTCTCTTGAGCACTCCCTTGTGCACCTCTTGCTCAAGAAACCCTCTGCCGATCCCTGCATATTGAAAAACTACCACCCTATCTCTATTACTCCTTTCCTGGACAAACCCCTGGAGAAGTTGGCTATCTCTCAGCTTACCCTTCCCAAACTAAATCTGCTGGTTGCTTTAACGACCATCAGTCTGACTTTAGAGCATCCAGAGGCATGGAAACGGCTCTTCTGAAGACCTGTGAAGACCTGCTCTCAAATCTTGACACTAACACGTCCTCATTCTTCTCAACTTCTCCTCTGTGTTTGACACAGTAAACCATAACATCCTGATGGCACATCTCCGTGACACCCTGGGAATCACAGGTCAGGCTCTGGCATGGTTAACTCCTTCCTTTCCGACTGACCGTCCCAGGTGGAACTTGGGTCCTTTTTCTCTATCACTCTTTCAACCTGTGGCATCCCTCAGGGTTCCAACCTATCCCCTTGGTTCTTCAACGTGTGCATGGCTGCCCCGGCACATGTGATTGCCACTTTCATCTCTAATGTTCAGTGTTATGCGTATGACACTCAACTCTCTTTCAGGCTACCCTCAGCTGCCTCCTCTTCCTCAATCAGATCTGACTGTCTGCCCGCAATTCAGTCATGGTGTGCTGCAAATGACCTCTGCCTCAACGCCAGTAAGACCTAGTTCGTTCACATTGGGACTCCTGCCTTCCCTCTCACACTCTGACTGGCCTCCCATGGCCCTGCGGCCGCACCCGCCTGTGAGGCAAAAAACCTAGGGGTCATCTTCGACTCCACTCTTTCCTTCTCCTCTGAAATGTCAGACATCTCTAAAAAGTCCAACTACCAGCTGTCCTGCTCAGAGGTACTCTTTCATTTCTCACCTTCCCCCAGTGGCTAACTGTCTGCAGAGCCATGGTTCTCTCAAGGCTGGACTACTGCAACAACCTCTTACTCAACCTCCTTGCTTCTGCTCTGCGTCCTCTGCAGCTCATCCAGAACAGAACCACAAGACTTATCCTTGGGCCCAAGCCCAGGGGCCGCATCTCCCGGGCACTGAATTCCCTCCATTGGCTCCCCATGGTTGCAAGGATCAGGTTCAAGACCCTCTGCATTGTCCACAAGGCTTTCTGTGGTCCGTGGGACTACCTACTTTCAACAATGCCTACCTAAATACTGTCCTTCCCGAGGTCTCTGTTCATCTACCTTCATCCTTCTGCGAGTGAGCCGGTTCTCCAAGCAGAGATTTGGAGGGATATCCTTATCCTCTGCAGGGGCCTCCCTGTGGAACAGCCTGCCTGCCGCTCTCCAACTTGAGCCAGATCTCCTTAAGTTCCGGAAACTCCTTAAGACACCCCACTTCTCCTCTTCCTTCTCTCTCCCTCTACCCTGCTAACCTCTCTGCCCTATCCCTCTCTCCCTCTGTTCCGCACAGCCTGCTGACTGGCTGCCTGGTGTACCTCAGTGTCTCACAGGTCCCGGGCACCCTTGTCAGTCCTCTCACACTTGCCTCCAGGCCTTGCACTTGCCTCACTGTTACTGCCACTTGGTCAATGTCCCATGAAAGTGGCATCTCTCAGCACTTACCACAGCTTCTGATTGACTGAGCGCACTTTGTCCCCTCCCACCATCCCCTCTCCTGTACTTGTCTGCGCACTTGCACAATCTGAATGTATCATGCCTTGAAGATGATCTGTCTGTTTTCCTTGTCTCCCCCACCCAGGTATAGTTGCGCCTTGAAACACATGTGTATAGGTGCATTATAAATGTACAATATATAAATAACAGTTAGGTGCATTGCCATCCTCGTTTCAATATGGCCACGGTTAATGACCATTCCAGTTTCTTATTGCCTCCTCAAAATTGTCATTATTGATTCAACAGTACCACCCTACATTTACGAGCACCCAGAACAGTGCCCCATGCCACTTTTTCATAGCCACCAGGATGTTGCCTCATGAAACTTTCACATGACACCCAGAACACTGCCTCACAACACTTTTACAATTCCTCCAGAACATTTCGCCATACAACTTTCACAATTACTCAGAAAAGTCCCCCATGTCATTTTCTTATTCCCCCGGGACTTTTGCCCAAGCCACACATACACTGCCCAGTGACTATTGCCCCATTCACCTTGACACTGCCCCCTGACATTTCAAAATTTCCCCTTCCACAATGCCCCATATTGTTACACCTTATCACTTTTACAGTGCTGCCAGAACATTGTTCAATGGCACATTCCTAGGTGCCGGAATCCATTGTTGCATGGCACTTTAAAGATGTGCCCATCACATTCCCCTATGTGATTGTAAGACTGCATGCACATTGTTCCATATCTATTTTGCATTGCCATCTGAACATTTCCCTCTTTCACTTACATGATTCACCAGCCACGTTTACATTGCCTCCAGATCATTGTCACATTCCACAGTCACAGTTGTGCAGAAAATGTCCCCCATCACTTTCACAATGCTCCCAGAACATTACCCCATAGGTCCCATACATTGTCACTTGCAAATCTAGGTGCGTGATTGGTGGCTTGCCGTTTTTGATATATTTATAAGTTATGACCTCATGTGATGTGCACCCCTCCGTTCAAGGCGTGATCAAAGTAAACTGGCGAGGCCAACTCTGCTTTGATAAGACAATAGGCCTTCTCATGAACCCAGACGCCATGGCGCACACACGCTTCACCCCCTACCTTATGCTTAATTTATTGGCATCACCTATGCTCCTCCTATCCCAAATCGCAGGACGTTCCAGACATGGCTCCCCCTTAACCTCTTCCAACCCCAGGTGTCAAATAATGACATGACTAGGGCACCACTGTTGAGTCTGAATTTCAGGGATTGATTTGCCTTTGGTTGTGTGTCTTCTTGTAATTCATATTGGATAACCGCTCATTGGGGAGGGCAGTAGTGCTCTAAATCTTCGCCTTGCCCATTGGCATCACAAAACCTTATGCTCTTATGCTCTGTTCTCATCAGTTTGTCCTTCAAGGGGTGCATCCCTACCAACTCTCCCAGCAGCTCACATTCCATTCCCACCCTATTCAGGCTCTGTAGCTAGATACAATTAGAGGTTATCTGCACACCGCGGGGGCCTCTGACCTCGGCTTCTCTCCTGGGGAATGGAAACTGGGATTTGTATTTGAGGGTTAACTGCACAGAGCTGCAGCTCCACAACCAGTCCGGCATTCTATTCTATTCAAGGGGTACCAGGCCTTAACTTCAAATATGGCGATGCTTCTGCCATGTTAATATGCTGGAAAGCTCTTGAGTTGAGGAACTTTTTTGGTTATATCAACTAGGTTACCTCCGCAACCAGGTTCTGTTTCTGTTTAGAATTAATGTCGCATAGGTGTAGAGAAAACAATGGAGACCTTGAGTTCCTCTACTCTGTTGGAAAAATAAGTAGTGAGGTGTGTTTACCCCACACTATTTACTGCGCCATAAAGCATCCAATGACGTTCAATAACGCTGTATACGTAAGTCAAGAAACTTGTTTAAGGCGATCCAAGAGTTAGTTTAATAATGGCCCTTTGTGATAACACGTGTTTTGGCACTTGAAACATGCTTTTCTCAAATCAGGGCATATCTACTCAGTCAATATAAATGAAAATGAAATTTCTTTATAATACCATTCCAAAAAACAAATAAAAAATACCAAAAATATACATGTCATGCCCATTATAAACAAGATAAGCAAAACAACAGCCCAATTGCGCATTAGCGAAAGATATCCAAACAGTTAGTGGAAAAGGTGAAAAGAAAATACCATAAGCAATGCAAATTCAAAAGATAAAAGAAGACCGAGATTTGGGATGGGGAATCTGGGAGGTTGAAATAAGGGTTGGAAGAACAATTTAAAACACCATAAGCAAAACAAAAAAGGGAGAGAAAGAAAAAAAGGGACGTAAATGAATTGTGCAATTTGGTAAATTATGTCAATCATGCCAAAACCCACATATTTCGTGCTAGTAGGCTTTTCTCAGTCTGAACCTTTTTGCCTGGCTGGGTTGCTGTACGTTCATCCCAACATTATATCTTTCATTTGTAGATCTGGAATCGGCATTTTATACTGAAGACTGAAAAAGTTGTGCGGTGTTGGGTGTCTAAGCAGATTTATGACTTGATTCATTGTATTTTTGCTGTGTATACACATAACATAGCACAGATACAATTTGGAAAGAGGGCATTTTAACTAAAATGTTTCCAGGTGAGAGATCACTTCACCAGGGTTGTCTCCTGGTGCATCTGATTTTCATCATATATATAATATATATATATATATATATATATATATATATATATATATATATATATATATATATATATATTACATGGGCGCGGTAGCGTCCATGTAGTTATGGTTAAGTTGGTGTTTCCATAGGAAGAGCATTTTCTGGGTGGCTTATAACTTCGCTCCCTCTGGACGAATCCTCACCAAACTTTGCAAAAAAGTATATGGCCCACTCTGAATTTTTTTGCAAAGTTTGGAGAGGTTTGCTCCAGGGGGGGCAAAGTTATAGGGGGGGTCCCAAAACTTTTTTTTTTCCCATAGACATAATGGGAAAAAACTTTGCACACGCCTACAGCCCAAACCGCTGGACGGATTTACACCAAATTTGCAGCAGGAGCGGGGGCTTGGTCCCGAAAGCGTGCTTTTGCAAATTTGGTGTAAATCCGTCCAGTAGTTTTTTTAAAAATGACCAAAATGTAAGGCAAAAAAATAAGTGATATCTCTGTTCACTCCGCGGATGGACTTCCCTGTTCGTTCCGTGGACAGCGCCCCGATTGGCCAATCGGCTTGCGTGATGTCCGCGGACATGCAACGTGTTCGCTGATTGGACGGCGTGGTGCATGAAGCGCGTCAGATTTTTTGTTGCGCCCACCATCTTGCATTCGCCGACAACCGTGGACAGAACGGTGGTACTTGAATTAAAAATTGTATTTAGTGGAGTGTGTTGGTGTGTAAGAGTGTTTGGGGAGGGTGGGGGAGTATGAGATAGGTTTAATGTTCTGTTTTTTTTATGTGCTAGGCGCTTTTGTTGTGTTCGATTTGTCTGCGGACAACACGGCTGTTCTGAAATTTTCTATATAAACTAAATGGTGGGGTGTTCCGATGATGGAGTATGTGTCCGTTTTGTTCGTAAGCAAGCTAAAATTGAGCTAAGAACACTCGCGGTGTTCTTAAATGTTGGTACATAAACAAAATGGGGGTGTCCTGAGGACGCTGTCCGTATTGTACTCTGGCAAGTTGAATGTGTTCTAAGAACACTCGCTGTGCTGAAATGTTTGCAATTAAACAAAATGGGGGTGTTCTGAGAACACTGTTCGTATTGTTCGTTGTCAGGTTGAAAGTGTTCTAAGAACCCTCCTAATGTCCACTGACATTACAATTTCCTATGGGCCTTCCCCGACTTTTTTTTGTCCACTAAACAAACGATAAATCAGGCTGCTGTGCGCCGACATTATGTGGTAATCCTATCACTTGCCCCATCGACCTGGCCGACGTGTTTTTGCGACACTAAATCATATCTCCCGCCCCTAAGCCTGACATTATCAAAGCATTCATATTCCCCGTCTCTCTCTGTGACGGTACAGGGTGCATAGCCAAACGCGCCCAGTCGTCTCCAGTCCTACGCGACTTTACACAGAACCCGGAAAACAACACAGATCATCTCACAGCATAGCGCGCCACAATTCAGAATATGAAACTGTGATTTAAAAGTAAACAGCAAGATTGTACATTTCGTAAAGTACATTTATTTGACATCAAATGTTTAGAGAATATTCAGCGATTTGCATTTGTCTTTGCTGTCGATCTGCAAAAGTTCATCTTGAGTCACGCGCTGTTCCTTTGCGTTACACAGGGTGTTGGTTTATGATAAAAGAAGGACTGTGGTCGCACTGATAATCGGAAGGCTGTTCCAACAACGAGGCATTAGACCACCATAACGGTTGGTATGTTGCTTCTAGCCGCTAGTACCGCGTAAGGGCATATTGGTCCTTGGCGATTGTCCCATAAAATGGTGAGGGTCATGAAGTTGTATACTAGGAGCTGCACCTGGCAGTTAAAAAATGCATCGGCCGGGGTCTGAAAATCGTGGCATTGACAATAGGAAAGGATGTACCTGTTTTAAAAACATACATTAGTCTCACGAGCAGATCTTCATTAAAAATATTCATTTTATTTATTAGGGCGTGAAACTACTTGCTAGCGAGGATAGTGCAACGGAGTATGTTAACTTATTCCCACTAACCCACCCTCTCTCCTCTGCCTTTTTCAGAGCCGTCTGAGCACCAGCGGACCACTTCGGCGGTGATAGTGCGCGGTACAAAACAATATGCCACAGTGAACGAACAAGTACAACTTAACCGGGCTTTAACGCCACACTATTGTTATTATATTCCGGTATAAAATAATTTAAAGGGTTACTTACATTATATTGCCGTTTTCCATTGTCTACGTGTAATGCAGTCCCTAAATACGACTCCGTCTGTGCCAACAAACCTTCTCATAGTGATATAATATATAAAAGCGGTTTCGTTTCAGAAATTTCATCCTTATCGTCTCTTACGTTTTTGCACCCCTCCTTCAAAAGAAGTCTTTTGGCACGATCCCTGTCTGTCAAGGTCAAAAAACAATAGAACCTTATAGTGCGAGTCGTGGGCCACTCCGGCCCGCGAACAAAAAATGGAAGCAGCCGACCTTCACTGTGAACGAGCATAAATTCTTACTTTGCAACATTCTGTGTAAAGCCATCCCTGAGAAATTGCTTTTTACACTCCATCTGTGTATATTGTCTGCGTGCTAATGAAAAAAGTTTGTTAAAGGGAGTTTATGGTTAACTTGCGCTACTAAAAACCTATGAAATTCAGTAAAAAAACGTTGTTAACGGGACATTATGGTTAAGTTGCGCTAATAAAAACCTATGAAATTCAGTAAAAAAACTTTGTTAAAGGGACGTTATGGTTAAGTTGCGCTAATAAAAACCTATGAAATTCAATGAAAAAACGTTGTTAAAAGGGACGCTATGGTTAAGTTGCGCTACTAAAAACCTATCAAATTCAATAAAAAAACTTTGTTAAAGGGACGTTATGGTTCAAAGTAAAACCGAAAACCCCCTGAAATTCGGCAGTTATGGTAAGATAAGCAACCATAACTCGCGCCACCGTGCACTGCTAACACTAACACCCAGGACATCAAAGATGACATCACAAATGTCATTGATGACATCACTGATGACATCACATGTGCATTTACTTTTCATGAAAACTCTGTAGGAGGGATTCTTATAATGTTGACCAAAAAGTGTCAGGGATCATTTGAATAAATATCATGAGCTAATTAGTGCATTAAGCAATGCATTGATATAAATAGCATTCTATTATGAAGTTCTATCCAGTATACCAAGCAACTCATGCAGAAACTTAGGCAGTGTGTGCAGTATACATGATGAAGGTGCAATATTCATAATCTTGCCATGTAGAATAATGAAATAACTGCTTTCTTATTAGAGTTTTGCGTACTGTGAAACATGTAATAAGTAGCTAATAAAACCCACTTAATACATAATTACATTATTACAGACAAAACACAAAGAGACAACAACACATACAAGTATGAGTATATACAGGGACAGAGAAGTAAGCAAAAAAGCAGAAGTAGTAGCAGAAAGAGTTCATAACCTAACTGATTATCTTTATGCAGAGAAATGATTGCTCTGTTTCAAATCTGCTACTTACTGTATGTATGTGTATCAAATGATGTCAGTGAACCCTAAGGAAAGGAGTGTGAGTACAATGTATACAAATATGAGCATATACAGGGAAGGTATAGTAATAAAAATAAAACTATGAGAAAGTGCTGATAACTCTAATGATTATCTTCATGCACAGAAAGGATTGCTCTCTTTCAAGCCTGTGTCTTCCGCTATATATATGTTTCATATGATATGACTTGACCCTAAGTCTACAAATATAGTACCTTTTCAATTTTTACTTCCTGACTGTTACTGAAGAAAACTATGTGGCTTAGATATGTCAGTAAAGGAAAAAAGGGAGAGCCAGCCATGTGATGTCATCAGTGATGTCATCAATAACATTTGTGATGTCATCTTTGATTTCCTGGGTGTTAGTGTTAGCAGTGCATAGTGGCGTGAGTTATGGTTGCTTATCTTACCATAACTGCCGAATTTCAGGGGTTTTTCGGTTTTACTTTGAACCATAACATCCCTTTAACAAAGTTTTTTTACTGAATTTGATAGGTTTTTAGTAGCGCAACTTAACCATAACGTCCCTTTTAACAACGTTTTTTCATTGAATTTCATAGGTTTTTATTACCGCAACTTAACCATAACGTCCCTTTAACAAAGTTTTTTTACTGAATATATATATCTATATATATATATATCAATGATACAAGTACTTGTCTTCAGAAAATTATGCTCTATGCTCCAAAAATTGAAAACCTGAAAGTTCCTCTATTATTGTATCTAGAAGATGTCATCCTAATTGGCAAACCAGCAACTTTCATTCAGTAACTGAGTAATGCTTTCAGGACACTCTGTCCAAAGTAGGCACTGAAGTGCAAGATTGAAATATCAAAGGTACATTTTATAGGGAAAAACAAAACCATAGAGCCATACATTTTCCTTCTCTAGTGATCCTCATGAGATAGTCAATTATTATGACTCACTGTGTGTACGGTTAAATAACAACATACATTTGGGCAAAGAAACTGGCCCCCATTTTGTTTTAATTATGGTTGGGATTTGCAATTTTATGCTGTTGAATGCCCTCGATTATGATCAAAAAGGCAAAATTGATTTTACAATGTATTTCCAATAAGTTTTAGAAAAAATGTAAATGCCACCATGTAAAGAAACACACTGGCGGGGGGGGGGTATCTGTACTTCTGCTCTCTATACGGCAGAGGAGAGGCACAGAGGACCCCAGCCAAGATTCTCTATTACGGTAGCAATGGACGAGCAATCAAGGCCTAGCTTCTCAGGAGGTGATGCAGGCTGGTTCTTAAGTACAGTGTAGTCCCAAAGCACCCACAAAGGAATGTCCATGCACTGTATTAGTTAAAACATAGGGCCTCATCATGAGTTTGGCGGTAACCCTTAAAATCGGCGGTAACGCTATCAGCGCCGATTTTAAGGGTCCGTCGGATCACGAGTCCAAATACCGCCGGCGCCTTTACAGCCGGCGCAAGTACAGCCGGCTGTACAAGCGTCGGCTGTAAAAGCGCCAGTAACCATTCGCACTAAAACATTAGTAATCATGAGTCCGGCGTAGGCGCAATTAGCACCAGAAAAGCGGTGGATAATCCGCCGAAAATACCCCCAGCAAAAAGCTGGAGGTAACAGAACACAGGCCACAGCAATAAGGGCTCAGGTGAAGCCAATGCAATTCAGAGGCCTACAAAGGACCCACCCATGCACAACACACCCTCCCCAAAACCAGCAGGAGCAGGGAGGAGACAGCAATAAGGACCCAGGTGAAACCACTGCAAATCAGAGACCTACAAAGGACCCACCCATGCACAGCACACCCTCCCTGCCACCATTACACCAGCAGGAGCAGGGAGGAGACAGCAATAAGTGCCCAGGTGAAACCAATGCAAATCAGAGGCCTACAAAGGACCCACCCATGCATATCACACCCTCCCCAACACCAGCAGGAGCAGGGAGGAGACAGCAATAAGGACCCTGGTGAAACCAATGCAAATCAGAGGCCTACAAAGGACCCACGCATGCACAACACACCCTCCTGCCACCATTACACCAGCAGGAGCAGGGAGGAGACAGCAATAAGGGCCCAGGTGAAACCAATGCAGATCAGAGGCCTACAAAGGACCCACCCATGCACAAAACACCCTCCCCAACACCATTACACCAGCAGGAGCAGGGAGGAGACAGCAATAAGGGCCCAGGTGAAAGCAATGCAAATTAGAGGCCTACAAAGGACCCACCCCTGCACAACACACCCTCATCAACACCATGCTGCCATTTGGAGCCGGGAGCCTTGATGTTGACTTCTACCTGCTGCGCCTGGAGCTACAGAGGCCAGCCAATCAGGCCAGGGCCCTGGGAGCGTAGCGGGTGGTGGGGATGAGGAGAAGGAGGAGGAGAGCAGCACCAGCAAGGCGACCAGCCATCCCCAGGGTCAGGCCAACACCCTGGGCCCTGACTGATGGGCAGTTGGTGATGGAATATCGGCTGGACAGGGCAACCATCACCCAGTTGCTGGACACAATCCAGGGCGACATCGGCAGCCGCATAGCCACCAGCACAACAGTACCTCCACTAGCGAAGCTTATGTCTGTGCTTCAATTCCTTGGGACTGGCAGCTACCAACATACCGTTGCCATGATGCATGGAATGGCCCAGTCCACATTCAGTGCCATGCTGGGACAGGTGCTCGATGCACTGTTGAATCATGTGAAAGAGCACATCGCATTGCCAGCCACACAGGCACAGGTGCACCAGCTGAAGGGTCAATTCTATGCCATTGCCCAAGTCCCGAATGTAATAGCAGCCCTGGACTGCACACATGTGGCACTCGTACCACCCCAGGCACATGAAACCAGAAGCAGTACCATTCCCTCAATGTGCAGATGACATGTGGTCCTGACCTCACCTTCAGCCACTCTTGTGCCCGCTACCCAGGATCCACCCACGACTCCATGGTCCTGCGCAACAGTAAAGGCACCAAGGGCAAAACACATGGCTGCTGGGTGAGTAGAAATGTATACCATAATGCATGTCAATCCACAACTGATGGGGCTGGTCACACGCAATGAAATCCATGATTCCCAATAGGCAGCATTCACATTCAAGCAGCTTGCACGACAAACCTTGGACATGTCCAACACAGCAGAACACACCCATTCAGGATGTAAAAGACATTTGGCAGCACAGTGACATATGGAAGGCCCACCACCATAAATACTCTTGTGTGAGTAGCACTATGGCTCCCAACACTGACACAGTACAGAAATCCCACCCTGCCCAACCGACAGTAATGAAAATCTAACCCATAAATTGCCACATCCACAAATGCACCACACATGAGCAGACTGAGTAATGGCAATGTACATCCCACTAACACTGTCCCCAGAATGGCCAAGCAAATGCATGGAGAACATTACAGAATAGTGACAACCAGCAAATGCAACTGCAGCCAAATGGAATGGCAATGACACATGAGGCAGCCACTTCTGTCATGCAGAAGTAGATGGAAGGGCCCCCTTACCCAGTGACAAGTGAATGAGTATTGTTACATCCTGAAACATAGGCGTACCAAGTTGAGAGTATCTTATTGATTCAATTGTGCCTGTAGAACAGCACACTCCACAATGTTGTAGACCTAATTACAAGTATGGCAAAATGACACTGATGACAGAGCTCTGTACACCCACTGGACTTACCTTCTCCCCATACCGGCTTTCTCTCCCCTGCAGGTGATTCTGGATATCCCCAGTACACGTGGTTCATGACCCCTGTGCGTCATCCACACACGACAGCGGAGCGGGCATACAACCTTGCCCATACTCGTACACGGATCTGCGTGGAGAGGGCATTTGGACTGCTGAAGGCACGCTACCGGTGCCTCAACCGCACGGGAGGGGCAATGATGTATGCACCAGAAAAAGTTGGCAAAATTGTACTGACATGTGCCATGCTGCACAACATCTGCTGTCGCAGAAATGTGCCACTGCCCCCTGATGCTCATGTGCAGCCACCTGAGGATGGGAGTGAGGGTCATGACGTGCCAGAAGGTGTTGCACATGCACAAAGGTTTGGGCCGAGGGAGGGGAGGTTGGCCAGACAGGGATTGATTGATGCATTTTTCTAACACGGGTGATGGGTAAATTGAACAGTTGTCACTTCAACATTATATTGGATTTGTCAACAATCACTACTGCCCATGCTTTGTGATTTTTCAAACGTGATTTTCTTTCAGTCCCACAAAACCCCCTCCACCCCAGTGAACACCCAGCACACAATCCCCCCACGCCCCAGTGAACACCCAGCACACAATCCCCCCACGCCCCAGTGAACACCCAGCACACAATCCCCCCTCCCCCAGTGAACTACCCACAACTGTGCAGATAGGTGGATGTGTCTTATCAGGGCACCAACAACGATGCCATGCACGACTAGGATGGTCGTGGGTGCTTTCCTTTTCCGGGCCCCTCTGGTGTGCGTGACCTCAGGTGGCGCATAGACCGGCGCCTAGGAGATGGCTCAAGGGAACCCTCCGTGGGTGTGTTTGATGTTGAAGGGACTGACTCGGTGGCCTGCATGTGCTGTCGCATGAGGTTGTTTCCCTCCCTTGTTTGCTCAGCAAGTGCTGACACTGCCTCGCTCAACTCCCTCACTCGTTGTCCAAACCCTGTCAGGGCAGAAGTACATTTTTCTATGACTCTGCGTGTGCGCGCATTGTCAAGCGCTATGTATTTGCATCCATGGCGTATAGATGCACTGACAGCCTTGATGTGCCGGCTCTGCACCTTGGCCATTGATTCTACCCTGGCCTGTTTGGCCTCAATCACGTCGAGTCGGCCCATCACTGCTGCCCCTGTGACAAAGGGCACCCTTGGTGTGTCATGTGCTGGCCTGCCACTTGTGCGCTGTTGGGGGGGGCTGCATGGGGACATGGCGCCGGCTTGGATTGGATTGCCAGGCTCTGAGTGCCGGTCTTCAGGGCTGCCATATGATGGCGTGTCCTCGTCCGGCTGTGGTTTGTGGACACGACACACATGCAGGGTTTGTGCTTGCTGTGTGCCAGGCCTTAGGGTTCCCTGTGGTGTGACCATCCCTTCTGCATCACTGCTTCCGGGTGAATGCTGTCCTCCTGCATGATGAGCACGTGGAGGTGTAACTCCCACGTTGGGCTCCAATTCACAGGTCAGCCCCTCTGCATTGGGGCTGTGTCTGGTGGCTTGGGCCGAGCTGGCGGTGTCCTCCCTGCGGGCATGTGGGTGCTGCTGCTGTCTGGTAGGGCTGCGTTGGGGTGAAGTAGGGGGTGGCCTGGGTCGTCTCCCTTCTGTGCAGCCTCTTTGTGGGGTGGTGGTGCTGGTGGAAGCTCGCTGCTGTGGGCGCTGTGTTGGTGTGGCCTCCTCCCCCTCATCTTCATCCTGTTGGGTTTGACGTGTGCCTGTGGGGTACATAGGGTGTGGTCTGAGTTCAATGCTACCTACATTTGTGTAATGCAGTTAATGCTACCAAGTGGGATTGAAGACAGTATCAATCACGCATTCAACTTGCATTGCCATGTGGTGCTTGGTGTGAGTGAGTATGGAGGTACACTGCATGGAATGTTTGAGTGACAAGATTGCATGCATGGTTGGGGTGCACTGCGCTCAGGGTTTTGGGGGTGTATTCATGCACACTCAAACTCTACGTAGCTGTCCCATGGCTATGGATATCTATCCCTGCCCCTGACATTGATGCATTGCACATGCAGGGTCGTCTAAGCAGCACTACGGTTCAATGGATGTAGGCCTCACTTATGGGTGTCTGCAGTTCCTCACACACATTTCTTCACATTCATTCACTCAGGGTCTGCATGTGTGGTACTTTCAGTTGCATGCATTCGGGGGTGGGACTCACCTGCAGTTGGATCGATGCCAGTGCCTGCCTCCGCTCCACCAATTCCCTCGATGGTGTCAACATCTATCAGGGCAGTAATTTTCTCCTCCCAAGGGTGAGTTCGGGTGGGGGTGGTGGTGGCCCTCCTCCAGTGCCCCTGCTTGCACTCCTGTGCTGTGACAGGATGCCGCGGACTCGAACACGCAGGTCGTTGAGGCGCTTGCGGCAATCCTCGCTATCCCGGGGCACGCGCCCCACAGCAGTGACACTTTGGCTGATGGTGCGCCAAATTTGTGCTCTGCGCTGGCCACTGGTTTTGCACTACTGCAGCTCCTCATGATGTGTCTCAGCCTCCTCCACCAGTACAGCTAGCTCCTGGTCGCTGAATTTGGGCTTTCTCACCCTGTCCAGGGCAGTCTTGCCCCTGTGCGCTCCTGTGACATGTTTTGGTGTTAGATGGCGTGGATGGCTTCCAGGGGCTGTGATAACCGACGGATTGTGATTTCCAAGATGGCCGCCACTTTGTTTCCCGTTCCGGTGGTGACGCATTTCCTGCGCGCTAATAGCACGCGCTCACGGGGCGCGCTATTAGCGCGATATGGCGGTAGCGCACGGTGCGCTGGATTTAAGGGTTTGCGCTATTTGCGATAACGCCATGGACCGGGGCGCGTGCACGATAACTCATGATTTGGCGGATTATCCGCTGGGGCCTTGGCGTTAGTGCTATTTACGTCCGATCGGAAAACCGCTGCATTACCGCCGAACTCATGATGAGGCCCATAGTCTTTATATAAATAAGGTTCAATGTTATATACACCATCACGATAATAAACTCTGTGCTCCGACAATTCTAAAATGGTAAATATGTACAGTTCTATGTGGTACCACGATTACTCTGATTCCATTAAAATGCATAACTGTACTCAGTTCAAATAGCGTACAAATCAACACAGCAAAACGATATCAACCATAGACTTAAGAGGAAGACAAGTTGGTTAGACAATTGGCAGAATACTGGCCCCGTTACCTAGACACAGTTCTGTGTGAGGATCCCCCAAGCTGGCCAACCTGTAAATGAAGATGCACTACAAGCCCAGTCCATATATTGTCTATTTAAAGTCTTATCTTCTTCTATAGTTCTGCAACCCAAATGTACCATGTGTTGTAGAGTTCTTCGACAGGGAATCGACTGGCCCTTGTTGAGTGCGCTCCCTTTCAAGCAGGAGCCACGGGTCGTCGAACTTCCCAGATGAAGAAAAGGTGAACGTTTGTCATTGAGGCAACAGCTTTGGTTCTTGCGGTGCTTGTTGACGAGTGATCGAAAACATCCTACAACAGGGGAGGCGTGCAATGCACCTCGACGATGATGGTTCATTGCTGCAAAGAGTTAGTGAAGAACTTTGGCCCCGCAAGGGTGTCGAGTCGTTGGCATCTAGCGTCGTTGAACGGGACGGACCATGGCTGGCTTCAGTCACTTTGTCGTCATCTCTGAGGTCTTCGGGTGGCGGGAAACCTACCAGCGGATTCTCCTCGGTCGTCGCGACCTCCCCTTTCTCCGGCAGGATGAAATCGTTTGACGGTGATGAACAAAGGAGTCCTTGGATCAAATTTTCTTAGCCAAAGGGAGCAGAGCGGCTCTGGTTGGCGATGGCGGTTGTCGACTGCAGACGACAGTCCGGTGCTTCTCTTCGTTCTCCTCGGTGGTCCCCTTCTCCGGTCGGCAGCCTTTCATAGGTCTGTCTACCAGGGAGCTTTGGCAAAGATCAGCTGGTGCACGATGCTCCCTCGTATCTTGGGGAGAGGTCTCCTTACCAGGTCCTCTCTTGGATCAGTTCTTGAAGACACAGCAGCTTTCAGATTACACAGAAGTGACCAGCGGTTCACCTTCTTCTTCCGGCTTGGATTCGAGAGTAAGGATCAAGTATCAACTTCAGCTTCTGAACGATTTCTATCAGTGAGAGGCCCCCAGATATACTTTTGATCTCCCATTAATTCTGCTGGGTCACACCCAGGAGCCAATCACTCAGAAGCGCATTCAGGCAGTCAGTCAGCCAATCAGGCGCACAGTGCATTCTGGCCATTCTTCTCCATCCAGACACTCACAACACAGAACATGAATTCGGATATGTACTCTGCCATTCAGCACTACACACTGCATTAATTCCAGTTTCAGGCAGGGCTGTCTCAGTCATTGTGTTGAACACCAGATACTAGACACCCATAACACAGAATGCATATTCGTTACACACTCCATTCACCCAGGTCCCACCCCACGGGTGTACCCACAACATACGGTCGTTGGGTAGGCTCCAGCCAGTCTGGTCGGCACTTCCCCACATAACCATATATGGAACTTCCACCCAACAGCCAGTCAGGGGGAAGGGACAGAGTCAGGGCTTCCCGGGTCTTCGGGAAAACCAAGATAACAGCCGATGGTAGGCAAGAGGCCACAGAGGCCATCTTGTCTCCATCAGGAATCCACTGATTCCAATGACAGGGCCTGGGCATCCCAAAATGGAGGACGCTCAGGGCACCTGTCAATTCAGCATGGAGCTGCCACCAGCCCGTACCCTGCTCTGTGGGCCACACACAAGTGCCCAAAAACATACACTAGGAGTACAGGGTCGTACTCCCACCAATGGGTGCCATAAGGGTATCCCAAGGGTCTGTTCACCAAACCAAATACAGGAAGAGCCGCACCACCAGGAGTCCCACATGAACTCCGGTGCAGAAAACAAGTCAGAACATACATGATAATGCAATAAAGGACAAGGATTCAGAGTCCCTGTCCCTCCAATGCATTCCCAGCATCACACACCACACTTAACAATTGTGGGGGGCATTGGAAATGGAGGCCCCTACTTTTAATAGGTACTAAAAAACAAGTGGAGCCATATGAATCCAATGGTTTTATGCCTGCATGAAATATCACTGAAATGAAACACGCCATGAAAAGGTGATTCTTTAGTGGGAATTATGTACTAAACCCATAGAGAACTCAGTGCAATTGAATTCTCTTCTTTACGGGATCACATTAATGGAAGCTGTGCTCCTTCATTAGACACCCAACAGGTGGAAAGTGTGATGGCTTCCAATACATAGGGGGTCATTCCGAGTTCTGCTTGTGGGAGCCCCTAAGGACGCCTGGTAAAACCAGGCATCCGCAGCGGGTCCCGTGAGCAGACCAGGGTGCGGGCCCGTTGTTAGCACCTTCCCCATTCCCATTGAGCCCTATGGGGGCTCGAATGGGAATGGGGATGTACCGGGTCCGGGTTCCTTGAATGAGGAATTACCGGGCCCTCCAAGGTCGGAATGGCCCGGTAATTCCTCATTCAATGAACCCAGACCTGGTACCAGGTATGGGGGTAGCCATGCCGCTAGCAGCGGCATGATTACCGCCATACTCTGAATGACCCCCATAGTAAGCAATCCTGCCTGTTTGTTTCTTTATTAGAACTTTTAGATTGATCTCTGTTCCAGGATTCCCAAGCCACATCATATTTCAATCTTCATGCTCTATATCTCCTCTGTGTATCTCACAGGGATTTATTGACAGACTCAAGAGCATTAATTTTTGTTCTTTACCACTAGAGATTAAAGGGTATACTTCAAATCTAGTTCCCTGGTTAGACATAATGTAGGAAGATATATATATGAACAAACACCTCTGGTGCGAAACACGTTACCTGGATTTTCTTTCCTGTTGAACCCTGCATGTTCTGCTTTCTTAAACAATAAAATATTGCTGTGTCATTATATTTCATTTTTGTTGTCATTTTTCAAGCCTCTCCTGCCTCTTTTGCTCTTGGAGTGCGGCCCACCTGTGTTTTCACAGCATTTTCATTACATTTTTATATATATATATATAAATTTAATTCTACTGCTAATTACAAGGAAACAAAAAGCATATCCATTCTGGGAATCACATAATGCTGTGGAAAGAACACTACCGGTTGTCTTACTGGATTGATGGCTTGTCCTGAAAGATTGAAAAAATGTAAGCCTTCTTTCATCTGCAGAGACCACAGATTATTACAGTTCTTTCTTATCCTCCCGGCTCCTCTGATGAAAATGGGATCTAAATTAATTTTCTCACCAGTGATGGCGGTGGTAGAGACAGGGCCTAGGAATGTTGCATATGTTCTAAGAAGGGGGGAGTATGTCCATGACATTTTTATTCTGATGCAAAATCTGTGGGATCAATATCTACCACATTCATGCTGGATCCTTAGTTTGTATCAACTGATTCCAATCACACTTCTGACACCATATATGAGGGGTCAGAAATGTGAGGCGGATATATTTGTAGAGGTTTTTCATAAGATGCCATTTAATTAAGTCAAAATTGGGTTTGACAAATGTCTCACTATCCCTACCCTCACAAGGATTTTCCTTCCTATCAAAATAATCTAGAGGAAACACTCTACCAAAAGGAATCTGGCCCTCACACTTATTTGTACAAAAAAAACTAACAAGGTAATGTATTGAAATTCAAATATTACAGAAATAACAGTTATGTTCCATCTAAACCTGATAACTGTTTCTCCTTGAAACCTGGGTGAGATCCCCTTCCCCAGATTCAAACAGTATTTTCAATCAACAGTTCAAAATAGGAAAGTTCGGTTTCACAACAAAGTTCTAATGATAATGTTTTTCTTGCTTGACCAACAGTTTAAAATATTCAGTTCTTTATCTCTCCACTTGAAGCAGAGATTTTAACACAACTTCTTCCTTGAAAATAATAATCCATCCAATGTTTGCATCACAATAAATGCTTTTGTCAGGATTATTCCACAACAGTTTGCAAAATGTTTGAATCAACAATAATGATTTGCCAGGATGATTCTACACCAGTTCATCTTCTTCAATGTCTTTAACCACCACACAGTACTTCAATGACTTCTACCTGGTCCACTCACCTGCCAGGTCAAAGTCCCTGCCCTGGTATGCTCACCTGCCAGGACCAATGAAACCTCTAACACTACTACAAGTACTTGTGCGGTAAAGTTTGCTTCAACCAACTTAGCAAAGTCTTTTGATTTTCCATAACATCAATTTTGACTACTTATTCTAGCAATACATGAAACACATTGGTACTGTTTGCTCCACAGTTGTGATTGCCACATGCAATGCAGGATATGCTCCCCTGTACCTAAATACTTTCTATTAGGAAGTTAGCTCTCCTGACATTCTTGTTTCCCACTCTTATATTAGTACCCAGCACGCACAGCGCAACAGGAATACAGAGTGGTAATTGGCTCATTTGCGAGCAATACCACACTCTATTCCCTTGTACGCCGTGCGTGCCTGGTACTCTGTTCCCGGCGAGGGGCGTGGCAGCCGTTCAGCCAATGAGGAGGCTCAAAATGGGGCAATCCCCACTCCGATCCTTCCTATGGCTGGAGGCTTCCTTCATCCCCCGCCAGGGACTCAGGTAAGAAATTATTTTTTTTCCCTTTCCTCCCTCCTCCCACCTCACCCCACTTACCTTCTATCCCGTGGTCTCCGGCAGGGGACGATGGAAACCTCCAGCCGCGTGGAGACTCGGAGCGGGGCCATCCCCGCTCCAAGCCTCCACACGGCTGGAGGCTTCCATCGTCCCTTGTCGGAGACCGTGGTACGTTTTTTGTTTTCTTTTCTTCCTTCCTATTCCCCTCCCCTCCCCCGTCCGAACCCCACTTACCTTCTTTTTTCTTCTGTTCTTGGGAGCAAATGCGATGGGAACACTTCTGTTCCCAGCACGTCCGCTCCCGATGGCCGCCATGCAAAGGGAAAACGGTCTATATTTTCCCTTTCCCGGCGGCCATTTTTTTTCCATTTTATTTTCTGTTTCGAAATGCGCAAAACAGAAAAAAATTCCATTAGAACTCCGGTCTAACAGGCCGGGGTACTAATGGCAATAAGACCCGAGGCGGCAGGCCAATACCGGCCACAGTAATGCCCCCGGGGCTTCGTTAAGGCCCTCGCTATGCTCGGGCCTGTAACTACGGCCGCAGGGGCTTTACCTGGGGCAGTATTGGCCCGCTGCCTCGGGTCTTATTGCCACATTAACAAAATGCTGATAATTACTTTTGCTCCAACTCACTCTTCTTTGGCTTAGCCAATGCTTGTTTAGGTCCTTTGTAACAATTCCTTCTTTCTCAATCCGGCAACAGGGTTTACAATCAACTTGTTTCTTAATTACCCTCTCTTGGCTTTTGCAATATTGGTTCTTATAAACTTGCTTTGATTTTGCCCTCTTTTGGCTTTGGCAGTAGTAGTTCTTATCCTGACAATTAGCTTCCTTGTATCAGTTTGGTATTAAAAGCATTATTATTCTGCCACTTGAAGTTTTTTACATCAGTCCGGTATTCGAAAGCCTTATTATTCTGCCACTGTAGGTTCTTTACATCAGTTTGATATTCAAAATCATGTTGGTACTCAAAAGTCTCACATTTGGCCAGTGGGCAATCACAAAGCATTCTGGGGTCACATAACACTAGTGAACAAAACGGGTATCGCAACTGCATCAGCTCGCTCTGCTGCCTTCAGTTATTTTGCTTTTTCTGCTGCGCTCTGCCCGGGAAACTGCTTCCTTCCACTTCCCTAGGCTCATGCCGGTCAGGAAAGAAGCGTTTCTCGCTCTGAGGACACTCCGGTGCTCGCCTGCCACCAGAGCCCACTTCACAATGGGGAAAGCCTTTTAACTTAATGTTTCCGCCACGCAACCTGTGCATTTACGGTTCTCAGACGGAAAGCTTTCGCACACAACACTTCCCGCTGTGCAACCTCTGAATACAAGGTCTTTGAAGGTAGAGACCCTCCCAGAACCGGCATTCGATCTGCAAATCACAGTAGCTCCGGTGTCCCTGCTTTCCTTCAACTTCAACTGCAAATGCAACGTGGAGTTACGGAAATCACTCCACCTCCCACTACTGCTCTCTATGGCCTGCACCTCAGGGTGTCTTTCGTACTTCCCAGGCTGCCTCAGGTGTGGGTCATTAGCACTATTAGACTGCAACGTGCAGTTCAGTGCCTCAGCATCCCTCTTCTTCGTCCCAATACTTTGGGCATTATGGGACTTGAAGTCCCAAATGTTCAGGTTACCTTTTCCATTCTGAATGTTATTTCCAAATGTACCAATTTCATTTATATCCTTAATTACATCTTCTAAAGGAGTTTTTTAAGGACTTAATGAGTGGTTCTGATTTACTGGGGAAATAGAGTTCTCAGAATCTAAGATGTTAATGGTTTGAGATTTGCATTTAACATTCCTCTGTTGATCAAAGTTACTTTCACTCCCATAAATATGGGTGACTTTATGATTTTTTTAATTCCCAATAAATTATCGATTATGACAGTTTTCACCACCATTAAGACAACTAGCTTTGAGAAAGCAAACCTCCCTCCGACAACAAGCCATTACATATTCTGGCATAACTGATATTTAATCTACTGAGAAAGACAAATACCGTGTCTTTCCCAACAGAATCCTCCTGTTCCCCTGGGGCCCTTCTCCTCCCAGATGATCCTCCAAGATAATACCACCCCTGGGGTAGGGTTAAGGTAGCGGGTACCTTCCACTGACCACCTGGGAGGATGCTCTAGCTATGGCCTTTGAGAGCACTCCGCAGGATTCATCACACCTGACATACACCCTATTTGCATGGGTTCTTCTTTTCTTTTAGAGGTACACTGTCTTGACAAATTGCCTTTCTCTCCACAAGAGAAACAAACAGTGAAGAAAGGTTTAGGGGTTCTAATTTCCTCCAATTCTAGAGGTCCTTTATTGGTGGTCTTTTCTCCTCTTTCTCTGACTCTCAGGTTCCCATTTTATCAAGTTTGGATAAGCCATTTTTAGTCTTTTCTCTCCTCAGGATCTTTATTTCAGAGCGAAAGAGCTTTGGGTCCTAATTTCATTCCTCTCTTCTCATTCTCTGTTTTGGTTAGTAGTCTTTGTTCTGTAGTTGCTTCTGCATGATTTTGAGCAGACTCTATTGCTAGGGTCAGGGTAGGTTTGTTCATCTGAAGGGATGGTCTTTGAAGATAAGCGGGTAGACTACTGATAGGTTGCTCTAGGGCCAAGGTCTCTAGCACTTCTGGGAGAGTCTTCTTCCCTAGCCAGAGAGGTATAGTGTTTTGGATCCTAGTTCCTAACTACACGAGAGTCTCCCCTGGGTTCAATCTAATTTCTCGCAACTTCTTTCTATGAAGGTTTTCTGTTTGCCCTACTCTGAGTAGTAGACCCTGCGTGATTTCATCATTAGCTGTAAATCCCAATGGGTTAAGGATTTGGCAAGATAACAGCAAATTCCCTCAACATAACAGTGCTAAATAGCAGGTTTTTAACTCGTCTCCCTAGTGGATCTACTGGGCTAGTCATTCCAAAGTTTGAAAACAACTACCAAAGTCTTCCCCTTCCCTATAGGGTTGCAAGATTCCATGTGGGAGTATGGGTCTTTGCTGAGCTGCCACTAGCCTAGCAATACCCTCCTGGAATCTGGCTTTTGCTTCTACCTGGAGAGACACAAGATTTTCCAGCAGAGCGTCTAAGATACTCATGTTGGAGATTGGAGTTTGAAGTACGCTTAGGTCGGGAGTTGACATCAATGGGGTTGGATTTTCTTCTAGTGGTAGGTTGGACGAAGAAGCAAAAAAGGTGGGTGACCCAAACAGAATGTCTCTTCCTCACTGTTCAGGGATTTGCAGTGTTGGCCTGCTATTTTTTCAACTTCTACAACTTTTCCTTCTGAACTTGTCCCACAACTATCAGGTGGAGTATGTATTTGTCTAGATTTTCCTAAGCTAGGTTTTATACCCAAACTTCCTGGGCTTGGGAGGTCTAGTGATTTTACCACTAGCTTTAACATTTGGTTCAGTCCAACTGAATAATCGCACAGTCTAGCCCCATCAGCTAATGGCCTTCCTTTAAAAAGGACTTTTTTGGTGGAGTGTGGGAATTTTCAGTTTGGTTAGAAGCGTTTGTGTAATGGTATGAATGGGCTTGGTTGGGGACACCTTTAACTGAACATCTTCCCCTTGGGCAACTTTACCTAATATTAACATATGAAAAAGTGGGAGGGAAATTGGACTGTCTCATGAACTACCACAAGAAAATTACATGGTTCATTGTCCTTCTGGGAAAATAAAATGATTTATCAAGGTTATTTCTGGTCTGTTGAATTAGAGGATTTATCTCAGTCTTGGTTACTCTATAATCTCGGGGTCCCCCAGTTTGCATCAACCAGGTCACATCCCACTCTGACACTATATATAAGGGGGAAGAAACAGTCTGGACACAGTTGTGGTAAAAGTGATTAGCATAAACATTTATTTATATAAAAAGAAAGTAAAAGGGGTTGGGGAAAGGCCTGACCATCCCTCACCACTGTGAAGGGTTACCCTGCATTAACAAAAAGAACACTAAGGACCTGGTCAGGATGTCCACCAAATAAAATGTCCACCGTCCTGTGTCTAAACCTATTTCCATCCCTTACACTTTCGGCCTAACTAAAGAAAAAGTGGATGTCTTCTTAATTCCAAAAAAAGCTCTCTCCCATTCTGGATGATGACACCACAAATGCAGTTCTCATGCAAAAGAATATAGATAGTTCAATATTCACTAGTCACACGTTCAGCAAAACTTAAAGATACCCCAGTTCTTGCACTTATTCCCAAAACAAAGTTCTTCAAAATTCTCTGGGGTATTCCCCTTCCAGAGTCTGTAGCACAAAAGTATCCTTTTCAGTCTCTTGTCAGCTCTGGTACACTGGCCTGCCACACCCCACTATAGACTTTTCCAATTGTACACTGAGTCTTGTCAACTCGCCTGCCAGACTTGATTTACACAACTTTCAGTTCCAAAGGTATTTGTGGTTTGGGCTGCAGCCCACTGGTTATAATTCGTCCTGTATTGCGGTGGGTCCTCGATCCTTATACCTTCCACTGGTGGGTTTTGTCCCTTTCATCTGGATCCCAGACCCTGTTCCTTTGTCTTGGCGGGAATATTGTCCCTTTGTTACCTAGTGTCCACTTGGACAGACCCGGTATACTCCCCTGCCAGGTCCTGTCCGACCTAGGTGCATTTCCAATGTTCCTATCTGACTGCATGCCTCTTCTTTTATTTCCTTGTGCCCCTTGGGCATATTTATCTGCTTCACCCAGTTCATATTATGTTGTATCTTCTCTTTATCACCCCCATGTGCTCTTCAGGATGTTCTTATTAGGTTTATAAAGCCTGTATCTGTTTGTATGCTTCATCCCCTTGTATCTTTGGTGTGTTTTTACAAAGTTTGTATTAAATTGTATGGAATCACTTTCACCCACTTGGGCTCTTCGGGATGCTTTCATGAGGTTTCTCAGCTATCTTAATGCCCCCCTCATCGGTCCGGCCCATTCCCTACCTTTGGGAAGTCTCTGGCGGTCTCCGGTCTCTTCTTGAGGTGAAACAAAGATTCTCCATTCCTGACGCTCACGGTGGTCTCCTTCTCGCAGCTCTGCAGTTTCAGCATCACACTCTCGTCTTCGGCTGCCCAAATCTTTGGTTTTGCTCAGTTTTTGCCAGTCTGGCTTCCTGTGTCTCCATCACCAGTCAGGTCTGCCTCATTAGGACCTCCCGAGTATGACTGTTCACGTCCCCGTCTCCAGTCTTAAAGCTCCTTGGTACAGGACCAGCGTCTCTTTCCCTGTTACCCCAAGGCAGGCTTCCCGACGTGGGAATGAGTCCTTCTGCCCTTTTTATCATCAGGCTGGCCATTGGGCAGCTGCACTGCTTGTGTTGGTTTCGCAGTGGGCTTTCGCCTCCTTGCTTCATCTTCCTTGTCACAGTGATATTTTGCATCAGGCTTGGGTGAGTTTCCCTCTTCCTCAGCCCAGTCTTATTAAGGATGTTCTCTGTTAACCGTAAAAAAAATAGTGGTGTGGGGGATCAGAGGGACTTGAGTGGGGGTTAAGGATTGTCACCAATCCCATGAAGGCTCTCCCATCCCATGAGATCCACCCGATGAGTACCACCCCCTGGGGGACTATCAGGTAGCGGCCTCCCCCATGGAAGAAGTAACAATACCCTGGGATTTGTCATAGTATGTAGGTGTGTATATGTTTATGCATGCATGTTAGGGTTTGTGTCTTTAAGTGCACGTTTAAATGAGACAGAGGGCCTCGTTACGACCCTGGCGGTAGGGGGTTAACAGCACCGGTAGAACTGCCGGTGCTGTTAACCCCCTACCGCCTCATTATGAGGTCCGCTCGCGGGTCCCGCTAAGGACACCTGGTTTTACCAGACGCCCTTAGCGGGTCCCGCGAGTGGCCCAGCATGCTAACAACGGGCCCGTCATTAATGGGCCTGTTGTTAGCATGCTCCCCATTCCCATTGAGCCCTATGGGGGTTCAAATGGGAATGGGGATGTACCGGGTCCGGGTTCCCTGAATGGGGAAATACCAGGCCCTCCAAGGTCGGAATGGCACAGTATTTCCCCATTCAGGGAACCCGCACCCGAGTTTGGGGTAGCCATGCCCTTACTAAGAGCATGGCTACCTCCAAACTCGTAATGAGGCCCATAGTGTATGTTATTTGGGTGTGTAAGTGAATTAGAGAGTGTATGTTGTTTGGGTGCATGTGTGAATGAAAGAGTGTATGTTGTATGGATGCATATGTGAATGGGAAAGTGTATGTGCTGGCATATATTGTGGGCAAAGGCATCTTGAAAATACATTGGCAAATGCTTCTATGCACTGTTAGTGACATGTCATCTATTGGATTTTTTCCTGTGTTACCTGACAAAGCCAATTGCAAACTGTGTGGCTTTTCACCCAAAGCATGCAGAAAAATGCAAAATTTGAAACCATTATTTTAAAAATATTCTCACCCCACCCTGCATTTCTCCTTGGTTGGTTTGGGATCACTTGCTACCCTCGGGCGCTCCCACATATTCATGGAAAACATGTGTGCCCCTCCAATTAAAACATTCACCAACTGCCACTGATAATACAAAATGATGGGTGGTGAAAATCTCTTGCAGTCTTTGTTCTAAGTTGGGTCATCCACTATAGTCTTCACTCCACTGCTAGCAACATGACCAGGATCGTGTAGCACTTCACATTAAGCAGTTACTTCTGTTCCATGCAATAATACTTGGTTTGGCCCACACACGTTCTCGTCAAGTTTCCATGCATGATCTTCCAGCTAGAACAAATACAAACTTCCATAGCCCAGAAATGAACTGGGATCAGCGTCACACCTCTTCAGCTTGCCGGGCTCTGTAAAACCTACAGACATTTTCTACCAGGCAGGGGCCCTAGCAGCAGGCAAACAGGGTACACATCACGCTCTGAACCTGAAGGTGAGGCAGGGAGATGGTTGGGCCCAGGTCTGATTAACAGGCCTCTGTTGCTGCAATGGGAGAACAGCTTTCTGCTTCGTTTCAGTGTGGCACATGCACCTGCAAAGTATTAACTGGAATTCTCTGGTTTCCAGCTCTAGCTTCTTTTATTTACAGCCAACTCTAAGACTGATCGATCTCAAGCTTCCTTTTAAGCAGAAATCATAAACCTTACATATCACCTATTTTTTCTTTAATGATATACCCACATCCTGAGTGATTTATTTTGGGGCAGCACAAATGACATGCTCTATTTCCCCAAAATTCAAACAGGGAAGTGGTATGCCTTTGCTAGCTAGATCTCTGTCTTCCTTATTTCCCCTTCCCTGTAATTTCCAAGGACTGAATTTAGATGAGGCAGTACAGTGGTTGAAGATCCCCTTCTCTATGTATATCTGGACGTATGAGAATCGCTGCTTTCAGACGATGGCCTAATGAATATCTTATTTGACTTGCTGGGTACAGTTTTGATATTCCAGAAAAAGCATTTCAGGGTATATTGCTCCGTCTTTTGCAATCCCTAATACATGTATTTAGTTGAGCTGGCTCAATAAAGTTAACAACTACAATTTCTCCAAATGTATAATTTAGAAATCACATATCACAGAACAAATTTCACATTTCAGTGGTTCATAATATTCATTCTAAATTGCTATATGTAGGACTAGCCTCCTACAACATATACAATATTTAGCTAGATCTTAGCGACACTGGATCTGAAGACATCTCCCTGGCTATACCAGCATGCCAAGCACAAAATGCGAGCAGCAGTGCTGAGGTTCATCATGGCTCTATTCTTCTTCCGTCTATTCTCCTGTCTAGTATTTAAATGTATCCCCTGGGAAACCTCTTCAAGTCATCTGAAATAGTTTTTCACTTCTGTGCAGATGATACACAATACTATTTAGACTTCTGGAAAACAAAGCCAACCATCTTCACCCTCTTTCCTCCACCCTCAGAAACTTGTACAAATGGATGACTGTTAACATGCTTTCCTTAACGATATTCAAGAGAGAACTCCTGACTCTGAGTTTCTCTGAACCACTCTTAACTTGAAATCAATGTACCAATAAGAGACACCATTTTCTCAATTAGGCCCTATACTATTCTTTCCCACATTAGTACCCGACGTGGGGGGGTGTGTGTATCAGATCCCTCAACACCCCAAGCTTCTTGCCCAGTCTCTCAGTTCTCTCACCTGAGAAGATCTGGATGAAGTCTCTAAAGGTTCCATTGAGGTACCTCCAAGTTTGATCTTTTCAGAGATAAGGGTTTCATAACTACTTCTTCTATGTCTCCCTGGGCGTTGGGCATTGCCACACCCTTATTCCTTATCTCTTTTGTCCTGAGGTTTTCCCACATCATTTGTCTCTGTACCTCTGTGTTTGATGGTTTCTCACACACTTCTTCTCAATTTCAATGGGCAAAAGGGTTTCCCGTACACTTTTTCACTATATCTCTTGGCTTCCTGAATCTCCTTTGCTCCAGGTGACTCAAGTTCTTGGAGTAGTTTGACTCCTGCTAGTAGGCAGAGCCACAGAGGGTGCCTTTGATAGTATTGAGTGGCTGAGTTCCCAGGACCTCCTCATCATGCCCTCGTAGGTGCTCGGTCTTGGTCCCCTCCATAAACCCTCTGATTGTCAGATAGCCTGCAAGCTAGATGCCCATTCGTCCTCCCAACTGTAATACCGGCTGAGAGCAAACCAGACCCTCCCAAACATTCCTGAAGTGTCTTTCTATTGGTGCTCTTCTCACTTCATCCTAATGTGTTTAAAGTTCCTGATTAAACTCTTCGGACACCTGTTGATATTTTCCCACCTTTTCCATACTCTCACCAACCTCCTCCTTCCCGTATACCTACCTTCTCCTTCTAAATCACTCCAAAAAATGCTTTAAAATCACCAATTATTATTATTGTTATTATTATTATTATTATTATTATTATTATTATTATTATTGTATTTTATTTATTTTATTGAGAAGCAACAGAGCGCTTTACAGAGGTATACGCCAATACAGATATGTAACAGAGTGCTTTACAGAGGTGTACAATATTACAGATGCATAACGGAGAGCTTTTCAAAGGTAACAATAGAAGAAATATACAGCGGGGGTAGCATACAAAGGGGCACAGAGGAGGTGTACAGCTGTACCGGGTGGCGGGGAGAGAAGGGTGATCAGCACCTAGTGAGACAGGTGGCGCAATGGCCAACATGATGGCCTAGGTGTTGAGGAGGAGAGACTCTTTGAAGAGGTGGGTCTTGAGGTCTTTTCTGAATTGTAGGAGCATGGGGGCAAGTCTGATGCCCCCACACTCCTACCCAATGTCCTCCCAATGTTCTCCACAAGGATGTTCCCAACCTCCTCATTGCTTTCTTTCACTAACCACCTCTTTGCTCTCATCACCATACAACCGCCCATTGTCTTCTGATGTTTTTCACTAACCAAATCCTTGCCATCACCAATCTCCTCTGAGTGTGCTCCAGCAACCTCATCTGGCTGTTCTCCAGTCTCCTCAGTGCTGTCACCAACACCCTCCTTACACACTTCCCCAAACTCCTTACTTCCCCAATACCCGTCCTCTGAATTTTCCCAACCTCCTTTTTACAGTCACCAACCTGGTCCTGACATTTCACAATCTACTCCTTTCTGTCACAAATCTTCTCCTCCTATTTCCCAATTGTCCTTACTATGACTAATCTACTCCTGATATTTCCCAACCACAATTTTACTCTCACCAACCATCTCCTTCTCCCCCATGGTCTCGTAATACCTGCTCCTTTTCTCCAATCTCCTTTCTATCTCCAACCTTCTCCCTGTACTCAACAATCTGTTCCAAACCCCTCTCGCTAGCTCCTTTGCCAAACTACAACACCTCTAGACTGAATTTATGGGCTTTTATAGCCATGTGCTCCCTGTTTCTGGGTTGGGTTCTTTGTGAAGGTCTGCACGTGTCACCTGAAATTGGCGAGATGCCAGGATTGACTGGCCTTGCTGGGCTAACCTTTCCATACTCTGGGGTTTACAGGATGGATGAAATCTTTATCTGGCATCCCTGCCATCTTGGAGTTTATTCCCTTCTCTGTGTGCTGGTAAACACAGCCTGAGATCTATTCAGTTTACTGAACTATTCAGTTTGTGATATAGAGGTTAGTAAACACTGGAAATATATGTTTGCTTGGCCTGTCTGTGAAAGAAAAGCCTGCGTGCATTTAAATTGCAACATTTTTCATTCGGGGTTGGGCATGCAAGTGGCAAGCAGCGCATTTGCAAAATTGCATTGTGCACTAACTATCAGATAACAATGTCAGTTTAAAGTACTGTTACAAGTCCATAAATGCACCCATATCTATTTTCAGGATCTTTCCACCACTAGACTTCATGATTCCCCCATTCATTTAGCATGAACCCAATGAACCGGCCTCCATCTCTCCATTCTTCACCCAGCGGATCATTTCTCTAGAATTTTTTATGGAAAGGTGTTTGGAAATCACCTTTATGTGTAGTCAGAAAATTCCACATTTGTCAATTGAAAGCGCACGTATCCCTTTCATTGCCCTTAGGATGTATAACGTTATCCTTAACAGAGGATACATATGCATTTGAATACCAGTCTGGTCCCAAACACAAGGGCAGTCCAGCAGGAAAATGCTAGGTAATTATCCTCTGAACAAGAGTAACATCAGCAACCCCAGACATGTTTTTCATCCTTGTTGGACCTCCTCAGTGAGGTGAACCTGAGCCTCTATAAGACATAGTGAGCAAGTGGTCCTCGTCTGGATTCCCCCAGCGATTTAGGGGTAAATCACAAGTATTACACAATTTTAAATAGTGTGAGAGCCCCTTTACTGAGAGCGGACATGGTTCAAATAACCTATTCTATGGAATCTCTTCAACTCAGGAGGGTCTACCACCATGTACTAGCTCATTGACCCTTGACAGAGGAGAAATATCAATTTGCACATCATTCTGGTAACACCCACAATGGCAGTCCCATACCGAAATGCTAGCCAATTCATACACGGACGAGAGTAACATCAGCAACCTGAGACGTGTGTGTACATCTTGTTTGGCCTCCTCAGTGAGGAGAAGCTGAATACATTAGTTGACAGACTTCTGCTCTTCATTCCTCCTTCTGCTCTCTCCTAGTCCAACCCAATCCCTCCCATTTGTTAAACATATCCCCACCCTTAAAGTTTGTACTGTTGCTTTTCCTGATCAGTGCTCCATTGCTTAGCAGCTAGGTTTGTGCTGTAGAAATCGCTACAGATGCATATTTAAGTACATGCTATCTGAGAATGAGCAGCTTGAAAAGGCAATGTCCTAAAACAGGAATTCATTTTAAACAGTTTGCTGCCCTAAGCAACTCGGAGCAGTGTGTAGGAGTGTAGAGCAGCTACAGTGCTACATGAAAGCTTTCTTGCACTGCTAAGGTAACAATAGCCTTCCTTTGTGTGACAACGGGCAGAGCAAAACGATTTGCTGCAGTGCATTTGCTTTAAACTACCTTTAACCTCTCCAATGGTACACACACACACACCAGTTTCTGCTGAATAGAGTGCCAGGTGGGAGTGCACCAAAGAGGAAACACTGCCATGATGGTTCATGTCTCACACATGCCAACTTGAATATGCGGTCTGTTATTTGAGGTGTCTACAGAAGGGTTGCAATGCAAAGGAGGATGTGTGAGGGGGTAAATGCTGTGTTAATCTCACAGAAATTATTATTTTGCAAAAAACACTGAAACATTTTTGCACTTCCTCCTGTGTTACAGAATCCTTCATAATTAATTCTCTAAGGATGTATGGGAGTTGCCCTGCACATCTAAAATCATGAGCAGAAACAAGAGGGACAACATCTAGGGGGCCCAATGCAGTGACAGCCATTTTGTCCTAACAGCTGAATGATAAAGCTGTCCAAATTAGTATGTATGCTTCATGGTTCCAAACACTTTAATGTTAGGAGGGAGCGATGTGAAAGATGAAATGAGCAATAACACCAGAGTACATTAGGTACCCAGAGAGAAATGCAAACATCGGTAGTAAAATATAATGATCTATGGTCATTCTTATGTTTCCAAAATGTTCTTTGATTTCATGCAAAGCACTCAGGATTCCTCATTGGTGCTATTTTCCCCGTTCCCTTTCTTTGAGTGGTATTTTGAAAGAGTTAAACAATACATCATTTCTGTGTTTATTCTAGGTTTTGAAAATGTGCTTTGCTTGGCAAGACAAGTGTAACAGTCTTAATTTGCTTACAATATATTCTGGAAGTGACCATTAAAAATAAAAAATGCATATTTTAAAAAGACACACTTGACAACATTAGTGCAATTAAATAATTTTCTTTTCTAATAACTTCCTCTGCTGAGAATATATGTAATTGTTTCTTGCAAAATGTGTGTTCTTTCTTAGAAAGCATTGTGCTCAGATTAAAATAAATAATCAGTTTCATCTGTGAGCACCTAGCCGCTGTTTAATTTTGCATGCAGGCCACTAATTAGTGCTGCTGAACCTACACATTTGCTACAATTTGCACAAACACAAATAATGCATAAGGTCTTTTAGAATGGTAGCACCCCACTCAGAGCCTATCAATGTCCCTTTCACTCGCCTCTTACATCATTAATTAGGGAGACAATCAATGCCAAAGTATGAGTCCAAATACCAGACCAGTTCCCACCTTGAGGGATGGCGCTGTCACTTCAGCTCTCCTTCTACTTTTTACCTACTTTTAACCCCTTCAAAATATCTGTCTTTTTTCTCTGGTTCCACTGCTGTCAACAATGGCTGAGATGGGTCTAGCAATCAGCATCAACCTACTTTTTTAGAGGATGAGGTTTGGGGTGTAAACGATGGGTTGCAGGGGATCTAGAAAAAAAACACCTATCCCTGATATGGAACCCTGATTAGAAATTCCACTTTGGATTGCTGATCAGAGTGGCTCTACAAGTCTCCCCAATAATAGAGTAAAAGAATTGTGCACTTGGACATTTTAATGTTAATTTCAATAACAGTTAAATGGCATAACTTACAGATGGGCAAATCGTTTTTCAAATTCAGATTACCTCAATTAGCATTCCAAGTTATGCAATCTCTGGCAAAGTTATGACATTACAAACTAGAGAACATGTTATGTCCCACCCCACTCCACTTGCTCTACTGAAGTGTTTGTGTTGGCAGTAACGGTCCCATTTTAGTCCTCCCTTAATGCTGGTGGCCTGTCTAAATTATTGATTTTATGAACCTGGTCACTCTGCATATACTGTCCTAGATCCCCTGCTCTGCTCATCATTTCCTCATTTCCAAGTTAGCTTAGCTCAGATCCCACACCACAAACGATTGCAGAAACATAGCAAGTATCCATGGACAGCTACTGCTCTGCTTAACCACTCAGCCCGCCCACCCCTCACATCCCTGGATGCCTTCAGAGCAGGGCCAGCCTTTGGGGTCCCAGCGCCCTGGGCGAATTGGCGCCACCCCTTCCCCTGCGCGCCTCTGGTCAAAAGGGGGCGGGCCAGGAAGTGCCACTTTTTTTTTTTAGGTCGTTATTTGAATAGGGTGCATCGGCACCCTGTTGTTATTAGATGAGCTCTGCCGCTGCAGGCTCATTTAATAATAATGAGGCGCCTGACACGCCTTCTGACACTATGCCAGCTCGGGGAGCACTTGAAGGACTGCCCCGAGCTGGCACGGTGGCGGGGTAATGGCGCCTTTTGTTGTTGAAGGCACCGCGGCGGAGGGGCGCATTTGGTGACAATGGGGTGCTGAGCACCCGATTGTCATTGAATACGTCTGCCTGCCACGCCTTCTCCCTCTACGCCAGCTCAGGGAGCCCTTGAAAGACTTCCCCGAGCTGACTTGGCGGGGGCTAATGGCACCCTGGGGGGACGTGGCACCCCGGGCGGTCGCCCGGCTTGCCCCACCCTAAGGCCGGGCCTGCTTCAGAGCGGGAGTGAGAGAGCGCAAGAGAGGCGGTAGCTTACTGAACACAGACAGAGAGGAAGAGATAAGGAGAGTGAGCGAGGTGGAGTGAGAAAGAGCACCACATCAACATATGCTGTATCAGGCATAGCCAGTTTATTAATACTATTTACTAAAAGTCAGTATTTTATCAACATTTCCCCCTTTGCTATCATCTGCATTAGCTCTGTTCTCAGAGACCTGTGTTCTGTTCATCCAAATATTAATAAGATAACGGATGCAAACTGTTGTTTACCCAATGGGTGAATGCAGTCATTTGATTACTCACCTATGTTCAGCGCACAGAAACTCTGTAGGATATTGATAGCATGTAAGCGTCAATATAAAAGCCTTAATTGAGCAGTCTTAGTTCATGGTTGAAGCAGCAATTGTGCCTGTCCTCGGCTCTGCCACATGGGCCCAATTTCTGGAGGCAGAGTGACAGCCTGATTCTGGAATCTGGCCTCTTAAGCGTAGACCTTAGAATCACAATGGAGGAAGAGCTTCCATCAGACAGATTCCTTACACTGCCAAGGGTCTGATAGCAAGTGAGGATTACCCCACTGTTGCTCCGTAAAGTACCCACCAAACTGTGGCTGAACGTTTGATGCTTAGGATGTTTAAAATACCCAAAGGACTTCTATCTCCTGTGTCATGGTATAGGAATATTTACTTTTGAGTGCCATTGAATGCAAGAAACCTATAATGAAATGCTAATGAACACAATTTTTATTGTGGCAGAATAGATGAATAAAAATGTCACCAAAATAAAAAAACTTGAGAAGAAAATGGTAATGAACAGTTTTGGGAAGACGCAAGGACAACAATATTTTATATTACTCATGTTTTCAGAGAATGTCCTTGGCACAGACACACTGATGTCCTGTTTGACATGACATTACTTCCTGTTAATCCATTCAACATGCTGTGCACGAATGACCCACACATTTGCAGTCAATAAGTTGATAAAAGCAGAAACATAGAATAAATGAATAATTGATAGTTGCATTGCAAGTTATATATTTGAATGCATGTAATACTACAAATATGTTTATAAGCTACGAGCAAAAGTACCAATTCTCCGAACGGGTTCTGTAGACAGAGATGATAACACACTTTTCAATTGCTGAAAATGAATCATCCTGTAGGTCGCTGTTCTGCCTCACCCTGGCGTGGCATAGTGGCCAATGGACATGGATATTGGGTGAGTGCAAGTACCATCACACAAACTCATCTTGCAGCTCTATAGAAAAGCAATGTGAAGGGGGTATGCATTGCCACAACTGAAATATGCATGCCCTGGCAAGGCCCTCTACATGCAGGACCTGCCCCTCACCACACAAATGACAGCCTACAACCCACAAGACCTGTACATGATGGACATTGTTGTATGAATGTGCAAATACACATTGCCGCAAAAGGCTACCAACCCCACACACATGACTACAGGTACCACAATGCAACATCATACATCCCTACTCATTGAACCACAAAGTACAACACTGCACCAACAAATGTAACACTGGCAGTAGTACTAAGGGATGTGACACCATCATGGAATAGATGCATACCACAGAAACTTGCTGTGGTACAACTAGCCAACCATCAGGGCACATGCATGAGAGCAATGCACAGGCCCACAACAGGCCCCCTGGCATCCTGTGATGACAATCACAGACCCTGAAAGCAACATCTGCTGCCTGTGAACTGGGTGCATGGTGATACACAACAATGCAAATACTGAATGAATCCACAAGCTGGTACTGTGATTGTTAGATATGTTGTGCAATATTACTCATAGAATGCATGCACAGAATTCCCCTCAATATGCCTTTGTAAAAGGCACAACAACGACAATGCTCTGTGACTGCCACCTTTGCCTTTGCAGGTGATTCTGTTTACCTCATCTAACATGGCTCATGACACTTGTGTGGGATCCACAGACGCCTCAGGAGTCGACCTACAATGAGGCACATTTCCGGACCAGGCTCTGTACTGAACGAACCTTCGGTCTGTTGAAGGCTCATTCCTGATGACTGCACCGTACTGGAGGGGCATTGATGTACATGACTGAAAAGTTTGGACGAATTTAACTTGCCTGTGCCATACTACAAAACATATGCTTCCAGGGAATGTCCCTCTAGCCCCTGATGTGGCCAGAAGAGGAGGACACACTGCCTGTGGGTAATGCACTGCCCCATCGTGGGCAGGAACAGGGCAGGGATGGATGTATGGTTTGGCAAGAACTCATGGACATTTATTTCCATATCCACATGCAATGCACCACTGTAAATACTGCCACTTCAAATATTATACACATGTGCACAAAAAGGAATGTCCTAGCATTACTTCAAGTGAACTAATATTTCATGTTGAAATGTGCAAACACCCTTCCCCACCTCCTCATTCGTCACACCATCCCCAACACAACCTCCCCTCTCGCCACAACACCATCCTCAACACACCATCCACTCAGCCCCCTACCCGTGACACCATCCCCAAAACCCCCTCCTCCTCACAACACCATCCCCAACACACCCTCCCCATTTCCCCACCCTCACAACACCATCCCCAACACACCCAAACCTCCCCACAACACTATCCTCAACACAACAGTGTTCCTTTTTATGATTGTTCAGTCACTTGTGTGGCCTCTTGCCTTACTGGTCTCCCCCAGCATATTTGGAGCTAGAATGCATGTGGAGTGGTGCCTTTGGGTGCTGGTCAACGATCCCTCTGTGGGGTTATGGAACTGGATTGCTCAGACTCTGGCACTGGATGTGTTGCATTGTCAACAGCAAGCTGGTCTGCATAGCCTCGGCATAGGCCGTGATGCCCTCCATCAACTCCTGCAACCTATGTCTGATGACAGTGAGGGTGGCAGATGTTGCAGCTGCCTGTCGTCGGCCTGGTCCATTGTCCTCATTAACCTCCGTGTGGAGGCCTGGACACAGTCACGATGGCCTGGAGGTGTAGGACCTGCGAGTCTGCAAGAGTTTCCAGGTGCACCTGGTGCTGCTCCATAGCATCCAGCCTCCTCAACATGGCATCCTGTGAAGGATTAGGAATGGGTTGAGGGCTATGGGGAGGGCTGGGGCTGAAGCACAGTGAGCCGTATGACCTGCCATCTGAGTCTATGGCAGCTGGATATGCCCAAGTTCCTTCTGAAGGCTGCCACATGATATGATTGGTATAGCATTTATAATGTGCCTGTACACAAGTGTTTCTAGGCGCGACAAGACAAGGAGGGGGAAACAAAGGGAGGACAAAACAGCAATCTTACTAGGACTTGTGTCGTTCAGATCACGCAAGTGCGGGGAAGAGGAAGGGAAGAAGTGCCGGGATGGAGGGGAAAGGGAGAAGTGCAGGTAACTCAATAAGTACAGCCAACAAATGACTCATAAGTGCAAAGAGAAGGGAGTGTAGGGTTGCAGGAACAGACCCTTAAGTGCTGGGGGAGCTCATAGGCATTTCGTGGACAGATGAATATGGCGAAGTTCAGGTATCAGGTGTCCAGTGTGCAGATCAGTCAGGTACGTCAGCAGGGGAGTGGAAGAGAGAAAGCAGAAGCGAAAAGGATGGTCTTGAGTTGCTTCTGGAACCAGAGGTGGTTCTGCTCAAGTTTGAGCGAGGCAGGGAGGCTTTTCCAGAGGGAGGCCCCAGCCGAGGAGAGAGATCTGCCCCCACCTCTATGCTTGGAGAATAATCTGACCCACAGAGAGATGGAGGTGGATGAGCGGAGAGCTCAAGAAGGAAGATGTCTAGGAATAGAATGTTGGAGGTAGAGCAGTTTTTGCAGATATAGAAAGAGGCTTTTGCAGTAGTCCAGCCTAGAGAGGACCAGAGCTCTGGAGACAGTGAGCTTCTGGGGGAAAGTGAGAAAAGGAAAAATACCTCTGAGGAGGTGCAGCTGATAGTTTGACTTTTTAGAGATGTCAGAGATGTGAGGATGCTGGTATGGCAGCAGCGCTCTGTTGAAATCAGTGACTCCACACTCCTGCACGGGAGCTGGGTGTTTTACATTACAATAGGAATCCTTCTGAAGGCCAGCATGGAGGTGCCCTTGTTATACTACTCCAAGTACTCTGGCATGTCAGGGGGGCTGACGTGGTGCCCCGAACGACAGGCAGGACCAACTTTGCCTGATCCCGACTCTGCTTGGGTTTACATTGGGTGGCATTTTATTTTTGGAGCATTGCCATGTGTCAGCAGCTTACCCTGTCCATTGGGCCCATCTGTGCTAGGGGATCAAATGGTAATTTGCCCAGTGCATTGTCAGGGGAAGAAGGGGTCATTCAAATCACTATATTGAACTTGTCTGCTGTCTCCGTCCTCAGCACTCACGACACCCTTGATCCCCTCCATGTGGAGGATGGAGCTGGCCATCTCCTCCCATAGGGTCAGAACTAGGAGGTTCATGGTGCCACCTCACGTAGCCAATGAGTCCCCGCCGATGTTTGGACTGGAGGAGGCGGACCCTGGCCATGAGGTAATTCCACCTCTTCCTGCCGCCCTCCCAATCATGTGGGAATCTGCCCACAAAAGTGAAAAGTGAAAATGTTTTGTGGTTCCGCAAGTTATAGAGCTCTTCTGCATGGACCACCAACTCATCAACGAGGACCTGCAGCTCCACCTCACTGAATTTCTGCTTCCTGAGCCTGTGGTCAGGCACATTCTCCTTTGATTTCCCCTGAGACGTCTTTGTCCTCTCCTGTGGGTCTGGATGGCTACAGGAAGTGTTGGATTCAGAAAGGATTGAGTTTTGTAGAATGGCCACCACCGAGCTTCCCGTTCCGGCGGTAATGGTAATTCTGCCAAATATGGGTGGATTTACAGTTGTTGACTCAGTTTCGGCAGGAATTCCGCTAGGCAGAATTACCGTTACTGCCAATGGTTGGTGCGTGCACTGGCCAAGTTGTAATACGCCAGTGATTCCCCCAACACCTCAGCAATTCTGCCAAGGTTGAATTGCAGCCGTATTACAGCCAAACTCGCAATGAGCCTCAATGACTATATATGTTACAGAAACCTTTCATTTGCACAAGTGCCATTTTTGCACGCCATTAGCACTATGGTGAGCATTTTCTGAAAGCAAATACGCATTCTTTCAATGCGTTTATGCAATAGGAAAACGTTTTCCTAGTGCTAATACTGCAACCTCTCTCTAACAACAAGGGCCATCTTTGTACTACGCTAATCTTTGCCCTTGTGCCAATACTGCACAAAATCGCACTTGCACCAGAGAAAAGTTTCTGTAACGAGGCCTGTAAGGCCGGATCACAAAAGTTGTACTTATGACAGGCGGTTTTGCACCTGGGAATGGCAATTTAGCAGCAATATTCTCATAGACCAAAAAGTGCACAATCTGGGTCTTGTACTCATCTGTCAGCAAAGACAACGTTTCTGCACTGGTCAGTCCGTTCCATGCCCCTGGTAAAAAAATGCAAATGAAAGTGGAAAGTGGATTATCAATTGCAAAAATATGTCAACTAACCGGCTAAGTTGCCAGTCATCGTTTCACTTGATGTGATCCAGACCCGTGTGTTCAAAACAGTGACAATTTCAGGAAGCACTGACAGAGACAATCATTTTGGCTGCAGCTGGGAGAGGCGAGGTAGCAGCAATAATAGTTATGGTAATGAAAGGTCAGGAGAACACTGTCGGGCGTGAGAGGAAAGAAGGAGACTTAAACTAAAGGGGAGGGTGTCTTATCATTCAGTTAAGTCGCAGTGAGAGCTGCAAGCTTCATCAGGCTTCCCCTCCTATATGTATGAAATGCCAGAATTCCCTTGATGAACAGTAAGGTAAATCAGCACACTACCATGCATGGAGTGGGAGGTAAAGTCTTTCATCTCTTTCCATGCTTGATAGCAAGCATGGAAATAAAGGAGGACTATTTCTGACAATCCATGCTATGTTTTTCAAAAAATGTTTTAATTCATGTGCATCTCTGTTTTGAGGAAGGAAATCGATTTGGTGCAGTGAAGGATCATACCACATGTAACAGTTCACACAATGGACCATACTGATCTTCCCGTACATTGCACTACAAACAGGCGGAAAGGCTGAGCCCCAGTGGTCCTTACTTTTTCTTTGCCTTTGGGGGACCCCCTCATAGGTTCTTCATGCACGGCAAGTTAGTTAATAGATGCACTAGGGAATTCCTTTGTACATGGGATAAAAGGATTTTAGCATTCTGGGCAGCGTGGTGGCTGGAGGTTAAAATATTGACAGCCACCTTTTGGGTGAAAATAATTACTAGAGGAATTTCCGATATTCATGCTGCGTGCAGAAATCCTCAGAACACCACATATGGTAAATACTGCATGACCCATACTCAAGCAGACAGTATTTGAAATGCCATCTTTTTACTGTTAACAACTAACTCACAAAGTTGGATTTGTGCAACATCTTAAGAGAACAAACTAATGACAGTAAACAAATTTAGCTTCAATTGCAGTTAAAAATGTGAACGATGAAAATTGCTAATGGTATATGAGCCTACATCACAATGTATGTACAATATAATTACTCTTCAACAAAGGCAAAATAGACAGATTGACCAATACACTCATGAAATGTAAAGAACATTGATCTGAGAGTGAAATCAGTGTCATAACACTCAGAATGATTTAGATGACCTGCATAAATTGCACTTACTTTTCTTAAACTTTGATCACACAAAACATCTTTCCATGGACAGAAATAGTTTTGTGAATGATTTTCCACATCAAAAGAATCATTCTTCATGAAGAGATTCTAAATCTGAAAAGCATTATTATACTAACTACTATATGTGAAACCATTAACAGGGACATTCAGACATTTTTAGTTTAGACTGAAAAGTTGCACATCCTCCTTTGGCCTAAATAATCCTTTGGCGCGAGCCTTTGGATTTGTGTAAGGATGCAGCAGTTTGGTCTGCTATTTCCTTTCTATTGAGCACTCATCCAGCCAAGATTTGCCTCAATCTATTGTCACATTTTGTACAGCAGAGGAACTTCATTAATTATTGGCACATCGTTCAAAAATGCATTTCCATTTAATTTCTCGTGTAAATCAATAGAAAATGTGTTTTGAGAAAGTGCTCAGCATTAGTGAATTTGATTAAATATATAGACCGATGAAGGCACAATTTTTCCAAATGCGTTTATTTTATTTACCAGCGTCAGACCGCTCAAATAGACCCATGCAGGGGCCCAGTCCTAAAAAAAAAGGTGGGGGGACTCATCCACATTTCAATTGAATTTGCTGTCACCAGAAATGAGCATATCAAGGTATCCTCTGAAAAAGTGGGGGACTCCGTCCACCTGCGTGTACCCTCGACTTGAGCCCTGGACCCACCTGTAGTTTTGTTTTTTACTTTGCATTCTGGGACCAATAGTTTTGGCTCTTCTATTATAAATGCAAGACTGCAAGAAAATAAAGGTGGAACTGGATGGGAAACATCCGCAGTCCAAATTAAACAAAATGCATTTTGAGACAGTATTCAACGTTAGGGAAACACCATTCATTAAAAACATGCGTGAGGTGTACTTTCCCAAAACACATATGTTTGATTTAACATGGTATATGTGCAATTAAAATAATTTTAGAATATATTAGCTTGTCTTGAGGTTGCTAATTAACAGACATTCCCTAGCATTGAAAGCCTTTTAAAAAATATTTAATTTTGATTTAAACTGTTTTTGCATCCTGCCTCTGTATTGTACTACCTAAGGATGATAAATGGAACATGTTTAGGGCAGAAGTATTAAAAAGCCTTGCCTTTCTAAAGAAAAGGCAAATAATTATTCAAATTTAAGTATTTTCTTTCATTATTAGCCAAATAAACCAGGAGATTTTGTGATTTTCTGAACCGATGTGACTTTTCTTCCAGAAAGATTTTGATACATTTTAATCAGATTTGTCATTTTTTTAATGCAGAATTGTACCGCCTTTAGAAATAAAATGGCAACCTTTGGTCTGCTCAATATGATCCCACTGAAGCAATCCACTCACAAAGTGCCAAGAAGTCATGTAAATGACAGAACTAATGCAGAATAAGTAACATAACATAGGTGCCATAATGAACTAATTCATCTTTTATAACACACTTAATACCAGAGACCAGTCTCCAAGTGCGGGACAGTGATTAAAAAATGTGTTGCTCTGCGTTGCCTTGCTTCCTAGACAAACGTGTTGCGCCTGAGCTATCCTCCCGGCCATATTCATACATACACATATTCACCTGCTGATCAAAGAAAACAGAAACAGTGGGCCTAAATTACAAAAGGTTTATCACCGCTCTAAATGCCAATTACCGATTCACACATCAGACTTTGCTCTGGCCCTTCACACTTTGCGTCCTGCTCAGGCGCTTTGAAGGACACGCACAGGAAAGGCCAGTGCAAAGAATAAAAAGGGGGCGCAATATGCAAAATCCTCACTAAAGGAAAACGAGGGATAACATGGGTGTTTGGAGGGAGGCACCATGCAAACAAACAACACGCCCCATCAAGCATTAAGTAAACCTTATTCATAGAAGCAAATGTGCTGTCGTTCCTGGCTTCAAAGGAGAACAATCTTACTGGAAACCGTCATCTGTGGCAAAGCACAAAGCTCAATGAAAGGTCACACATAAAAATCAGAATTCAACCCAACTAACATACCATTGCCGGAATGCCAGAACCAGCATTACTTGCACTGATATTACTACATGGAAGGAGGAGGAGGAGAAGGAGTAGGACATCCAGAATCTTACATCCCCGAAGAACAATATTTGGGATGCCAGATGAGGAGGTGCATGGAAGATACACATCCCTCCCCATGTCATCCTAGACGTGGTCAGGGAGTGGGAGAATGACCAGGCATCATCCACTATGTGCTCACCGGCTGTGACACCTCTGGTGAAAGTGCTAACAGCCTTACATTTTCTGGCCATTGGATCATTCCAGCGTACCACAGCCATTGTTGGGGGTATATCACAGTCCACACAATCAAGGTGCCTCTGCCAGGATGTTTGTTGCATCTTACCATGTGTGCATAATCACATCCTCATGCCATGTACACTGCAGGCAAGGCAGAGAGTGTGCCAGGAATTCTATGTAGTTGCACACTTTCCCCATGTCCTGGGCGCATCGACTGCACACACAGAGCACATATATCACAACAGGAAACATTGGTATTCCATACATGTGCATGTCATTTGTGATGCCAAGGGACACATCATGCATGTGAATGCCAACTGCCCAGGATACATACATGATAGCTACATCTTGGAGCATTCCCCTATATATGAGTCCCTGGCATCTGGTACCTTTGGAAAAACCTGACTCATTGGTGAGTATCAACTAACACACACACACGCACACGCACACACACACACTCTAACATGACACACAGAAACACAAGAAAAGACACCCCATGTAATCAATCTGCATCACCATAATAATTGTCATAAGGGCGTCAATTGATCATGGACCTAGGTTCGGAAAGCAACAGAGTTCCTCACAGTCAAAGGGGGAACAAAACACTGAGGGAAGCGGAGAAAAGGAGAGCGGGATCAAGCACGGCAGTGCAAGAATGGACAATTTGCAGCAAAAGAGTGACAAGCAGCTAGGGGAGCAGACAGTGTGGAACAGATCAGAGTCCTGTGTAGGGTAGGGAGGGCAGGGTGTTTGGAGCTACATGATAGGGAGGAGGCATTTCTTGAAGAGGAAGGTCTTGAGCTCTATCATGAACTCACAAAGCAATTGGGCAAGTCTGATGCTGATGGGGTGTAGGTTCCAGAGTCTTGGAGTGTAGACAGAGAAGTCTTGTCCACTGGTTATTGCCTTAATTCACCATCAGAGTTTGAAAATTCACATCACCTTACTTCTGGTGGATTTCCGGCCTCTAGGGAGGCCAGGTTTCTCAGTGTGGTAGCTTGGGTACTTCAGGACCACATCCTTGTAGATGATGCAACCAAATGTGAACATGTTATATGCCTGCATCGGTAGCCACATCAGCTCAATGAGGGCTGGTGTGATGTGAATGAATTTGCAGAGTCCATTGATGAGTCTTGCTGCAGCATGGAGGACACATCTCAGGGGTGCAGGTGTAGTTGCAAGAAGCCCTGCCAAAAGAGTATTGCCACCACCCAGCTGTGAGAGGACCAAGTGTTGACCAGCAGATCTAAAGTTGTTTTCTGGGATGAAGGCCTTCATTGTACACATGAGAGAAAGTACCTACCAAGACTCTTTTGTCTCACTTGCCATGCACTGTTTGAATGTGAATTGTCTGTTGATGTTTCACCCAAGATACATGGCACAGCTGTTCAGCTGTGGTGTGAAGCCCTCAAGGTTCATAGCATAGAGTCAGGTCTGGATATCAGAGTGTTTAATGTTGGTCTGCATCATGAAATCTGTCTTTGAGGGGTTGAGCATCAGGTAAGCACTGGATATACATGACTCGATCAATGCGAGTCAGACATTGAATCTGTGGATGTCTTCGATGGCTGATAGTCGCAGGTTTATCTGCATGTCATCTGTGTATTGGTGGATGTGGATTTTGTGTGGAGTGAGAAGTGTTCAGAGAAGTTCCATGTAAAGATGTAAGTTCACATGCCACAGGATGGAACCTTGTGGAACTCCACAGGTGATGGGTAGAGTTGGTGATGTTGAAAAATCCATATGCATAAATTGTCGTTGATTTGTGGGGTAGGATTTGAAGCAGCTGAGGACAATCTTGGAGATCACCATTAACTATGTAGATTGTCAGTGAGTGTGTGGTGGTCTACTGTGTCAAATGCTGCTGAGAGATCAAGGAGAACTGGGAGGCAAGGGTGAGCATCACTGATGTTTTCAAGGGCATCGTTGATCACCTTGATGTTGGCCATGTCAGTGCTGCATCGGGATCTAAAGCCAGATTGGTAGGACAGAAGGAGGCATTTGGCTTTGATGTGCTGGAGGAGGTGTGTTGCTACTGCTTTTTCAAGGATCTTACCTAGGCAGGGAATATGGGGGATTGGGTGCTATTTGCTGAGATTGTCAGGGTCCAGTGTTGCTTTCTCAACCTGTGGGAGGATTTATTCCATCTTGAGGGGTCGAGTGGAAGGTGCCTTGACTTAGGGGGCATGTGATATTTTACAGGTAAGGGTGCAGTGCTACAGTCAGACAGCTCTTGAGCATGCAGATAGGGAGAATATTGTCTGCATTTGATATGGCCTAGAGGGATGCTAAGGTGTCAGTGAGGGTCTTCATAGTTAGTGGTTTGAAAGTTCACCAGGTAGTTGTGGTATTGTGAAATTGGATGTGTAGTGTACTGTCAGTTGTGACATTGGTGTCTATGTGTTGGCGCATCATGTTGACCTTGTTGCTGAAGAAAGTGTCATGAGAGGATGAAGCGGTGGATATGGCAAGATCAATGTGCAGAAGAACACACATTGAGTAGCCTTGTGTCAAAAAATAGACACTCAGGAACTAAGATACATGTACACTAAAACCCAGAATGTGCAAGTAGAGCGTGATAAGAATACAAACATATGAAAAGGGATGTGAGATAGGCACTTTGAAGCTCCTTTTGAGTACAAAGAAAGTCAGCAAGCTCCTCGCCCACATTAGCTGTTACAGGCCCTGTCAGCGCTAAACCCACATACAGTACAATCAGTGACAGAATCTGTGAGTTAACACCTTTGGTGGTATTATATGAGGAGCTCAAAGACAATATTCAATAGGATGTTAAATGCCACCTAGACTGTCAGCAAAGCCCACAAGCTCTGCTGATCAAACAGGGGCTCAGAAAGGCTATAACAGCAAAGGTGGGGGGGGGACATAATACATATGAATCCTGACAGGACAAGAAGGAATGGTGCTTACAGAATAGTAAGGAAACCACAGGCATTCACACAGGAGCTGGATACAACAGCACACTACACCTAAAAATCAATAGGGAACAAAGAGAGAAGTGCTAGGAAAACTCCAAGATAAAGCAAAGGAACAGGTCCAGGGAAAACAAAAGTACAAGTGCAAAACCTCCTCCCTCCCCATTCAGGGAAGGAAGAAAAATGGTACAAAGTAGTACATCTATAAATGAGGGGTTTCTAAAGGATCAAGGGTCAAGGTTACACTGCAGAATAGGGCAAAGTCACAGTAATAAAGAACACAGACAAACTGGGCTGCACGGGAAAAGGAAAGTGCTGGAAAGTGCTGACTGCAAAACAGGAAAACAGAAAGGGTATCCAGGAAGCAGAACATACTGATAAGCACACTAATTTCGAAATCTAGGAACAAGAAATAGGAAACTAGGAGCTAAACACTCTGCATAAGAACCAGGAACAAGAGACGGGCCACAAACAGGAACATTGCAACAATGACCAATGCTGGACTGAAGCAAACTAAAGCTTTTAAAGATGGCTAACTATCACATGTGTGATTCTTGCTAGCACCTACAGCCACAGGTGTTACTTTTCCTCCCCCCAACCTTGTCCTGCAAGGGTGTAGATGAAGCAGTGAGCAAGGAATGCTGGGAGGCATAGTCTTTTGACTAAAAAAGCATGCTGGCTGTCAAAAACTCAAAATGGATCAGGAAGGGAAGTAAAACGGAAAATATGGCTTTTGAGCTCCCTAATCAGCACAGTACTGTATTGTAGGGGTCAGAAGGTAAGTCCAATATGAAACAGTTCCCAAAACATGACCGCAAGTGGCGGGATTGGGAGCAAAGGGAGTGAAACATGACAGAAAGAGTAGATGGTGGTGAATCATTTGATGGAATATGCTACGGGTGGGTCGGGCACAGGGTGATGCAGTGCCTGATGGCATAGAAGAGGGCTCTCCTTACATAGTTGACCTTTGCTGTGGTGTATTGGTGGTAGTCACCCTTAGTAGGGTCAATCAATTGTCTGTGTGTAGCATGGAGTTCCTTCAGCATGCAGAGGTCGGATGTGCAACTGCATAATTAGCCTATTTGAAACTTTTCCACTGATGGCTAGTTTGTTGATGTTGAGTTCTTTAGTGTACCAGGGTGCAGTAGGTTTTTGAGTTTGTGAGAGTGGTGTTGAGTTGTTGCAGAAGTGAGTTTCAGTCCTGGCCTAGCAGAGGCAGATCAGCCCATGTGACGTGGCGTTTGGTGAGGTCTTCCATAAGAGCTGCCACTGGGATGTTCTTAAAGGAGCATAAGGCATGTTTGCAGGTTTCCCAATGGAATTGGGCGAGAGATGTTGTGTGGCTAATGTCAAATGGGATTGCCCGATGGGCCGGAAAGCCGACTGGGAAAAGCAGAGCTGTGATGGGGGGGGGGGGGAGGCGCCTGGCATTGATGATGCGGTCGAGACTCGTACCCTTCATGTTAGTTTGGACTTACTTGTGCTGTGCGAGGTTCAGTGTGTCGAGTAGGCAGAGTAGACCTTCCTTCATTTACTTGGTTGCTGGGTTGCCTGAGATGTTGACGTTGCAGAGAAAAATGTGGCTGGCATGTGTGAATGATACAGTGGTGATCAAATCCTTGAAGTATTCTATGAAGAAGGCGCTGGGCTTGGGTGGTCTGTAGATGAAGTGAAAAGTGACCATGTTTGCTGGAGTTAGCTGGAAGTGGCATGATTGTTAAACAAAAGAGCCAATGGTGGGGACCTATAGTTGGGTGCATGGCCATGTTGACTTGTGAATGATGGTCAGTCCTCCACTGACCTTGTTTGGATGGTCTAGTTACACACATCCGTAGCTGATGTTGCTGAGGACATCTGGGATGTAGATGGAGGCGAATGTCATCCATGTCTCAATAATGAAGATGTTGCCCATGTCATGTGTGTTGATGAGGTTGGTAATGTCAGCTGCATGGTTGGTTGCTGAGAACATTGACGAGCATCAGTTTTCGTGTAGTGGTGGATACTAGAGTTGTTGATGGGGTCTATGTTAACGTGGTTGAGGCTGCTTTGACGTAGTGTCCATTATGTTGCTGACGAGTGGCGTAGTTGGTGGTCAGTGGCAATAGCAGGGATGGTCTGATGGGAGTGTTGGGTGAAACACAAATATATAAATAATCCCATCAATAATCTTTTTCTCCTTTGTAGGAGACAGTGCCTACCCGCTGTCAGCATTCCTGTTAGGGCATAGTGGAGAGCACATTCGGAGTGCTTAAGTCACGCTTCCGCTCCCTTGACCACTCAGGTGTCATATTGCTATATGCACCCCATATAGTATGCAAACTCATTGTGGCATGTTGTGTCTTGCATAATATTGCTACAAGTGGTGGCATAGCAGTAGAGGTGCAGGAGGCTTCTGCCTTCATCCACAGGTACCACCCATTCCATTAGCAGACCAAAGGACAAAGGAACTGGACACATGCAACCAGTTAGTACAAACCTATTTCGCATGAATCACCACACCTGTGGAAAACATGCAGTGAAGCCACATCCCTGCTGGCTTTCAATGATGAAAACAGGCTGATCCAACTTACCCATAACAACATCCTGAGAATGTGTCTAATGAATTGGTGAACACTGTGTGCCCCTTAACATCAATAGTACTCTGCCAACTCATTGCCATCCTTTACATTAAGTGTAGAAGCCATGTTCACACTTATGTCAAGTCGGAAGAAAATTCCTGATGTTGCAAAGCCAACACCTGGCATGTTGCCTCTATCACATGTTTTCCCCAGAGTTGTATGCATCAAGTAAAACAAAAATATCTCACCTGACAGCCATCTTGATTCCAGGTCCCTCTGCACCATTTCTGCTGGTCATGCTCACCTCCACTCACCACTGCCATGTATGTGCTTCTACAATGGGGAAGATCAACAGCTGTCTAGCCACTGTACCTGTTTACCTACATCTCCTTCTCCCCACTTCCTCAAATACCATACCTACTCCTGCTACTTACATTTACTTACCCCATCCCCACCATGCAACTCACTTCAATGCCATGTTCATCCCTCCAGACATCATCATGCCCTACCCATGAAACCATCAATGCCCCCTCCTTACTCCTGTACCAACCTGTACCACTGCACTCCCCCAATACCGCTACTGTCTCCCCCAAATCTCACCAGTGTGGACAGAAATCCACTAATATCTCTGCCACTACCTGGGTTGGTACTGGCCTATCCACTACCCTGATGCACGTTTGCGTGTGTAGCCATACCACCTGATGGCCCTGCCACAGTCTCCAAACACGGTGTAGCCCCACTCCACTTTTGTTCCCTGCCACACCCCCTGTCAAAGTCGGACCTCTTTGTCTGCCATCTGTGGCCATGTAAGTTGCTAGAGCCCTGACCATACACCCACTCTCCCTTGTGCTGCCCCAAGTGCACATCGCTACCCTATACATTAACAGTTGTGACACATGTGCCTACAACCCCTTACCAAATCCTCCATAAACCAACACCCCTGCAGTACATCTGCCAACCTCAATCCCTACTACTCCCTCTGTGCCACTTGCCCCCATGCTCCCATGACCCATCAACACAGGACCCACAACCTCTGTCAGCACATCTGCACTTATTTTCAAGGCCCTCACCAGCACCAATCTCCATGTCAAATTCCCCCTATTCCATCCACTCCTCTTACCTTGCCTTCTATCCATGTGTCTTCACCTTCCTCCTCTGGTGTGACACGCTACCACTTTGTCACTCCCTTTGCCAGTGCACCCTCCTCCAAGAAATTCACCCATCCAGTCCTACCTCACCTGTCATGGCTGACACCAATTCATCCAACTGGCACATACATGCCCTACCAATGAGACAAATGCACACCCTCTGCATCTCTTGGGGTCCATGCCCCCGATATCCATTGCAATTCACCCTGACCACTCGCTCTAACAACAACTATCAGAGATGTGTGTAGGCAAAGGTACCCTTTCATAATGCCATCAATGAACTCAGCATATTCACACCTGGTTGGTAATCACTCTATGGCACTTGCCCATGTTATACTACCACCTCCAGTCACCCCCTGTTACTGCCTCTGGTTGTCATGACTCACAGAATGCGCCCCTTTTGGACTTCCTGGTCCTTATCGCAGCAGGGCTTGCACTCATTGACACTTCCAACATGGCCGTCTAATGTGAAACGCCTTGCACCAGCTTTCACGTCGGACGTAGTTTGTTCTACAAATAGACCGCAGCCCCGCGCGTCTCAACGCTATCGCTGGTAGTGACTAGACGTGTGCTTCGTAGCTTCTGTACAATTATTCAGTCCCTGATTCCCGGTTCCTCTACTTCTCCATACCCTCCTCCTTCATCTGTTACCTAGTTCCCGGATTCCAAGTACCTCTTTCGTGTATGCTTCTTCGCTTCCTGGACGTCCTGAGCATCCGAGAATCCTGGAACGCTGAACGCACGCTGGAGTCAGAAGAGACTCGGGCGGGCTTGTACAAAACTCGATCCGTGCGTAAGAGGATTTCCCCCAAGGAATCGTATAAGGAGAGATCTCAGGTGAGATGGGGGGAATTTCGTGACACTGGTTGGTATTTCACCGCTTCATGGGCCTCCACTGTCCACCCATCCCATCCTCATGCATGTCTATGATACCCTCAACATGTCTCTTGTCCTATGATGAAGGTGTCCTCCATATGTTCCACAAAGCAATGCAGTCACTCACAGACTACACAAACATGGTTAAATGATGTAAAGTCACACATCCCTCAAAACCAAGAGTTCTGGTACACCTGAATGTGAACACAGCACATGCAACACGAGAAAGTAATTTAGGCCACCAACATCCACACCTCACCAGCAATGCACAGCATGCTTCACACACCATCCAAATGCATACTTGGCATCTGGGTGATCCTCTTACAGGGAATGTGAGAGTCAGGTGTGTTGCATGCACATACATCATGGAGTGGCTACTTGACAACATGACAGGTGTCAGGAGATGACATGCAAAGCTGACATGACTCTAGTGTCAAATACATGCCACATAAAAAAGAACCTACAGCATCACCCATCACCACAAACATGTACACAGGAACATCCCAAGTAGACTGACTCCAAACAGTAAGTCGTGGAGCTGTAACCAGTAACACAAAGCACTTGCATAGCTGATTAAGGAGACATGTACACACTCAATCATGTAGGCAACTCACATCTTTAATGACAGTGACCATCTCCTAATTCTCACCATTATCTAATGTACATGCTCAACCCTACGTGTGCCACATCATTCCACAATTGGGATGCATAAATCTCGAGCCATACCAATGCATGACAGTGAACAACCTTACCTTGTGGTACTGCTGTTGTGTTGTGAATCCCTCACCACTGCCACCTAACACTGGGCCTCTGCATTGGTCCTAGGAGGGTCAGTGTCCAGCAGAGGGAATGGGGAATTGGCTGTAAATAGGGTGATTGGGATGCCCTTTCAGGGAGTGTGAGCACTGGATGAGGTAAGCAATCTGAAATGACATTAGATGTTTGTTTGGACTTTCCAGAGGAGTCTGACTGACAGACTGCACGTATACACATCAATTTAGAATTGAATGTTCACCTGCATGTGGGAGGTTGTAGCAATCCACAAGACCATGTCAGTTGACTTCACTGTGCATGTCCGCATGTCCAGTCCCCCCAGCTCATTAATGTGCCCAGCTGCATGGGCAGTTGACACTCTGCCCATTAGAGCATTATGCCTCTACCAAATGCAAACAGTCCACCTGTGACATGGCAAAATCAGAGATAAATCCATACTCCATCCATGTGCTTTGGGAAACCAGGGTGCAGGAAGAAGGGGTGGTGGTGGCAAGAGGATAGGGGCGTGTGGAGACATGTCCAATGGCATCATCTGCATGGTCCAGTTGGAACCCCCTTCCTGTGGTGGATCCTGGGATGGTGCACTCTGACAAAAAGCCTGCTCCTCATTGGCTATGGCCACTTCTAAGATGGATGCATGCATGAGTACCTGTAGTGTAAAGTGTAAATGCAATGGCATAGGTGCATTGACCCACTGAGCTAACCATATTGCATATTAGGGCTAATAGCTTGCTGTATTAACAGTTAAGACAAATAGCTTATTCGAAAAGCGTACCAAATGCTGATAATAAGAGCTTCATAGATGGCTTAGTAATGCTTTATCAGCGCCTAGATATCAAGCCTAGTGAGCTCATCCCCGCCAATTAAGCTAGCACAGTGGGAAGAAACGTGCAGCCCTGTGATTCACATGGAGGCCATCGAAGGGGTCGCCCATGCCGAGCCGGGAGTGGCATCATCAGCTGATGAAGGTGAGTGACCGTTAGCACAACACAAAAGTGAACACACACGCAACACCCCAAACACAATGGTGGAGTCCAAATGGCAAGTAGATGACAGCAAGCAGATCGCTCATCACCTCCCACCTAAAGACTGCCCCAACAGAAATGCCACATCCCTGTCACGGTAACACACAACCAACACCCCTGACACAAACCACATGAGTCCCCAATTGCCAAACGCAAGCACCATCTGCATGCAGACACACACATGCATCACCGTAGAGATGCAGGCCTCACCACTGTGACCTCTCATTGCATGGTGCTGACATCTCTACCACAAGTGCACACCTGAGCCCAACCACACAGCACATGGCACGCAGATCCTGAGGTATGCCTAGCGCACGCAATCCATGACACACCCATAGGCCACCCAACATACAGCATCTACAACATGGCTGCGCTACAATGATGCACAGACACTGCACCCCATCCCCAACTCCTGTGAGCACCATGTCCGCCTCTCCAACATGCACGCTGCAATGCACAGGGCCCAAAATGTACAAACATCAATAACGTAGGATGTGCCTTCACCCATGACTCATGCCCTGCCTCTCCATGTCCCACAGGAACAGGATCAGACAGAGATGCGGGGCCCACCACAAAAACCAAGGCAACACCGGCACGCAGGAGCAGAGGGGATGACGATGGCACCAGGACGTCCACGTCAAGGGCTTGCCTGTGGTGAACCACCACCCCCAAGCCACAGCAGCCCGGCAAACAGGGCCCACAGGCCGGATGATCTGGGGAGCAGCCAGCTCCGACACCTAGCAATGTGCCCCAGCCAGGGAAAACTGGTGCCATCATGGCACACATGCCACAAGGCACACCGGCTCAAAGGCCACGGGCAAGACAACCCCTGCCCCACTGCAGCCATCTCATGTGGGCGAGGAGGGTTCACCAGCGTGCAGCGATGCTGAGGGGCCGCACTCAGTGGCCACAAGTGACCTAGGGGAGGCGGCCCAATCCACCCTACATAGCGTGCAGGAGGACGGCCAACATGATGATGCTCACACAGCAGGCCTATGCATGTCAGAGGACATTGTGCATACACCATTTGCATACACCGTTTGCGCTATACAAATAAAACAAATACAAATACCATCCTTGCCACCCACACCACAGCACTCCGTGGGACATGGGTCTGGTGGTTTCAACTCCTGGTAGGAGATGCCTGGAGACGTTTTCAGTCCACAAAGGAGTCCCACTCCACCTCCCATCCAACCACCAGCTGGAAACAACATATGGGACCTAGAGGCCTGCATAACCCGCAAGGAGGACCGCCAGCAGGCCATGCAGGATATGGTGCGACAATACCTGGCAGATGGGGAGGCCACACGCCAGGCCCACCGTGACACCAACCAGGCACTCACCCGTGCTATGTACCGCATGGCCAGGGGGGTGCGCCAGGGCATGGAATCTGTGACGCAGGTGCTCACACAGTTGGCTGCCATCATGGGCCAACGTCATGCTGCACCGGGCGAGCCACAACCCCCACCATCGGCTAGCACCACCCCAGCAAGCTCGACTCAGTCAAGCCCGGTGCATAGGTCACTTCGCAGCATGCACCGGCCATGGGAGCAACAGCCTCCAACCAAAAGGGGCCATCAGTAGCCGGACATACTTGCAGGAGGGAGTCTGGTTGGACTTGTATTGGGTGCAGGGACGTGGATGTGCGGGGGAGTTGAGGGATGGGGGTGGTGGTGGGGGGTGCGGGTCTGTGGGGGAGTTGAGGGATGGGGCGTGGGGGGTGAGGGTGTGTGTGTGAGTTGAGGGATTGGGTGGTGGGTGGGGGACTACTTTGTTGAACAAGTATGGTGTTTGCTGCACAATTATACCTGCATATTGTACATATTTCACATTTTCTTAATACAACTGGTGTGCACATGAAGAACTCATGACTGGACATTGATCATTGAGTGTGTGTCTATTTATTTGTCAACAGTACCCAGTGTCCAACATTCTAAGTGCCATGTGTTACCGTGCACATTATTAATATTGTTCGATCGAAGATTGGCGTACATCACATCCTTCAGGCACTTTGTGCTGTGGCTGATATGCACCATCTCCCCCATCATCTTCCTCAACTGGTGGTATGTGCAGGCCCAGTCTCACCCTCCTTCTCCTCCTGCGCCTCCCTGCACCCCCTGGTTTAGTTCCTGCTGGAGTAGTGGCAGTGCAGGCATGTCCTCCAGCCGCTGTATGGCAACTGCTAGTGGTATCATTTTGGACTTGGAAGGGGTGTGGTGTGTGGGTGTGCTCCTTTTGTGCTGTTCCTGACTCCATTGCCTCCACCTGTGTTGATTGTGTGCACCTGTGGCAGTTGGGTACACAGCAGTTTTCTATTCATGGGTGATCCACGATGCATGCCTGTATTGCCGGCATCATGGTGGCCCTTATTACCGGCATCTGGATGCCGGTATGTGCATGTCCGTGTGACTCGTGATGTCCTCTTCCTTGCGGCATGCCGCTATTACTGGCACGGCGGCCGCGCACTTGTGTGCATGCCGGTATGGTGGTGCACGGCCACAGTGGGTCCCTGTCGATGCCGTTGGTACCGGCATCTAGGGTCATAATACAACAGCCTGCTACTGGATGCCGGTATTGCATTACCGGCCCCATTATTACCGCGCCAACCTTGTAATGAGGCCCATAGTGTTTATGCACTTTTTAGGCACCTAGTTAGCCTTAGCATTGGTGTCCATGATGTGATAGTGGCTTAATGGCTATACGCAATCCCTGTTTTGATAGCCCAGTGATCTCCGCACTACTTCAGATGTGGACTATGGGTTTCAGGTGAATTTCATGAATATTGCGATCTATGGTGACTGTATGAATCCACACACTTTGAGATTTCTATTTTCGAACACAACTTGTATATGTTTGATCTTTATCTATGAATGCAATGTTCATGTTTATGCTCATGTGATGTCAGTCTTTACTCTTCATTTTTGTATTTGCTTTAATAAATTGTTATTGTGTATTTGTTACACCACAGGTTGTTGTCTGTTTGGGTGTGTCCTCGGGTGTATCCCCTGCCTTACGTGCTTAGAATGATCATTTGATGATAGACAGACAGTGATAAGTGTATTCAGAAGTATTCCAAAGTAATTATACACACTGGTTAGGTCTAGGAGAATATTTGTGTTTTTTTTATAGATGTATTTCTCCACAGCACTGGGGTGTAAGCAATACATCCAAGTTGCAGAATTAATAGATTAAATATGAATCGATTATTAATGCAGTAAGAATTGCTCCCGTTGCCCTTCTGCTTAGATAGAGCAGCTGAGTAGAGCATTGTTTGAGGAGATCAAAGATGGTGCTATCCCCCTCAGGGCTTGTTTGAGTTTCAGACACTGCCTGAAGGCAGAGAGCATATGATCTGATTCTTGGAAGCAACTTTCCTTGAAACAATGTTCAACTTGGCAATTGATTTGTTTCCCTGTTCGATGCATATCAGAGAAAAACTTGTATCAGGACTTTCAGCATTTTCCATTCTGTGGAGCCCATATATTTTGAAATACATAAATCATCTTTGACCACATCTTCATGTTAAGAGTGTATATCTTGGATCACACTGTTAACTTCAGCTTTCTACATCTTTCTAGACCTTGTTTGATTATAGATGTCACATGCTCAACATTAGCCAGAAGGACTGTTTACATCTTTTGGAATGAGAACACACGTATACACCATCTGTTTTGATTCCCACTTAACAGGAACCATAACATAGACTGTATAACTACTTTAGAAATTGGTGGCAGTGAAGATGTCACAAAATTGACATCCTGAAAAATTGTGAATCTTTACCACCAATCGTATCAAGACTTGTTTGGATGATGTAGGACGACACAATGTGATGTACAAACCAAATAGTTAGGCTGCTTCAGTTACGCTCACATGTAGGACCAGGCAAATGATTTCCAAAGTGATGGGCACATATTTTCAGGTGTGCTCCTCAAATTCATTAGCCCCACATGAACTTGTTTTTTTTAAAGCCCTGTCGGAGCCATGGCAATGTAGCATTAGTATTTAATAGGGCAGGGTCCCCATGGGTTAATTTAGTATTAAATGACATTATTTCCACTAACAACATGTTGGAGGGAGATATATTCCAAAGCGCAGTGTGGAATTTACACAAAAATGTATTTATTTATTTATTTATTTTATTGTGCATTTGTAAGGTGCTTATACATAAAGTAAATTGTGTTTCAAAGTGCCCACAGGGTAACAGGAAGGGAACATGGGAATGAAAGCAAATATAACAATGAAAGATAGAGGCAGACCTACTAGGCCCTGTGAGTATTCAGAACGTGCAAGTGCAGAGACAGAGAGTGTGGGGTAAGTGCTAGGTGTATCAAGAGGGAAGTGCTAGGGAGTGAGCAGCTGGAAGTGCCTTGGTGGAGCGGTCAGCCACCAATAAATAAGTGCAGTCCTCATAGGAGAGAGGGAGCCAAGGCGAAGTGCTGGGAGGGGTGGAGGCTGTAGGCGATTAGGTGTGGGAGGGCAGGACCTGTGAGGACACATAAGGGCCTGGTCACCAATCTCAGCAACTGTGGGATTTAGCAGAGGAGGGAGGAAGGGAAGGAGGAGGTGAAAAGGAGAGTCTTGAGGAGCTTCCGGAATTTGGGGAGATCTGTCTCAAGACATATAGAGAGGGGGAGTCTATTCCATAGGAAGGAGCCTGCTGAGGAAAGAGATCAGCCACCAGCTCGCTGTTTAGTGAAGGTTTTAACACTGAGAGTTGGTGCCAGAGGAATATAAAGATCTGCAGGGAGAGTATTTAGTAAGAGCAAGTTGCAGATATACATGGTCCCTAGCCCAAGGCAGCCTTCTGGATGATGCAGAGGGATTTGAATTTGATCCTCGCAGCAACCAGGAGGCAGTGGAGAGTTTTCAGGGCTGGAGAGATGCGGGCACTGGGCTTGAGGCCAAGGATAAGTCTTGCATCCCTATTCTGGATTAGCTGGAAGGGTTGTAGAGATGAAGAGGGTAAATTAAGGGAAATGCTATTGCAGTAGTCTAGCCTAGAGAGAACAAGAGCTCTAGAGACATTGAGCTTCTGGGGGAAGTGAGAAAAGGAATAATTCCTTTGAGGAGGTGGAGTTCAAAGTGGGACTTCTTGGCAAGGTCCTGAAGGTGAGAGATGAAGGAAATGGAGGAGTCGAAGATGACTCCAAGGTTTTTGGGTTCAGATGAAGGAGAAGTTGGAGAGCCCGTAGAAGATGGCCAGAGTGAGGGACAGAAAGAGGGAGCAGGAGTCTCATTAGGAAGGATCTCAGTCTTGCTGGCATTGCGGCAGAGATCATTGGAAGCACGCCAGGATTGGATGCAACTAGGGAGTCAGGAATGATGGAGGAAGTAAGAAGGGGATCAGAGGGAAGTTTGAAAAAGAGTTGTGTGTCATCTGAATAACACTGAAAGTTTGGGGAGAAAGTGGAAATGAGGTGTGCAAGCGGAGTGCAGTAGTTGTTAAAGAGCCAGGGAGAAAGGTTGGAGCCCTGAGGGATGCCGCAGGTGGAGAAAGAGGTGACGGAGAAGAACAAGTCCAGAATAACCTGGGATGGATGGTCACTGAGGAAGGAGAGTAGCCAGTCCAGTGCCTGCTCCGCGATACCTAGGGTATCGTGGAGCCATTTTATGAGGATGGAGTGGTTTCCCATACCAAATGCAGAGGAGAGATCAAGCAGAATGAAAACAGCTGGTGAGTTGGATTCAAGAGGTGCAAGCAGTACACATCTGTACCACCTTTTGTTTAATTTGATCGATTGTCCATTTAGGGTAATTCATTCTCAAATTAATTTTTAAGAAAAGATTTATTGAATAAAACAACTTAGGGGCAACAATTCAACTGACCTAACAGCAATGATGTGTGTTTGGATGTGATTGTGTATGAATACATCAAAGGACCAAACATATGATCTTTCACCCTGATCACTTTTGATTCAGTTGGGGGAAGACCAGCTTCTCCAAGAGTTTCCCCAGGAACGGGGTGATAGATATGGGGCAGGAGTTAGCTAGACAAGAAGGGTGTGCAGAAGAGTTTTTCAGGAGGGGGCACACAAAGGAGCGCTTGAGGTAGGAGGGGGAAATATCCAGTAGCAAAAGAGTGGTTGCAGAAATCAGCGAGTGCATGGCAAAGAGAGCAATATTGTCGTTAATGGTTCTGGAGGAGAGGGGGAAACCTGTTTGGAGCAGACCTTCATGGGTCAGACAACTCTGGTGACCTCATCAGGTGTCATAGGAGAGAAGGAGGAGAGAAAGACAGAGGGAGGATGTGAGGTCATAGGAGGCAAGGGCATGGGAGAAAGGGAGTGGGACACAAGGGCGCTCAGGATGTCCTGAGTTTTTGCAGTGAATTGTGTGGCCAGTGCGATACAAAGGGCCAGCGAGTGAAAAGGAGAGGAGGAGACTGCAGAGGGGTTGGCTAGTCCCTGCAGATTATAAAGAGTTCAGCCATATTGTTGGATGCACCAGCGATGCAAGTCTGGATGTGGGCCATTTTCTTGGTGCACATGAAGAGTCTTTATTGCCTTTGGAGCAGGCGACAGGCCAGTTTGTCAGAGGGTGAGCCTGAAGTCTGCCACTTCCATTCTGCAGCTCTGCACTTACATTTCAGAGCTGCAAGTTCGGAGCCATACCAGGTGTTATGCTTAGAGGCATTTTTCAGATGGATCCTCATGACTGGGGCAAGAATGGCAAGGGTATTAGTAGTGGCCAGATGGAGGTTGCTGAGAGCAGAGTCTGATGTAGAGTCAAGGGAGGGGAGAGGTGGCGGGATGATGGTAGATGTGAAGGCAGCAGCTGACAATTGTTTCATTGGGTGGATGTACAAGAACAAGGTTGGCATGGCTGGGGGTGCGCAATCAGAGGGACGAGAGGGCCGAGAGGAACCAGGTGAGAGGAGACAGTGGTCTGAACAGGCGGGTGGGGTGATCATTAGGGCGGAGAGTGAAAGGTCTGTGTGGATAAAGGCATCAAGAGTGTGTCCAGCCAAGTGGGTAGGACTGGAAGGGAGAATGGAGAGGGAGAGGGAGAGGGTGGTGCAGAGGTCATGGAAGAGAGTGGGTGCTGTGATTGAGGAGTCATGGCGGATGTTAAAATTGCCCATGAGAAGGCGTTTTGGTGGTGGTTGTGAAGAGAGAGGAGGAGAAATCAGCCCATTCAGAGAGAAACAGGGTGGAAGAACCAGTTGGCCTGTAGATGGTGGCAATGGTCAGAGAGGAGGTGAGGGAGATAACCAACCTGCAAACCAGGCTCTTGAAGGAAGAGCAAGGCTGGGTGGGCATGAGGGGATAAGGGGCCCACTCAGGGAAGATAAGAGCAATCCCATTGCCTGCACGGTTGGAGCAAGTCTTACAGATTATCTTATAGCCATCAGGGGGAAGGGAATCAAAGCAGTGACTGAGCTGGCCTTGAACCACATCTCGGTAAGAGCAAGGATATCAAGGTCAATGTCTTCAAGAAGTGATGTCAGCAGAGTGTTTGATGGCAGAACAAGCATGAAGCATGGCTAGTTGCAAGAGATCTCCACCTTTGAAAGTTTTCCAAGGAGGGCTACAGGGGTGTGGTACACCAGCGGGATGGGCGGGCGGGCTGTAAAAGTGGAAGAATGAGTAGCAGGAGTGGGGAAGAAGTTAATGAGGGATGGCAGGTGCTGGCCAAAAAGGAGGAGGTTGGGTTGAGGACCCTGAACCAAGATAGTGCCAGTGTGATAGACATTAATGATACACCTGGATGAAGCAAAGCCCGCCAAGAGGACTTCCCAATTAGTGCAACCATTTTTGGGTGAGAATGTAAGAGGAGAGAGAGTAGTGATGAGACGAGGAGTACATAGATCTGCAGAAGGGACAGAGAATAGGATATCAGTAAAGATCTGTCTGGAAGTTGCACTGACATAGGTGTCTGCGATAGGTAGGCCAGGGTTAGTGGTCAGGATATCTTTTATTAAGTTTCTTTCTTCCAGACTTTGTGAGAGAGGTGGGATACATGATAGCATAGCATTTAGAAAAGATGGGGGAAATGGGAGTGCCATAGTGGTGGAGGAAAGGAGGAAAAAGGAGGAGGGGCTGCACAGCACAGTACAAGCACAACACACCAGGCGACCTAGGAGTCGCGGGAAGCAGGAAACAGATGCACTGGGATAGCATTCAAAGCACACAAGACATATGTAGGGCACCTAAATTGGTTTTTTTGATGCAAGGTACTCTGAACACACAAAACAATTGACTGCACAGATGTAAGGGCAACTAAATTTGATGTCTAATACAAGATGCTCTGGACACACAAAACGAAATTTGCAGCACAGATGTAAGGGCACGCTTATAAACCTTTGGAGGCATTCCGGTGCCGATGAAGAGGGTGGACATGTTGTTATAATGAAGTCACTGCCTTGCCCTCACTCATGGCACGTTCCTTTTTTCAATTTCAGGGACACTAAGCCCCGTTGGCAGTCTATAGTCTCCTAGAGCGGGTGATGTGTTAAAAAAGAAAAAACAACACTCGAGCGAACAAGAGGTCGGTGTGTGTGCCCAAACACAAGACGGCTCACCTCAATGCCAGCTCCCCTCTGGAGCAAGTTGAAATATGCTGGTAGGGTGGGGAGACGTCTGCATTCCAGCCACTGTGCTCGATGCGTGTTGAAGAAAGGCTGGGCTCAGGTAAAACAGATAGCATATGATCCGATTCTTGGAAGCACCTTCCCTTGAAACAATTTTCAACTTGGCAAATGATTTGTTTCCTTCTTCGATGAATATCATAGAAAGACCTTTATCAGCATTTTTTATACTGAGGAACCCAGATATTTTGAATTACATAAATCATCTTTGCCCACACCTTCTTCTTATGAGTGTATGTATATCTTGGATCACACAGCTAACTTCAGCTTTCTACATCGTTCTACATCTGGTTTCGATTTTAGCATCTTTCTAGACCTGGTTTGATTTTAAATGTCACATGCTCAACATTAGCCAGAAGGACTGTTTACAACTCTTGGAATGAGAACACACATATCTGTTTTCATAGCAATTTAATGGGGACCATAACATGGACTGTCTAACTTCTTTAGAAATTGGTGGCAGTGAAGATGTCACAACATTGACATCCTGCAAAATGGTGAATCTTTTAACCAATCATATCAAGACTTATTTGGATGGTGTAGGATGACACAATGTGATGTAAAAACAAAAGACACTTATATTTAGGCTGCTCCAGTTATGCTCACATTTAGGACCAGGACAATGATTTCCAAAGTGACAGGCACATATTTTTTGGTGTGCTCCTCAAATTCCTTAGCCCCACATGAACTTGCTGTTTTAAAAGTCCTGCCGCTGCCATGGCAATGTAGCATTATTATTTAAGAAGGCAGGGTCCCTATATGTTAATTTAGTATTAAATTACATTATTTCCTTTTAAAAACATGTTGGGGGAGACGGACCGCGCAGAGCATTTATACAAAAAATGGAGTCCTGCATTTAACTGCCCCTCTCTGCTAAAGCTACAGCCCTCACCTTTCTCCCGTATCTGTTGTGAATGCATATGTTGACCACCCCCCCTAGCCATGGGTTACGTAATACGATTGCATGTGTTTATTGTACATGATGGCTTAATAAGCAGGGTGCTAGGCTCATTGCTAACACAAATGCTTTCAACAGAGGTGTTTTGAAATGAAAGGAACTATTTATCTACTAACTGAAGATGTGAGAAGTATCACTTCATACAGGAAAGAGTTCCAGAGAGATAATAATATTAGCGTGATGTGTGGTTTTAATACATTTTATTGGCCTGTATATTCATCATTTCCTTTAACAGAAATATTTCACTATCAATTTAATTCTTAACACTTTGTAAGAAACGTGAAATTCTTTTTAAAAATTAAACTATAACTATATGTTCTATTCACTCAGTGACACTAAGAATTACAATTATTTTTTAAGTATGTAATATTTCTTTCTTGCTGGCAAACTCACTGCATGTAGTTATCTTAATCCTTCAATTTCGTACCTTTGGTGCACTTCAAATATTGTAACTTTTTCTCTGACTGCACTGCATTTGTAATATTCCCTTATTTAGGTTACACACGTGAAATAAAATACTCATAACACCTTAATAGATTGTTCTGTAATTAATTTGTTATACATATTTATTAGGCCACATTAGCACATGAATTCCTTTGTAGCCCTTCTATCTGCTAATCAAACCTTTTGCAAAGCAGTCTATAATCTCTGGTATGGACCTCATTCTAAAGATCCTGATTTCAGCAGCAGCAGCAGCCTACATTCTCTCAGATCCTTTATTAGTTGGCAGTTGCACAACTCTATTTGCTGGTAATGTAATGGAAAGTTGTCTTATATGGTGCCGTTTTGCCAATAATGTTAGCCTTGTTGCGAATGGCTCTGTAAGAAAGGAGGGCAGGTGTGTTGGTCTGATAGCAGAAAGGCAGACTCAGAAACCTTTTGATGGATGCAAGTCAGATGTACCTGTACCCTTTGCACCAATATGAACATCTCTTTGTTGTTTGTGGTTGGTACCGACCAGGCAGACATATGGGCAGCCTCTGGATTGTGGAGTGCAAACATTGACAGCATGGTTGTTGATCGCAGATGGATAGGGTCTGACTCTGTTAAGTACACTAGACCTGGAAGTCATTTGAAAGAGTGTTGGAGGTGTAAGGATGCAAGATTTTAGTAATGAGGAGTTAGTCGATGGATGAGGTTGGTGGAGAGGGATGGGGCTGGGGTGAGCAAGGGTGCTGTTGCTTCCTGGATCTTGGTTTTAGATGTCACTGAGTTTATGGTGCAGACCCTTGTCACACAGCAGAGGTTCCATTAATCAAATTGGTTTCCCACAGATGATAGGGACAATCATTTTGAAAATTGCTTCTCATAAATTAGCCCACCTTTCTGGTGCATATGTTTTAGTATGTTGCTATTTATTTTTGTTTATTTCAAAGTGGTTGATTGAAAAGCCAAGTCTTTAACTGTTTGCTGAAAGTCAGGTGGTTCACTTACACGTGGAGAGGTTTGGGTACGGTGCTCCACAGTTTAATGGCCAGAACTGAAAAAGAGGATCTTCCTTGCTATTGCTTGTTGAAGTTGAGCACTGCTGGACCTAAGTGTCCTGGAAGAGTGTAGTATTGAAACTTACTTCTGAAGGAAGGACCCTCTCTTTGGTATGAACAATGGGTGATGCACAAGGTTTTTAAATTAATCCATTTTTTGATGAGTAGCCAGAGGAGAATACATAATGCCGGTGTGATATGTTCAAATTGTTTTATTCTGAGAAGTAGTCTTGCTGCTGCATTTTGAACTGATTGAAGTTTCCTCATGAAGAAAACCAAGAGTCCGAGATAGAGGCTGTTTGCGTAGTCTGGTTTGGATTCTAGTAGAGAAATGATGTGCATGGCCCTCTGAGTGAATGTTAAGTAAGGTAAGATGCAGTGTAGCATGCACAGCTATGAGAAACAGCTAACAACGATAGCTTTTACCTGTGGATCAATAGTGAGAGTGTTGTGCTTTGTTGTTCAGGATTCCTGACTGTGGTTGATGGCTTTGGGCAAGAGCCCATCTTGTCAGTCCAAAGGGTTGTGGTGGTATTAGAACCTGCGGGATTACACAGCATCAGTTCTGCTGCATTATGGTTGAGTTTCAGTCTGTTTTCTGTCATCCATGAGTCCACCTGTGCATGTTAGTAGCTGGTGGCCTTAAGGCTTCATGATCACATGGGGTAGTGGCCCTTCCTCAATGTAGCAATTATCATGTGATTATGATTCCTCCTTGGTTTATTAAATCGTATTTAAATAATGTTAAACAAACAAATGATAAGATGTTCAACACAAATGGACGTACACATTTCAAACAACAACATTAATCTGCATTTAGGTTGTAATGCTTGAATTAACATTTGTTTCTTGTAGGGCTTCTTATATCTGGATTGGATAAAGTGTGTTTCGTTATGCCCTTTTTACATTTATCTACTGCACTTGTTTTTGGCAGGACTATCTTTTTCAATGCTGTCTCATCTGGGGAGAACTTTCCCTACACTATGCTTTCCAGACCAATCCTAAGCAGGATGAGTTGTGAGTGTCCATCTATGCTGCACGTTGACCATTTTAATTTGTTTGACTATCTATGCATTTCACAACAAGGTAGTTCAATTTAAGTTGACTGCTGTTTGTGATTGCATGGATTATAAGGTAGCAAATCAATTTTCAAATGTTAATTGGAAATCCAGTCACATGGACAACAGGCTTACTTCTGTACTACTGCACAGTTAAGGTGCAATGAAAGCTACAGGTATGGTTGACAATGGCTAGACAAGGGGAGAATACATTGTTCTGTGCTCAAGTCCTTCAATGTGCCCTTCTACATTCTGGCAAATGTGACTGGACAATGAGTGGTTGACAACAAATGTTCACCTATAAATGTATTTCCCACACTTCGATAGAGTACTTAAGGGTGCCCACTTGGTTACTGTTGGCACCTCCCACATATATTCCGTTATGTGTGGTTTGACACTTACAGATTGAAGGTCTTTAAAAAAAAATTAGAATGTGTACCCATAGCAAAGATTGTATTGCTGTTTTCTTCAGTCGGAATAGACGTTTAATCTTCAGCTCTTCCCAGAAATGATTTTTGGGCATCCTATGAAAGTTTCAATTGAGAAAAATGCTTTCTTGTGCTTGGATAGATCTTGGAAAGTTGACTGCTTTGTTTCAGGAATTAGTTGTTTCGCTATTAACATATTACCTCGGGGTGCTGCTTACATACTTCATTGTTCCTTTTATGTGCGCTCTGTTATTTCTTTTCATCACATGTGTTGGATTTTATGTCAACTTTAGTCATGGATAGCGGTTCGTCTCCTGTGTGGTAGGTTACTCTGCTAGCAATTTGCTGGTTGTATCATTAGATGAGGCAAGACTAATTTATGTTTTTTGTGGTCCATTATCTATTTCGATTAGGCGACCAAGACAATATGGATTGTTAGACACCCATTTTTATGTGCTTCTTGGCCAAGAATTGGGCATAGCTGCAGAACTTTACTAGACCTTTGGAGCTCTACCTGAAAGCTTGCTATTTCTGCTTTATGGAATAGAAGGCAAAATATCATTTGTTGGTGTGTTTTCTTTGCTCTCTTTTGAGCCTATGGTCAGACTGTAGTGTTTTCATTTTCTAGATCTAGGGACTTTATTGTATGGTGCATGAAGACATGTCTTACTAAACGTTTTTTTATATTCCAACACACATTATATCACCAAATTGAAGGATCATCGATGGGCTCTATGGTGGGCCCAAACTTAGCAAATCTATATGTCAAAAACTTTGAAGAAACTCATCCATGCTCATCCATACACCTCCATATGTTTCCAAACATCAATTAAAATGTGGACAAGATTTATCAACAATGTTTTCATCATTTGGGAGGGTCCGCTGGGTATAATGGAGGAATTCTTTGTCTGGATGAATCTATTGGATCCAAAACTCCATTTTACTCACAATAATTATGCGACAGAGATCACATTTTTGGACATTAGTATATTTAGTGAAGACAATGTAAGTAAAGCCCTACAGGAAACCTACAGATTCTAATGGCCTTTTGAATTTTAACAGCTTGCATCCTAAAAATCTGAGGGAAAATATTCCCTTTAGCCAATTTGTGAGGCTAAGGCAGAACAGCAACAATAGGGTTTATTTCGAGGAATCAGCTATCATTCTTACCAAGAAACTGCAAGCTAAATCTTACCCCAAAAAGATCATACATCAAACAAAGAAACAGATGTCCAATATACCAGGCGAAATCTTCTAGAATCTAAAAGGAAGAATCCCAAAGAGAGATTAGTATGTGTATCTACACTCTCACATCTATCCTTTACATTAAACAGAAGTATCACCAAGCATTGGCATTTGTTAAAAAAGGGGCCTTTAGCTTTAGCTAGTCCACTGTTTGCGTTCAAGTAAAGTAAAAATATAAAGAATTCAGTGGTAATAACAGACGTGTGCAGGGGAAAAGAGGAAAGGGAAAGAAGATATGGGGCCTTCCTAAGATCATCGGACATACCCCATGTGGATGCTGCAGTGCATGTAAGTTCACAACACTTTCTACTGAGGTGGATATTGGCATGGCACGGACTTTGCAACAATGTACATTGTCCAATTGTAACACACAGAGGCTTATATAGTGCATAAAATGTCCATGCAATAAAATATACATAGGAAAGACTATGCGAAAAATCAAACTAATGATTAGTAAACACAGGAGCTGCATTCAAACGGGAAATTTAAATGCTCCCTTGGTACAACACTACCAGGATTTACAACATTCTGAAAATTATTTTAGGTGGACAGTCCTTTTACAATTCTAGGGGCCCGACAAAGAAGAGGCATTAACATATTGAGAACAAAAATCAATCTTTATAACTAGAAGCTATATCAGGGGTCTAAATGAAGAAAGTGAAATTGATTAAATGTAAGACTATTCTAACCTTCAGAACTGGTAGTGTCACGCCATGCCACTATATGAAGCAGGCCACCCTTAGAGGTACAGAGATATACATATATACCCTATATCCAACTTTAGGTATAGATTTATATGGATGAATGTATACACATCTGTGAGGAGGGGACATTTGTTCAATCTATAGTTTTTTCCTGTCTACACAACTCAAGCATACCATCGTAGGGTCACTGCAACGGGATAGTACCCACACCTCCTTAAGAATTCAGACAGGTACCAGTAAAAATCATTTTGTGAATTAAGATGTTTGGTTTGATGCTGTTCCGCCTTAACCTCACAATTTGGTTTATCATAATTCAACGTAATGAGGTGATACTCCATTTGGCTGTTGATGGCAACATGTCATGAATTCAGCTAGGGTTGTTTAGTCGATGCATATGGTGTATGTGGCCCAGGCATCATTTACACATGTGTTTGCACTAATAGCCATATGTATGGGTGCATCATTTTCTTGGGTGATATGGGTTAAATATTTTACTTTACATGAGGTATGGATGACAACCCATTAATTACTTCCATATTTGTTTTTTGATCAAATCACATGAGTGAGTAAGTATGTCTTAATATGTATAAGGTATGTGTCTACTAGGGGTGTCACGGTATTAGTTTTATGACGGTACGATAACCTTCTTGCCAAATGACGGTATATCATGGTTATCGCGGTATAGCAGGTGGAGTTAAATAATCTTAACAAATATTTTCTAAAAGGTCATAAATTGACAGATTTAGCATCACAAACAAAACCAGGCACCTAGGGCCAGAATTGGGCTTCTCAACATGCTTTCCACTGAAATTCCTTGCTTCCACCAAACACAAACACACGTGTGGAGAGGAGGAGGGGGGGGGCCCTGCTGCAACTGGCAAAGCAAACTGAATAGCTTTTCTTAAGTGGTCATTTAGGCTTTATGCTCCCCCACTGGCTACTGGTGAAGATGAACATGTTGCCATCTTGATAACCTGCATGCCACCGATCAATGGAGGCTGATGGTAGTATACGCGTGTGCGCATATACACACACAGACAACCAGACACACACACACAGACGCACTCTCTTTACGTTACAGCCTTTAGTTTACTTGCGGGCCAAAAGGTGTTCCGTAATCACGGACATGTTACCCTTTGGTATGGCAGCAGGGAATACCCACAGAGATGAGTGAATTTCGCAGTATGACTTATTATATGTAAATTCAATGATAGAACGAGGGAAATCCCCCATTACCATATGTTTAGAGAACATTATCCATTATAAATATATAAACCCCAAAGCCGCCAACCCAAAGTAAACCCTTTTCCTTCTTGGCACTGTATCTATTCTTCCTATTGCTAACATATTGATTTTGTGTCAGGCATGTGTGGTTCATGGAATGGCATTAAAAACTGCTCCAACTGAAACTACTTGGCAGACAGCACATCCAACAGTGCAAGACCAAGACTGCGCAGCACTTGCTTACTGCAGCCTTTCCAAATCAGATTGAAAAGCACACTTTACGGTATGAACGGTATAACGGTATAAACAATGTGACGGTTATTATTGTTCAATTAAGTGGTTCACGGTATCTTTAACGGTATACCGTTATACCGTTACATCCCTAGTGTCTACACATTCTTCCATCTGCAACATATCTCTGTCTGCAGCGCCACTCTACATATCGATATAGAGTACATGCAAAAAAAATAAAAAAACATATTTAACAAACAAAAAACATGTGTCCATACATCCTTCCATCTGCTACATATCTCTGTCTGCAGCGTCACTCTATATATGTATATGTCAATGTTAATGTTAATGTTAAAGGATATTTATACCGCACCCTATGACCACCGGAGTGGTCTCCTGGTGCTCTTATATAGAGAAGATGCAAATGTAAAATAAAGAAATATATAGCAAACAAAAAATATGTTGGCGCGGCAGGTGTGTGCTTAACATGCAGTCACATTTCCTAGAGGCACGGCATCACAAGGGTTAGTAGATGTGAATTCCAACAAAATCAGTCCTTATTTCTGGGTGCCAGGCACTAACTGCCAATCAGATGTGAGATCTGACATGTGAGGGTCAAAAGCCCTTGCATGACAAGACTGTGGTGTTGAACGACGCAGGTGCGCAAGAGACGCTGCCCGACGAACCTTAGCATGTTTGCTATGTCGACGCTACTGAGTCTATCAAATCCGAGGTTCGGACCCTCTGCGGCAAAGCCCTCGCGATACAAGACCCCGTGTGGAGCAATGCAGGTGCGCAGGAGACGCTGCCCAAGGAAATGTAGCACGTTTGCTACGTCCACGCTACTGAGCCTATAAAATCCAAGGTTCGGACCCTCTGCAGCAAAGCCCTTGCAGGACAAGACCCGGTGTAGAGCGATGCAGGGGTTTGGCAGCGAAGGGGTCTGCGGTGCAGACAGTGAGTGTGGATGACTCACCCTCCTGTCTGCGGCTGCCAGGTAGGAAGTTGAGGGAATTAGCTTGCTCTGTGCATCTTAGTCCCACCATCTGGCCTTCCCCTGACTGCGTTCCCCCTGCCCCCGCGGCCTGCCCCTCTGCCCCAGCCTCTTCACCGGGTGTGCCCCCTTCCCAGCTGATTCCTACATGCATGGTTTCTTTGCATGCTTCCTGAACTCCCCCTCTTTGTGCCTTCCCTCTTGTCTTCCCCTCTGCATCATCTGCCTCCGTGGTTCCCTCGCAATTCCCTGATCACGCGCACTCTGCATCCCTCCCATCCTTGGCTCTGCTCGTGCCTGCGCATCCTCTGCCCGCGTGGTTCCCTCGCAGTCCTCGACTGCGTGTGCTCCTCACCCCTTCCTTCTCACCTCTATTGTGCCTGCGCGACCCTCACAATTCCCTGATCACGTTTTCCCTGTGCAGCTTCAATCCTTGGCCTGTGTGCTTGACCACACTGTTCCTGTATCTGCTGTCTTTGACTGCTGTTATTGTTGTGCCTACCTCCATTGTTTTTTCACTCTCTCTGTAGGTTGCCTTTGATCATTGTTAATTTACGTAGCCCTTGCTCTGCCTGGTTGTTCCCTGTTATGTCCTGTTTCTTTCTAATTGGGAGAATCTTGAACGCTTCACCGACATGCTCCCTCAGGAGGGCGCAGCCTCATTTTCCTTCTGGATTTCAGCAGGTAGAGAAGCTGCTATCCAACAGCTTCAAGTGGTCAAAGTGGCACTGTCTGCCTCTTGCTTGCACCAAGATATCCAGGAGAAAGTGCTCGACCTTCCATTCGATGGCAAAACCTCTGTTTGATCCATCCACAGATGATGTCCTACAGAAATGTAAGGCCAGTGTCACAGCAGCTAAAACCTTTAGCTCAATTTTGGGAAACATCCATATAACCAACATTTTAAATCATTTAAACCACGTGCACAAGGAAACAGTGGTTCTTCCACGTCTGCTAAGTCTTACTACTCTTCTAAAAAGAGAAGAGATAGACCCAAGTCTAAGTCAGGACCCCCCCTTCCTCGAATTCTGTTCAAGAGTGAAAGAAGTCTATTTGACTTTCTTCCGGGCATGTACATACCTTCCGCTCCACCTATCATAAAGAAGCATTACTCAAGAGGAATGGGTTCTGAATATTATTCAGCATGGTTACCGCCTTGCCCTTCTGGCTATTCCACCTTCCTCTCCTACAAGGCTCCAAGAATCATCCCCAGATCTCCTAGAAGAGATGCAAAAACTCCTATTCCTAGGAGCAATAGATTTGGTTCCTCAAGAGGAAGTAGGTCAGGGATTTTACTCTCATTATTTCCTGATCCCAAAGAAATCAGGTGGGATCCGTCCAATTATGGACCTTTCAGACCTCAACCAATTTCTGTCAATCGAAACCTTCCACATGATAACCATTCCTCAGATTCTGGCTTCTCTTCATCCAAACAATTGAATGGCATCTGTAGATCTACAGGATGCTTATTTTCACATCCCCATCTACAAAAATCACCGTAGGTTCCTGAAATTCACAATAGGAAGGTCTCCTTACCAGTTCACATGTCTTCTCTTCAGTCTAAATTCTGCTCCCAGGGTTTTCACAAAAGTTCTGGGGTCAGTGGCAGCCTATCTTCGGTTAAGGACAGTCCATCAATACCCCTACCTAGATGACTGGCTTCTCAAGGCCCAGACTCTGGAAGAATTACTTCAGAAAATGCAATTAACTTGCTATAATCTTTTCAACCTGGGGTTTTCCATCAATGTGACAAAATCCCAGCTCAAACGCTAGCAAAGGTTCCAATTCCTAGGAGCAGTTATAGATAGATACTACTCTACTCAGAGCCTTTCCAACCCTCGAAAGGGTGGAAGCTATTCAACAAACCATTGTCAAGTTCAATACCCACTAAACCTTAACAGCTTGGTGGTTTCAAAGGCTCTTGGGCCTCATGGCCTCTTGCATAAACCTGGTTCCCTTTGCAAGGCTACATATCAGAACGGCCCAGTGGTATCTTGCTCGCAACTTGAACTAGCTCTTGGATTCCCAGGAAATGAAAATCCAAATTCCAAAACAAGTTCAGGACTCCCAGAGAACCTGTTCATAGGTTTTCCTTTTCAACCTCCTTCTCACCAAATAGTCATAACAACAGACTCTTCAGAGTACGATTGGGGTACCCATTCTATAAGTCTAACACCTCACAGTCTTTGGTCAACAAGCAGGGGGGTACTCGTTCCGTTCCCCTGTGTCTCCTAGCAGAGACGATTTGGTATCGGGCCATTCAGAATCCCATTTTCTTGTTGGCGTCCTATCTAGAGGGAAAGAAGAACGTCTTTGCAGACAAACTAAGCATGTTACTGTCTGCTCCGCACGAGTGGGAGCTGAAACAGTCAGTAGCAAACATGATATTTCAGAAGTGGGTCCAACCATCAGTAGACCTCTTTGTCAACCAGCACAACCACTATGTCCTCACTTTGCATCAAGGCAGATGCTCTAGATCTAGATTGGTAGAATCGAATACTTTATGCGTTCCCACCTCAGATTAATTCACAAAATATTTCTCAAATTCAAAATGTCACAGAATCTGACAATGATTCTACTGGCCCCATTCTGACCTCACAAGATCTGGTTCCAGACCTTCTGGAGTTAGCGGGGACTTCCCTATTACATCTTCCATTATCGAGACATCTTTTGACTCAACAGAAAGGGCAGGTCCTTCACCCCTCCCCTCAATTGCTCAACTTGAAGTCTTCATTCCTGAAAAACGAGTCTTTTCCCACTCACATTAGTCACAGCAAAACATAACCATCATGTCAGCTTCTAGAAAAGCTTCTACTATGAAACAACATCGTAGCAAATGGTTACATTTCTGTCACTGGGACTTGGAGGAAGACCTTAACCCTCTAAAGGTCTCTATTGATAATGTCATGTCCTTCATGTCTTATATAGTTTTCACTGGTGTCAAAATAGACGCGTGCAAACACTACTTTCATCTATTGGTGCTTACCTGAATAGAGAACACAAGTCTTTCTCTTTTTCCAATGAAGCCATTAAAAGGCACTTCGAGGACCTTTTACGTTTACATCCCCCTATTCATGAACCTCACCTCAGTGGGATCTCAATGTGGTATTACAGCCCTAATGCAAAAACCATTTGAGCCTATGGCCTCATGTGAGTCTGAATTTCTAACCAGAATTTGAGAGCTCCGGGCTCTCTCCTCAAAGGAACCATGTATAGTGTTCCATAAGGACAAAGTTGTCCTGTGTACGGTCCCTTCCTTTCTACCCAAATCACATAAACCAGGAAATATGGCTTCCCATTTTTCTTCCTAGACCGCTCGCTTCTGCGGCCAAAGAAACATTACATAACCTAGATGTTGTAAGAACTTTAAAATTCTATCTAGAAAGGACCAAACCGTTTAGAAAAGCAGACCAGCTCTTTGTTACTTACGGTGGTCCCTCTCTTGGCAATAAGGCAGCTAAAGCTTCCATCGCTAGATGGGTTGTCTCCTGCATCTCCAAGGCTTATGACATGAAAGGGCTCGCGAATCTGCAGAGACTTTGGGCTCATTCTACTAGAGCCAAGGCAGCATCTGTAGACTTTACCAGGCATGTTCCTATTGTAGACATCTGTAAAGCAGCTACCTGGGCTACCTTGCTTGGTTTTTGCAAGCACTATGCTATGGATACGTCTTCTAGAAATACCAAGAGGAGCTACTGAACTTGTTTACCTAAATCCTGTACATGCTGTCTCCTCCACCCTGACTTATTCTAATGCTTTTTAGTCTGGTCCCAACCAGTTGGGAAGGAGGGAGAGCCAGGACGACAGAGAAATGAAAAATTACCTTCATGGTGATTCAGGTTTTCTTAGTCCAGGCTCTCCCTCCTTCATAACACCCACCCAGCCATCCCCTACAGTACGCATTTACTTAAATTCTACCAGCATCAGCGGAACCACAGGAACTGTGTGTGGAACATTGGAGACGTGGGGGTGAGGTGTGATCCCGGCCCGCTGTGGGTCGCACGCGAGACGTAGGCCCTACCCCAGCTATCTTTGCAGCCAGCTTTTCCGGCCTGCCTGCGGATGCAGGCCTTCCCCTACCAGTTGTCAAGGAGGGAAAGTGTTAGACAAGATAGTATGCAGTACCCTGTGGGAGACTTCATCAGCCTTGTTCTCTTGGAAATAGTTAAACCAACCTTTGGTATAAGCATGTACTACACAAGTTGGTAGAGTGACTGAGCAGCCAGGCTTATCTCAAGAGGGGTCAATGTGAGCTGTAAGGTTGTAACACAGCGTTTCACAATGACAGTTATTCAAATAAACACTTACACACAAGGTTTCTTGATTAAACAATTATTAATGTATTTAACAGTCAGTTGAATAAGCCTTCTTTAGAAGGAGCAATCTTATAATACAAAATGTACTTCAATAAATACACACTGTCAGTTTCACTAAATCAGTTGATATCCATTGCACATGGCACACAAAGCTTCCTACGCCCTCGTGTGACTTAAATAACTAGGACACTGTGCACATTGATTGATCTCTAGCACATTTAGAGCAATACTGAGGGGAGGTTAAAGGCAAAGATTTTAGAAGGAGAAAACAATGGTTAGCAAATATTCTTAAGCAGGTAAGTACTTTTCAACACCTCCACTGAAAATTAAATTAACCCTTTCTTGGGGGAAAGGCAAAGTACAAAGTCAGAGGTAAGAAAAATCTTTCAGGGAATAAGGACATTCTATGTTAGTTGAGCAAAAGTCTAGGTGAGCTGAAGCACTTGTAGGTAGGTAAAAGGTTTTGCACAATGTTTTAGAAATCTTTGTAGAAAATGAAATCACTGTAGGGCCACAAGCTGGAAGGCTTGTGAGGGGCAAAGCTGCAAAAGCAACCAAGACAAGTCTCAACTGAGAGCTAGAAAGGCTACACGTCAAGATGTGAGTCCTCTTAGTACATTTGTTTAGAAGAAAAACTGCTTCCTGCTGGCTTCTGTTCCTGTGTAGGTCTGCAGATCCTGTGTTCCTGGGCCTCAGTCATGGGGACTACAAATGGAAGGTTAGGCGGCAGCAATGGGCAAACTTCAGATCAGCAGCACCTCATGGTTTCAGCTCCTTGCGGCTCTCGCAAACAGCACCACCACAGTTCTCAGATACCTTAATGGACTTTCCTCGCATCTGGGGTCCAGTATTCTGTTGAGGTGGCTCAGGCTTGGTCAGTCCTGCTTCATGGGAGTCCGGCGGATCTTCCTGGAGCTCGGGTCTGACTTAAAAGCGATGCACTCGATCTGGTGTTCCTCTCCCTGGCAATGGGTTCCTGCAGCAATGTCACTCACACAGCAGGGTGACTGTCCTCCAAGGACAGCCAGCTAGCCAATCACCTTTGGGTGCATTCCTGTAACCAAGGGGATTAAGCACGGGGAGTTTCGGGCACTTCCCTCACTTGCTGCTCCTGTCAGACACACTGGAGCCAGAGGCGAGCTTCACCAGTGAATCCCGCCAAAGACAAAGGGACATAACCTGGTTTGGGGCGCACAGTAAATCTCAGGAAGGAACTTTACAACAAGAAATGGCAAAAAAAGAAGACCGGACCATTTTGATGAAAAATGGGCACCCATGGGTTTCTTACTGCAGCTGTGATTACAGCCCGCGGTAAAAACACACAATGGTAGGAAAAAGTAAACCACTGCCACCAGCCATTAATTGTAGAAAGGGTAACATAAACAATCTTATATGAGAAACTATACAAAGGGGTTACTAAGTAATCCCTAGCACCCTATTGGAAGATATGTGTGCTGGGCCTAGAAAGTTCCAAAATGTAAGTAAAGTAAATTTCATTTCACTGCTCTTGGAAACAGTAGTTTCACCAAGAGAATGTATTTAAACATTTGGGAAATCTAAGAGGCTTCTCTGTGTCACTGCACTGAAGATGCTGTGTGTCACAATTTATTTATTTTATTTATTTATTTGCATTTATAACGCGCACAGCGGCCCTGAGGCATCGTGGCGCGGTTACAGAGTATTCACTTAGGAGTAGTTGGCATGATAACGTTCTTAGGTACAGTCTTACATGATTATAGTTCAGACATTTCACATGTTACAAAGTCTCCAGGAAGTAGCAGAGGTGCAGCTTACTTGAACAGATTGGTTTTCAGTGCTTTTCTGAAGGCCATGAGAGAGGATTCCTTTCTAAGGTTAGGTGATAGTGAGTTCCATGCTGTGGGTGCTAGGACTTCAAAGCTGGACCCCCCTGCTTTGACTCTTTTGAAGGTAGGGATGGTGAGTTGGTGTGAATATAAGTCACATACGGGTCTTGGGTTTAGCTTGATGTATTCGCTCTACTAGGTAAGGGGGGGCAGACTGAGACAGGCATTTATGCGTAATGGTGAGTCTTTTGAACAGTATCCGTTCTCTGATCGGGAGCCAGTGTGCGTCTTTCCTAGCTTGGAAGATGTGCTCTTTCCTGGGGATGCTTAGGCTGGCCCTAAGAGCATTGTTATGCGTGACTTGCGGATGTTTGTTGATGTTTTTGGAGGAAGTGCCTAGAAGGACATTGCAATAGTCCAATTTTGCACCGATGGTGGCTCTGCCAATGTTAAGGCAATTTTTGGAGCAGAGGTGGGGTTTTACGGCGTTAATGATTTTGGTTGTGAATGCTGCTGGTGTTGAGATATAACTAACCTGTCTATCCATGGACCGGGTGGAGTCGAGATATACTCTTACTGCTGCTGAGACTGTGATAACAGTGTTTTCAATACTGAAATTACAGTATTTGCTGTCTAGTTTGTGCAGCATCTCTTTGGGCCTACCAATAATATTTCAGTTTTGTCTTCATTGAGACAGAGGCAGTTAGCCGCCATCCAAGCCTGGATGGTTGAGTAGGTTGTTCGTAGTGTTTTGAGGTCTTGTTCATAGTCGCCAGATAGTGACAATGTAAAGATGATGCCTATGTAGTTTGTCAGATTTCAGAGTCAAAAGAAACACATAGCCCAAATCACAGAAAAATACATGAGACAGTGGGAAAAAGGTCTCACTCTCCAGGTTAGAAATGAAAAGGCCTAAGGTCCAGCAAAAAATGTAGGTAGGTAGAAGGGAATTAACACATTGCTGAGAATTCTTCCTAACAGAAAAGCCTGGACTAAGAAAACCTAAATCACCATGAAGGTAATTTTTCATATATTCTTTTTTTATTTTTTCTATTATTTGGTTGAAAAGATATCAACCTTTAATAAAGAGCTACAAGTGCAAGAAGAGTTTGTGACATACAGTACATTTACGGTTAGAATCAACGATTCAATGATTCATTTTTCAATTATCAATCATACAATACTAACACATATAACAAAACTGTGAAACATGCTAAAACTCCTCTAAATTGAGCACTCTAATAAAAGAGGTAATGCCAATTACTATGGACGTGATTCACCCTGCCAGGCATATGTTCTCTGAGTATTTTGATACTATCCATCATTCTATTCTTTCCTCTACACTTTCTACTGTAGGATTCTCTGGCTCTGTTTATCATTGGTCTCATTCCTATTTTGCCTATCGATACGCTTTCTGATGGTTTGGCCAATTCACCCCAATGCTTTCTATTCAGTATGGGGCCCCTCTTCTTTTCTCTCTTTACACTATTCCATTATCTGCCATTATCACCTCTTTTAATGTCACTTTCATTTCTATGCGGATGACTCTCAAATATTGTTCTCATTTTCTGACTCTCCTCATGTTAACCTTTCTTTCAGTCTGCTAGCCATTCAATCTTGGATGTCTGCTAACTCTTCTTCACCTCAGTCCTTTCAAAATCGAGGTGCTTGTACTCTGTGGCTGAATATCTTTCTACATACCTCAGACTTTTACTTCCTTCGCTCCCTCTGAGATTACTCTCTCTACTTCTGCACACATTGTTGGTGTTGTCTGTGATACTCTTCCTTCTTTTCCTCTGCTATCTGTAAAACTGCTTGTCATTGACATTTATATAATGTGGCCAAAGTCTGTTCATTTCACGCTACATAATTTCTCGCTTCTTTGTTAAATTTCTCTTCTTTTGATTACTGTTCTGTTCTGCTAGTTGGACGTCTAGTTAATCAGCCGGCCCCATTTTATTCTACGTATAATTCTTCTATTTGCCTTCTTTGCTGTGTCGCCTCGTGATTCTATCTCCTTTGCTTAAGTTTCTCTTCATTGGTTCTCTTTTGAATGTCATCTGATAGTTCATTTTCTTTGTATTGTCTTCAAATGCATCTATGGATTCCCCCTCCTATCTTTCTGCTCACAGTTCTCTCTATACCCCTGATCCTACTCTTAGCTCACACTCTCAGTTTCTTCTCACGTCATAGCTCTAGACTTCTTTGTGCCCAACTTTGGTTTCCTTCTTTTTCTCTTTTGGCCCCTAAGCATTGGAATATGCTACCACTTTCTATTAGGTCTTTATATTATTTCTATATTTTGTGTTGTCAAATAAAAGCGCATCTTCGTTCTCTATCTTTTTCCTAATTTTAGCCTTATGTAAATGATCTTCTTGTCTCTTGTCTACGTTCCATTTTTACTGTCTTCAGTGCTTTGGTGAATGCTCTATAGGAGCTCAAATTAATACATATACAAATACAGATGCTACAACTGTCAACTTTAAAAATGCAAAGCAGGATCATCATTCACGCTTATCTGCTTTACATTTCAAAGTGTCGGAGAATGAGGACATCAGAGATGCTCACTTTTTCACCACTTTTGTAGCATTTCACAGAGAACATTGGGGCTCACTATAAGTTTTCCGTGCGGTATTAACATGCCAGTATGGCTGTATAACGGCACGTTTCTGCACGGCCAACTACAAGTTTGCCAGTGGGCCACTAGAGGTACCTCCAGCTAAGAGCTGGAGATAAGTCAGGCAATTTACTGGCAAAAATCACCAGTATTGCTGGCACCGATACTACCAGTGCCGGTAATACTGACGAATCCCCCCATGGAGTCCTATGGGATTCATTGGAATGGGGATTTACCGCCCTTACCGGCACTTGTAATCTGGCGGTTATTACGCCAGATCAAGTGCCGGTAACAGTAAGTCTGTTTGCTGGTATCCTAGCCGTATTACCGCCAGGATTCTGGCAAACTCTTAATGAGACTCATTATCTCCTTCAATAAAGGACAGCACTTTGCTTCTCTTTACAGGAGAAAGCCTTCAGGGGACCATCTACAAATGTGTCCTCTACCTCTGGGTTGGAGTTAACAATCGGCGGCCTTTCAGGTGGGATTTGACTTGTAACCAGTCAGCATTTGTATAATAACATATGTGTTACCATTAAGGCCATAACTGTGATAACTGAACAAAAATTCAGATTTACCAAAGTGCCCAAGGGGCATAATCTAGTGAGGAGGCCACATTTTGGCATTAAATGCTCAGACCTGATTTTACATCCTTGCCAAGTCCATCAGACCAACATTTTAAAGCCTTCATGTACATGCCGATTTGTGATTTTCGTGTAAAGCAAATCACAATTGCATCCTTTAAATCACACTAGGATGTTGACATTGTGATGGTATCCCTTGGCACAAAGGACATTAAGAAAACCATACCCAGTGCCTTTTTATTTTTGTTCTCCCCAGTCAAAATCCATTCACTAGACAAAATACACTCGATGCCAAAACATAGGACCTCAAAAACATATGTAGACAAAACAAGCGGGACCACAGGGGGTGCTAGACATCAGTCCTTGACGATTGCGCCTCTTGCCTTCCTATGTGATGACAGCAATATAAGTTTAGAAGCACACGTTTACAATACATCCTGAGCTACATATTCTTACTATTATAAACAAAGCATCAACAGCATAGTCCAATGTACAATTTGAGAGTCGCACATTATTCAAAAGTGCAAATGTCAGACTGTTAGTAGAAAAACATTCTATAACTTTGCATTGGTTCATACATTTTAGATCTGTGAATGTGGTGGTCTTTGTGGTGTATGTAATGTCCACAACCATCACACCAAAAAACAGTTTCTTTTCTCACTTTGTGGCTTTATTACATAATGCTGTTCTCTTCCTGGCCATCAAGATAGGACCTCATTACAAGTGTGCCGGTCTAGAGAAAATGCCTGAAACAATGTTGGTAACCCTGGCTATGGCACTTTTTCCAGACCGGCACACTTCAAGTTTGCAGGTGGGAGTCACGGTTCTCCTGGCAGGCCTGACCAGCTGGTAATTCAGGCCCCTTCAGGCAAATGAAGGCCTTAATCACTGGCACTGTTACTAACGGTGCCATTGTTGACTCAATGGGAATGAGTACTTACCGTCTCTTCGTCGCCTTTAATATCCTGGCAATACTGGAATATCCGGGGGCAGAGACAGTAAGTGCAGTCTGTCGGTATCCCACCGGTAATAACAGCAGAGTACCGTCAATTTCATAATGAGGGCCTATGTGCAGGAAAAAAGGCTAAACCTTCAGAGGTTTTGCTAGAACTAAACAAGGATGATGCATTTATTTTAGCATAATCTTTATTTAATAATCCACACAAATATATAAATGGTACATCATTTTTATGAGAACTCCTATACTAAATCATTATTATTAAAATTGTGCAGATAATTTTAAAACATTTACAACTATCTGGCAATGTCAACGTTCCACATTTTTTATAATGCTGCTTCATAACCTTGCTTTTTATATTGAATTAAGAAATAAGAAAAAATGGTTCTGACATAATGGGATAGAGAAGTGGAGCACTAGAGTTACAGAAAGTGGGTTGTGCATTTTAAGAGTTATGTACACTTGAAGAATGTTTGTTATGTTATGTTATCCAATTTTGTAAAGCGCCCGTTTGCCCAAGGGCATCTTGGTGCTACGAAAACAACTTGAAGACCACCAAATTCAATCTAGAAGAGAAGTGTTTTAAGGAGATGCCTGAATCCCAAGGGGTTCTGTGTAGCTCTAAGTGCAACAGTCAGAGCATTCCACATTTTACCAGCGGCAATAGAAAAAGCACAGCCACCCACTCGAGAAAGATGAAACCTAGGGATCGCCAATAGGCAAGCATTGTCAGAGCAGAGATCTCGGCCAGGACAATAAGGGACACACTTGAGCCAAAGATACACCGCTCCCTGCTGATCAAAAGCTCGATGAACTAAGCAGAGAGCTTTGAATTCAATATGCCTGACCAGCGGAAGACAGTGCAGAGAGCAAAGGACTGGTGAAGTATGAGTGCCATAAGGAGAATTAGTAGCAATTCGAGCTGCTAGATTTTTCAATGCCTGGAGATTATGGATCAGTCCCACTGGTTGAGCCATGTTAAGTATTTCAATCAGGCGATACACCCTGGTCCCAGCCTAGTATGCAGCACACAGCTGAAATGCTTATTTTATTAGGTCTATAGGTTCAATATTCTGAATGGTATACCACTCATATCACACCCCTTCTCAAATACCTCAGGTCACAATGGACCAGGAATCAGGCTGGTTGGTAAAGGTAATATTTATTTATGTATTTAAAATTCAAATCAAACATATACTTTCAATAGGGAGCAGCAATCACCAATGTGGTGACAATAACAGATAAAAAGGTATGTAATGCACTTAAATTCTCTCTTTAGCAACACAGAAGGAAACCACCAGAGAAAAGAACACTTCTGGCTTGTTTGAAAAGATGGCACTTGAGTTAGGATTTCCCCCTGTAATATTCCTCAACCCGCAAATAAAGAATTCTAAATAGATATAAGGAGGCAGCAGGTAATCAGGAATAAGGAATGGCAAACAGAATTTGAATGCAACCTCCCCCCCTCAAAGCAAGAGAGAAAAACGGATTTGAAATCTTACACTTTTAAAATGATATTTCGGAAATGGCTGTGTAAAACAAGGAATGTGTGCAAAAATCCTTAAATCAGTACAAATCTCTATGGGAGCAACATGGGAAAGATACTAACAATCATGAGCTATTGTATGAGCAAAAGTAAACACTTTGAATCTGAATGGAAGTTTGAAAATAATTTAGGATAAAAAGAAACTCGGTTTGGACAAGAAAATATTTACCATAGTTTTACTCTATGACTAGAGCATTCCGGCTAGAATACCAAGGATGGACAAAGTAAGCTCTGGAGTTTATTCATGAATTCAACACCAAATCCCCAGTGCCTGCCCCGGCAGAACCAGTCAGATCACTCAAAATAGGATGGATAGTTTAGGATTTACACAAGAGAAAATGATCAAAGAAATGGTGCTTAGCAAGACAAATCAAGGATAGGATGGCAATAAGGATTCTGAGAATGTTACAAGTTTTTAAGGTAAGGATAGGATGGTTTAGAGATTGGGATAGGACAAGGCAAGGCAAGGTATGCTATGGCTTTCTATGATTCCTATTAATACTTACAGTCCACTTTAATTTAGGATTTTGGACCATCAAGGGTTCTGGTCATCACACGGATTGGGTCTAACCAAGGACAGCTGGGCAAATCGGGCGGGACAGGATCATCTGAACTATTCTGGTCACTAGATTGCACTGGACTGGCCCTTCTGATTACTGGAGACTGGAGATCAGTGGGATGGCGAGTTTGCAGCAGGCCTGCATTTAGTAGCAGCAAGCCAGACTGGATCAGGATGCTTCCCTTGTGTTTTTGGGATTTCTAGAATGTGAAGCCTAAATGAAAAAGGCATAGGTCTTGGCTTTGCAATGAAATCTGGAATCAAGATGAAGGAATCAGGAACAGGACGCCATGCAGGAAATCAGCAATAAAATCAGGAGTCCCTGGGCCTCATTACGAGTCCGCCGGTCCGGAATGCGGTGATTCCATGACGACGGTGATACAGTTTCTGTGTCCGCAAGGTTGCGGAAAGAGCGGCCGATTACGGCCTGTTGGTGGCGCGCAGCACACCAACGTGGAAACGGTGTCACCGTCGCCACGTAAACGGACATACAGGCCCCAAAAAGCAGTGCAAAAACCCGGAAGCGGAAATACCATGACAGCGAAAACCGGAAAGAGAGAGGCTGCCATTATATAAACCACAATCCACTGCCATCCTGAGTCAGCACAGGCCAAATCACCACTCTGAGAAGGCAAAAAGGACCACCACCATGGCAGCCAGGATCCCTGCACAAAGACAGCAGAAACAGCGCTTCAGCGAGGCAGAGCTGACTGTACTAGTGGACCACATTTTGCAGCATGCAGAAATGCTGTTCAGCACTGACCAGCACCATGCAACTCAGCAGCGTAGAAAGGAGATGTGGGCAGAAGCTGCACGCAAGTGCACAGCAGTCAGTGTCACAACACACAGCGTGAAGGACTGCCACAAAAGGTGGGACGACCTCAGACTGAGGGTGCGAAACCTCATTGCTGCACACTGGCAGCAGAGCAGTGGCACAGGTGGAGGGCCTGCTTCACCACTAAGACTGCAGACATGCATGGGAGGAGCGCTGCAGCAGTGTCCTCCACCTTGAGGCAATACATGGCATTGGCGATGCAGAGGCAGGAGTGAGCCCACCTGCAGATACCGGTAAGTGCACACATTACAATGCCATGAGTACTTTTTGAGCCCAGGAGTGCCTCAAAGGACCCACTCATAAACCCCCCCCCGCCACCAGTCATGGCAGGAGTGCCTCAAAGGACCCACTCATAACCCCCTCCAGTCAGGGCAGGATTGCCTCAAAGGACCCACTTATAACCCCCCACCCCCAGTCAGGGCAGGAGTGCCTCAAAGGACCCACTCATAACCCGTCCCACCCCCAGTCAGGGCAGGAGTGCCTCAAAGGACCCGCACATTAGCCAGATGACAAGCAACACCCCCACAATACATGGCCATTGGACATGCTCACAGTGCATGACTGGTTACAAGCAGAGACACATACACCTGAGTTCATGAACAGTCATATCGGGTAAATGCAAGTGCTCACTGATCAACCTGTCTGATGCATGTGATGGACCCATCATGTACCAGCACACAACTAATAGCATGCCCTCTGTGTCCCCACAGCCATTTCAAGGGATGGCGACAACACCCAACAGGCGAGGCAACGTGCACCTGCACGTGGACAACGCAGCACCCCTGCCCAAGAGGACGAAGCAAGCTACTCTGCAACTCAGCCACCAGCTGCATCTGGCACGGATGCACCAGCCAACACCACCATCCCCATGCTGCCTGCTGCCACACAAGTGTCATGCCCACCCATTATGCATCCCATCCCTGAGAACATCTGCACTGTGAGGAGGCTGCAGGCAGTGACAACAGTGCCCCAGCCTTGCAGGCTGAAGTAGGGCCACAGGGGGAGGGCGTCAACTTGGATGACCTATCATCCCTCCACGACCTCCAGTTCAGCCCCCCATCACTGCATAGTCCCATGAGGTCGCCAACCCCCTCCCTAGCTGAGCTGAATGCCCGCATGTAGCAGAGGGAGGATCAGCAGGCCACCCTTACGCAGCTTGTTGAAAGGCAGCTGGAGGAGCCCAGGCTGCAGCGGGAGGAGGCCAGGCTGCAGAGGGAGAGTTATGCAACATCTGTAAGTCAGAGCTCCAGGGCCATTGGACGTTTTGCAACCACCATAGTGACCTTGGCATGCCATGTCCAGGAGGGCAACAATAACACATCCTCCATAGCAGAGGCCATGTTGCTTGCCCAGCAGGTGTATCTAGGACGTATGCCAACACTCACACCAACCGTGCCGTCGACCAGCACCACCCCATCTAGCTCCACCACTGCCAGCCTAAGGAGGCGCTCAAGTCGTCTTACAGGGCCCTCTGGCAAGGACGCCCATGAGCAGAAGCGCACATGCAAATAATACCATGTGTGTTTGGCTGTGCAGGAGACAATCAGGGACACAATGGGTGTATGGGGGTGGGCACGTTTTGGTGGTGGGGGAGGTACATTAGGGAGTTAGTTTTCTGGGGCCTGGTTGGGGGTGGGTACATTTGGGTGGTGGGGGAGGTACATTAGGGGTGCATTTTTTGGGGCCTGTTGGGGGTGGGTAAGTTTGGGGGGTGGGTGGGCATGGGTGTACATCTTCCCTGCACAATGCACCTTCTTTGCTGTTTTGTTTAAATATATCACCTTTGAAAACTCTATAATGAGTGGACATCGGTCATTTCATTTTCATTAAAGCCATTTATTAACTGGCATCGTCATATCCATGCAATACTGTCATTTTGCGGTCTCTCAGAAGTAAATGCGAATGAGTGTGTCCGGTGCTTATTGCCCATCTTGTGCACCCCCGGGAGGGAGTGGAGCCATCCCATCCTCATCCCCATCTTCAACTCCATCATCATCCTCTGTGTCTGGGGGCAGCGGAAGGTTCCTACGCATGCAGAGATTGTGCAGCATGGCACACACAAGCACAATTTTACCCGTCTTCACTGGGCTGTAGAGCAGTGATCCACCAGATCTGCTCAAGCAGTGGAACCTGGCCTTCAGTAGGCCAAATGTCCTCTCAATCATGCCACATGTGCGGACGTGTGACCTGTTGTAGGCCTCCTCATGCCTGTTCCTTGGCCTCCGTACAGGTGTCATCAGCCATGGCGTAAGTGCATATCCAGCATCACCTTCATGGGATGTAAATGTGGGGGACATGTCAGCGTTGGTGGTATCATATCATACTTTTGACAGGAGCTGTCATTCAAATGAGGCCCGGTTCCTCTGAGACACAATGGATGACCCTGGGCATTGCAGGGCCTTTTTGATCACAGTGGTTCATGAGAAATGATGGATTTAGCGCCAAAGCAGCATTTTTAAGGTTGGGAAAGTGTCATTTAAAAGGGCATTTTGGGTTTTCAGCACAATGATGCTGTCTCTTTCACTCCACTCTATGTTAAATGTTGCAGAGCACACTGGCACATTCCTGCAGTGAGTAGTCTGTTCCACCCCACCTGAAATGTGTTTTGGCAGGGCAGTACAGCCATTTTCTGGTTGTTTCAAAACACAGTTTAGAGATCTTGGCATGCACAGGAGTCAGCGCGGCCATTTTGTGCTGTTTCTTGCACCAATGCAGTAAAGTGATGTAGTAAGCACAGCTGAGTTGGTCAAAATATCCCACAGCCAGAAACAAGGCATTGCAGTAATCCAGTCAGCTAAGCACAAGAGCAGCCACTACTGGAGGATGGAGATGACAAGGAAGAAAAGAAAGAACCCTCTGAAGGACCCTCAGATGAAAATGGCCATCTTCACAAACTGCAGATATTTGAGGAGCCATAGAAAGAGTAGAAGAAATGGCAAACCCCAGGTTCTTCACCACCGTCATCAGTATAGGAAAACTACCAAGTGATGGGACCAAAATGAAGGCGTCCAATGAGTAGAAATAGGAGGAGAACCCACCACTGAGACCTCTGTCTTTCCCCTGTTAGGCTTCAGCCAATTCCTGTTCCTCCACTCCCCCACAGCCATCAGGCACTTATGCAAGCGCAACGACACCTCCAACCACCTAAGATCAATCCGAATCAGAATTTGAGTCTTTTCGGCATAAGAGTAGCACTGCATGCCAAAGGAGCAGATGAGACAGGCAAGAGGCTGAATATAGATGTTGGAAAGTATGAGGGACAAGGCAGAACCTCGAGGAACCCCACAGGATAGTGCATGAGAAGGAGATGAAAAAAGAGGAAGAGAAAGCATTTAAGATCAGAGATGAGGTCTTTGAATAGTGTCTTGCAGGAACCACTCTCTCTTCCAGCTGTGAGGATATCTTAGGGAGTTAACTGCGTGCCACTGACATATGTGTGCATCCTGCATATTGAGCAGTCACCAAAGTGCACTTAATGGAATAACAGAGCACATGCAGTGTGCACATTTTCTATATACATTTATTAGACATACAATGCTTTTCAGGAAAAAAGAGAACCAATACACATTTCACGCTGGAGAGAAGTGCTTTCTCAAAGTTTGTTTTAATTAATCAATGTATTCTTGTACATATGATTTTTCAGTAGATATCAGCTTATTGAGTTGAGTGACCATCTCTGGTGATATCCTGTCCCCTGACCTCCTTTTTGGGCATAGCCTCATTTGTATTGCCTTTTCTTGGACACACTGCAGGGTGCTCCAATTTCAATCATGTCAATGGCTGGACTTTCCTGTTTTGCACCTGCATCCATCCACCTGTTTATGGTCATTTACAGTTTGCACATGGTGGGTTTGGGGAGCAATCGGCAAGAAACAAAAACATACACATTTCTGCCTACTCTTCTTGCATGCTGTTCCATTCGTGAGTCATGCATTTTCAAGGCTTAGCAGGAGCAAACTTTCCTTTTGTGAATGGTGCACAGGGTGTTTATGCTCTGTTTGTTTTTGAATGGTTTACCATTTGATTCCCCCAAGTTACTCTTAATGACATTGTTCAACAATACATAGGCACATTTCTTGAGTTTGCATGTTTATTTGGTATTCCTGGATACGTTTTCAATTTTTTTGTATATGTTCCATACTATAGACTTTTACCTTTTAAGATGGAAGGAGTGACTATCTCTTTTAACTATGCCAATTTATCTGTGAAACATCTAATAAATTAGTAGTTCATTACAAGTTGGACAGATTTCCTACCACAAATACTACCAGCGTTAAGTATCACTATCACTGGTGGTTTGCCTGGGATTCCAAACAGTATTTATTCAAACATTTCTGCGGTCACCTTTCTCCTGGGCAAAAGCTCAGTGCATTGATATACCGTAGTTAGGAGTGAACAGACACGCATGCCATGACCAGTCATTGGCACATCACTATCCCAGACACCTTTGTAACTACTGCATAGCCAAGACCCACTTATTACAAAAGGTGGGTGTGAATAGCTGCTTCCATTAAGTACTTCACAGTTTGCCAGTCAAGGGTACTCACCTGGGAAACTGATGGGTACATAGTGAACCCTTACCCTCAAGGCCCTACGGCCCTCAACGTAGCATATAAGGATTAGGATTTCTGTTCCTGCAAAGAGATGCGTCAGAGCTCAGGTTAGTAGGTCATGAATTAATCATGGAAAGTTTTTACAAGCTATTAAGGTCCTGCAATAAAGTCACAGCTTAGAGATCTTAATCCTCCAACCATTATATATGTTTACATATCCTTTTATTGGTTTGGAATATCAAATCAAAACAAAAGGTTAAACAACTTTCATAACTAAGAATAAACCATGATAGAATACCATAGAATAGATACAGAACCAACCTCTGACATACATGCAAAAATAAATCAGATTGTCCATCTTGATGAGTACTACAAAGTAAAGGAATAACATAATCACAGGAAATACTTGTGTTTTCAGCCATTGGACTCTTTCACAAAGTCAATTGCCATTACAGCCAGAGAATCGAGAGAGCCGGCCATATCAAGGGCAATATGGCTCTCTTGCTCCCTCCTTGGCTGAGTTCTGTAACCGCTCTTTTTCCACTGGCTCCTTCCCATCACCCCTCAAGCAGTCTCTTGTGCATCCCTCTTAAAAAAGTCGTTGGCTGACCCTTCCTGCCTGGCTAACAATTGTCCTAGCTCCACTACCCCCTTCTTGGGTAAACTCCTGGAGAAGCTGGTCATCTCACAACTGATCAACCACACTGAATCTGCTGGCTGTCTCCATGATCACCAGTCTGGCTTCAAAGCAGCCAGAGGCATAGAAACTGTTCTTCTGGACACGAGTGATGAATTGCTCTCCAACCTTGACTCTAACTCCCGTTCTCATCCTCCTTGCTCTGTCTTCTGCCTTTGACATGGTCAATCATTCAACCCTCATAAATTGGCTCCATGATACCCTGAGCACTACGGATCTGGCACTGGATTGGTTGACCTCCTTCCTTTCGAATCAGCCCTTCCAAATGCAACTGGGCACTTTACTCTCCTCCACCTCACTCTCTACTTGTGGCATCCTTCAGGCCTCTGTCCTCTTGCCGCGGTTTTTCACCATTTACCTTGCCCCTCCGGCCACATGCTCACCAGTATCTCACCTCATTTCCAATGTTACGCTGATGACACACAGCTCTGATTTAAGCTTCCCTCCCCTACCTCCTCTCCTTCCTCTCTCATTCCCTGACTGCTATTCAGGCATGGTGTGCTGCTACCAATCTCTGCCTTAATGCCAATAGGACTGAGATCCTTCTCATTGGAACTCCTGCCCCATCCTTCCCTACTAATCCCTGGCCGCCCTTCTCATTTGAGGAAAAAAACCTGGGTGTCATCTTTAATTCCTTTACCTCCTTCTCGCCTCATATCGTTGGCCTTGCCTAAAATTCCCATTTTCAGCTTCACCTCCTCAGAGGCATTCTTCCTTTCCTCACCTTTACCCAGAAGCTCAATGTCTCCAGAGCTCTGGTTCTCTCCAGGCTGGATTACTGGAAGAGCCACTTCCTTAATCTGCCTCTTTTCTCCCTCTGCCCTCTTAATCTAATCCAGAATAGGACTGCAAGATTTATCCTCGGCCTCAAGCCCAAGGGCCACATCTCTCCAGCCATAGAAGCTCTCCACTGGCACCCAGTGGCTGCAAGGATCCAATGCAAGACCCTCTGCATCATCCACAAGCCTTTCTGGTGTTTGGGGCCTCGCTACATCCAACTTTCTCACCCTAATTACACCCTGCTAGAGTCCTTCTGTCCTCTAGCTCCAACTCTCTGCAAATCAGATGTTTCCCTAAGCAGAGAGTGGGGGGTAGATATTGGGGAATAAATCTCTTTCTTTGGCAGGAGCCTCACTCTGGAACAGCCTCCCTGCCCCTCTTCAACTTAAAGCAGATCTCCTTAAGTTCCGGAAACTTCTCAAGACCTTCCTTTTCTCCTCCTCATTCCCTCTCTCCCTCCCATGCTAATCTCCACCTGCCATTGCGACTGGTTGTCTACGTCCCATATGAGTCCTACTGCGGCCAGGTTATTCTTCAACTAGTATTCCCCTACACCCCTACCTGCACTTCCCCACGGGCACCCTTCCCTGACTAGCCTACTGAGTCTGGTTCACCCCTATTCTCGCAATAGTTCGCCCCTACCACTGGTTCCCTTATCAAATGCTCTCCTCCCTTAGCACTTGCCTAGACCTTGGGCCCCCTACTCTTGCAATTCCTCCACTTCTTCATACCCCATCTCTTCACCCTATATGCCCCCCCACACTTCTTGTTACTGTACTTACACGATCCGAATGTCTCAAGACATAATAGGACCGTTATTGTTGTTTTCTCCCCTGCCCACACCCTCTTTTGTCTTGTAGTGCCTGGAAACACTTTTCTGTATTGGCACCACAAAAATGTCCAATAAAATAGAATAAATAAAAATAAACAATGAATATTCATCCACGTCACTGTATCGGTAGAAAATCAAACTCGTCTGGGTTTATCAGCAAGAGCACCACAGTTGTCAATTGTGATGCTAACTTTTCCCTGCGCACCTTCGTCTCAGCATTAATAAGCGAGATCAGCTTATAAGAGGTGCAATTGGCAGATGATTTATCTCTCTTAGGTAGGACTTCGATAGTACCCTGGTGCAAATCTGGGAGCAGCTCAACCTTATCCATGCTATCTCAGAATATCGAAAGCACAGGACCAGTCATTTATTGCCAAGCTTCTTCCAGAAATCAGCTGGGAAACCATTGGGGCCCAGGGATTTGCTGGACTGGAGAGCTGCCAAAGCAACAGTCAACTCCTCTTCCATAATATCTGCCTCAGGGGCCTCTTTTTGTAGGGAAGAAATAGTAGGTAAAGGGATCTCTTCCAGAAGGTTGTAGTACTCTCATCTCAGCAGAACAGTGGGTACTGCATATAACCGGCTGTAATAATCTGCAAAGATTTTGCAAATTTACAAATCATCTTGACTTAGAACGACCTCACCTGTTTTAATTATGTGCAGATGGTTCAGAGAGGTTTCCATTTTCTCCAACCACGCTAACATATTCCTGGCTTTATTTCCAGTCTCATACAAACATGGCCAGGATGGCCAGTAGGATAATACAATTGTTCAGCAGTGTCAAATGCACAGTTGTGGTATAACTCCTGTGCTTTCAACAATGATGTGTGTGTTACTGAGGGGAGTGATTAGCAATAAAACTTGCTTCCAGCTGGGACAGTTGCCGTTCAATATCAGTGAGTCTTTTTTGTCTACCCTTTTCCTGTGCTGAAAGAACCAACATAGCCTCTCCAAGGATCACGGTTTTAAACCCTTTCCAGAGTGTCACCGGATCATCCATAGATGATCCATTAAATGCAAAATAATCAGTAGATTTATTTGTGAGATGATCCATAATTTCAGGGAAACCCAAATAGTATGAGTTCAGGCACCAAGCAGCACTGGTGGATGCCCGTTGATGGACTAAGCTTAAGAGCATTGGGGAGCGATCCGAAACGACCCTTGGAAGAATGCATATCCGAGACCCTGGTAAGGTCAGTGAAAAAAGAATCAATTCATGACAGGGAAAAGTGCCCCTCTGAATGAAATGACTAGCTACATTTTTGGGGGTAATGTGCTCGCCATACATCCATCAAACCAGTGGTGCTTACAAAGTCATTAAGTCTAGTCGAGGAGTGCGACCCACCTGCCGATAGAGTGCAACGATCCTGAGCCCGATCCAGGATATCATTAAAGTTCCCACCCACCACCTACAAACAGCAGTATTCTTAGTCAGCAGATCTTGCAATTCCAACAGTAAATTAAAATTAGGTGGCGGGGGGACATAAACATTTACCAACCCCAGAGTTTCGACATTGATCAAACCAGTGAGTAGTATTTACCTTTCTCTGGCATCTGTGAGGACTGCCCTAAGGGCAAAAAGTGCATGTTTGCGACATAGATTCCTAACCCCTCTAGAGCCGCTCACAAATACTGCATGAAACACTTTCTAACAGTTAGTTTCTGTGGAAAAATCTAAAATCATAGCCGCCCAGGTGCGTCTCCTGAAGGAAAACAACTAATGGTTTGTGGATGCTGAGTAATTGCAAGACCATACCCCGCTGGATCTGTTCACAAATGCCACTGACATCCCATGATAGGCAAGAGAGTGGGGGCATATCATCTACACTCATCAAGTAACGTTGAAACCCAGTTGAAAACAACAATCATACATAGAGAAGGACGAAGCAGAGGCTACCCAGTGATTGCTGGATATAATCACGGTGGACAAAACCCAATAACTCCCCTCACCAGTGATGATGCTAGGTCTGGAAAATATCCGGGGCTACCCTAATGCCAGGATTGTTGGGACTCAGGGCTAGCTAGCCTTTTGGATGCAGCACCTGAGCTTCTATCTGGGGCTACACACAAAAGACCTGGGCCTATAGCCCCCTAAGCAGACCCCTAGCAACACCTCTGACCCTCATCCGATTCAACCATGGAACTTGGTCTATCTGTCATTCATGAAAGAAACCGATGGGAGAGCTATCAAACGAAACTCTACCTAACACACACCAGCACCACCCAATATGTCCGTCCATACATCTATATGAGCAGCACCCAGTGCATCCGGACATATGATAATAGTCACGTCCTCAAGTGGGTGAGAAGCTGACAGCTATCAGAGGCCTTATAGGGCACCACCGGCAAATTGTTCTGCAACTAGAGTCCAAGGGAGGCTATTTGAGGTGTTGAATGTTGCCTATTTCACTGTTGGCGACCAGGCCTCGGATTTTGAAGTAGGTCGATCTGTAGACTGTCCAGGGTCCAAAAAGAAAGTTGCAAGGCCGCAATTACAAATCTTCAGATTAGCAGGATATTAAAGTGTGTATTTAATATCCATAGCTGGATGACAATTCTTCACTGTATCGAACGATTGGCTGGCCTTTTGCACCAAACATGTGAAGCCTGGAAACACAGTGACTTTTGCACCATGTAGCTCCAGGGATCCCTTCCTGCATGCCACCTGTAAAATTGCATCCCAGTCCCCATAACACAGTACCTTAGAAACCATCACTCTAGAGAGGGCCCCGGGGAGCTGAGTTTTGCCTTGAACTCTGTCCCCTTTCAATGGAGATGAAACCAGAGACGTCAGATGGGTCCACCAACTCCTTGAACCATGATTGCAGAAGCAGCTCTGCAGAGGGTCCCTCCATTCTTCTAGGAAGTCCAATGACCTCTGCATCCTCCACATGGGACTCTCAGAGACTGGGTTTGAAGCAATGAGCCTACCACCTGGGTTCTTAATGTGGTAAGCAAATCCTCTGCATCTGAAACTGCACCACAAACATACGCGCAGAGACCTTATGTAGATCATCTCTCAAGAGACCTATGTCTACACAGAGGGTATCAATTTTCCCCTCCATATAGGATCTGGAGTCATGTATTTCTTGCATAACATCATTCAATGAGGGGATCACAGGGACATCACTCACCTACGCCTGGTAAACAGAGAGCATCTGATGGGGTCTCCTTGGTACCGTCGTCGGTGAATCATTCACTTCGACCTTGATCTGCAATCATTGATTCCAGATCTTATAATAAGTCACGATGGTGGAGTGGAATGCCTACATACCCTTACATCAGCAGAGCTGACACAGATCCAGGGGCGAGACGGGACAAAGATAGCTAAAGGAGATCCACACCACCAATGTGAATGCCATGGACATGGAGACAGGAGGACAGGAGGCAACACCAATTTCCTCAGGGGTAGACAGAGCATGTCATGCAAATGTATTATACAATGTTGCTAATTATCTAAGTGTGTAGAGAACCTGTCCAACCCCAGGTTGATATGCAAAACCAGAAGCAGCCAGGACCATTAATCACCAAAAGCAAGCAGAGAGGAGAAAGGACACAGCAAGAAGAGGAGACTCAAGCAATTGCCACATATGTTACCTCTAGAGTCCAGCAAGAGAGTACCCTTGTTGCCACCAAGGAACTTTGCCAACCGGGTGAATCCATGCACCACTGCATGAGACAGAGGCCTGACCGCCTGTCCTCTGACTCCACGCACCCAGCGGGAATCACTTTGCCCATTCACCTAGGACCAGAGTAAGGGTTGTAAGGGAAGGACACAGGCAGTCACTTCTGCAATCCGGAAATGAACCTCTCCCTCCACACCATGCCAGCAGGTGCCCCACAGTGGCACATCTCTAAGGGACACAGGCGCCGCGCTAGACCCTGCATCCTCCCCACTCACATAGATCAGATCAGTCGATTGCCAAAATTTGCCAAAATACTGGATTATCCGGGACCAAGACTGCGCAGCCCCGGATGATTGGTGGCTTCACCCACCGTACAACATTAGTCATGGCATGTTTGGCAAACTCAATCACCTTGAAATTCGGATATTGCTTCAGGGCTGGGGTGGAGCATGGAAGATGGCGACCACATCAAGTTGCTGCGCACTAGCACCCCCCTTCATTATGTTTAATCAGGTCAAAAGGGAGTTTTGTGTCACCTGCCCACCCCTCCATGGATTGGGTGAAATTATGCCTTTGGTTCATGCAATATAACTTGCTGCACCAGAGATCATTTGAGTAAAGGGCAACATTGTTTTGAAAAAGTTTGTGAGGCTTATTGAAACACTATGAGCTCTAGTAAAAAAATCCCAACAGTTTAGTCTTTTGATTGTACAAATTTATAGATTTGAGAATCTTGACATGCTTGGTGTCTTCATATGGAAGGTGAGTGTGAAAAGTGCATAGTCGGTTCCAGAATGCTAGCGAATAAACACAGAATGTGCTATTTAGACTAAGGGCGTCACTACGAGTTGCGCTAATGGTAACATATGCAGTATTTCCGAATATTTCATGTTTGCTGCACTGTATTCCTATGTATTTAATTACCGAAACATTGCCTATTTTCATCAGAAAGTCATTAAATCGACATTATCACATGCCGTTTTAACCATGTGGTTTTACGTCATGCAGAAATACCAAAATTCACCAATGCAGTGCAATGGGACTCCATAATGGGGAACAACTGAAGGGTACACATGACATTAAAGTATTTGGGTTTGGCAGTATTGCCAGATGAAATACAGAAAAACTCTTAACTAGGCCATACATGGCTTAGCACATGAATGCATTGAAGTCTGATCTATATCCTATACTGAGTAACCTGTGTGGCCCCAGTTTAACACATTTACAGAACTCGGAGAGGCTACATTAAGTGGAATGTCTTGATAGTATGGCAGGCTTTCTACATCAACTCCGGAGTACGAAGACAAGCCAGTGAAAAGAGTGTACCAATGGTGAGACTTGATAACAAGAAACATCACTCCCTGAGGTATTGCTCTAAGAATGGTTGCACTCAGGAAAATCCACAAGCAGCACAAGCAGCACAGTAATAGAATCATGACCAGATAGCACTGGATCCTCGATTAAAGCCCAACTATGTCACTTCAGAATAAAGATCTTAGCCAAGCAAGAAGAATACACTGAGCCGTGTTGTTTTAAAATGGCACCCAACTACGACAATCTCATCATTTTAGTTTAACCAAATTGAAAACAAATTATGCTGTTAATGCCAAAGCAAGAAATTGTGTGTAGCAAAAAAAAAAATAACCCCATCAATATGGTGTGTTTCAAAAGCTACACCTAATAGATACCACTGGAATATCACCCTGAGATCAGAGCAATGTATTAAGGTATGCCAACCGACTGAAAAGCTTGCATTTTAACGCTATGGGGCACATTACAAGGTTCCCAGTATCCCACCAATAATTCCGGTGGGATACCGGTAAACTGCCCCCACCGTCTCCGCCGCCTGATGTCTCGGTATTACCGGGATATTATGGGTGGCGAAGACGGCTGTAAATTGCCATTCCATGGAGTCCCAGAGGCAGTGGCGGCTGGTGAGTTTGAAAGCTGGTGGGGTGTATATTTTCCAGGGTGAATTCAGTAGCGAGCGCGCGCGCAGCGCGCGAACCCACCTCCCCCCCCCGAGGGGAGTGCGGGGGGTTGAAAAATGGCCTACAAAATGTGCAATTTACTGTCCAAAAAACCCACGGAAATATGAAAAAAAGCATTTGGTTTTACATATTAATGGTGGTACACTATTTGTACGTGTGAACCATGTGACCTTAGCACACTGGGCCTGATTTACAAAGCCTTTTTAAATGGGGTTTTCCCATTCAAAAACGCACCTGTACATCAGGCCAACTACGTTTTGTTGTGTGTCTTCACGTCTCGAAATTACTTTTACAAAATTCAAATACGGCCTGAAAATGCTTTTGCATTCTTGGACTTGCAGTTCATTCCGGTCAGGAAATAAAAGTCAAATGGAAAATAAAGCTCAATTTTACTTAACATATATATTTATTTTTAGGCCCCTCATATGTGGGGCTTAGCCGCTGGCATTCTGCGAGGAGGTGCTTTATAGTTTCATTATTAAACCTTACCTGACAGATTCTACAAAATCGTACTTTTGGGGTAGCTCCAATTTTTCCCACAGGTTTCCCGTACAGGCAGTTGGTTCCAGCTATGACATGATGATGCATATGAGCTTGTGCAAATCACGTCTGAGCTTCACGCCTTGTGTATAGGCGTGTTACAAATGCCATATCATATCATAATCTCATTGTGACTCAGCTGACAAAATTAGAAGTTCCTAGAGGTGATAGCGTTTACACCCTAGGCTGTTTAAAAAAACAAAAGCCAAACTCATGATATTGGACCATACAGGACATAAACATTCATATATTGCACAACACAATGTTTTCTCTTTGATTAATCAGGGCAACCTTTTGTAATGAAACTTGCCATAGTGTGATGTGCCATATGAAATCGTTTAACAAGTGCTTCACACACTGAGCTAACTTCTGAACCATAACAGGGCTCATGTATCGACAGGCATTTCAACTTATCTTCCCTTCATGTGATCGATATATCTGTACTACAGAGTGAGCTCTAAAATGTGCGTGTGTATACATTGTTATCCTACGGAATGTGAGTTATATGTCCCTGCCCACCCCTCGTCCCCCAAGCTCATGTGTGTAGGGCACATGTGTGTCAGCTGCCCACCTGTCCAGATCTCCCTACACATGCCACCCCGCTACCCAAGTTCTGCACACATGGACAACAGGCCGCCTTGTTAGCCCTCCTCCCCCCACCCCCTCGCCCATCACTGCATTTCAACCGCAAAACCATTTTTGCAATGAACGTAATTTAATAAATGCTCGTAGCCTCCCTTCACCCACGACCCTCTATGACCCATGACCTGCTTCCTTTAACACTTTCCCTTGCAGCTGCAGTGCAGAGCCGTCCTCTCTCAACATGTACAGCCGCACCTGGTCTCAGCAAATGTACACACGTGTACACCCCCCACGCCCCAGAGGCAACCATGACCAATAGGATGTGGCTGAAGCAGGCTAGCAGAGCAAAGCTGCATGTTTCTGCCCACTAAGTAGCAGTTCCCGTAGAATACAGGCATCGTAACAGGGCCTGAGTAGCTTCAGAACCTCACAACCAAAAAGTGGCTTACTAGCAGGCAGCCTTCACCACCATAACTCTGCTTGCCCCCTAATGTCCCTTACTTAGCCATCCATCTATTGCATTTCCACGTGTGAATTTATGTAATCTGAAAGAACATTCAGCTTTGGGATTTCAGTACTTGCAGCACAGACCCCAGGGGTGAAAATGACGGGAACTTGAGCAATCGCCAGCAAGTGAGAGTCAGGTAGGCAGGCGGCTGTAAAAAAAAACGGATACGGGGTAGTCTCCAGGAGAGCAAGCCCAAAACAGCATCAGAGCACAGGAAGCCACGGGAAAGCACTCAACCCGGCCCAACTCCACCACACGACAGGCTCTGCCACTAAACAGCATCCTCATTCCTCAATGCACACAGATACGTCCTTATTTCCTGTGTTCCGGTTAAAACACGGCATAATGCACTGATGCACGTCACTCGCCCATACGAGGCCCAGATGCAGCCCCCACACCCCCCTCCTCTTCTCTCTTGCTGTGGGTTTCTCCCCATAGCACTGCTTCCCTGATTGAAGCGGCTCTGGGTACTTTCTTCCTTTCTCGTGAAATACATTTCTTTGGTGGGTACAGTAATGACATTTTCCCAGAATGTGGGACTACAGGCCCCAGAGGGGAAACTGGGGGGGTCCCCCATACACCAACTCCAGGGATCCTACCTTTGCCAGCAGCCGCTTCCTCAGTCCCATCCTTCCAAGGTCGATGCACCAAGTACTTTTTAAGTGACAGTCCGGTAATAACTGCTACAATTACGACACGCTCTGTAAAAACATGAGATACGAATATTACAAACCTAGAAGAACCTAGAGAAGGAGAGGGATGGCTAGAGGGAGGGATGTACGATGCAAGGGTGAATGAGTGAAAGATGGGGGAGGGAGGGATAGCTAAAGGAAGGGACAGAAGGAGGAATCGATGCGAGGGAAGGATGGGGGAAGGGCTGGATGGAGGAAAGGATGGAGGGAGAGATGGATGGAAGGAAAAATGCAGAAAGGGGGAACGGAGGGTGTACAGGAGAGAACGATGGAGGAAGGATGAATGGGACAAGGTGAGGAATGGAGAGAGGGACAGAGGGGTGGTTAAAGGGATGGAGAGATGGAGGGAGGAAAGGTGGGAAAATGGAGGTAAGTATAGAGAGAGGACGAGATAGAGGGAGGGGAATGGAGGCTGGAATAGAAGGATGGATGGATCAAGGTAGGGATAGAGAGAAGGGTAGAGGTTTGGAGGGAGAAGAAATGCTGAGATTAACAGAGATGGGTGAAAGGAGGAAAGGAGGAATGTGACAGGGAAGAAATGTAGGGAGTGAAGGCGCGATACACGCAGGAAGGAAAGGATGGATGGAGTGATGGAGGGAGAGACAGAGGAATGAAGAGATGGGTGGAGGAAGAGATTGACGATCAATAGTGGAAGGGACACAGGGTGAAAGGGTTGGAGGGAAAGAACATGCAGGACAGAAAGGATGAACAGAAGGATGGGGGAGGTGGAGGGTGGGAGATATGGGGATTGAGGGATAGATGAGCGAGAGAGGCTGGGGGAGGAAGAGTGGTTGCAGGGAGGGTTGCAGAGATGGGCATCTGGATGGATGGGTGGGGATGGACGGGTATGGGAGGAATGGATGGAGGGATGCATGGAGAGGCAGATGGAGGGGTGAGGGTTTGGTGGACGGATGAATGGATAGATGAATTTGAAGGAGGTGGATGAATGGATTAGGACTACTATACGTGTCTGTTAATGATGCATGCACACACATATATGGGCTGCATCTACAAACCAACACACATAAGACAGAAACACCATTCACACATACATTTGCAGATGATTAAAGAGCACACAGACATGCATACCACCACCACACTATAGAGCCTCATGAAACATACTATGCTAGTAAGACAAGGAACACGTGCTTCATGACAGTTACATGAGAGTGCTGAAGACGTAGGAGAGTCTCACACACACACACCATCAGAGCACTGGGGGGTTGTGACTCTTGCAGAATGCACATTAGGTAAAAACACCATCAACAAATAGATTTGTGGTTGACACGTGTAATGCACGTAAGGAAGAAGTTGCACACATATGGCAGAATAAAGCAAATGCACACTCACCAGCAGCCGCGGTCCGCGACCACTCCCGCATCTGCTAATTGTGCGGTTTTATATTTTCGGCATTTTAAATGCCGAAAATATAAAACGGCACAATTAGCAGATGCGGGAGTGGTCGCGGGCCGCGGCTGAGTAGGAGCAGCAGCAGCGCACGCTTGCCTGCCTGTCCTGGGCCTTGCCCGGTCCGGCGTGGCCCAAGGCAAGGCCCTTGGGCCACGGCACGAACCGGGGACTGGGAAAGGCCCAGGGCAGGCAGGCGTGTAGGCCCAGGCGGCCCCCGCCTTGGTGGGCTCGACGGTGGTCAAGTTGACGGCAGTCAGCTCGGCACTGGCAGCAACACTGAACGACGTGTAGGCCCTGGCCTACACGTCGTTCAGTGTTGACTGGGCCTGGCCTGCCATGGTGGACCACATAGTTTGGGCCCGGGGAGGGGAGCGTAAGTAAGTGTACTCCTGAGTCCCCGGGCCCAAACAGATAGAAGAAACAAACATGGGGATGGCGGGGTACTTACCGGGTCCGCAGCGCCTCTGGGCTGGCCTGGTGCAGCAGCACTCGTGTGTTGTTGTCGTCGTCGGGCTCGGGAAAGAGAAACAGACGGTGTGATTGAAGGCGGCGCAGGCGCACGCACACACCCTGCGCCGCCAGTCATAGATACAGTAATTCCATTGGCTGTTTGCCAGCCAATGACATCACTGTATTCATGGCAGGGGAAGGATTTGGAATCCGAAGTGCGCTGTTTGCGCACATTTTATACTGGCGGGGCCACCCCTGAAGCGCCCCGCCAGGCTTCTAATGAAAGGGGCTACGTAGAGTGCGTGGAGCTAAGAGCTCCACGCACTCTAATATAGAAACAAATATACTAAATTGGGACGCGCCCCGCTGTGAAAGCCGGGCCGGCCTATAGTTAGTATACAATATTGTTTCCTTGCCACAGCGCCCCCGCGCGGTTGGCAAAGGAAATGCAGCACACTAGAAGCTAAAAGAGATTCTATCAGAGAAGTTCTCTGATTGAATCTCTTTTAGCTTCTCTCTTTTTTTTTGGGGGGGGCGGCGCCCGGCCGCCCTATGGTAGCAGCCGCCACTGCCCAGAGGACGCCATTGGATGGGATTGCTGAAATGATTCAGCCATTTCTTTGCTGGTAGGGGCCTGATCTACCAGTAGGTCAGCCCTGCTGGTAGATCAGATTCCCTACTGGCAAAATCAGGTTTCACTGGTCTGGTAAAAATGCTGGTGCTGGTATTACCAGCAATTTTCCCCGCATTTTTACCAGACCAGAGATCTCGCAATCAGGCTCTATGTGAGAGTGCTGTCATTGGCTGATGCTATTTGGCATATAGTCCCATTGACCCAGGGCCAAAATCTCTCAAGATTGCAAAAAACAACCACATACACATTACACCCTACTTGGGGATCTTCAGCGTGGTGCAGGTTAACATCATCACAATTAGTGCATTGGGCACCATAAATAATATGGTGGGTTTAAAATACTGTAAGAAAAAACCCTTCTACCTGGAATTATGGGTATGCAAAGTAACTGAAAGCATAAATTTTTCCCCTTCATATGCTCTATATAAAATCATTGTTATTGGTAATAGGCCACACTATTTTATATATAGCTTTATCAACCCAATACCTATCGCCCTAAATGATGCAACAACAGAAGCTTTTCAGTTAATTTGTGTATCCTTAATGCATTACTCTGTGGCTCTGCTCCAGAGGTGAACTTTAATTGGTGGCTACTAGGTGGCGCTTTGACGTGTGTGGCTTTTTAACTGAAATTACCTATTCTAATCTGGGGAAAAAAACAAGCAATTTTGAAATAATCATGCACTCATTTGGTTTCAGAAATCTTTCAGGTGCTTTCAGGACCACAGATGCATGGGCATTTCTAGAGGGGGGTATAGAGGGCCAACTGCCCCCCTCCATCCATTGGCTGCTTTGCCCCCCTAATTGGTGGCCTGCCCCCCTCTAGCAAATAATTATTTCCAGGAGCCTTAAAGGTGCTCCTTCGCGTGTTTGCATGCATTATTTGCTGAGCCAGAGTTCTTTCTTCTGGCCTGCAAGGGACACTACAGGAACTGAAATATGACTTGCATTCACTAGTTTTCTTTGAAAAGTATTTATTTATTTGTTGGACTACCACACAAATAACCTGTGATTTGTGTGCTCCATCCTTTGTGTTTTGTCATAAGATATATTTCTAAAGCTGTTCAACCTGCTTAATCATAAATACATGCTTCTATTATGCTGTCAGCAGTCATTAGGAAATTAAACTGTGGGTTCATGGGGGCCAGCTTTTGATGTTCACTATGTGGGCCGAAATTCCCTCACTCTCACCCTGAATATAAGTAAACTACCACCCCAACCCATCCTCTGGGAAAACACATTTTATAGTACTTTCTTTTTTTAAAGGAATTACAAAAAATAATTTGATTTACAGACAGTTTTAAATATATAACATCTTAGCTACTGTAGGACATGTCTATGGAGCCCTTAATGTGTTCAGAACTGCTGCATTAACAACAATGCAGATAATGTACATGACTTCAAAGTGAACTGTACTTACTCACCAGCAACACTGACCCTGTGCATAGATCCATTGACGGTGTACAAGTGGAGGCTTCTCCATAAAGGGCGATGGGCGCCGACACATGGACACACTTGTCCATTATGGAGGCGTAAGGAACCAGCCCAGTGTAAACACTGAGCACCTCCCTCAGCTGTTTTTTGCAGCTGAGGGAGCACTCCTCATCTGACTTGAACTGTTAAAGGAAAACGTGGTTTTCGCTTGATAGTTCTGTTCCCCAGTCTTGCATATCCAATGAGCCATGCAAAGCCAGGGGCATTCGCTTCCCCAACCTTGCACGGCCCATTGGGGATACTAGCTGAGGAACTGTATGTTTGTATGTGGAATGGGAAGCACTATTATCCCACATACAAACAGAGCGGACCACTTCGTCATCAGTGCTCCAGCTCTTACGAGCATGAGCCAGGACGTGCTCTTTGCTTCCTGCTTCCTGTTCATGTTATGCAGAAGCTGGAGCGCTGGGAGGGAGCATTAGGACTGGGGCAGAATTTAAATATGTGCATGTATGTGTGTATGCTTGTGTTGTGTGTAATGAGTGAGTGTATGATGATGGGTGTGTGTGTGAAGGAGCGACTGCATGCTGCATATGAAGGTTGTGTGAATGTGTGTTTGTACTGGGATGTGGAACTTATTTTTGGGAGGAGGGAGGGTTGAGCATCAGCCAAAATGAGCTCCCTGTGCATGGTATTGGGGAGGCCCAGAGGGGCAGGCATGGCATTTTTTTAACGGCCAATCTATGATAGATGTCTAGTGAAAAGTACCATGCCTACTCCTTGGTCCCCCCAGAACCTCGCATGCACACATAATCACATTGTGTTTGAGAGGTCCTGGGGGAACCAGAGGGCAAGCATGTCATTTTCTTTTGAGCATTTATGATAAGGCAAGCATAATAAGTATTATGTAGCTAGTCTGTCATTTTAATGGAGCCATTCTTGCTTTTTCTTAATGTGGCATGCCTTTTTGTATTGGGCATTTTTGATAAAGCATGCATGGTAAGTGTTATTATGTAGCTAAACTGGCATTTTGGTGCAGCTAGTCTAGTAATTTCTTACTGTGGCATGATATTTTGTATTGTGTATCTCTGATAAATCAGGCACAATGAGTGTTATTATGTGGGTAGACTGGCATTTTGGTGCAGTCAGTCTAGCCTGTGGGATGTTTCAATCCACTAGTCCAGGCCCTGAAACATTACTGTGCATTTCCTGCATCAGGAACATCAGAATGGCCGCCAGAGAGCATTTTGCTCGCTAAAAATCATCCCAAAAGTGTGCAGTAAAAATCAGAAAAATAGGCCCCCATCCACTTTTGCCTATCTCAGTGTTAACACAGGAGACCACTGCCAAAACCCATAATTTGGCTGCCCACAGAGCAAGGCTGATTGCAAGAGAAACACAGAGCTGTGTGAAAATCCATTTTTCTTGGCTATCAAATTTGCAAAAATCATGGCTCACAAACCACCCAAAAGATCCATCCTTCTGTTGGGTGTTGAACATCATTCTACTTCAAGAATCCACATAAATATAATGTCAGCAGAAGTATATGTTATCTGAACAAAGTCCACTTTTGAAGATGGTTGCTGGAAAGAAATCTGTCAAAAATGGGTGCAATACCATTATTCGCCACTGTGTCTCAAAAGCTAAATATGCCAAGGAAGGGATTTCCATGAAATGCAATATAGGGTCCCACACATTGATTTTCATGTTGAAAAAGACTGGAATTGAAGATATGTTTGCTGATTTTAAATTTGTAATTGTAATTTTTCAAAAGGAACTATGTCACAATTGACCATAAGATAACCTGAATCAGCTAAAACTTCAAAGAAGCTTTCTTCCCCTGAGAACACCCCACCCTGTTCCTTCCCACCAAAAGGAGAGGATATCGCATTGGGATGCTAATGAGAAGGGGAGGAGACTTCCTCTGCTGTTCTGGGAAAGAGACAATGGAGTCCTTGAACTGAATGGAAATGCTAATTCGGGTGTGACTGACAACAACTGCCCTGGCAGGAAGACAAGCCATGTGACTCTCTGACTCAGCCAAGCTTTGGAGGCGGGCCAGACTGAAAATGTGGATTTGAAATTGGACTAAATATATGTTTAAGGAAAAGACTTCTAAAATATTGTAATGAACTGACAAAAATATGAAATTTAGAGATTATTAAAATGAAAAATTCGCTCACAGTTTAAAACTAATCTGGAATCGGTGAGACATTCAGTGACTGAACCATGAAATTGTTCATATTCTAGCAATTGTGATTATGTTAAGAACATGAAAAATTACAGGTATATGCCCAGATGGTATGTGCATGTATATATAAAAAATTCTACCGATCCAAAAATGTGTAACCAACCAAAACCGTGAAAAATTGTCATTTATGAACCAAAACTCGTAGGAAGATAAGATTTGGACAGAACGTACTTTAGTCAATCTGTCATGTAATTATGAATTATGAACAAGTTGCGCATATGGGAAATATGTTTTTGGGGAAAAATAGATTTGCTGGGTAAAAGCAAAGGGGAGGAATTTCTTTCTGGATCCTAAACACAGTGTCACTCTGACACATGATGACACCTCATGACACACTGCTCCTTTCTCAAATCAGGGGACAGGGAAGTCTCTGACCTATCATATCCTTAGAGGGATTGGGCATAGACAATCAGCCTCCCCATTGTGATGCCGGAAATGCATCTGAGGGACAGGGCCTCTGAATCCTTGTCCTTTTTCTGTTTTTACCGTGTGTTCTGTCATGTTTTCTGCCCAGGAGTCCATGAGGGACTCCTGGCAGTGCAGCTCTCTTTTGGTTTGGTGAACAGACCCATGGGATACCCTTATGGCACCCCTGGGTAGGGGTACAACCCTGTGCCCCTAGTGTATGTTTTTGGGCACCTGTGGGTGGCCCACAGAGCAGGGTATGGGCTGGTGGCAGCTCCATGCTAAACTTGACAGGTGCTCTGGGTATCCGCCATTTTGGGGTACCCCGGCCCTGCCATTGGAATCAGTTGATTCCTGATGGGAAACAAGATGGCCCCGGTGGCCTCTTGCTTTCTATCGCCTGATACCTTGTTTTCCCAAAGTCCTGGGAAGCCCTGACTCTGTCCCTTCCCCCTGACTGGCTGTTGGGTGGAAGTTCCGTATATGGTGTTGTTGTGAAGGCCCAGCTAGACTGACTGGAGCCTTCCCAGTGACTGTATGTTATGGGTACCTCCTGTGGGTGGGACCTGGGTGAATGGAGTGTGTGACCAATATACACTCCTTGTTGTGGTTGTCTGGTTTCTGGCATGAGAGACAAAGACTGAGACAGCCCTGCCCGAAACTGGCCTGAATGCAGTGTGTAGTGTTGAATGGCTGGGTACTTGTCCCAATCCACATTCCTTGTTGTGAGTGTCTGAAAGGGAGGAGTGTGGCCTGAATGCACTGTGTGCCTGATTGACTGACTGACTGCATGAATGCCCTTCTGTGTGATTGGCTGCTGTGTGTGTGCCAGCAGTGTGGATGAGAGACAGAATAGTATATCTGGGGACCTCTCACCACTGGAAATTGTTCAGAAGCATTCCGAAGTTGAGTCTCCACTCAAGAGTAACTGGATTTGCTGATCCTCGACGTCCAGCTGGAAGAAGAAGACTTGCTGTGGCATTTGCTTCGACGGAACTGAAGGTTGTCGAAATCGTCGAGGACTGACCCGAGAGAGGACCTGGTAAGGCGCCCTCTTCCCGTGCTCCGAGGGACCATCAAGCACCGCTGAATCTTCACCGAAGCGCCCTGGAAGACAGACCCTCGAAAGGCTGTCGACCCGAGACGGGACCGCTGAGGAGACCGAAGTAAAGCACCCGGACATCGACGCTGTCGAAGTCCATTGCCGTCGACCAGGGTTCGCAGGTCTGTGCAACCGCTGGAGGCCCGTCGAAGTTGTGTTGCCCAGCCGTGGGAACCACTTGACGCCGAGCCGCCGACGACCGGAGCCGTCCGCTCCTTGCCTAAGAACATTTGACTCGAAGGACTCCCTCGTCCGCACCGTCGACCGCTTTTGCCCTGCCGGAGAAAGTCGAGGACGACCAACGCGCCGAGGAGAATCCGCCGGTGGGTTTCCCGCCACCTCACGACCCCAAAGACTCGAGCGACTCGACGCCCTTGCTGGGCTCCCGTCTCTACAATCTTTGCGGTCCAGAACTATTGTCATCGAGGTGCCCCGCACACCTCCGCCTTGCAGGACGCCGACGCCCCGACGTCGACGAGCACCGCTCGGACGAAGCTGCCGCCTCCTCGACATCGTTCTACCTCGTTTGTCGACGGACGTTCGACGCCCCGTGTCTCCCGCTTGAAAGGGAAGGCATTCAAGAAGGGCCGTCGATTCCCCGTCGCCGAACCCCGAGGTCTTCGACGTTTCTCGACGCCTCTCGACGATCCGTGACTCCTGCTTTAAAGGGGGTCATTCAAGAAGGATCTGTCGACGCCTCTTCGAAGAACTCGACTCCACCAGGTACATTGGGGGGGTAAAAACATTGTAGGAGAGAATAAGACTATTGAACAATATATGGACTGGGCTGGTGTTATATCTCTTTATTTTGCAGGTTGCCCAGGTGGGGGGATCTCCACACAGAACTGTGTCCAGTGGTAGGGGCCAGTATTCTGCCTATTGTTTTCAATCATCTGTTATCTCTCCCCTCTCTATTGCTGGTTTCCTTCTTATTGATCTGTGTGCCATTTTTACAGTATTGTGAATGCACTTTAATGAGGTCTAATATTAGTGGTACCACTTTAGAATTGTAGATATTTACCATTGCTGATTTTCCTGAGCACAAAGTGCGTTATTGTGATAAGTGTACATAACCTTTGAATATTAATTATATAAAGACTGTGTTTTCAGTAATACAGTGTGTGGACATTCCTTTGTGGGGGCTTGGGGATACACTGTACTTAAGAACCAGCCTGCATCACCTCCTGAGAAGCTAGGCCTTGATTGCTCCTCCATTGCTACCGTAATCGAGAATCTTGGCTGGGGTCTTCTGTGCCTCTCCTCTACCATATAGAGAGCGGAAGTACAGACCCCCCACCGGTCTTGACAAGCTGGTGGCAGCGGTGGGATGCTTATGGTTTTAAGACTCAGTGTATAACCGTGCCACTTACAAAATATCCGCACTTTATTAGATTAAGGTTTGGGTGTGTACCAAATAACTGCATTACAGGCAATGGAGCCCATTGCAAATGGTAAATTGACTCGGATGAGCTTAGAGGCTCTCCAGAGTGCTTGTGAAGCCAGGGAGTTAGACTTTGTGGATAAGTCTAGGGCTGAGCTGATAGCTGCCCTGGTGGACTACCAGACTGATGGTGAAACCCTTGATGAAGGGAGGGATGCAACCAGTGAGGACTCTGCCCCTGGGGTTGTCACTGAATCTGTTTCTGGGAATGCCACCATTCCTGCTGCCTCTGTTCCAAACCCCAGCAATTCCATGGAACTTGAGTTATTAAGGATGAAATTGGCCTTTGAATATCGCAAGTTGGAAATAGAAGCTGAGCTTAAGAAAGAGGAGCTGGCACAGCAAGTGGAACTCAAGAATAGGGATCTTGCGCTCAAAGACAAGGACACTGAATGTCAGAGAATCCAACTAGAGAGAGCTAGAGTGGAGACTTCAGCTAGACCAATTGAGAGTGGCAGGTCCCCAGCCACCAAGTTTATGAAAGATTTGGTTGGTGTGTTTGTGGAGGGTTCAGATATCCTCCAATGGATTGAAGCGTTTGAAATGGCATGTGCAATTCATGATGTAGATAAAAGAGATTGGGCTAAGTGTTTGTTAAGCAGAGTGCCTCAAACTGGATATGACTGTATTCTGAAGCTGAGTGTGGAAGAAAGGGGTCAGTATGAGTGTATGAAGTCTGCTTTGATTGCCAAGTTTGGCAAGACACCTACCCAATACCTTAAAAGGTTCAGGGATTTTAAGAAAAGAGAGAATGTGTCTTGGGTTGACTGGGTGAGTACTGCGCACATGAATATGATGGGGTGGATTGACGGTTACAAGGTGAAAACTTTTGTTGAGTTGTCCCACCTCTTGTTTTTTGAGCATTTTTCTGAAGCCTGTTCACCAGAGCTGCGTCAGTATGTGGCTGACCAGAACATTTTGGACCCCTTTAAGCTGGCTAGGTTGGCTGACAAGTGGGTCTCCCACCGGGTGTCCCCTAAGGACTCCAGTGGGAAGGACAAGGACAAAGAAAAGGGGACCTCTCAGAAAGCTGAGGAGTCCCAAAAGCAATCACAGTCGGGTAAACCAAAACCTTCCTCTCCTAAGACCCAAAAATCTGGTGGGGATAAGTCCTCTGTGGGTGGGAATAAGAGTAGTGGTCCACCTGCTGCAAAGCAGGTTCCCGGTAGTTCCAGTACCGTACCCCGCACTCCTGGCACTTGTTGGGATTGTGGGGCTCTGGATCACAAAAGGGGTGACCCCAAGTGTAAAGGTAAGGCACTTGGAGTACAGGCTGTCAGCCTGACCTACCCTTACCCCGTGGCTGAGGTGGAGGCCACTGTCCTCCCCTCCTCTACAGGAATCACATTTGGTGCTCCGGTAGAGATTTCCTTAGTGTCCCTTGGGGCCTGGGACCAGTACGCAGAAGTACTGGCAACTATCCCGCAGAACACCCGTAGGTTTTTGAGAAGTGTCCTCTTGAATGGCCAGCCTTCTACTGGTTTGAGAGACACTGGGGCAAGCATGACAGTGGTGGACAGGACCCTGCTCAAGCCAGAGGACTATGAAGGTGCTCCTCTGCAAACCACCAGGTTAGCTGGTGGGCCTCCCAAATTATCGCCTGTAGCCCTAGTCACACTCATGATTGGAGACAAGACAGCAAAGCTTCCTGTCCTGGTTCAGGACAATGTCCCTGCTAACATTCTGTTAGGAAATGATCTAGTGGAGTTGGGGTTGATCTCGGATGGTCTTCCCATGACTGCTGCTGCAGTCACTAGGTCACAGGTGACACCGGGTCTGGCTGTGAGTCAGGTACCCGAGCCAAAGGCGAGGCCTAAGGCAAGAAGAAGGAAGACCAAGAAGGCCACCTCTGTGGAGGGAACACCTTCTCTTCCTGCTGTTCCGACAGCACCCATTGGGATCCATGCTCCGGACGGGCTGGGTCCAGTGGAAAACCCAAACTGAACTCCTGTGGGAGAAGAGACAGAAGACTCTCCTGTGGGAGAGGTTCTCAACCCGGAGGATCATCCCGACCTTCAATGCTTGTTAGCTGAAGGGGGACCCTCCCGGGCAGACTTCTGTAAGGGACAGAGAGAGTGTCCCTCTCTCGAGGGTCTGCGGACGCAGGCCCTGTCCCAGGCACAAGGTGAAGTGCCTAGGACATTCAAGATTTATTGGGAGGGTGAGCTCCTTGTTAGTGAGCCCACTAAGCCCGAACCTGGTGCCCGCAAGAGGTTGGTGGTACCCCAGGTTTACAGGCCCTTCCTACTGCAGTTGGCGCATGAGGTGCCCTTGGCTGGTCATCTTGGGACCAAGAAGACTAAGCAGAGGCTCTCTGCCCATTTCTACTGGCCACGGATGGGAGTAGAGGTGGAGTCCCACTGCAGGACCTGCCCAACTTGTCAGTTGTCTGGCAAGACTGGAGGCAGGGTCATTGCCCCACTGCAGCCATTACCAGTGGTTGGCACACCATTTGAGAGGGTGGGCATCGACATCGTCGGTCCCCTTGACCCTCCCACTTCAGGTGGACATCGGTTCATCCTGGTCTTGGTAGATCATGCCACCAGGTACCCTGAGGCAATACCCCTTCGGACTGTTACTGCCAAGGTGGTTGCCAGGGCTCTCCTGGGCATTTTCACCCGTGTTGGATTCCCCAAGGAGGTTGTCTCTGACCGAGGATCCAACTTCATGTCTAGTTACATGAAAACCATGTGGAAAGAGTGCGGGGTAACCTACAAGTTCTCCACCTCTTAGCACCCCCAGACCAATGGTCTGGTTGAGAGATTTAACAAAACTCTCAAGGGCATGCTAGGTGCTTTGGAAGAGCCCCTAAGGAGGAAATGGGATCTCCTCCTGCCATGCCTGCTGTTTGCTTACAGAGAGGTACCTCAAGAGGGTGTTGGTTTCAGCCCCTTTGAGTTACTCTTTGGACATCCCGTGAGGGGGCCCCTCGCCTTGATCCGAGAAGGCTTGGAAGCCACCCCTCCAGGTCCCGCCAAGCAAGTGGGGGACTATGTGTTAGGCCTCAGGCGGAGGATGACACAAATGATGGGTCAGGCAACAGCAAATCTCAAGGCCAGCCAGGAATTGAATAAGTACTGGCATGACCTGAAAGCTTCGCAAGTGGATTGGACTCCGGGACAGGAAATCCTTGTGATGGAGCCTACCAAGCCTAGAGCTTTGGCAGACAAGTGGACTGGACCCTTCAGGATCATCTCCAAGATGGGCGAAGTCAATTATCTGGTGGACATGGGAGCCTCTGGGGTAGCCCCCCAGGTATTCCATGTCAACAGGCTCAAGCCTTTCCACAGGCGAGCAGAGGTCTCATGTCTCTTGCTAGCTTCAGGGCAAGAAGAGGATGAGAGTGAGCCCCTTCCTGATTTGCTGCATAGCAACCCTCAGGATGGCTCAGTGGAGGGAGTACAACTCTCTCCAGATTTGACAACAGAGCAGCGGAGGGCCTGCCGGGCTTTGCTCCAGCAGTATGCCCCTCTGTTTTCACTGACACCGGGCCTTACACCGTGGTGTAAGCACGAAATTGACACTGGTGACAGTGTGCCTGTCAAAAGCAGGAGCTATCGTATGTCAGATACCGTCAAAAACCACATCCAGGCTGAGGTCGCCAAGATGTTGGATCTGGGTGTTATTGAACCCTCCACCAGTCCCTGGTCCAGTCCAGTGGTCCTTGTCCCCAAGGCAAGTTCCCCGGCGGGTACCAAGGATTGGAGGTTCTGTGTGGACTACCGAGGAGTCAATGCCGTCACCAAAACTGACGCGCACCCATTGCCCAGGGCTGATGAGCTCGTGGACACTATAGGTGCTGCCAAATTTGTGAGCACCTTTGACCTTACCTCAGGCTATTGGCAAATAGCTCTGACGGACCATGCCAAGGAAAAGACGGCATTCTCCACACCTGAGGGACTCTACCAGTTTAGGGTCATGCCCTTTGGGTTGAAGAATGCCCCTGCCACCTTCCAGAGATTGGTCAACCATGCGCTCAGTGGGCTGGAAGCCTTTTGTGTGGCTTACTTAGACGACATTGCCGTCTACAGTTCCACCTGGGAAGAGCATTTGACACATCTGGATAAAGTTTTGCAGGCCTTGAAAAGGGCTAACCTCACTATCAAGGCCACCAAGTGCCAGATAGCTCAGGGGAAAGTTACCTATCTTGGTCATGAGGTAGGAGGGGGTCAAATCCAACCTCTCTCCAGTAAAGTACAGGACGTACAGAACTGGGAGACTCCCACTACTCAAACCCAGGTGAGAGCCTTTTTGGGCCTCACTGGGTACTATCGCAATTTCATGGCAGACTATGGAACCATAGCTGCACCCCTGACAGCTCTAACTTCACCCAAACAGCCTAGGAAGGTTAATTGGACTGAAGACTGTCAGAGGGCCTTTGATGGCTTGAAAGAAAGTCTGTGTAGGGCACCTGTGTTGAGTGCGCCTGACTACAGCCGACCCTTTATCGTCCAGACGGATGCCTGCGACACCGGAATTGGAGCTGTCTTGTCCCAGTTAGATGACAAAGGGAGAGAACATCCTATCATATTCATCAGTAGACAACTCAAGGGTAGAGAGCTTAGGTGGGCTACTGTTGAAAAGGAATGTTTTAGTATAGTTTGGAGCCTTAGGCGTTTTAGGCCCTACCTTACGGGGTCCACCTTCAAGGTCCAAACAGATCATAAGCCCCTGAAGTGGCTTATGCAGATGAAGGGTGAGAATCCGAAATTGCTCAGGTGGTCGATTAGCCTACAAGGGCTAGACTTCACCATAGAGCACAGACCAGGGAAGAGTCACGATAATGCAGATGGCCTTTCCAGAAGGTATGTTGACCGTCTGGATGAGGGTGTCTATCCCGTGGGAGATTAGGCACCCTCCACCTCAGTCTGGGGGGGGCGACTGTGATGCCGGAAATGCATCTGAGGGACAGGGCCTCTGAATCCTTGTCCTTTTTCTGTTTTTACCGTGTGTTCTGTCATGTTTTCTGCCCAGGAGTCCATGAGGGACTCCTGGCAGTGCAGCTCTCTTTTGGTTTGGTGAACAGACCCATGGGATACCCTTATGGCACCCCTGGGTAGGGGTACAACCCTGTGCCCCTAGTGTATGTTTTTGGGCATCTGTGGGTGGCCCACAGAGCAGGGTATGGGCTGGTGGCAGCTCCATGCTAAACTTGACAGGTGCTCTGGGTATCCGCCATTTTGGGGTACCCCGGCCCTGCCATTGGAATCAGTTGATTCCTGATGGGAAACAAGATGGCCCCGGTGGCCTCTTGCTTTCTATCGCCTGATACCTTGTTTTCCCAAAGTCCTGGGAAGCCCTGACTCTGTCCCTTCCCCCTGACTGGCTGTTGGGTGGAAGTTCCGTATATGGTGTTGTTGTGAAGGCCCAGCTAGACTGACTGGAGCCTTCCCAGTGACTGTATGTTATGGGTACCTCCTGTGGGTGGGACCTGGGTGAATGGAGTGTGTGACCAATATACACTCCTTGTTGTGGTTGTCTGGTTTCTGGCATGAGAGACAAAGACTGAGACAGCCCTGCCCGAAACTGGCCTGAATGCAGTGTGTAGTGTTGAATGGCTGGGTACTTGTCCCAATCCACATTCCTTGTTGTGAGTGTCTGAAAGGGAGGAGTGTGGCCTGAATGCACTGTGTGCCTGATTGGCTGACTGACTGCATGAATGCCCTTCTGTGTGATTGGCTGCTGTGTGTGTGCCAGCAGTGTGGATGAGAGACAGAATAGTATATCTGGGGACCTCTCACCACTGGAAATTGTTCAGAAGCATTCCGAAGTTGAGTCTCCACTCAAGAGTAACTGGATTTGCTGATCCTCGACGTCCAGCTGGAAGAAGAAGACTTGCTGTGGCATTTGCTTCGACGGAACTGAAGGTTGTCGAAATCGTCGAGGACTGACCCGAGAGAGGACCTGGTAAGGCGCCCTCTTCCCGTGCTCCGAGGGACCATCGAGCACCGCTGAATCTTCACCGAAGCGCCCTGGAAGACAGACCCTCGAAAGGCTGTCGACCCGAGACGGGACCGCTGAGGAGACCGAAGTAAAGCACCCGGACATCGACGCTGTCGAAGTCCATTGCCGTCGACCAGGGTTCGCAGGTCTGTGCAACCGCTGGAGGCCCGTCGAAGTTGTGTTGCCCAGCCGTGGGAACCACTTGACGCCGAGCCGCCGACGACCGGAGCCGTCCGCTCCTTGCCTAAGAACATTTGACTCGAAGGACTCCCTCGTCCGCACCGTCGACCGCTTTTGCCCTGCCGGAGAAAGTCGAGGACGACCAACGCGCCGAGGAGAATCCGCCGGTGGGTTTCCCGCCACCTCACGACCCCAAAGACTCGAGCGACTCGACGCCCTTGCTGGGCTCCCGTCTCTACAATCTTTGCGGTCCAGAACTATTGTCATCGAGGTGCCCCGCACACCTCCGCCTTGCAGGACGCCGACGCCCCGACGTCGACGAGCACCGCTCGGACGAAGCTGCCGCCTCCTCGACATCGTTCTACCTCGTTTGTCGACGGACGTTCGACGCCCCGTGTCTCCCGCTTGAAAGGGAAGGCATTCAAGAAGGGCCGTCGATTCCCCGTCGCCGAACCCCGAGGTCTTCGACGTTTCTCGACGCCTCTCGACGATCCGTGACTCCTGCTTTAAAGGGGGTCATTCAAGAAGGATCTGTCGACGCCTCTTCGAAGAACTCGACTCCACCAGGTACATTGGGGGGGTAAAAACATTGTAGGAGAGAATAAGACTATTGAACAATATATGGACTGGGCTGGTGTTATATCTCTTTATTTTGCAGGTTGCCCAGGTGGGGGGATCTCCACACAGAACTGTGTCCAGTGGTAGGGGCCAGTATTCTGCCTATTGTTTTCAATCATCTGTTATCTCTCCCCTCTCTATTGCTGGTTTCCTTCTTATTGATCTGTGTGCCATTTTTACAGTATTGTGAATGCACTTTAATGAGGTCTAATATTAGTGGTACCACTTTAGAATTGTAGATATTTACCATTGCTGATTTTCCTGAGCACAAAGTGCGTTATTGTGATAAGTGTACATAACCTTTGAATATTAATTATATAAAGACTGTGTTTTCAGTAATACAGTGTGTGGACATTCCTTTGTGGGGGCTTGGGGATACACTGTACTTAAGAACCAGCCTGCATCACCTCCTGAGAAGCTAGGCCTTGATTGCTCGTCCATTGCTACCGTAATCGAGAATCTTGGCTGGGGTCTTCTGTGCCTCTCCTCTACCATATAGAGAGCGGAAGTACAGACCCCCCACCGGTCTTGACACCCATCCACTTTGGAAAATGGATAAATAGGGACTGTTGAGGACACAGAAAAAACACACACTTTTTCTCTCATCAACTGATCCACTGGCAAAGCACCCTGCAGGAAGATCCAGACTCCAGAAACAGACTCCAGATCCAGACTCTAGAACCCTGAAGCAGAGGCCTAATCCAAAAAGCTGAACCCTTTTCAGCAGGCCTTTAGAATCTTTTGCAACCTGATCCTAACCCCAAACTTACACGGGGCCTAACTAAACCATTCAACAGCCTGGCTGAGCTGTTTTGCTTCTGGCCAAGAACCTGTTCCAGAACCCAAGATCCAGACCAGTCCAGGAGAGCTGTAACCCAGAACCCATCAGATCCAGTCCAAGAGGCCTCGCAGAGACCAGAGTGCTGAGAGCAGAACCAAGCACCTGAGAGCTGTCCGGTGGCAAGCGAAGTCCAAGCCAAACCTTTGACCAGATCTTTGATGGTTCCATTCCATTTTAAACCAGAGTTGTGAGTATTTAGTGTAGAACTGTCCATAGTCATCTCTTAGTTTAAAGTAATCCAATCAACCCATTCCAACATATCCAGACTGCATTGTAGAATCTCTTTTGTCCATTCTGAATCCTTTATCATCCATCTAATCCTGTGAGAATTGTTAGAGTAAGCCAACCTGTTTGTAATTCAAAGCACAATTTTATTTGAAATCTTGACTCCTTTTGAGAAAAATCTACCTTCACTAAAACCTCTGTAACTTTCGAACCATATGTCCTAGAAACGGAATCTAAATGTCATTTTGAAGCTAACATCCTCAGCTTTCAAACAAACCCAAAACATTCCAATTCCTTATAGATTTTCGATAATCGCGTTTCCGGCATGCGGAAAAGTTGCTGCGAATTTGCATTTGGCTCAATTTCACCACCTGTAAAAACAGCTATTTCTTGTTTTCAACTTCTGTATTTCGTGTTCCAACTGCTAATCATTCTATAATCATTGCTGGCGTTGACCCGACCAATCCAAAGCAACTCTCACAAGTTCTGAATCCCATTTAGCGAATTAAAGTCATTTTTAGCATTTTTCTCATTCAATTCATATTACATTTAAAAGCAATTGACCTGTTTTAAAATCATTACTGTTCCCTCTAAACTTGCTGGGGGGAATCGGGATTGAAACTACAATTGTTGATTGTTATTCCTGATACCTGTGTGCCCTCATTCCATCTCTTCATATTGCATACTGGGGGTGGTGAGTAATAACAGGGGGAAAGAGTGATTACATTGTCTTTGGTTGAATTCATATCAAGTTTATATACTTTACTTTACTTTATTGCATTTGTACTGCGCAGCAATGAACCCGTGGGCATGATGGTGCGGACAAGACTAGACAACAAGAAACATATAAGCGCAGAAAGAGCTAGGGGAGAGAACCGAGGAATCAACTGGGCTTTATTCAAAGAGCCATGTTTTTAACTTTCTTTTGAAGGCCTCAATAGTCGGTTCCAATTTAAGGTCCAGGGGAAGGCGATTCTGTGTTGCATTCCTTCCTTTCATTGCAATTTCTTGAACCCATACAAAGTATGCTCTGCTATATTATTCTTCCTATTCCTACTCCTTATAGAATAAAGAGATTGTTGATATTGTCATATTACCCATTGCCGATCATTGTTCATATTCATAAGTGTGATATTCAGATATTATCCATATTTATAAAAGTGTGATATATATATTGTTAAATTCTTCAAATAAATCTTTTAATTTGCAAAACAAACCTATTTCTTGGTTCAGTGAGACCGGGGGAATTCAAGGAGAGGGGCGTTATATAAGGGTACATCATCCAGAATTAAAAGAACTTTTGACATAAAAATATATAAATAAGGGTTTCCATTGGGCATCCCATACTAGGCATTGACTTAGTTGGAGTGCTGGATTGAAATCACTTACAAGCCAGTTGTTAATGTCGCATGACATTTTGTATTGGGTGTCTTTAATAAAGCAAGCACAATAAGTTTCATTATATAGCTAGAATGGCATTTTAATGCAGCCAGTTGGACATATGTTCATACTGTGGCAGGGCACTTTTAATGGTAAAGCCAATCGGAGTATGTTTTTATGTGGGGATACAGCCGTATTTGGCAGAACAAGTGCGGACATGATTTCTTATATTATCATTACTGGCATTATGCATAAAGCAAACATTAATATGCGCTTAAATGGGCGCAGCCAGCATGACATTTCTTTTATACTGGCATATATTGTGGGCAATAGCAACCTGAAAATGTGTTGGTGAAATGTTTCTCTGCACTGTTGGTGACTTGCATCTATTGGATGTTTTCCTGCATTACGGTACAAAACCAAATGCAAACTGTTTGGCATTTGACCCACATTTCGCACCATTTTAAGCCATAATTTAAAAAGAAATCTCTGGTGGGAAGCACTCCAATAGATCTTAATTGGTTGGGACTCCCTCACTACACTCTGTCACACTGGCATATTTGGGGGAAATATTTATGCCCCTCCAATAAAAAATTCCCCAGCCACCACTGGGGTGTACAGCCAGAAACTGAAAACTGTGAACAATTCTACGGGGTGAAAGTGAGATTCCTGCTACCATTGTTAAAGAACCAAGGGATCAGTTGCCTTCTTTCCCCCTGTACTTGGCACCTGTATGTGATATTTGATCTGTTAAACAAACTGTTCTTAACTATCATTTGAAACTGACGTACGAAGGGTAAACCTTTGACTACTATTTTTTTAAAGCTGAGCCGGAAGTAATATCTCTTCTGCTGAATACCACTTCGAACTACACATTATGTGAAGCTGTGCTGGGAGTGATGTCTGCTTGAAGTAAAAGAATGCAGTCTCTTGCTCACTGCAAGAGCATTTTTGCAACTGTTGAACATGAGCTAACTTTTCAGGATGTATATTAACTTGATTCAAAACTTTTATTGCATTAAACCTACTCTGAACATATTTAATGACACTTCTTTTTAACAGATTGGTAATAAATAGGTATACTTAAACCAGTTTGGCCTGTTGACCCGTATTTGGTGTGCCACCACCCCGCCCCACCATGTTGTTTTTTTGCCCCCCTTCCCGGTTTACCCCCTAATAGTGATTTCTAGTGACACCACTGCACAGATGTTCCTGTTTCAAGCTAATAACCATAACAGAAAGCAGATATTGAGCCATCCATGTTTAATTGCAGGACTCTGGACTATAATTGAATTAGGACACACTCTGTTTTTGTGGATATAAGTTTCATGTAGCATATGGACACACATGTTTAATCATAATTAGGCAATTATGAGTGACAAGCCAAAACTCACATAGGTTGACCCGGGACTTGGTGAGGAATGACCTCCACCTGGGTGATGCTACCTTGAAGCGCTAGTATGTAACAGCAAAATTTGGAAAACAAATTAGGCTGCATTTCATAACTCAATACGCAACAGAAATGAGTAAATGACGTACATGTTATCCAAGTGAGTCATCATGGTATATCACACAACATTATTCATATATTATGAGCAGCAGAAGGACGGGTGACCATATTCCCGTCACACACCCGGAAGTAATACAAGGAGGCAGAAAAACGTTCAGCCATCATTTTGTATCCCCAGATCTAACTCCTCCAAACCCTGAGGCCACTATCAGCCCAGAACTCTCAGGTGAGCGCCACCTTCACAATTTCTCAAGATATCCCTGGGCACTGGACCACCCCTAGGGACATTTATCCAGCAAAACCATCCTTTAAATGCATCCCCAACTTCATGACCCCTAAACCATAAACCTAAAGGAGGGAGGTTTGGAAAAGCGATCCCTTCTGGGGGTCTTTGGCAATGAACATATGGGTAAGGGTCAGCAGTGGAGACTTGTTGGGAAGGTAATGACAACTGCTGGCAAGAACAGTGCCTTTTATGCTACCTTCCCTACTGCCCGACACCTAACCCCCACCTAAAATCCCACCAAAATCATCTTCCCACGCCACCCTGCACGCACTTGATGTAACATCACTGTGCTATGTCGGAACAGGCAATATCTGAAATCCTTATCGTCACCCTGATAGGCTATTTTTGTCTTGCCTGCCAGTGGCCCAGATATCAACTGTGGGAACGCGGGACAGCAAACCTCCATAGAGTCACCAAGAAACAGATCATCTGATCATTGGCTGCGAGATGCAACATTCTGAAGACCTGCATCTTGCAACAAGACACAGAATCAGCAGAGTTATTTTCCACTCCAATTTTTCACCCTGGCTATATGCTTCACACTGAATTTCACATTTACCCTCAAACATAACAGCACCAGTTCCTTCTACAAGCACAGGACCATGGTCGAGGATGTCCTCTGATAATTGATGATATGCACTACTGTCATGCTGTCAGTCCAAAAGCCCACATCCCTATCCTGAAAGTGTTCACACTGATAGGGCCACAATTGTGGGGAAGAGCTCCAGAAAGGACATGTTCCGCACCAACTCGGACTGTACCCACTCTTGGGAACCCAGCAAACAGTAATCATCCGGGTGCACTGGCAACAACCGAAATGCAGACTTTATCAACTTTTACCATCAGCGCTTCTCTCCCCAATTCCTGCAGCTCAACCAATGCCTGGTCAAAGGAGGCATAACGCACGGCGCACAGACCCTCATCAATGGCATAATTCACTGATGCAACATTGAGGAAAGACAGGTTATGGGTGAGCCGAAAGTGACCTTTTTCCTTCTTTGGTCCTACTCCCAGGGGGGAACATTCGGGAAGGGTGGGATCAGTAATGTACCAGCCACTCTCCCAAGGGCTACCTTCTTCACTATTTTTCTGAGCACTACCTCAGGGTTCTTTAAAGCTGAGGACTGATTCTGTGGGCTTATCAGGACTGACACCTCCATTGTGGGAATGTTAAATGCCAGAAAAGAACCTGATCCTCCTCTACCAATGGGTAGGGACTGAACCACCTCTACAAAGGACCCACCCTGACCGATGAGGATAGGGCCCTCCAACAGTTAGAGTCCCTTATCCAAGACACCTGCAAAGCTCAGGAATCACCCCCTACAGTGCTAGTTCTGATCCTTTTCCTTTGCTTTTTAGTGGCACTGCACCTCTGGGTGTTATAGAAGCACACAAAAGCAACACATGTACTTATACTAGCAAGAAGATGCTGACCGAAAGCAAGCTCTCTTATTGAAAGCCCAGCAGGCCCCTCTCTTGTCGTTGGCTGGGCTGCTACTCCAAAAGGGCTGTCTGTACCTCATGTTTTCTGGACAGACAACCTTACTGTGGACTGCATGAGAGCTGGACAATTTAGCCAAATATACACTGCCTTTTACCACTCCATGCTTTCGTCCCTTCCCCCAAATTTCTCATTGTATGCACTCCAAGTCCCAGGCATGTACTTCCGATATGTGGACAATAACGAATGCTGATAAGTGTGTCTGTGCTACTTCAGGGACATTTTCAAGCAGTACTGACATAAAAACCGAACAGCCCAAGGTCCAATTGACAATCGACTTCTCAGTGGGGGCTTTCCTTTCTTCCCTCTCCATTCCCTTCGTACCCCTCCCTTCCTTCTGTGACTCCTCAAACATACTGCTCTCTAAAAGTAAAAACTGGTCAACACACGTATCCCTCCCAATCTTCTCTTATATCTCTTGGGATACATGCCATATTAATCCCCCCCCCATGGGAACAGGGACTGCTGGCACCCATTCCTCTGCCTTCTCTCCAGCACAGATCCACCTTTTGCCTTTTTCTTGGGTGCACTTTCCATGCCGGTTACCGCCTCCCTCGCAATTTGAACAAACAGGAGTATACTTACCACTTTTGCAGACACCCCATACCATCATCCCATGCAGGAAAGATTCCTAGTGCTGATGTGGATGCACCTCTGCTTCCAGCTGTCACCTGTGGGCCCTGAACTACTGCTGGTGTAACCACCTGCCCATCACTTGGGAAGACACCCCATGGGTTGTGTGCTATGTCTGGCTATCGACCTGCGGGGAACATCCACTGCCCCCACAGAGCCACCCACGAGTACTAAGGGCAAAATACCTCACCTGGTACCCCTGCCATCAGCAAAACAAAAGGTGATGACTGAAAGGTTTAGAATTAACCGTAAACCTCGGGCACAGCTCTAGGCAACCCGCCAGACCATCGTTCTTCAGCCTGCCAAGCCATTACAGAAAGAAGAAAGACCATATGCAAATTAAGCTTGGTCCCACCCCAAAAGCGGCAGTCCAGACCTTAGTGCTAGGTCACATTGCTTCTGCAAAGGACCACAGGCATCCCCAGATATAGCTCAGTGATGAGTAACTTGTGTCTCTAGGCCCAGCAGGCTCTGAACCCACGTCTGGAATACCCGTCCCATTCAGAATGACAAAAGCAAAACAAAAGGTGATGGCTGGAAAGGGGCAGTCCAACCCAAACTGCTAGGTCACATCCGTTCTGCACGAGGCCACAGGCATCCCGTGGGAGGAATGGCACCTCGGATACCTGCTGCAACCCTATAATATTGGGGACCAAATTGGACCTATCGGGTACAGATAAGGTCTGGAATTGCCCTACTCGTTGTGCCTGTGCCCACAGTTCATTGTGCCCCTGCCACATCTGTTGATTCACCAACTTCAACCCATAACCGTCTTTCTCCCCAAACCCATTCTTTGTCATTCTCCTCTTTGTAGCTAGGAATGGAGAAGTCTCCTTAGGTGGGACCCCCTTTAGCCTAGACCCCAGAGCTGGTCTCATGCCTTCCTCACTCTTCTACACTGAAGCCTTAGCTGAATCCTATTCACTTTAGGGGTCCTCTAGTTGTGCCAAGACATCTATCAACCCCCTTTTCCACAAGGTGGCAAGCAATCCATCGAGCAACTGGCTCTTTCATCAAGCTAGAACCCCATCATCCTGTTATTATCTGAAATACTTCCTCAACAATGCTTAACAAACCTTTGCCCTTCACAATCTTTAGGAAGACATGTGCCAAGTTCCTGGTTCTGTCTATAATCTGATTAAATCAATGCCTCCTAACCACCTGCACTGCTGCACAGAGGACCTCTCAGAAATTCCTTTCTTTATCTGCTAAACAACCCTCATGCCATCCCACCTGACAGTCATTGCACCTCTCATGCAAGGAGCACCACCTGCATCGCACCACAGACCAAAACACACCCACCATTCCCCTGACCCCTGGCTACCCTCCCCAGAAACACCTTATGTGCAAGCTTAGTCCCGGCCTCAGGGACCATGAATCGCAAAGCTCCCTTAGGCCCTGTACAATGTTTAAATCAGGCAACATCTAGTTTGGGGAATTTTTCACCCATTCCAAATCAGGCACACGCAATTAATATTTATTTTAAAAAGTTATTTTTATGAAATTGGGACCCCCAATTCAACAATGTTGTTTCCATACAGCTGCCCTCACCTTTTGGGACAAGAAACACAGGGTTGCAAAGAAGGTTTATGTATTAATACAATAGAAATAAGTACATAAATTTAAATAAACCCAAATTTGGCATCTATGACATTCCAATGTCAATGGTGACTCCCATGAAGAATGATCAATACACTAGTCTCCTCAATTTCCAATGCTACACCTACAGGAATAGAGACTTTTGTAACACACATATGTATATTTGATTTGACATAAGTGCATATCCAGCATGCATTGAAAAGTGTATGATGCCTTGGTATACATTTATAATTTTGTAGAAAACCAAATTAAAACAGAACAGCTCTGCCTATCTAAGTCTCTCTACATCTTTGGAATAAACATAACACCAACCCTCTACCCAACAGACATGTGAGCATCTCAAACAGAATTCTAGAAAATTCAATTAAAACACTTGTTACTCGACACACTCCGGCATCTAAATCACTTGTGCAGAGAAAAATGTCTGTTTAACATGTTTGTTCACTAGATTCCCTTCAATAGTGCTTCCTTTGTATTTCCTTGTAAACAATGTGCATTTCGAATTTTCAAAGGACAACTAAAAGATGGGCAAATGGGAAGAAGTGAATCACCTCTTCCCATTTGTCTTGAATTTTTCAGAGCCAGTAAGAGAACTCTGCTTGATGATGCAACCAAGAAATGACTTCATTTTCCTTATTGTTCTAGCTATGTATACAGTGAGATGGCCTTTTGTCTCCCAGAATACTTCTTTTGTGCTTGATCATTATACAGAGAAGGAGGCTAGGGAATTCCCAGTATACACACTTTATAGCCTATTCTATCAAATATATAATTCCAGAAGCACATACACTTCTGAATTATTTATTATTTTCTCAGGATGTACAGTCAATTCATATACCCCTGCCCCCTCAGTACTTTGACAAAAAAGTCCTGGGATTTAATCTATTCCCCTTTAGTGTTTTGATTCCCTCATAATTACTACTGTCCTTGTCCCTGGATCATGTTTCTCCCTACCCTGCATCATCTGGTCTTATATCCACATCCTCTCAGTCATTGTTAAGGACACTGGTCCTCTGCTCTGTAAATCAATGTTAAAACATGTTGTAAGCATTTTTGTGCCGAAAATCATTGTTTTCCTTGTAATTTTCATAAAATAAATACAAAAAACATGATTTACCCTTAATATACATAGGAATTTCCTTTTGGCTCTCTCACAGAGAGGTGGGCAGGCACCATCTTAAGGACGGGTTCAATTCTCTCCCTTAGGTAACAGATGGGCATCAGTCAGCAAGATGGGGTCAGCATTCCACCACAGCCTGATTTCCCCGTTCCTGTGTTGGGCCTGTCTGTTATCTTCTCCACTGAAGAAGACCTGATCTTTAACTCAAGGTAAGCCTCTCTCGGTGTACTGCTAGTAATTCAAAAAAGGTACCAAAAGAAAGCAATCTATACCTTTCTCCTTTAAGTTTTTGTCAATTTTCCCTTTATCTTATTCGGTCAGTCTTTCAGTCAGTCCATCCCAGTCAGTGAGTTAGCAGAAAGTGAGTCCCTAGATTCTATGGGTTTGGAGTTTTATCAATCAGAAACCGCTCCCTTTGAAAGTGTGTATCATTTCTCTAATCTAATTGGTCAGTGAATGTGATTGGACAATTTTCCAAAAGTTACATCACACTAAACCATCCCTTTCATACTCATTACGCATATTAAAGAGTGCAGTCTAATGGGAGTAACTTCCAAACCCGGCTCCCCCGCCACTTGATGTGATGTCATATTGGAGATTTCTCCATTAAACAATTGTAACTTTTTAAGACATCATATTCCTCACATATGATTATGTTTCTAATCGGCTCATCAGATTGCTCTGGCTCAGGTGAATCTATCCGTGTGATTCTCATCTGACCTGTGACATGTGTGTTACAGATTTTTCCTTTTTTTCTCTGATCTTTTTATAAAGAAATGTCTATTCCTCGCTCAGAATAACAAGGTCACCAGCACGAATGCTAGGATGAATGAATCACTAGTGCATGCAATTTCTCTGCCAAAATGTCCACATTTGCCTAATTTGCATAATGAAACAAATAGCAACAAATATGTTTTGCATTCAGCTGATAGAACTTTTCACCCTGAATTTTTATTTTTTTAAGTACCTTTCTACGTATTTCCTTCAAAAGATATAAAAAATAACATGATTCATATGTAAAATATGCATAGAAAATTTTCTTTAGTTACATATAATGGGATGAATCTCAATATGAAATGACATACCATACAGTGCCTGCCAACAGAACATCTGGTGTCATACTCTTTGAAGATTAGTACTGGCCATATGTGACCCCAGGGAATATGATTGTCATAGGACAAGTGTCTGAAGGCTCTTTGAAGTTACAGTTGCTGGTAAGGGCTCTTTATGATACAACCCCGCCCCCTTTAGTGAGTCCAGCATTTGTTTGTCCGCTGTGTCAGACATCCGGTCTCTGAAGGTACGCATTTCCTTCTCCTGGCTGATGGGAAGATTTGGTTATTTGAGAGGAGACTACTGCTCAGATTCTATTTTTTTTTTAAAATGTTTAGGGTATTTTGGGTAGGCTCAATGACAAACGGGGTTGTTAATTAATTGCATTTGTTTTACTCTGGAAGGCCTGTTCCGGGAACAAAAGCAAAATATTTCGTCATGTGGTGGTCCAAGTTGAGTCATAAAATGTTAAAGTTTGCTTCAAAGGGCCTGAGTTTCATTTCCTTGTAGAAAGCCAACCGTCTCAATAGCTGTATAGCTGCAAGGGGAGGGGGGTCAGGAAAATAGCACTTTGTTTTCCAGGCCTAGGTTGATTTAATTCACAAATGCAGCCTTTAAAAGTCATTTTTCCCCCCACATTTCCCCACTGTAATTATTGCTTTGAACAGTGCCATATAACATTGTCTTTCCAATCAATGCCCTGTCAAAGGCTTGTACTGCGAGTTTTGGAATATTTTGATTTATTAACATGCATTCATAGTTCTGTAAAGGAAAATATACACAATGCAGGGCCCAATTCAATTATTGACGTTCCCATGAAAGGCTGTGCTTTTCATCCCAGATTGGACAAAAGATTGTTGGATCCTTCCAAGTAACTGAAAAGATTTATATTTGTGCCTTGTCAACTATTTTGGACATACACTCTTGTTATAGTTGGGCTACTAACATCACACATTTCCTTGCATGTGTCTTTTTTATATGGTGTGTGCAGGCTGCAGCTCACATTTTTCTTTTTAAATTTGGTGGTTTTCTCTGCATCCTTCTATTCGGTGTAGATTTCCCTACAGCCCAGACAGGAAGAGAAGAGGGCGAAGGTGGAAGCCAGGCTGGTTAGTGACAGGACCCAGATGAAGGCAAAAAGCAATCTCTGTACGTCTCTGGCAGTGAAAACATGGGTGAGGGTCAGCCGCAGAGGCACATCAAGAAGGCGATGGAAACTGCTCACCAGATCAGTGCCTTTTATATCCCCTTTCATGCTATGCTGCACCGCGACCTAAAGCCTGCCAAACATATCCGCCAGCCCCTCCCCTCCCTGCGCTACCTGCACTTAGATGCAACATCACTGATTGGCACCAGACATGGTAGGGGAGAGGGAATGCTACCTTTCGACGCCAGCCCAGCCTCGTGCTCCCAACCTTGCCACCACAGGATTATAATGCTGTGGCTTGCCCTCATTCTTCATGTAAGCCTAAAAGGCAAGACAGGGTGAACTCTTTGAAAAGGGCTTTCGCCATCTCTGGAACATCTCCGGTTGAGATCTGCATACGGTCCTGAGTCATGTCAAACATCTCTAACAGCTCATGCAGATGTTCGAGGAGCTTTAGGGCACATTTGTTTCATGAAAACATTCAAATGAAACAAAGGAAAACTTCAAATAGTCAAATGCTTTAGACGGTATACACGCATTTCGTCGAATGATTTTACAACGTGGGACTTTTCATCGCCAACCCTTTCATCGCCAAAAACCTTTTTACTTTTTTATGGGGGCGGTGTTTGGTGCGGTTTGGGGTATGTTTATTTAAGTAAGTAAACATTTTTTTTAAAAAAAGGTGTTTTTGGCGATGAAAGGGTGGCGATGAAAAACCCACGATGTAAAACCATGGTTGGGGAAAGGAAGGGTCAGGGCAAGGCTACATATGAAGGTTAGTAAGAGGAAAAATAGTAAAGTGCATCTACAGGTGTTATGCAGATAAGGCTGCACAATAAATTCACCAGTAAGCCAGGTTCTAAGTGATGTGACCGCGGCTGATTTTGCTGCAGCCGGAATGTTCGCATGAGAAAGGTGCGAACTGCCAAAGGTTTGCACCTTTCTCAGGCGGACGCACTTAGATACTACGGGGGCTGCAGGGGTTTCTCCCGCAACCCTTGCTCACTATACTCTAAAGTATAGTGAGCGGGGTTTTGTGGGGGACACCACTGCAGCCTACGTTTTTTTTCATATTTTATTTGCGGGTGTGCTGCAACACCCCGCTCACTATGCCACACAGTATAGTGAGCGGGGTGTTACGGGGGACACCCCCGCATCCCCCGCAGTCTTTTTATTTTTTTTACCTGCAATGGTACCACCAAAGGTTTGAACTTTTGGTGTTCGAACCTTTGGTGGTAGCATTTTTCGGTCATTTTCTACGGTCGGACCTTTTTTTTCAGTCCGATCGTACAAAACCGTAAGCCAGTTGTAGGTTGATATACCTGATACAATTATCTGTATATAATCTGCAAGTCTCACCTTTGAATCTGGGTAACGATAATTTCAACTTTTCATCCTTCTGCAGTTGAAAAATTGTGTTTTTGGAATTGGTAGCGTGAAGCAGCAGAGAGATTCCATAGCAGACATATTTTTCTGTAGATCCGGTGCATAGCTAATCAGAACTCAGGCTTGCCTGGTGTGGCAGTCATTCATCAAAGCTTTTCAAAAAGAGTGCTGTTGAGATGTTATTTAATAGTGTAGCATTACACAGGGAGAATATTGGCAGTCATATACCCCTAAAATGCTTACAGGACTGGGTCAGTCACATATCAAACCTGCATGGCGCAACCTTTTATAATTCTGAGGTTGCTTAAATGGGTGCCATTGTGATTAGTAATACACATCAATCATTTATCTCGAAAAGGACTACAATGTACTGTTTGTTAGACGTTAAAGAAGAGATAGAGCCATTTATTCCAGTTAGGTATCTTAAATGAGTAATGTTACAGCTGGATATACAAGAGGAAGGGGTATAACTTGATTTCAGTAATATATGTATTATGTAGTGATCTTTATGTCTTATTTATGATACATAAGACACACAGATCACCACATTGAATTAGTTATTGAGTTTTCTCAGCCGATCAGAATGCAATTAATAACTATAATAACTATTGCTATTGTCTGCATTACTGACATTCTGCCTTCATAAGCAGCCAGCCCATCAACAGAAAGCATGTCTTTGCATTCAAAAAACAGCAATGCAATTTCCGAGCTTTCAACAGAACAATCAAACGTAACTTAACATACAAAAGTGCAAGCTCAAACATGAAACAATACTTTTACCATAATATTTCCTCCTTACAAGCTCTTGCTTAAACTATTACAGTTTGCCAACTTTATAATTAAAAGTATTACCTTATAAAGACAACCTATGATTTTCAATATTACAGATTAAAAAAACACTTAATTTAATAAGACGTTTTGTGGGCTTTTTCACTATTAGAACCCCAGAAGGGAGGGTCTGGAGGCTTTAGCTCATGGTAAAGCCTGCGTTCCGTTCCAGGCTTCCTTAGCAGTGGGAGGCTGTCATCTTCACTGACAGGAAGTAGGTAAGCCCTCCCTTGCCAGCTTACTTCCAGCCCCCAACCCCAATTTCCAAATCCTTCACCCCAAAAACCCCGCGCCCCACGTACCTGCAGCTTTTTTTGTTCCTTGTTTTGTACCTTGCCGGCGCTACCCCCGCATCAGCAATGACTGCCATGGAAAGAGAGAAGGGACCATCGGGTTTTGTAGTTTTATTAGTTGAGAAATAGCAACCACCTGTTTCTCAACTTAAAAAAGAAGTAATAGCATCCTAGAAAAGCATGCCAGGATGCTAATAGCAATAAACCCCTCCCTGCGGGGGCATTACTTGGAGCTCACCTTTGCTCGATAATGACCAGTAATGCCCCCACACATTGGGATTTATTGCCTAATTGAAGTTTTACTTCACCACCACAACTTCAAAACATTTATCACTATTACCATCATGTGCTAATATCCCTATAGACCTCAGGAGGAGTAGTTATTGCTTGAGGTAATGGCTCTTCACCACCTTCTGACTCTTGGGTTCGTCTTGGGCCATAACTTGGTGATGGGTCATTATCCCACGATAAAGACCCCCCTAAGTTTATAAGGCTATCATATAAATGATACAATTCCAAATGCAGCACTGCAACATCCAGACTTTGGACATAATTCATTGTCAATTAAAATAATCAAACACGCATAATACTTAAAACAAACACAATGAAATACATTTAATCAATTAAAATCAGGATTCAACAGCATTGTGCAGCGTTTCAAGCCATACAAGCCCTTTACTTCCTCTGCATAGTATACGTGAAGAGCCGAAACATCAGAGATCAGCTACAGCAATCTCGGAGCTGGCCTATATTGCTTGAAAGCCTGTGTTTTTAATAATTTACGGTTTTAAGGTGTCAAATTGAATTAAATCTCAGACAAAAAAAGAATTGGGAAATAGTTTGTTCAAGCACACAGCAAAATGGAGAAAGGCTCCGCTCGTCATGTCAATGAGGGTCATTCCAACCCTGGTGTAGGGGGTTAACGCCACCGGTAAGGATGCCGGTACCGTCAACCCCCCACCGCCACATTCCGAGGTCCCTTAGCAGGTCCCACCAGGATTGGCTGGTCTAACCAGCCACCCTTAGCGGGACCCGTTAAGGGACCATGGAGCTAATTACGGGCCCGTTATTAGCTCCTTCCCCATTCCCATTGAGCCCTATGGGGGCTCAAATGGGAATGGGGCATGTTTTACGAAATGGGAATTTACCGGGTCCGCATAGGTCGGAATGTCCCGGTAAGTCCCCATTCCGTATACCCGGACCTGGGTTTGGAGGCAGCCATGGTGCTACTAGCACCATGGCTACCTCCAAACTCGGAATGACCCCCATTGTTTCCAAACAACTTTGTCAGAGTAGCCACAACAGGTAAAATATTCTACCCAAAAAGCAGTAGCATTTTCCTAGCTCCAGGGTCCATTCCCCAAACAAGATATACTTCAGTTGAATTGGAAGTATAGTACTCCCTGTTCATTGCTTTGCACAGTGCAATATTAAGTCAATGGTCATTAATGTAGATTTTAAAAGGGGCTTTAAACCACATAGCTATTTGAGATGTACTTGAATGGGGAGAGTTAGGGAGAGCAACACCTTTCATCCTAAGTCATTTTGCATGGTTTGGTTTCATCACAGGTCAAACAAGGTATTTTTGGTGAAGTGAATATCTAAAAATAACTTCAGTGTGAACAGTTATCCAGTTACCAAAGGACGACTCAATCAGCATCACTTTCAGGTCGTCCTTAATAAAAACCTTTTTTATTAGCTCCATATGTACTGCAAAGCTCGAGGAGCATGAAAGTGCCTTGAGCAACCTCTTCAAGAATAGATGTTCCAGTCTTTACAAAGAGACAGCCTTTTCAATAACAAAGGGCTAAACACATATCTGCCAATGGCATATGGTTTTGCATCAAAAAATCAATACATCTCATGGCCGACAGAACTTGGAACAGCACTGACTCCATCAACGATAGTAAAAAACCTGTGAGTCTTGATAGACAATGAACTAACACTTGAGCCACAAGTAAACCCTATAATCAAGAAATGTTTCTTCCTCCTACAAGCGGTAAAAAGGATCCTACCATTTCTATCTTTCACCCACATAACATGCATCATCATCACACTTGTCATGTCCAGAGAAGACTATGCCAACAGCCTATACCTAAGTATGCTAGAACGACTATTAAAGAAACTTCAGGGCATTCAAAATGCTGCGGTCAGACTGCTCAAACTACCACAAAATGAAACCATTACCCCAGCGCTGAAATTGCTACACTTGCTGCCAATAAAACAGCGAATAAAGTTCAAAATAATGTGCATTACACACAGAAAAAATCCACGGTCAGGTACCAGAGTTCCTAAAGAAGAAAATAAACATCTACGATCCGACATGACCACTCAGATCAAGCAACAACATTCGTTTAGAACCAAAACCATACAATAAAAGAACATTTGAAGGATTGTCTCACCTAGCAGCAATAACATGAAATGAACTACCAAAATACATCTGCAACACAAGGGATCATCTGGAATTCAGGAAACTACTGAAAACCTGGCTCTTTCCCCCAGGACCAGAAGGAAACAACTAGGAAATATGCCCCAACGGGAAACAAGGACTAGCCCATGATCTGACTTATTCTCCCCTAACCGGAGGGAGGGGGGAGAACAGGCCAACAACCCATGTCCAGATACAGCTAGCCCACAGAGAAGGGTCAGGTAGGTAAGAACTCCCCAAGGGACGGGCAGGGAGTGACCAGAATCCCCAAACCCAAACATCGTCAACCCAGGCCGCGAACATGCCTGCATCAGTCAGGTAGACATACCACTAGAGTAACAAAGAGGAAAACTGCCACTCCTAAACATGCCTGCTAACTAGGTGGACAAACTAAAATACCAAACACACAGGACATAGATGCTGAGCACAGAAATGCAAAGACAAAGAGGTAAGGAAAACCTGCCAACCCAACTGGAAAACCTCAACCTTCCGCATACATTTCCAGTACAGAAACTCATGCAACCACATCTCTGCACAGCAATTTGCACGCACTTCACCACACTGCAACAACAGTCTAAGAACGGATAGCCTGGCACAACAGCACATGGGAAGTCGCACCGACCCGGAAACCGCACCTAAGCTCAGCGAATGGTGCAAATCGAACTGAAGCCGCCAACAGGGCATCACATCACTTTCTTATTCCCACTACACCCTATTAACACCCCCAAGCTCTGTCCACTTTTCAGACCCTCCTTTTCAGATCCGCCAGAGTGCCTGGGGACCACTCTGTGGTGATGGTGCGCGATACAAATACCTTTAACTATAACATAGTAATTGCACATTAAAGATTCAATTGGTTGTGACCCCAGCAATCTAATAAATGGATAGACAACAGCTCTGTTGGTTTGGGACTTATTAATCGCTGGTTTCTTTAGATTTGTGATGACATTTTAGTTCTCCAAAAATGTTTTGTCCAAGTAAGTGAATCTCTTGATCACTCATGCTTTCCTTATGCTAAATAAAAGTGTTATCTGCTCATTTCCAATCTCAGCACATGCATTTGTTATAAATTCTCATACCCTCAAAATATTCATCGGAAGGTAGGATTGTCGGAAGTGGACAGGTGCTTTCGGTTTCTGAAACTCCTGGTGCAGCATGACGATCATGCGCACCATGTTGCTAGGTCCTTTCCTTTTATATCACTGACGGTGTGGTTAGCAGTCAGCAGTCGGTAGTGGTTGGCAGATGGTTGGCAGACAGCTGACGGGGGTGGAAGGAAGAAGAAAGTGGTTGCACTGCATTGTACTGAGATGCCTCATCTGTTACGAGTGCCAGTTCTTCTTCCACAGCATGCACGGCAACTGAAGCACTGCACGTATTCTTTCCTGACTTGCCCTATTCCGGTGCAAGCATTACGTTTTGGTAAATTACTATGCCGTACAAAAATAAAAAGCGCTCTCGAAGATATCTCTTGCCTAAGGGGAACCAGTCTGAGGCTGTTAGCAGTACCCAATCCAGTGTAATTACCCTTGGGGAGCTTCTAAGCGTAAACATGGCTAAACTCAGTACTGTCTCCGAGGCTAGGGGTAAAATCACTGCTCTTTTCCACGACAAAGCCTAATCGATGATGACTGACAATGGGCAGCGGCCAGATACACCTACCACTGCAGTTACCAATAACCCTACTGAGAATTACCATGCTAACGAGGAAAGTTCTAACTTCGGAGGTATCGACAACGATTCCTTACTCGACCTATGCTATTCCCTACAGGCCAGCATAGTGGCTGCAGTCGAAAAGCAAGATTGTTTAAATGGGGCTTTAACAACTTCTGAAACATCTAACACAGCAGGTGATGCTCAGGAGGAAAATAACCGATTATCAGCCTTCCCTAACCTGGTTCTTCTATCAGATCCTCCTTCTGCTGAGGCTTAGGACGTTTCTAATGTGCAGCTAAATACGGTTCTCCAGTTGTCTATGATAACTGTGCAAATTGCTTTGAAGGTTTTACTGAACATTTCAGAAGGATCAATGATAAGGTTAACACACTTGCCTCTTTAAATCGAAATGCACATTTTACTAAAGAGGTCGGGCTCAGCATGCCCCTTAATGCTACAGGCCATATACAGGATTTACGCCTTGAGGGCGAAGCTGGAACGGTGCTAGTGTTGAACACTGATGTTGGATTAGAAGAGGTGCAGGACTTGACCGCCCCATCGGATGACTTTTTATCGAGGAAACAACAGAGGAGGCATGGCAGAAAACGGCAAAATTCAAGAATGCCTAATTAATTTCAGTGCAGGTTCAAGAGTCGGGTGCTGCTAAGGATGGGATAAGTAAACTAAGAAAGCTAGAAAGAGATGTTCCCGCAAAGTTAGGCATAAAGCCAAAAGTGCAGGCACTTTAACTAGTTGGCTAGTCAAAGATGATAAAACCACTGGCAGCTCTATTACTGATCAGAGCATTGCACTGCTAGCTAACAGACTGACACGGATCGAATTAAGTTTAACTCCTGATAAACCTAAACCTAAATTCGGGGCTGAGAGGCTACCTGTGGCTGGGGGTCCCAACACAATAAATAAGTGGCCACAAATCTTCATTAAAAAAAGCAGGAACAAATGGATAAATAGATCGGTCTTTCACGAAATAAATGAAGCAAATTCCACCTTTGCGTGTACTTATGGTGGATGATTTTGACTTCTTCGAACCACTGGATTGTCCTAACCCAAAAACTACAATGAGTCACTGCATGAATGCTGAGACTGCCTCAATGATACGTTGCTTCCGACCTCAGATTTATTAATTGGGAGTGGAGCTACATGTTAATCCCATGTCCCCCACCCCGAATTAGACCTGTTTGATGTTTGACCTACTACTATTGATACGTGGTTAGGTAACATGAAAAGTAGTCAGGGGTTGGTGGGTTCGAATGTGGGGGACATTTACATTTACCTTTTTATATATATACACCGTGCAACCAATGGCCCAGAGGCATTACAAGATGTTATGATATGATATGGTATTTATAACGCGCCTATACACAAGGGTTTCAAGGCGCGATGAGGCAAGGGAGGGGAAAACAGTGGAAGACAGACAACGATCCTACTAGGCCAGGTGTCATGCAGATCGCGCAAGTGCGAGGGTAGGGAGAAAGGGAAGAGTGCCAGATGGAAGGGAAAGTGCAGTACATGGGGTAGAAGAATAAATACGATAAATAAAAGCGGCCTGATGGTGGCAAGTGCAAGGTAAGAGCAGACATAAGTGCTGGTAGGGGGACTGTTGGGATACAGAACCAGTCCCTAAGGGCATGGGGTTGCCAGGGAGGCAGGGCAGATGTGCAAAAAGGCGGGACCTGGCCCCAAGATCAGAAAGGGTGTCCAGGTAACCAGTGCAGATTCAGCAGGGAATTTCAGCAGGGGATAGAGGTAGAGAAAGCAGAAGCAAAAAGGAAGGTTTTGAGGTGTTTCCGAAACCAGAGATGGTTCTCCTCAAGTTTCAGGGAGGCAGGAAGGCTCTTCCAGTGGGATGCCCCTGCCGAAGAGAGAGATCGACCACCAACTCGTTGCTTGGAGAAGCGGCTAACCCTGAGGTAATTGAAGGCAGATGAGCGAAGAGCGAAGAGCCCGAGAAGGAAGGTATTTAGGAAGAGAGAGTTGAAGGTAATGCGGCCGCAGGCCCCAGAAGGCCTTTGGATAACGCAGAGGGTTTTGAACTTAATCCTTGCAGCCACTGGGAGCCAGTGCAGAGATTTCAGTCCTGGAGAGATAAGATCCCTGGGCTTGAGGCCAAGAACAAGTTTCACAGTCCTGTTTTGGATAAGTTGCAGTGGGCGGAGAGTAGAGGCAGGCAGATTTAGATAGAGGCTGTTACAATAGTCCAGCTTAGAGAGAACCAGGGCTCTGGAGACGGTGAGGTTCTGGGGGAAGGAGAGGAGAGGAAGAATACCTCTGAGGAGGTGCAGCTGGTAGTGTAACTTCTTAGAGACGTCGGAGATGTGAGGAGAGAAGGAGAGTGTGGAGTCGAAGATGACCCTGAGGTTTTTAACCTTGCAGGTGGGAGCAGGAAGAGGGCAAGAGAGGCCGGCCAGAGAACTGAAGAGAAGGAGGGAGAGGGTGTGCTGATGAGTAGAATCTCGGTCTTACTGGTATTAAGGCAGTGGTCATTGGCGGCACACCACTCCTGGATAGCAGACAGACAGTCAGAGATGAGGGAAGGAGAGGAGGAGGCCGAGGGTAGCTTGAAGATGAGCTGGGTATCATCAGCATAGCACTGAAAATTTTGACAGAGTGGCGATGCGGTGGGCAAGGAGTGCCAGGTATTGGTTGAACAGCCAAGGAGAAAGGTTAGAACCCTGGGGGACGCCATAGGTAGGGAAAAAGATATCGGAGAGGAAGGACCCAAGTTGGACCTGGGAGGGTCGGTCGGAGAGCCTGTCCAGTGATACCCAGGTTATCACGGAGATGGTTGAGCAGGATGGTGTGGTTGATAGTGTCAAAGGCAGAAGAGAGATCAAGCAAGATAAGGACACACGGGGTGTTGGAGTCAAGGTTGGAAAGAAGGTCTTCACGGATGTTCAGGAGAGCAGTTTCTGTGCTTCTCACAGCCCTGAAGCCAGACTGATGGTCATGAAGACAACCAACAGATTTGGTGTGGAGATTAAGATGGGAGATGGCCAGCTACATGAACAGACTGACAAACAATTAAACAGATATATATCGGGGGGCACCATGAGCCACCCATTCCAGGGACAGGTAATTCCTGAACAGAAATGTCTTAAGTTTCTTTTTTTTTTATTGATTTAGTTGCACAAGTCAACTTTTCTGTACAAAATACATAACACGGAATCACAACACATAGTATATGGTACATGGTTATTTTTATTTATTTATTTATGATATATGGTTATACAATTGACAACCTTTTATCATGTTCATCAAATTTAAGAACAGTTTTCCAAAGTTTGCTTTTCCTGTTAAGGTAAAGTTCACAAATCTTCAAACACTGACAGCTGCTTCTGTATGGCAACAGAGAATTTGACCACAGCTAAAGTTGACATTTTTCTCGTGATTGTAGCATTTTCCACCATAGATCTTTTGATCTGTGTCTGTATTTTGTGATGATGGGAATCATGAAAGTGTTCCTCTGTGGCGATAAAACTGGACAGACCATCATCAAATGATGCAAATTTTCTATTGACTCGGGATTTTTGCATAGTCTACAATTCGAAGGACCAGCTACATGATTTCGAGGCCAGGTGGTTTCTCTTGTTTTAATAAAATTGAGCCGAAATCTGAGAAATTGGTCTCTGAAGTACCAGTGAGGAAACAATGTTAAGTAACTGGGCAGGGAATTTGTTTTTTTATTCTCCTCCCATGGTTTGCCATATTTTTTACATGTTGACCATTCTTTTTCAGTTCTAAAGCAATCACAGGAGTAGAGCTTTCTTATAACCTTGTCCGGGTTGTTGATCAGAGTTTCAGCTTGCTCTCCTGTAGTTTCAAGTAGGCTTCGGCAATCTGTCTGCCATAAGGTCAATATCGGATCTTGTTCTTCCATAAGTGCTTTTTTAAAGGCATTTAAATCTGCCTTTAGGGTTTTCCTCTATGCATTTTCTGTAGAATGAGAGTATCTTCCACTCTACAATGGCTAGCATGGAGGTTAAACCCAGCTCTATGCATATTGCTTGTATTGGCGTAGCTTTGGGAAGGCGAAGTGTGTTTTTCCAAAAATGGCCTTCTAGAACTGCCCAATTTTTGATTTTGAAGTTAAAAGAAGTTTCAGCACCATAAGTGAGAATCGGAACCACCTTGGCTTTAAAAAATTTGATTAGTGGAATTAAGCTGAAACCACAGTAATGTCTCAAGATGGCTTTTCCTAAACCTGTCAAGTTCTTTACTTTCTTTTTTAGTATTTGAAGCCGGGCAGTGTCACTCTTACTTGAGTTGACACTTTTTTCGGGTCGATTGTAAGGCCATTCTTTTCCACATAGAGTTGTAAAGCTTTTAACTGTCTTTGAAGGCCTATTGGAGTTTGGTCTATGAGGACCACGTCGTCGGCATAAACTAGACGACTAACTTGGGTGTTTGCTATCGATGGATGAAAGCATCTTATGTTATTTGCTGCTGAGTCTATGTCGGAGATGAACAGATTGAATATTTCGGAGGCCATCGGGCAGCCTTGCTTGACACCTTTATTAGCTGGAATCGGTGCGGTTAAAAGACCTGTTTTATTCAACCGGACTCTAAGAGAAGTGTCTTTGATGCGGTCAATAATGGAAGCAGGACAATCCCATTTTCTCAGTTTGGTCCATAGCCGTGGGCGTGAGATGCTGTCAAACGCTTGGCTTAAATTGATGAAGGCAATGTACATTTTAAAATCTTTCCTTCTCTCTGTGCGCCTTTTCAGCAGGTTTAGGATAAAGATGTTAAGTGCTGTTCCGATGCCTCGCACAAAGCTCGATTGCCATGGATCAAAATGGCCAGAGGATGTTGCCCATGCCCGCAATGCTCGAAGTACAAGGGTCCCAAAGACTTTGCCCATGGAGTCCAGCAATGCTATTGGGTGATAGTTAGCTGGCATTTGTCGATTGCCCTTTTTATGAATGGGTATGATTATCAATTCTTTCCATGAAGTTGGTATCTTTTGGGTAGTTGTAATGTAATTGAATAGAATTGATAAGAGCTTGGCCCATTGGTGTGAATTTTCTTTGAGAGTGGCATTGCTTATCCCGTCGGGTCTATGTGCATTTGATTTTGACAGCTTCATGATGACATTCTCAATGGTCTCCACTGAGGTGTCTATTAGATGCCATTTCAAGTTCTTTTGTGTAAATGACGTGTCATCATATTCTTGGTTAAAAATTGTTTTGAAATGGGAGATCCAGACTGCTGGAGGATAGGTGTCGTTATCAATGAATCTTGATCCATCTGTAGCTGGTTTATCTGTCTCCACATCTCTGCAGTGTTAGATGATTTGATGATATGGAAAAAAAAATCAGCGTCATTGCGGTCTAATACCTTTTCGTAACGACGTAGCCAATTTCGATAGTGTTGCCAAATTTGCTTCCTTTTGCTTATGGCTAGTGCAGACTTATCTCGTTTTAAACTGTTTAAACTCTGCCTCAAGAATTTCTTTTGGAGTATGACTTGATGGTCGAAAGCATGACGATGTACTATTTGCTTCAAAATGGACAGTTTTGGTTTGATCTCATATATTCTGAACAAACTATGATAGTTCAGGGGTTCTGTCCCTCCTGTTGAATGTAGATGATTCACTAAGCTGGTTAAGTTTCTGGTCAATAAGGGTAGGTTAGTGGGCGAAATTTTGATTCAGTTTTTTCCCATGTTGACTTCTACCATCGTCATGTTTGTGAAAGTTACATTATTGTAGATTGGTAGTAATCTGACTGAAAGCAAGTTGTGATCACTGTTGTCCATGTATTGGACTATCATCTTGTTTTCTGCAGAAATCAATTCTGATGAAATGTATATATAGTCTATAATATGGCCACCATTTAGATGTTTTCTGGTGATATTTGCTGGTATATCTCCAATGGTGTTTCCATTGAGTAAATTTAGTTTATTTGCATTCATAATGGTGTTCCACTGATAGCCTCTCTTTTCTGCTGGAGTTGCTGAGAGGTTTAATGTTATGAGGCCTCCGGTTTCATCCCAACATTTTGAGTTCAGGTCACCACAAATGATGAACCATGGGTCCACCCATTTTTGTTTGCAGTGCACTAGCCATTTTTCAATTTAGTCCGGGAAGTTCAAACTTGCAATAGAGGCTGGATTCCAATAAAGGCTGACGACAATAAGCATTTTCCTTTTTTTTGTTGCCAATTTTGATGGATCCCACTATGATTTGAATTAAGGAAGTTGGCATGATTTCTATGGCTATTACAAAATTGAGCTGGTTGTTAATGAGGATAAGTAGGCCGGACGTCGGTCTACCAGTATCTCCTTTAATTGCTGGATTGAGATGACTTGAATAGCCTTCAACTATAGGTGGAATGCGCATCCATGTTTCCTGGAAACAAAATATATCATGAGTTTCAATTTGATTGGTTCCTGTTTAAAACAAATGAGTAAAGCCCCTCGTATTTCATGATGCTATTGTAAGGGGCTTTTCTGCTGATGAGGGCCCGTCCTATGACATCTTGATTTTGTCAGCCACTAACCCCACGAGCCATTTCCAGTTCTCTTCTGTGCCAACCACTGGGGGTTTTGTATCATGTTTGTTAGATGATCTTTCCTATGTGGTGGCAACACTGAACTTCTATGCCTGTTGGAGTATCTACGATGGTTTGAATTGCCTCTTTCTGATCTGTAACGGTCCTAGTGACGAGACTGCATCTCCTGCCAGTCGTTTTTATAGCTGCGTCGATCATGAGTATCGAGAGTGCTATCCCTCGCACCGTGGTGTCTAGAGGGCCATTTGTTGTTGTGCCCATGAACAGGTTTTGAATTAGATTTTGAGTGCAGCTCTGAAGAAGTATGGGTATTTTTTGATGAGCCATGCACTGTTTTTGACTCAGTAAGGTCAACTCCTAATGATCTTAATTGAGAAATTTCTTGTTTCAAGGATTGTGTAATTAGAGGAGTCATTGGATAAATGAGCACTCGGTCCAGTGTGTTTTCTTCTGGAAATTCAACTCTCGCTAGATCATTAGATGTTAGTGAACGAAGAGATGGAACATGGTGTAATAGTCTTATGACATTTGCTCGATTCATAATCAGTCCATCTTCTTCTGTGCTCATTCTTTCAAGTAAGAGCCCATCTTGAAAAGGATTGGAATTAGTGCCAAGAATTCGTGATTTGTGTGGCTCTTGATTTTTCAAGCGAGATGGTAGTTTGAGTGGTGAAATCTGGTAGATGTCTACACTTGGTTCCACCCCAGAGACATTGTGCATGTTGTTTTGTTTGGTGGGGGTGGAATTTGGATCAGCCTCTGCACCTGCGGATTGACTTGACTCCCTGTTGAATCTTTTGTCTTTTGGCATGGTAGAGACAATGTTGTTCAATTTTGAAGTCTTTTGAGATGGTAAACTCAGTTTGTTGCAATTTGCACTAGCCTGAATGGGTGCCGGGTTTGGCATGGGCCTCTCTATATGTAATCGGAGAGGCCCTTTTGGGGCTCTCTTCTAATCCTGCTTGTCATTGGGATTTAAACGTCCATCGTCCGTGTTCGTGTGGATTGAGGAGACACTCACATTGCCCTCCTCTGTCATCGGAGTAGGTCGACAGGTTCATCAGATCTGATGATGATGCATCAATTTCATTGACAGTTTCTTACAACACACTATTTTCTTCCATATCTATTGTTTGAAGAGATTTATCCTGTGGACTTGGTTGTTTGCAATTATTATTCTTGTTTCGTTGTAAGTCATCAATGGATTCCGCCGCCACACAACTTTTTTTCATGGTTGATAAATGAGAATGTTTTACTTGTCGATTTTGTTTTTTGCAACTGTCTTGCTTAATATGTGTGAATCCAACATAAGTTGTTTCCGATGGTTTATTTTGTTTTCTGATTTATCTGAGTCAGTTTAGTTGGCGACTCAACATTTGTTGACACAAGAGCCTTCTTTTGTTTAGTTTGATTTGCTAAATGTACTGGGTTGGTCTCGGGCGGTGTTTTGATTATGAGTTGTACCTTTGATTGCTTTTTAATTGACATTTGCTTTGACTCAGATGTTTTCATGTTGAGGTTTGGATTAATTTTGGATGCCTTGGTTGTTGATTTTTGTTTAGACATTATTGCTCCTTTTACAAAGATGGGACATATTTGTTGAGATTAATTATCACAAGGAATGTGAGCCAAGCCCGTGCCAACTGCTGCAGTTAATCCCACTGTTCCTGCCTTGCAGTGCATTCCATCATTGTCAGGAGTTATATCAGTTTCCAAGGTAGCTACAGAACCATTAGGCGCGGAGGCAATGGACTTTTGGTGCGGTATGGTCCTTAGTGAGGTAAATTCTAGATTCTCAAAAGGATCTGTTAAGGGATCTGTCAAATGAGTGTTTGTTTTGTTGGTACCAGGTTCGACTTCAATTGAACCGAATCGTCTCGATAGGCGTCGATGTTCCTTGTCTTTGATCACTGGATCAAGAATTGAGTGGAGGAGAGCTGCCACTTTCGCTTGACTCATGTCAATGTCCTTTTGGATAGCTATTATGAATGCTTCAACAAATATAATTTTTGAAGTCATCATGGCTATGGCTGTCGTCTGGTCTTTTAGTTGTTCTGCCATTTGCTCATGCAATTTCATGAATGGTGCCAAGACAGCAGTCATGGTTGATATTATGGTAAAGTTGTTTTCTGAAGTGGCCTTTAATAATAAGTCATGCTGTGTGTCTTTTTCCCATACATTTGCAGTTTGAGTGGCATTATCCTGTAAGCTCACCTTGAGTACTGGTGGCTCGGTTGGGTCGTGACTTGAGGCATTCCTTGGTTGGATATTTAATTTTTCCAAGGGACTGCCTTGCGAGGTTGAGGTTACACAGTGAGTTTACTTTCGCAACTTTGAGTTGAAGTTGAAGATGCTTGAGCTCTGTGAATGCATTTTGCCAGTGGTACCCACAGGCAAATCTTTAAGTGGGTGTTCTAGGGCTTCCAATTTTGAGGCAGAGTCTAAAAGTTGTTGATCGGAAATTTCAGAGTCACCAGGTGGTGGAGCATGAGAACAGGTAGAGTGGAAACGTTTGTTGATGTTCTGCAATCTTTCAGAGTGATGCGGGCGCCAGTGATCACGGCTTTCATTGTTCCATATAAATTTCTCGGGGAGATAGTAGGACATGGATAATTGCTTTCTTGGAAAGAGGTAACGTTGCTTGGTCTTATCCCCTCCTAACATCGAGTCATTAAGGCACCTGTCTCCATGAGGTTCAGCTTGGTGTGACATCAGGTCAAAGCCAAATGTACTGGTCATTGTTGCCAGAAGGATTAATTTGAGCTGGTGTTGATGTGGTAGGATTGGTCACTTTCTCCAGCATTACATTTCTACACACTCGAGGATCCTGGATCAGACGAGAATTAAATGAGGTCATTCCGATTTTTGAGACAAATTGCTCATTATTAGCGTGCGCAGCAAGAACAGGTTGCGTATCATTTTTTATCTGGACTGTCCTTGGTTCAAATGCTGAAATAAATTTAGGTTTGTTACATAGGTCATTGACCTGGCAGTCAGTAGCCAGAGTATCAGAAACTGCATTTAATGCTGACGCATATTGCCAAGAAACAAACTCGCCATTTTCTTGTGACTTATTTATATGCGTGCACGGTAAGTCACAAGGTTCGTGTAATTCTCGTGGTGCAGCGGGGTCAGCATGCTTGTTGTGCATGAAATTGTTTACCCCCATGTTCTCTGTGTCGATATTAGCAGGGCACAAGACCGGTGCGGTTGTTGAGTGCGAAGATGAGTTCATTGCACCGTTAAAAGGCGAGGACATGGAAGTTGGTGAGTGAGCTGTCAGGTTGAGTGGGTGTGCGCTCATGAGCGGTGATATGGTTTTGGCCGCAATAACGATGTGGATGTTATTTAACGGACACGGGGGCAATTTACAGTTTGCGTTCAACCCATCACTCACATCACTCACTTTAAATACTTCTTCCGTGACACTGGCAGCAGAAGTAACTTCTAGGGTTGCTTCTATCGGAGTAGATCCCGAAGTGGTTTCCATTTTGCATGGAACTGCACAAACGTGACGAGTTTACTCGGCAACAATATCAGAGGTGAAGTAGTGAGGTTCCAGGAAGCGTGACCGAGTTACTGAGTTACATGAAAAGCTCAGGACGAACACTCGAGCTAAGCACTCAGCCAAACACTCCACTCGCTTGTGGCGAGTGTTTTAATGGCTTGGGCTCCTCCTTCTCCTCCAGGTAAACAGAGCAAACAGACTCTGTAGCACGTACCAAGGGGAAAAAAAAGCAGTAGTCTCCAGTCGTGGCCACACTCGGCCAAACACTCCCACATAACATATGGTTATCAAATCATATCAGATTGTTGTTACTTATTTGTTGTTGCCTTGTAGTCATCCTCAGATAGACACCAAATACATGACATGCAATAATTAGTATACATTTTTAAAACAATTACTCTTTTATTTTTGCTCAGCAGTTTTTCTCAAAATGCTAGCTAGTCATCAAATCATTATTCTCCAATAAAAGTTTCAACATTCTCTAAAATTCACAATAGATTATATGTTATTTAGGACAGTTAATCAGTGATACAAGACAACAGTTGTTACAAGAGCTACCAGCTTCACCGTGATTCGAAAAAGAATGTGTCTTTACGTCTCTGTCTTATTCTCTCCTAACAGGGCAAGCAAGTGACTATCTTCTCCAGTCCCAGGGAGATCAGAAACTTTACAATAAGTTTCTTTTTAAACACATCGAGTGATTTAGTTTCTCTCTTGTGAGAAGGGATGGCATGCCATGCTCTTGGTGCTGTTGCAAAGAAGGCACTTTTGCTGACCTGAGTGAGCTTGGATCTGGGCACTGCCAAAAGATTAGTATCGTTGGATCTGAGAGTTGTCAGCAAAGGTTTCCCATTTATTGTTTCAGCAAGGTACTGTGTATTGGATCCAGAAAGACATGTACTGGGTATTATCGGCAGATACTATTCCATCCTGGCCTCGATCGGGAGCCACTGAAGTTTTTTTCTTGCCTGTGATATTTGATCACATTTATTAAGTCTTACTATTGCTCTAACAGCACTTTTCTGAATTATTTGAAGTCTGGCACAGTCACCCTTAGCCACCCCAGCTAGGACACTGCTGCAATAATCAATCTTGGAGCAGACAATGTACATTCTGAAGGTTTTGAAATGGATGGTCGATTCACTCCTTCTAATATCGAATTATGCACAATGAACATTAGATATTATAATCTGGAACACTCTGGGCTTTAAACACTTTCTCGGCTCTTTCTGCATTTATTTTTGTGCAATCAGATATTTATGTTGCAGGAATGTTGGCTGACATTTAATGTTGTTATTGATGGGTGTCACATGTTTCTTAGTTTGGCCACAAAGGGAGAGTTTGGCAGACCCTATGTATGCCTGCTGAGTGCTGTTAAGCACTCCGTCTGCCCATATAATTCAAAGAGAGTCTTGTCAAAACCTGCTGTTTATTAATGTTTATGATCGCCCGGGTCGGACCCAAATGAGTGCTATCTGTGAGACAGTAAATTAACTGTTGGCTAACAGGTCTGGGCTGGGTTTTGTTGAACTTGTTATCCTGGGAGGTAACCTTAATGCTCAATGTGTACCAATTGACATAACCAGGGTTAACGATAATTTGGTTCGCACTAGTGAGTTGCTGCAGTCAAATATTAATGCTCAAGGTAGAACGTGGTCCAATTATTTAGATGAATGGGATATGTGCATGTTGAACGGCCAATGCAAGGGTGATAGACTTGAGAACTACACTTGGCTTTCGGGCGGTGATAAGGCTATTCTGGACTATTTCTTCGTTAACTAACTCTGTCTGAGATTAATTGGTTCGATGACTATACATCATACTTCCACAGTTACCTTATCTCTTGATCTGACAGAGGTTATATGTGCCACAAATAAAATGGGCACTTTGGGGGTGAACCATAATGGCATCAATATTTTCTGGTCTACTAGTAACATAGCCAGGCCACGCAGATGCATTGTTCATGATGGAGTTAAATTGTTTATAGATTTGGAATCCATGAGTATTGACGACATTGAAACATGGCTACATTGATTCACTTCTCAAATCACAGTCCATAGTCAACTGACATTTTATATGAAGATAAGGGTAACATTGTATACGATAAGACAATTAGGGATAAGAAAAGCTCGATACGTAGGGAAATTGGGCATATTAGGCAATGCAAACCCAATGCCCTTACTGTTGTTCGGCTTATTAAACATATCAAAAATAAGTATAGGAACTGGGTTCGCAGGTGGAGCTCATCTACTAGATGTGCAGGCTGCCAGCGATTGTTCTCTGCCCTAAATTCTAAGGATTCCAGACACTCTTGGAATGTATTGGGCAAGGCCAGAGGAAGTAAAAGTAAATTGATTCCTAATCCCTTAAATGAGGAACAGTGGCTGGATCATCTGGGAGGGAACGTTATTGGTGCCTCGCAGGATGCCTACACTCTATACACAAAATGGTGAACCTCACATTGAGTGCTCCGACATAATCTACAAGGTATGTCATCTTAAAGCTTCCAAGTCCCCTGGACCAAATGGTCTGGCTGCTGTATACTTTTATGGAGTCACAATCATATTTGGTCTTATGTACTTCCCCCAAATTAAGACGGTTTATTTTGCTCCTTCTCATAAATCGACTTCCGGTGCTGGCAGATACTGGGCCTGCCTTGAAGTTGCCATTAAGCAACAGGTCTTGTCGGCTGGAAAAAATCGAGGATATGCTAGAGGCCGCCAGGTACGTGTTGTCTGAATGCTGATGCCTTGTGGTTGTGTATTTTGCACATAGTAAATTAGTGCACGATCTGGACACTATAAAAAGTGACGATTTCAGGAAGAGCTGGCATAATGGTACTTAACAGAGTTTGGATAACTGCCTGCAAAGTTTGTGTTGTGGGTGGGGGTCCTAACTAATTCTTAATCTAATCTTAATTTTAAATATGGATTTTTTATGGATTACATCTGTTTTAAGAATGTTTTCTAGCTATTGCGTTATTGAACATGTGCATCATTTCTTTGCTAGATATTGCGTCTGTACTGTACTTTGGATTTTAAACAATGTTGAATGTATTTGTGCTAACATATATATATATATATATATATATATATATATATATATATATATATATATATATATATAAATATATATATCACATGGCCTGCGGTAGCGGCCATGTAGTTATGGTTAAGGTGCTAAACCCATAGGAAGAGCACTTTTTGGGTGGCTTATAACTTAGCTCCCCATGGACAAATCTTCACCAAACTTTGCAATAGAAGTATATGGCCCACTCTGAATTCATTTGCAAAGCTTGGTGCTGTTTGGTCCAGGGGGGACAAAGTTATAGGGGACTCCCAACATTTCTTTTTTTCCCCGTAGACTGAATGGAGAAAAACGTTCTGTCGCGCCTACAGCTCAAACCACTGGACGGATTTTCACCAAATTTGTGGCAGGAGCGGTAGCTTGGTTCCGAAAGCTTTTGTAAATTTGGTGAAAATCCGTCCAGCAGTTTTTTTTAAAATGACCAAAAAGTAGGTCTAAAATAATTTGTGATATCTATGTCCGCTCTGCTCCGTGGACAGGCCACCAATTGGATAATCGCTTTGCGTCATGGACAGTAGTTTAAAATTACCCATTTGCTTGCATATGGCAATAGCTGGATGTTCTCGGAATGTTTATTGTGAAATAAAAGTAGTTTAAAAATTGTACAGTTTTGCTATTTCCTTTGAAAGTATGGTTTTATATTCAAAATTGGGACGCAGTGTGTTGTATGATGGTGTGTGTTGATATTCCGGGTTCTGCGTCAACTAACGTTATCACGTAGGTAATGATTGGGTGCATTTGGCTATGCTGTCCAGTAATGTCCTGGAGATAGGCAGAGAATATCACTAGGTTTGGTGATGTTAGCCTCAGGGACGGGGCATATGAATTAGTGCCGCCAGAGCAGTCCACCTTGGGCGATGCAGTAGCGGATAAGATTATCACAAATGGCTGCGCACTGCTGCCTGATTTCGCATGTGTAAAAAACAGGAAAACTACGGTAAGGTGCATAGGAAATGTTTGCACGATCGATCAAGGTATGCTTAGAAACACATGCCCGAACCCTCGGGACAATAATATTTCTGAGTGCACTATTCCTTTAATAGATCAATTTTTTGCTCCATTCGCTGCAGATGATTTTCTAAGGTCTCTGTTTCTGTATTATTTTTAATGTCTGTAGGGTGTGTTTAAAAAAAAATGTGGTAAGTACAAATTAAGTAATGGGTAATAATAATTTGTTTATATAGAGAAGTGTAGTGTCTACCATTAGTATCACTGTTTTCACAAATTTTCTTCCAGCCATTCCAAAGTACTAGATATTTCTGTTATCTATATATCCATATTCAGTTAAAAAAAACTTTGTTACAGGTACGAAATTGTTAAGTTGTGCTACTAAAAACCTATGAAATTCATTAAAAAACGTTGTTAAAGGGACGTTATGGTTAAGTTGCGCTACTAAAAACCTATGAAATTCAGTGAAAACAACTTTGTTAAAGGGATGTTATGGTTTCAAGTAAAACCGAAAAAACCCTGAAATTCGCCATTATGGTAAGCTAAGAAACCATAACTCGCGCCACCACCGTGCACTGCTAAGACTAACACCCAGGACATCAAAGATGACATCACAAATGTCATTGATGACATCACTGATGACATCACATGTGAAATAAATTTTGATGAAAAGTCCCTTTAAGGAGTTGTGTTTATATTGTTGGTAACAATATGTCAGGGGTGATTGGGAGACCTATCATGAACTACTTAATCTATTAAAGAATGTACTAATCTAAAATCATTGTATTGGAGTGTTGTTGTTAATACAGAAACCTAATTATATATAAACATAGGCAATGACTGCAGCATGCACCATAGAAGTACACTATTTATAATCTTGTAAGGTTGGATAGTACAATAATGAATGCTACCTTATCAGAGTTTTGAGTAATGTTATACATGTAATAACTAGCTAACAATTCAACACTTAGAACACTTGTGCTGGTACTGCCACTCATACCTACAAACCCACTGTTGCAATTCTACAGAAAGTGTACATAGTATCATCCACTGATATAACTGAATTTAGAAAGTGTACTTAAACACAGTGTAGTCAAAAGATAGAAAGCACAAATAACATCATCCTGTGCCATAATTGATTTTAGAAACCGTGCCAAAGTGTGGTATAGTCTAACTTAGAAAGTGTGAATAATTCCACCCAGTGGTACTGCTGAAATTTGAAAGTGTGAATAATATCATCCTGTATTACCTCATTGTATCAAAGTTTAATTTAGAGGTGTCCCCAGTAGCGTAACTGTGGTCTAGTCCAATCCAGAAAGTGTGTCCAATAACCTCATTGTACCAAAGTTGAATTTAGAAAGTGTGCCAGTACCATAGCTGTGGGCTAATTAAATTTAGAGAGTGTACCTATTAGCATAACTGTGGCCTAGTCCTACTTAGAAAGTGTCTAATAACCTCATTGTGCCAAAGTTGAATTTATAAAATATACCAGCAATGCAAGTGTGGTCTAGTTCAAGTTAGAAAGTGTGTCTAATGACCTCATTGTATCAAAGTTGAATTTAGAAGTATGCCAGCAATGCAGGTGTGGTCTAGTTCAAGTTAGAAAGTGTGTCTAACAACCTCATTGTGTCAAGGTTGTATTTAGAAGTATACCAGCAATGCAATTGTGGTCTAGTTCAAGTTAGAAAGTGTGTCTAATGACCTAATTGTATCAAAGTTGAATTTAGAAGTATGCCAGTAGCGCAACTGTGGTCTTGTTCAATTTAGAAAGTGTGTCTAACAACCCCATTGTGCCAAGGTTGAATTTAGAAAGTTTACTGGTCATGCAGCTGTGGGCTAGTTTAATCTAGAATGCATGTCTAAATATCCTCATTGTGTCAAAGCAGAATTTAGAAGGGTCCGTAATAGCTTAACTGTGGTCTAGTTCAATTTAGAAAGTGTGTCTAATAACCTCATTGTGCCAAAGTCGAATTAGAAAGTGTGCCAGTAGCATAGCTGTGGGCTAGTTCAACTCAGAAAGTGTGTCTGATCATCTCACTGTGTCAAAACTGAATTTGGAAGAATCCCTAATAGAGTAACTGTGGTCTTGTTCAATTTACTAAGTGCGTCTAATAACCTCATTGTATCAAAGTTGTACTTTAGAAGTATACCAGCAGTGCGAGTGTAGTCCAGCTCAATTTAGAAACTGACCCCATTGTATCAAAGTTCAATTTAGAAGTATGATACTAGTGCAACTGTGGCCTAGTCCAATTTAGAAAGCGTGTCTAAAAACCCCATTGTGCCGAAGTTGAATTTAGAAAATGTAACAGTAGCATAACTGTGGGCTAGTTCAATCTAGAAAGTGTCTAATAACCTCACTCTGTCAAAACTGAATCTAGAAGTATCCCTAATAGCGTAACTGTGGTCTAGTTAAATTTAGAAAGTGTGTCTAATAACATCACTGTGCCTAAGTTGAATTTAGAAAGTGTGCCAATAGCGTAGCTGTGAGCTAGTTAAATTTAGTGAGTGTACATAATAGCATAATTGTGGTCTAGTTCAATTTAGAGACTGTACCCAATAGCATAACCATGGTCTAGTTCAAGTTAGAGACTGTACCACATGGCATAACTATGGTCTAGCTCATTTAGAAAGTGTGCCTTATTAACTACATTCTGCCAAAGAGAATTTTAGTTGCATTCTTAAAATAGCATAACTTTTGTCTAGTTCTATTAGAGAGTGTGTCACTCTGTCAAAGTTGAATTTAGAAGTGTGCTGGTAGCGTAACTGTGGTCTAGCTCAATTTAGAGTGCACCAAATAGCATACTGTAGTCTAGCTCATTTTAGAAAGTGTTTCTAATAACCTCATTTGTGGCTAAGTTGAATTTAGAAAGTATCCCAGTAGCATAGCTGTGGGCTTGTTCAATTCAGAGAATGTACTCAATTGCATAACTGTTGTCTAGCTCATTCTAGAAAGTGTACCCAATAGCGTAACTGTCGACTAATTCAATTTTGTATGTGTGAATAAAGTGTGAACAACCCCACCCTATGGTATAGTCGAACTTAGAAAGTGTAAATAATATCATCCTGTGGTATTGTGACCTTTAAAGTGTGGATAATATCTTCCTGTGCTACTACTGAATTAGATTATGTACCCAACTGTGATATGGGTAAACTCAGAAAGTGTGAATAATATCATCCTGTGGTTCAGTTAAACGTAGAAACTGTCCCGAACTATGGTACAGATAAACCTAGAGAATGTGGACAATATCATGCGGTCTTTAACTAAACTTAGAAACTGTCCAAAACTGTGGTATAAGTAAACTTAGAAAGAGTGAATAATATCTTACTGTAGTTTACATTGAACCTAGAAACTATCCCTAACTGTAGTACAGGTAAACATAGAAAGTGTGAGCAATTAACTTCCAGTGGTATAGTTGAAGTTGGAATGTGTGACCAAAATAATCCTATGCCAACTGCAACACAGTTCAAACTTAACCACTCCATGAGTCCACCCAACCCACCAAGGTCAACTGAAAGAATGCCACTCGCACCGCCTCCTTTGCCTCTCGCCCTACTTCCCACCCCTGCCCTCCCCAAACCATCCTGCCCTCCACCACATCCTCAGTGCACTCCCTATCCAACCATCAAGGCAGAAGAACCATCCCATCACATTCAAGCCCACCCTTTCCCTCACCCCACCCCCCATCCAAACACCAAGCCAGAGGAGCCAGATGGTGCGTTGACCACCTAAGACCCCTGATCTTCCCATCCCCTCCACCCACCCGCCCCCTATCATCATACCCACTCCCCTGGCCCCTCCAACTATCGGCCCACCCAGCCTCCCAAGCACACCCAGCCCCGCTTTCACACCCCCACCCTTCCCCTCATCAACTCCCACCAACTTCCTCCACCGACCCCACTCTTTCCCCTCCCTAAAAACTGCATGTCTCACCCTGGCAAGAACAGTAGCCACATCCCTTTCACCCTCCGACCCCCCTACCCTCTTGCACATCCCAACTGCAACAAAAGCCCTGAAGAGAAAACGCACCTGGTCTGCCTCAATCGCTCAGTACTCCTCACCACTCCTCCCACGACCCACCTTCTCAATCTCCCAACCTCGATCATCACCACCCTCCCCCTGCCTCACCCTGCCTAAAACCTCTCTCCCTTGAATTCTCACCATCCACAACTGAAACTCCTATACCCCCACACCCCACCTTCAAGTCCTCCGACCCAAAACCAACCAACCCCACACACCCATCCAACACCTACCCCTCACACCCACCACCTCAACCGCCCATCTACTCTTCCCATCGACCACTAACCACCCCCCTCTCTTACCCCAGTTTCCACTCTCTCCCCTCACCCGCCTCCACCCACCCCCACCACCACCCCGCAGACCCACTGCCCCTCCCCTCCCATCCTCCAGCTCAGCTACACCCACATCACCCTCCTGTACTGAAGTAAGATGCATCCTTTTAATGCCCGATCTGTAGCAAAAAACAGACACAGCATCTTTGACCTCCTCCCCTCTGACAAACCAGACCTAGTCTTTATCACAGAAACCTGGTTCTCTGACGACTTTGCCCCTATTGCCAACGAAGCAAGGAAGCCTTCCCCCCTGACTACTCCCTCATCCCAGTAAAACGACCCACTAGAGGAGGAGGAATAGCAATCGCCTTCAAGTCACACTTCTCTGCCTCAATCATCGACAGCCAACCAACCATCCTTTCCTGTGAATCACTTCTCGTAAAACTGTCCAACACCTCTTCGTTCTCCCACAGCTTCCTAATCATCTACAGACCTCCTGGCTACGACAGACAATTCTCAAACAAACTCTGCGACTCGATAGCCACCATCCAATTAAACCATCCGACCCTCACCCTTCTAGGAGATTTCAATATCTGTCTTGACATCCCCACCAACACTATGACCCACTCTCTGGTCGACTGCCTAGACGCAATTAACCTACATATACACATAAACGGGCCGACTCACTATAAAGGACACACCCTTGATGCCATCTTCAGCTCCCACGACCTGATACATCTAAACCCCCTAGCCCCTATCATCTGGTCCGACCATTTCATTCTCTCTTTAACCATTCGCTCACCCGCACCCCTCCCCGTACCCGAACCAGAACCTTAAAATCTACACAAATGCTGGAAGAAACTAAAAATCCTTCCCGACCTAGCTGACATACTCCTTCAGTCTCCTCCCCCTACCTGCCCATCTAATGAACACTTAACCTCTGATGCCTTTGACTCATGGCTCAATACCGCATTAATCCCGCTCACCCCCACTTGCAAACCATCTGCTTGCCATGGCCCTTTTCGTAGATGGTTTACACCAGAACTGAAGACCGCAAAACCACTATATAAATCCCTCGAACGCAAATGGCGGAAAGACAAAACCCCCCTCAGCAGATCCACCTTGGCCCATCAGCATCGCCACTACAAAACCGAAATCCAGAAAGCAAAAAAAGCCCAGTACAACTTCCGAATCCTGAACTGTGAAAACCCCAGCAAAGAACTCCACAAAATCACCTCCGAATTCACCAAACCATCATGTATCACCACCCAATCGTCCCCCTCACAATCACTCTGCGACTCACTCCCTCTCCACTTCTACACCACTGCTCTCAAACAAACAAATTCTCTAATCAACAAACTGGCCCTTCTGCACCCACCACACAATCAACCCACCCTAACCCCATCCCACCACCTACAACCTCCATCCAACTGACCTTCGACTCTTTCACTCCACTATCAACTGACCAATTACTCAAACTTCTCTCCGCCCGCAAACCATCCGGCCCCCGTTAGACCCCTGCCCAGCAACAACCCTCAAAGAAATATTCACATCTACCTGCACAGGAGAACACGCAAGAACCATCATAACCGACTCCCTCTCCTCAGGAATTTTTCCCGACGCGTTCAAACCGCTCATGTCAAGCCTCTTCTAAAAAAAAACTTCCCTCAACCCTCTCGACCCCAAAATCTACCGCCCCATCTCAAACACCAGGTTCCTTGCTAAACTCATTGGGGATCATTCCGAGTATGGCGGTAGGGGGTTAACGGCACCGGTAAGGATGCTGGTGCCATTAACTCCCTACCGCCACATTCCAAGGTCCCTTAGCGGGTCCCACCAGGAACGGCTGGTCCAACCAGCCGCCCTTAGCGGGACCCGTTAAGGGACCATGGAGCTAACAACGGACCCGTTATTAGCTCCTTCCCCATTCCCATTGAGCCCTATGGGGGCTCAAATGGGGAATGGTTTTCAGAATGGGGACTTACCGGGTCCACATAGGTCGGAATGTCCTGGTAAATCCCCATTGCGACTACTCGGACCTGAGTTTGGAGGCAGCCTTGGTGCTAATAGCACCATGGCTACCTCCAAAATCAGCAGGACACCCATTGACCGAACCGCCTACTCCCAACTAAATGCCTTTGTCGAAGCCAACAATCTCCTTGACCTCGTTCAATCAGGTTTCATACCCCGACACGGAACCGAAACTACCCTAACCTCAATCTGGGATGACCTTAAAAACAGTGCAGATTCAGCTGGATGCGCTGCACTAATCCTCCTTGACCTATCCGCCGCCTTTGAAACAATTAACCACTCAATCCTCCTCGACTGCCTCCACTCCCTAGTAATCCATGGAAATGCCCTCAAATGGATAGCATCCTTCCTCAACAATAGGAACCAAATAACCCTACTCTCCTCCTATGCTTCAGCCGCCCGACCAGTCAATACCGGAGTTCCACAAGGAGCGTGCCTATCAGCCCTCCTCTTCAACCTCTATATGTCTACCCTCCCATGGATAATCCGCTTGCACAATATCCTGTGCTACAACTACGCAGATGACACCCAACTAATCCTAAAACTCCTTAGTTCAAAACCCACCTACAAACCAACCTCACTGCCTGCCTCCTTGACGTTGGTCACTGGATGACCACAGCCACCTCCTGTTAAATCCCTCCAAAACTGAAATAATGGTATGTGGCAACACCAAACTTCTTCTGCACCTCTTACTCTGGCCATCTGCCATGGGCAACTCCCTGACAACCTCAACCTCAGTCAAAAACCTTGGATGCACTCTCGTCTCTGACCTAACCCTCTCGCACCAAGTCAACAACATCTCAAAGTCCTGCCATTACCACCTCAAAATTCTTAGGCACATTTTTCCATACCTCTCCTTTCCCAACAGACTCTCCACAGTCTCATCAATTGTAATATCAAGACTGGACTATGTTAACCCCCTCTACCTCAGAGTCCATGCGTACCACCTGACTAAACTACAAAGAGCACAAAATGCCACAGCCAAACTGCTATTAGCACTTGGCCCAAGAGATCACACCTTCCCATCTCTCAAAACTCTGCACTGGCTTCCGGTTGCCCGAGGGGTGACCTTCAAAACCTTATGCATCTCTCACCGAGTAATGCATAAACCAGACCTCAAAATCTTCAGGACAAACTAAAACCCTACCATCCACCATGCACTCTAAAATCAAGCTCTGCCCGTCTCCTAGTGATACCAAAAACCAACTCAGTCAGGTTAGGTGGATCATCATTCTCAGCCCTGGCCCCCACTGTGTAGAACTCACTTCCACCCCACATCCGACTCACCAAAGACCTCATGTCTTTCTGCAAATTACTGAGAACGTGGCTCTTCCCCTAAAAAATCGACTCCTAACACAATCAGTATAACAGCAACAATAAACAGTAGCCCCTGGCTGCTGTAAATGAAGAAATAAAATAATAATAATCCAGAATCGAGACCACGCCGAAAATAATGGAAAACGAAAATGGCTAGTGTAAATTAAAACGGATAAACTGAATAGAACGAATGAAATGGATGAAATGAACGAAGTGGATGAAAGAAATGATGTAGATGCAGTGGGTGAAACAAATGAAGTGGATGAAATGGATGCAGTGGATAAAACGGATGAAGCGGATGAATCAGACGCAGTAGATGTAACAGGTGAAGCAGATTAAAAGGATGAGGTGGATGGAATGGATGAAGTGTATGGATCGGATGAAGTGTATGGATCAGATGAGGTGGACTGATCGGATGAAGTGGATGGATCGGATAAAGTGATGGATCGTATGAAATGGATGGATCGGGTAAAGTGGATGGATAAGGTGAAGTGGATGGATCGGATGAAGTGGATGGATTGGATGAAGTGGATGGAATGGCTGAAGTGGATGGAATAGATGAAGCGGATGGAACGATGATGTGGATGGAACCGAACAAGTGGGTGGAATGAAACAAGTGGATGGAACGGAACAAGTGGATGGAATGGAACAAGTGGATGGAACGGAGGGAACAGCTGGATTGGATTGATCTGATTGAGTAGATGGAATAGATGAAGTGAATGGAACAGGTAGAATGTATAGAACAGATGAAATGGACAGAACAGAACGAATGGATGGAAGGAACAGGAGTGGATGGAACAGAAGGAGTGGATGGAACTGATGGATTTGAACGAAAAGCTGGAATGGATGGAACGGATAGAGCAGATGGAACGAACAGAGCAGTAGATGAAGTAAATGGAACAGGTGAAGTGGATAGAACAGATGGAGTGAATAGAACGAGTAGACCAGATGGAACAAATAGAGCGGATGGAACAAACCGAGCGGAGAGAACAAATGGAGTGGATAGAACAGATGGAATGGATAGAACAGATGGAATGGATAGAACAGATAAAGTGGAGGGAACGAATGGAGTGGAGGAAACGGATGGAGTGGAGGGAACGGACGGAGTGAATGGAACAGATGGAGTGGATGGAACGGATGAAGTGGACGAAACGGATGGAGTAGATGGAATGGATGGAGAGGATGGAACAAACCGAGCGGAGAGAACAGATGGAGTGGATAGAACAGATGGAGTGGATAGAACAGATAAAGTGGAGGGAACGGATGGAGTGAAGGGAACGGATAGAGTGAATGGAACGGATAGAGTTGATGGCACGGATTGAGTAGATGGAACGGATAGAGTAGCTGGAACAGACAGAGTAGACAGAATGGATGGAATGGATGGAGCGGATAGAGTGGATGGAACAGATAGAGTGGATGGAACGAATAGAGTAGACAGAACGAATGGTATGGACGAAGCGAATAGAACAAATGGAACGCATGAAACGGAGGGAGCGCATGGAGCGGAGGGAGCGCATGGAACGGAGGGAGCGCATGGAACGGAGGGAGTGGATGGAACGGATGGAACGGATGGGGGGATGGAACTAATAGAAAAGATGGAATGAATGGAGTCGATAAAAGATGGAACAGACAGTGTGGATAGAACGGATCAAGCGGATAGAAGATGGAACGGATGGAGCGGATGGAGCGGATGTAACGGATGGAGTGGATTAAACGGTTGGAGTAGATGGGACGTATGGAGTGGATGGAACGGCTGGAGTGGATGGAATGGATGAAGCGCATAGAACGAATGGAGCGCATAGAACCGATTGAGCGCATGGAACAGAGGGAGCGGATGGAACAAATGGAATGGATGGAACAGGAAGAGTGCATGGAACGGAGAGAGTGCCTGGAATGGAGGGAGTGCATGGAACGGATAGAGTGGATAGAACAGATGGAGTGGATGGAACGGATTGAGTGGTTGGAATGGATGGATTGGACAGAACCGATGGAACAGATGGAGAGGACAGAACAAATGGAGCAGATGAGCGGAAGTAACTGATGAAGCGAGAAAACCACATGGAACAGTTCAAATGAATAAATGGATAGAACACATGGAACAAACTAAACAGATGAGAAGGATAAAATGGATCAACAGATTGGATGGAGTAGTCTACCTAGATGAAAGATCGAATGTTTGAAATGTATGAACAGACAAAACTGAGTGAACGGACAGAGTGAATAAAATGGATAGAATAGATGGTACAGATAAGTGCTCGATCTATTGCGCCGTACTGAAAACCACCATATCACACTACCACGCTCACTCTCTCCTATACACCACCACTCAATTAGAACACAGATATACTATGACACATTCGGTATAGCTGTTCTCATACTAACACCCACCCTCCAGGACCGCAATAACAGACTCGGCACCAGGCTACCCACCACATTTGGCAAGCTGCTTACCGCACCGGCGACCAAGTCCACAACTAGGGACAGCGTTAAGGCCACTAACACGTCACCTCTAAAAGGGGCACTACTCAACGTTAGATCCCTGGTAGCCCACCCCACTGAAATTGCCGACATTATCCTTTCAGGAGACCTTGACTTCCTTGCTACCACAGAAACATGGCTACAGGAAGCAGCAGGTCCCTACCTCACTCTCGCCATTCCTGACAACTACTCCATCCTCAGAGCGGATAGACCTAACGCTCGTGGAGGAGGTGTAGCAATCATATTCAAGTCCTCTCTCGACGTCAGACTCATCACCTCCCCCCCGCTTAAATCCTGCGAACACCTCACCATCAAAGTACAAACTACCCCTAAGAGCACCATTACCCTGCAACTCATATACAGGCCTCCAGGCCCCACAAGCTCCTTCGAGGAAGACATTACCTCTCTCATACCAGAGAATTCCAAGCCCCACTCCCAAAATATCATTCTAGGAGACTTTAACCTAGGGCTTAATGACCCTAACGACTCTCCTGCTGCCTCCCTGGCTAACGCCTTATCTGAGCACGACTTCACCCAAGTCGTTACTCTACTTGCCCACCAGAAAGGTAGAACTATTGACTGGGTCGCAGCCCACAACTGTAATATCAACTGCAAAGCCCCACAACCTCTTGTATGGACTGACTACTTCCTCATATTATTTGACATCTACCAAAACAATCCTAACCTTAAACAGCGTCCTTACGCACCAGCCTGCCTGACGAGAAACAAGCGCAATATCACCGCAGAGACCCTAACACCACTTATCCTCCCCCTTCTTAACACAATCCCAGCTACCGCCGACCTTAACCTTCTGGTCGACTCCTACAGTGATGCCCTAACTAGCACTATTGATGCCGTTGCCCCATTAAAGCAACGCAAATGTAAGCCTATAGCTCACCTCAACCCTTGGTACACACCGGAACTCAAAACTCTTAGGAAAAGAAAGCCAAGTTGGAAAACCTATGGAAAACTAACCCCTCTGCAGAAAACAAAGCTAATCTTACGACCATTTCTTCCCACTACAAGAAGGAGATAATCCGGACCAAAAAAGAAGCTTATAATGTCAGAATAAACAATGCCCAATCCTCTGCTAAAGAACTCTTCACCATCCTGAAGGAATTAGAAAATCTGAATCCTCCAACCGATACCTGCGTGAAGGACAAGGCATGGTGCACCAGCATCCAAAATGCCTTAGCTAACAAAATCACTGGTCTTCAAAACAAAATTGAATCCAAAAGATTACAACTATCAAACAGCAACGCCTTCATACCTAGCACACCCACCCCTACTAGCAATACCTCCGGCTTTACATTTAAACCGGTTACTATACCTGAAATTCAAAAAATCATAGCATCCCTTAAACCTTCAAATTGTAAAGGGGACAGCTGCCCCGCACAGATCATCAAAGACGCGGCGCGAGACCTTGCCCCATTTATCTCCAAACTAGTAAACCTATCCTTCTCAACTAATTCTGTACCTAACAACCTAAAACAGTCTTGGGTTCTCCCTCTCCTAAAAAAACAGTGTCTTGACCCAGCCATTCCCACCAATTATAGGCCTATTACCACGGTCCCCTTCCTGCTAAAAATCCTCGACAGAGTTGCCTATCTGCAAATCCAGGATTACTTGGAGTCTAATCAACTGCTAGGCCTGCGTCAATCTGGCTTTCGCCCTCAACATGGAACGGAAACTGCCCTTGTTGACCTTAAAAGCCAGATTGATGACATCAAGGACAAAAACAAAGCAGCTATCCTACTCCTCCTAGACCTTTCAGCAGCCTTCGACTTGGTTGACCACAAAATACTTTGCAACCACCTCTCTTCTGCTGCCCACTTCTCCCCCCCTGCTGTCATGTGGATTCAATCCTTCCTAGCCAACAGAACCATGAGGGTCTTTTCTTCTGTGGCTGCAGCTGACCCCATCCCCATCACCTGTGGTATCCCACAAGGTTCCTGCGTCTCCCCTACCCTCTATAACATCTTTACGAAGCCCCTCTTTGACAAACTGGACCACCTGGGTGTCACCTACACCAACTACGCAGATGACACCCAGATACTCCTCACCATCTCTGGTAACTACAACTCTAACGCCACTAGGATTAACGAAATCTTCGCCATCATTCAGGCATGGATGGCCACACACGGCCTCTGTCTGAATGATGAGAAGACTGAGCTCCTCCTAGTCGGGTCCCCCAATAATCTACAGAAACGCAGCCCCGATTATTCGAACTTCACCATAGATGGTAACATCATCCCAGTTGTGAAGAACGTGAAAAAGTTAGGCTTCTACCTTGACGCCAATACCAACCTCGCCAAACAAGTTAATATGACTGCCTCAGCCACCGCCTACACGGGAAAACTAATCAGGGCCTGTAGACCGTTCCTATCTACAAACAGTTGCCTCATTCTGGCGAGAGCCCTTATACAATCAAAACTTGACTACTGTAATAGCCTCTACCTTGGTGCCAACCAAGCTATAATCAAGAAACTTCAGATCCTCCAAAATAATGCGCTGAGAGCAGCACTAAATATTCCCAAGAGGGAGCACATTTCCCCACACAAGAATATCTTCCAAATGGTTATCCATTCAGCAGAAAATTGACCTAAAAACCCTTTGCCTCACATACAAAGCCTTAAACCACCTAGCCCCCCAATACTTGACTAACAAACTCATTCTTAAACCCAACACAAGAGTCACCAGATCATCTAATACCCTCAGCCTCATCGTGCCCAGATTCACCGCCAAAAGAGCGGGAGGCTCGAGCTTCACTGTCCTCTCCCCTCAACTTTGGAACACCCTGCCACTGAATATTAAACTGGTCAAATCCTTCCAATTGTTCAGAAAATTAGTCATTAGCTGGCTACTGGAGAAGGAAACCCTTAGATAGAATAAGCTTAGTTCTTGTTGTATATATTGTACATAATCTGAAATGCTTCTTCTACCTGCCTGTACATATCATATATGGCATATTCCCGCCAAAATTGTGTAACTGCTTGTATATTGTAACTTTGTAACTTGTCCTTAAGCGCCCATTTACCCCTGGGTCTGGAGCGCTATACTAAATAAAATAAACAAACAAACAAACACCCGCCACCTACTCCACATCATCCTGATTAAACACAGCTAGCTGAGCACACACTGCTAGCCTAAGCCTCTCCTCAGGCCTAATGCAGCCAGAAATCAGTCTGGATATCAACCCGCCAGAATGAACACATATTCCCGACCTCCCAACCACCACACCTAGCACTAATAAGCAGCTACCATGCAAATGCCACACCAGCTGCACACCTATCCGGTGCACCCACGCACATTTTGACTCCCTCTTTCTCTCTCTACTGACTTGAACTACGGTTGCCGAGGGCATTCAACCTACCAGCGCCTTGAGATCATACCAATGATACATAAGGCGCTATACAAATGCAAAGTAACATAACATAACAAACAATACATATGAAGAACCACAATGCATACAAATCAGAGGCATATAAAGGGAAACTAAAGTAAGGAAGAAAGAAACAGCATCATCAGCAAATGTTAGAAATTAAAGTTTATCTTTATCTATACAAATGAATTGTGTGTTAGAGGCCTGCTCATGTCCGCATGTATGTGCACCATGAGCTGAGACCAAACCCTAACGAAAGTAGTTAAAGAACATATAGCAAGGTTAACGTGTAGATATATAGCACCTTTTTCAATTTTAATATTCTGACTGCCAGTGAACAAAACCACCTAGCCTATATGTGACAGTGAACAAAAACAAGTGGGCCAGATATGTGATGTCATCAGTGATGTCATCAATGACATTTGTGATGTCATCTTTGATGTCCTGGGTGTTAGTTTTAGCAGTGCACGGTGGTGGCGCGAGTTAGGGTTGCTTAGCTTACCATAACTGGCGAATTTCAGGGGTTTTCCGGTTTTACTTGGAACCATAACGTCCCTTTAACAAAGTTGTTCTCACTGAATTTCATAGGTTTTTAGTAGAGCAACTTAACCATGACGTCCCTTTAACAAAGTTGTTTTACTGAATATATATATATTATATATTTCTGTATAAAGTTTCTTTTAACTGCATCACACTAAATAAAAATAAAATGTTTTAGAAATTTCTATACATTTCTAGATTAAAACGAGGCAGCATTGTAACTGGCATTTCCACTTTAATAACTATAACCTCGCAGCACATGGGGGAATTGGACGCTGCACCATGAGTTGCTGAAATCAATATAATTGGTGTGAAATTGCTTGTGAGTTGCTGGATTAGCCAACTGCAAACTTGTTTTTTACAGCAGATTTCCCTTTTTCTTGATCATGCTAATACACCTGCAGGCTGGCAGTGTTAAATCATGTGGTTTAATTAGCGGGCCCTATGTAGCACTAAGAACAGTGTGTTGAATATATTTCTTATTATTTTGTAAAGGTTTTTTTTTTGTTGCTTGCAAGTTGGGGAAGATCTGCATACTTTCTCAATTTGCAGCAAAAATAAACGGTTGTAGCCTGTCAGCAGTCACCGCAGCGCATCAACGCTCGCGTTTATTTGTAACAAAGTGCTGTGACAAATAACCTCCATTTGGTTATCCTCTTGGCCAGAAGTAAGCCTGGTGCGAATATGCCAGCACTCGCTTATTTCACAGCACAGCCCATTGAAGTCTTTTCCAAGACCCTCGCGTGGAAGCGTTCCCCGGGCTCGCGCGTCCTATCAGGGTGCGTTTCCTCCGCTCAGCGGCCTAGAGCTTTATGAGGCGCGCCCGCGCGAGATGGCGTGAGGTATCAACTGGAGTGGCGAAGAAAGCACCGATGGGGAGCGAAGCGCACTCGCTAAAGCGGCGTCATCTATTTGACGTCTGCGGGCTCACAGGATAATTTCAAAGCCCGGGAGGAGATGTTGTATTCCTTGGTGTGCTGTTGCAAGTCAGGAGCAGCAATATTTAGCACATGCTTGGGCAGCCGTGTTTGAAATCCACGCCGCCCCCTCTCTGGTGTGCTGATGTGCCTTCAGGGGATGCGCGCCTGTTTGTAGTTTGTTTTCTTTTGTTGAGGGGTTCCAGCGGCTGCATTGACTAATGATTACAGAGCCGTAAACTCTCCACCCTGCTAAATTCAGAGGTAATGCCTCAAAAGCATTCCTCCCAGGCGTGACATAAAACAATAAAAGGAGCCGATAGCCCCCTTTCAAGGGGGGGGCTAATCCTTTGTTTAAAGAGGAGAAAGAGCCTTATTTTGATGCAGCGTAGAGCGCAGCTTTCAAATCAAAGACAGCACTAATGCAGAAAGGGGAAATAAATGCTATTCAGAATGTCCCGTTCCAGTCCCGGTTTGTGTTTATTTTTTTCATTTTTCAGTCAGTCACTGCAGGTTTATGGGAATGGGGTGATTCGACTGCAGCATGTTAAAGATTTAAGTTATTTGATACAGATATACTTTAACTGCAGGAGAACCACGTAGCTAATCTAGTTAGCAGTGCTATTATAAAACATGCAAATAACAAGCATTTCTGGCCCATTTAACAATGGAGTGTCCACAAATCCACACTTCTTTCATCATCATCGGCACTACATGGATGAAAAAAGGACACTGTCACCACCCAATATATCCAACTCCATATTCATCACATCGCTTACATTCACGCTACACTTTTGCGACTTCCACCTACCAAACAATTTTACCTCCTTTTCCTCTAAGCCTAAGCCAGCTCCCTCAGGTGCAGCTCTGATCCAGAAAGAGTGCATATCAAACGCCTTTGGGTCCACCCCAACCCATCTCAAACCTTTTCTCATTACTGCGAAACTATGTCCTCCCTTTACTCCCTCTCTATTGTCTTGGACAAAAAAACAGACCCGACTCAGCTGTGCTGTTTTCTCCCAAAAACAAAAATCAATGCCCTCACCGGGCATATGTCTCCAGTCTCAGACCTCCTCAATTCCACAGCCACCCCTCTTTTCCTCTGATCCGTCTGGCTCCATTGTACCCATAATCATACTCCTTTCTTTGTCCATGCCACTTCGACAACCCTCAAACCCTCGCACCCTTTACTCCCCACTAATTCAGACTCTGAACAATCCAAAAAACAGTGCTGTAAACATGGCATTGAATAAACAAACTTCCCAAAAAGAAGAACTTGCCACCTCTGATGCTTCCAACAAACCTTTGAGAAATCCCTCTGAAATAGGTCTGCGTTTATCCTTCTCCAGTCCCCTGCTCCGGGCCCACCCTTCTAACATCCTCCTTCCCAATACTCCTACTGAGGTTTCTTAACCCCAAAAACACTTCCCGTAAAATGCCACTGCTGCTAACTTGTCGGCAATAGTCACTGGTGACCGCCCTTTCCTAATGAGCATCAGTATGAAATCCACATCATCCCTCCTTTCTATGCCCACCATGCGTCCCACTCCTCATCTCTCCTTGGGACCACTTCCCTCAAACTCTTCCCAAGCCAGCCTATATAAGTCTGTAGTTGATGCCACCAAAGAACCTTCCACTTATTCCATCACTTCCTGATCCGTAAGCTCCAAAGTTCGGGGACACTTTTGTCGTCCATTTGTCTACCGCTGGTGCCAGCTGACTGAATCTTGACCACTGTGAATGAGATAGTGTGTCATCAATGTCATTAACCGCCACTGAAGTACACTTTTCCCAAAAAATAACAGTCTATTTCAAGCAAGTCAGCACCAAACGTTGCAATAAATTCAGTACCCACACATCTTTGCTAAATTGTCTGTTGATCACAACCACAATACTTTCGTTATCCACTGTGAAAACCCCTCTTTTGTTCTTCCAGAATCGCACAATTCAAAAGCCACTATGACTGGAAACAACTCCAAAAATACAACGCTATTCCACTACCCTGCAAGCAAAATTCATTTGCCCCAAAAGCTGTTGCGTTGTCCTCACCTTGCACTTTTCGTTAACTGCCACCTCGTACAATTTTGCTCTCAATTGTCCAATCTTCTCCAAAGGTAGTTTGAATTCCATTCCATTCTCATTCCATTCTCTTCTCATCCAGTTCACATCCAGTCCAATGCCCAGGAAAGTCAGCACCGCTGCTGGGCCTACTGTTTTCTCCACAGTGCAATTCCCAGCTCTTCAGCCATTCTTTCGAAATTCCACTACGAGACATTCACATTCCTCTTTATTTACCCTGACCATCAAAACGCCATCCAGATAATGCACCACGTTCTTTGATCCTGAGCATTTCATAAATGCCCATTGCACAAAAGTGCTGAAGCACCCAAACAGCATGAATGCTGCTGCGCATCCCATGGGCAAGGCTTTGTCCACGTATATGACACCCTCAGACTGAAAACCCAGTAGTGAAAATCATCCGGGTGCACTGGTAACAGCTGAAACACTGACTTTACATCACATTTTGCCAATTTAGCAATCACCCCACATTTTTTAATCAGTGCTATGGTGTCGTCGATGATATCATATGTCACTGTACAGTCGACCGTGTTGATGTAATCATTAATAAATTCCAATTCTAGTCATGAGAGGTGATGAATTATCCGAAACTCACCTTTCTCTTTTTAGGCACAATGCTCATAGTTGAAACAATCAAGTTTGATGATGGACTGGGGTGAAAATAACCAGCTATTCTCCCTTCTCTCACTTCTTTCTTTAACTTGTCCACCAGCAAAACTGTATTTTCTCATATGGATTTTAAATTCTGAGCCCATCTCTCGACGCGTGGGCCCCGATAAGATATCCTTAAGCCATTCTTAAATCATTCTTCTAGTAACATTGCCTTAAAACAATTGTATTGCACATTTATAACACGCTTAATACCGGCGAGTGGTTTTTAAGCATGGGATAAGGATTCAAACCTGTGCTGTACCGCGTTGTCTTGCATCCAAGACAAACGTGTTGTCCCTGAGCTATCCTTCCTCCCCCTATATGGATACATTTGTAGCCACTCCTTCATTTTCTTTATATTAACTGGAGTGTGCCCCTTTTCCCATTGATCCCCTGCCCCAACACCCCTAACTGCTCCCTTACTTCCCCTTCCCCAGCATTGTGTGAGGGGCTCATGCACCGTGCATTTTGTGCTTTTGTGCTTGTATTTGCATGTTGCTCTGGAACCTGCCCATCTGTTTTAAGCCCAGGATGCTTGCCCACCATATTGCCTTCTTTGACGGCCCATCCATCTTTGGATGGGCCGTCCTTCAAAGGGCACAATTGGCACTGGCAGCCCACTAGCCATGTGTGTGCCCACTTCTGGCCTCGTGGGAGCCATCCACTGCAGTCATATCTCTGTGTTAATTTCCTTCCAAACTTCAACTTCATCATCTGCCATCCGTGACCTGAACTCTTCATGGTATTTTAGCCATTCAAATTCTCCAAAATGTATCTGCACCTTCCTAACCACATCAATGTATTCTAACAGTGCCACACTCCACTCAGGGAACTTTTCACAGTATATGCTAGCATATATGAAGAAGGCAGATGTCCACTTCTCAATGTTCATTGGTACTCTAGATCTCCTAGCTAATCCCCATTCTTCATCCTTCGACCCTTCTTTACATCTCACTTCTCTGTGTGGCAACTTAAATATCTCAATAAATCCCCTTTCCAAATTTGGCCTTTTGTCGCAAATGTGAGGTGTGACCCTATAGGCTTTGCCACCCCATACATGCAATCCCACTTCATTTATATTTTTATTATCCACATCTGTCCCCCCATCTCCTCCAATACTATGTCCGTCACTTCCTTCCTTCCTTCCTACTCTTTCTTTGCCGCTGCCCTCACATTCATGCTCGATGCAACTTGAAGTCCATTGGCCTCATTATGAGTCACCCGGTATGGAAATAACGGTGGCGGTAAATCCGCCGCCACCGTTGTTTCCATACCGGGTGAACTCGAGTCCTGCAGGCAGAGGTGTCATTTCTGCCAGGTCTGACCTAGCGGGTTTAACACCGCCTGCCTGCAGGCGGACGTGGAAACACTGGCACCGTCACGAGAGGGTGCCAGTGTTTCCATGGTCTCCATTCCCATTGAGTCCTGTAGGGGGGATTTACCGAATTCCGCCTCCGGAATTCCCGGGTCACCGGGGTTGTAATGCCCCGGTAATTCCGGGAATCACGGAGGCGGAATGGTGAAACGAGTCCGGTGGTAACCGAGCCGGAAAAACCAGCAGGTTACCGCCAGACTCGTAATGAGGCCCCATATCTCTAATGGATCCTATCCCATTGGATATCCTGAAGGGCATTCTGCCCCAAATCCTGCTGCTTCTTATGGCAGCGGTGAACACCTCTTTTCAAACTCGGCTGATTCCTACATCTGTCAAGCATACCACAGTTATACTTCTACTGAAGAAGCCTGCCTTTCCCCGCTAATTTTCATCCTGTCTCTTGTCTTCCCTTTCTCATGAAGCTTCTTGAATACCTGGTGGGCCCTCTGATTACCGCTTTTCTTGAAGAATCTCTTTTCTTTCATCCCTCCCAGTCTGGGTTCAGACCGGGGAGGAGCATTGAGAGTGTTCTGATCTCCGCTGTGGATGATCTGGCTACCATGCTTGATCGGGGCGGCATGTGGGCCTTGTTGTTGCTTGACCTCCCAAAGAGCATTTGACACAGTTGATCATTCCATACTGATCGGTTGTCTGACGTGCACAGTCCCCTCTTGGTTATCTTCTTTTCTTGTGGACCGTAGCCGAACTCTTTCTCTCTACCTCCTTTTCGGTCCAAGTCAATGACCTTCATTATGAGGTTGCTGGTAGGCCGCTATTAGTACCAACATCCTATCAGCAACCTCAGCTTACCATTTGTGCTACTCGATATCTCGGTAATACCAGCTTATTATGGGCCGCGTCGCAACAGTAAGTTCATATTCCTGTGGGAATGGGAATGCGTAAGCACCGCTAGTAACAGTGCCGGTGCTTCAGTGATTTATCTGCCAGTACGGGCCTGAACTATCCAGCAGGTCAGTTCTGCCGGTGGTTCACACTTCCTACTGGCAGACTCGGAGTGAGCCTGTTCGTTGTTACTGGAACCTTATTTCAAGCCCGGCTCACTCCTAATATGGGCCAGTGGCTCTTTCTTGCGGTGTTCCACAAGGGTCTACCATCTCAACCACACTGTTCAACATGTATATCCGGCCTCTAACTAAACACATCTTCTTCCACGGTTTCCACTGTTATTGTTATGCAGACGACAAGCAAATTCTGGTTCACCTTGATTTGTCTTCTTCTGAGTCAGCCACTCTCTCCTCCACACTTCTTCATCTGTACTGTTATCCCCTGCCCACTCCCAACTATGTCCGCTTCTACCAGCCTCTTCCCTGGCCATCCAGGCCATTTTTTGTCCATAGTGGCAAATCATGTACTCTCAACTCCACTTGTCCTTCTGCTCTACCCTTATCCTGAGGCCAGTCCACACTATGGGCCTTTACCTCCATCTCCTTTGCAACTCCTCTCTTTTGTTTCAACTTCCCAACTGTGCCATCCCACACTTTCACTCTTCCATTGTACCCTTTCATGTATCTCCACTTCGGGGTCTCCTTTTCTTCATCCAACTCCCATCATCCTTCCCAATCCACTACTCCACTCCCACAAACTTTCAACTGTACCCTGACCCCCCCTGATCAAGGCATTCTGACATACTTTTACCTTGTTCCCCTTCATCAGCAGAGAACTCCTCCCTTTTCCCCCCAACTCCCCTTCAGATCTGGCTCCCGCTTTGTTCAATTATTAATGTGCCTACTCAAGTTTCCTTTTGCACCTTTAGACATCTGATCCTCTTTGCACCCCCATCCCCTGGGCCCCTTCCTCAATCCATACCCACACCTCTTTTTCTTTGGGCTGCCACAAGCCCACATGGCTGCAGCTACGCATGGTGAAGAAGCCCTCCTCTTGGGTCTCCCTCTCATAACGATGATTGGGCCTTCTGACCCCACCCCTTCTGCCCTCACATTGTGGTTCATATCCTCTGCCTCTACCCTCCTATGCACCCACCTCTGACCTGCTGCCCGAAGGACCGCAATCATGGCCGTAATGTCCTTTTCTGATGGAGCTGCTGCCCATGCCGCCATTGCATCCTTCGCCGTCACGTCTTTTTCTCCACAGAAAGGGGATCTTCCCTTCCTCTTCACACAACGCCGACCCGCCGACCAATCCATACAGGGCGCCATCACACACCTTCCTGTTTAGCCCGCCCCTTCTCGAACAATATCACAGTGGGCCGGATTGTCCCTTCCCACACAGGGTGCCCTCTTTCTCAGGCATAGCCACTGGAAACTTGAGAGCTCTGGATTCTTTTTCAACAGATAGGGCAAATCGCATTGATCAGCCATCACCCCCAAAGTAACACTCCTCGAAATTGCATTGGGTCTCAAAACAAGCCAAATATCCCCTTATACTTGGGCCACATCACCCTCAGCCAGACCCTCACTATCTTCTGAAAACAGCATAGCATGAATTCACTTTCAAGGGATCATTCGGTAAACGCCTGATTTTATACTCATGGGAAAGTCAACATGTGGGGCGGTTGGAGCAGCAGAAGACGCCTTTCCATACTAACGCACAGGGGTCAAGTCCTAAAAATTAAATTGGGGGAACTCCTCAACAAACGCAATTGGATGCGACGTCACCAGAAATTAGCATATCAAGGTGAAATATACACATTTCATTAAATTGGCTTTGCATAACCCCCCGAATTGCACCGGACAAATGGCATTTGCCTTTCATAAAATCAACACACACACAAAACCAAGAGAGGATATTTTCTTCTAAAAGTGTTTTTGAAACCATTAAAAGGTGTGCATGTTTTAAACTCCAAGAACCAATAGAAATGTTTTCCTTGGGACTTGCAGTACTGAAATGCAACATTTCACCTTTAGTTGTTTGTAATTTTTCATCAGGTTATATACTGCAGTGGCGAAGTGTCCAGCCTACAAACCTGACAACTGCGGTTTGATACCCGAGGACTCTGTCCCCCCGCGTGTTCCCTCGACTTGAGCCCTGCTAACGCATCAGAAAAGTCCCGAAGCATCAAGATTACGGGTGTGGTCTTGCAGACTCAAAACAGCCACTGCAGACACCCTTCATACATTGCACCAATGGCTGTCACAATGTTTGATGAGGCCTGGGTGCTATTTATTGCACTGGGCCAGCGGCTCTGCAAATAGGAGACACAAAATCTCTCCCATTGAGTCTATGTGTGTAGAGCATATATATGTAGACGAGGGCCTGTGAATGCAGCTGGGCTAAGCTAAAATCTTGCTATTGGTCCATTGCACTCACCCTCAAAAAGATGTGTTGGACAAATCCGGACACTGAACATTTCTCAAAGGTCATGTCATTTTCGCCAGTGTTGGCGCTGCGCAGGGTTTTGCCGACATGCAGGATCTGTCAAACAATGTTTCCCTGGATCTTGGATCCAGGGAAATCCATTTGTACCGTTCATTTATTTTAATGTGTTTGGACTGCTTTAAACAGTGCCACAAATTGATCCATGGTTCTTAGGCTCAGGGGCGAGATACTAATCCACACGACCATTTGTGACTCTATGAAATTGTTTGTAAAGATTGTACTCTTCAGGAAATATATAAGTACAGCCTTTCAGCTTTAAAAGGTGTGTACAGTGCATACTTTGATTGCATCATTATCAACATTCGAGGTGTTAATGATTAATCTTCTGAGAGGCAAATGTTTATGGTGAGGGAGAACAATAGCTGACTTCACCTATCCCAGTCGCTGGTGCCTGGTGGGATCCCACAGTAAAAAAAAAATATTCTAGCACTTATGGCCACGCATCATATGCCATCTTCCACCAGTATCTAGGGTCATGAGCCATGAGTCTATCCTGCACACACTAGTCAGCTGAAATCTGTGCAGTTTGCTGCTAATGTGAGCTGCAATATAACATTCCATCACAATACCTCTGCCTGAAGCCTTCCTTATTTCACACATGTTTTGGTTTTCTGTAGCGTGCTATATTTGCAAAGGTACAGTTGGAGAGTAGTGTTTGTCTATATAAGGCAGACGGACTGGATGCCCCAGAGCTTTTTTTCGATGTATTTGTATTTATTCAGCTATACAAGGAAGAACAATGCTCTTGTGATTACAAAAGAACGTACAACAGATATGATATCAGATTTGACAGGAATCAGTGAGCGTCTTACAATGGGGGTGAGTTCAAGTGACATTCCGACCGGATTGTGGTGGGAATAAATGGAACAGGCAGCAGGGACGATACATAGGTGGACTTAGAGATTAAGCGCCATCAACATTAGACATTTTTAAATGCAGATAGACAGTACGGCCAGGCATGTTAGGCATGTGACCATGATGGATGAAGTGTTAGAGTGGAGGCATCTTCCCTGCACTTATGGGGGAAAGCGTGCTACATAGGGCCAAGCCCTTCATGCTTAGGAGGGGCAGGCTCCAGAGGAACATGAAGGGCCTCCCTAGAGGGTGTGACATCACCCCTTGCAGCCAACTCTGAAAGAGTTAATGAAGGACATCGGCCCTAGGAGAACATGCAAACCAAACAAAGAGATGACATGGCATTCACAACTAAGCACACATCATTTAAAAAAGGACATTTCTAATATGATACATATGGTGACAATAAATAGACCGCTTACTGCCTCCTATTTACATCCTACTGTGCGAAATCCAATAGGGTTAATCAAGCCATTCAACCGAGGGACAATGTTCCAGCAGATACCTGCCAACCCTGGGAACACACGTCAAGTAACTACACAGTTGTGGCAGCGGATACACGATTGACCAATAGCATGCATTCAATTAGCAATAATATGCTCCAGAAATTCTTCAGCCTAGATGGTGCACTGATACGGCAATTATGTTAAGTCATAACAAAAAGATACAGAAGTAGCCAGTGGTATCAAACCAAAATAGCACCATTTTGAACAGCATCAGGCCCTTTGGTAATCATAGCAATGAGTAATGATGCTGCTGTGGAATAGAATGTACCAGAAAACCAACGTAAGAACGGACATGTGCAGACACATTTTGCCAGAGCCACTGGTGAGGGGTAGGTGGGATTTTGAAGGTGACATACACGTGTATACTACCTTCCCACACATATGTGGCTTTGACATGTGTGACACCTTTCAGGACTTGTGGCACCATTTTCGTGAAAAGATATGTACTTACACAGCCACGAGAAGCCTGTTGAGGGGCCACCCTTGGCAGCCTGATTGCGAAGCAGCCTAAGTGCCTGGATAACTGAAAAGGCGCTTAGGGCGCATGCCTGTGAGATTTGTTCACTTTCTTTTAGGCATAATGATCTTCCGTGAACACCTGGACGAGAGTAGAAAAACCCAGAAGCAGAATTTAGGCACCCGTGGTCCTTTGCGACACAGCATGCGAGTTCATGTCAAAGCCAGGGGAGTTTCTAGGTCTGGAAAAGACCCGGGGCTAAGCTGATGGTGGTACTGTCGGGACTGGGGGCCAGCTAGTCTTTTGGCTGTAGCTCCTGAGATTCTATCCGGGGCTACAACCAAAAGATCAGGGGCTATAGCCCCCTTAGCCCCCCCCCTAGCAACGCCCCTGTGTCAAACCGTCACGTACTAAGCTGTCACCATAATCAGACCCTCATTCAATCCACATCACTTTAACTCTTCACGCTCACCTGCCTTCACTCCTTTGCTTTGTGTCTGATCTTCTTTGTCCCCCATAAAAAGGGTATCATTATATGGTGTATTTGCATCCACCTTTTCATTTGCAATTTCGTCAACGAGGAGAAAAACAGACTGTAAAAATGTAACACTGGAAGCAAGCAAGTGGAGTAAACAAGGACACACAATGAGAGAATAAAAAAGACTCTTAGACGGTGGGAGGGGTTAATGTCACTGGATAATGACCCACTCCAAAACTATGGCCCCAGGAAAAGCCTAGGGCCGTAAGTTGGGAAAGAGTCATTATCCTGAGTGGTCATGACACTTCCCGAGGTCTATAAGAGATTAGCGCATAGTGCTAGCAGCAATAAAGGTTTTGAAGTTGTGGTGGTAAAGTAAAACGTGTTAGTTTAATAATTAATAGAGTACAGAAAACGTGTTAGTAAATTAAATTTGGTTTTATTTTGTAATATTTAAATAATTAGGTTGTCTTTATAAGGTAACCATTTTAATTGTAAAGTTTGTTGAACTGGAACTGTTTTAACATGAGCTTACTTTAGCTGCATTGTTCAAGTGAATTGTTTTCTTTACAAAAAAAAGTGAAAGCACTATCCCATGTTTTAGCTTTCACTGTGTTAAATTAGGTTGCAGTGTGTTGTGGAATTAAATCTTCTCGGGACATTGTTTTGTTGTTTCTTGAATGCAGGAGAATGATTTCTGTTATTTCGTTTGCTGCTTCTGAAGTCAAAATGCCTGTATTTCAGCCAATACCAGTACCTATTGACTGCATTTTAAGCATTCTGATTGGCTGAGATTAGATTTATAATGACATTCTGGTGCTAATAGCAAAAAGCTATATCTGGAAAGTGGGTAAAGGAGAAAACGAAAACAAAGAAACTATCACTAGAGGAAAGGGAGATGCAATAGTGGCACATTTGTCTTCAGCACTTTTGATGAAACACAGCCTACGTAGAGTAGCAGATGTGGCAAGTATTGAGACTGTTGGAGAACCCAATGTCCAAGCAGAAACAGCTGGACAGAGGAGAAGCCAACCAATGAGGGATTCACTAATCAATAACAGAGGGAGTTTGCTTGAGAAGTCAGTTTACAATATAGTGATGCCTTGTAGACTTGACTCTGATTCCATTAGTTAACTTCATTGTGGGTGACTTGGAACCAGTGACCGGTAATTCAATGGCTCTGCAACCACTTCCAAGGTACTGTCTTTGCTAACTGTCTGTGCCACCGGATCATATCAAAGTGCTGGTGCATGGACCCCTTCGGACTGTTCCAGCACGATTCTGTCTTCCATGATAAAGTACCTTAAATACATTCCATTTCTATTCTCTGCTATTCATTTGGGTTCTATCTAGACAGAGTCCTTCAGTATAACTGGGCTCCATGTTGTTGGAGCCCTAGACTGCACTCGATTATACCACCACATGGCAGATGCTGCGACATCACAACATGCATTATTGTCTCAATATGCACATGACTTGTAATACGCATTTACTTATTCCTCATTGCTACACTACCTGTGATCAAAAGAGCATTGTTCCTCATGCATATAAATAAATAAATACATAAATAAATAAATAAATAAATACATTTAAACATAAATATAATGCTATCCATGTCAAATCCTGTCATACCGCGGAGTTCTTGGCGTCTATGGAGCCGCTGGCGACGCGGAACCTAGCTTCGTTCGCTTCGGCCACGCCCCCTGTTTCCTGGTTTCCTTTTTCTGATTCTGATTGGCTAGACGCTCCGAGGCCCGGTGTTTTAACCAGCCACTTCCGGGTCACGGACGCGTTGCAACGCTTCCGGTTTCGTCCGTAGGCTGAGTTGCTTGCTGCCTGTGGCTTCGTGCTGCTCTCTCGCTTGCTGCTGGTCGGGTCCTCGTACCCTGTGTGAACCTGTCTATCATTCATTCCGCTGGATCTGTCTGCCTTTCCCTTTCTCTCTTGGTTCGCAGTAATTCTCCTTTGCCCTCCTTCCATCTTGCTTCCCCTCCCACCTTCCCATCTTCACTTACCGCATTTTTCCTTTTCCTGTCTGTTATTCTTCCCGCTCTTCCTTCACCTACCTTCAGTATTGCTTCTGTGACCTACCGTGTACCAGACTCCGGCCTGTTCCCCTGGACTGCCTTTGCTTGCTGCATCAGTACTTCCTCACTTAGCCTGTGTACCAGTTCCTCGGACCTCTTAATGGACTGCCTGTGTTTCTGAATCTTCACTCCACGTGTTGTCTTCAGTCACTTCTACCAGATCTTACCTAGAGTACTCCTGGTTCCACGTTTACAAGACACCCAACGATTCTACAGGGGTTTTTTGTGCCTAAGGCTTTTTCCCCTCTTGGTCGATCCCGGGGGTGGGCCCCCTGGTCTCCCTTCTTTGGGGAGCACGGTGGCTTCCTTCCGGGGTCGTCCCTATCTTCATAAAAAAAAGGTGTCTACTCGAAGAAAAGAAAAGAAGGGTTCTTGGAAGGAAGAAGAAGGTGAGGAGTCGGGGGAGGGGGAGATTTCAGAAGCTGCACTTTCGGACGAAGATATCACCGACCCCGGTGACAGTTTGCAACGCCTAAAAGAGATGGCCACCCCACAGCAGGTACAAGAACTCGTAGCCGCTGTACAAAGTCTAAGTCTAGAGATGCAGAACCTTAAGACTGCTAACGCCACCCTTCAACAGCGTATGACGGACAGAGAAAGACCTTTAGCCGATTTACCTCCACTTCCCTTAGTATCAGGGAAGTTCGATGGATCCCCAAAGAAGGTTAAAGAATTTCTGGACGCATGCAATCTTCATTTTACCTTTCGCCCTCTGACCTTCGCCTCAGATCACGCCAAGGTGGGGTTTATGATCACCCACATGATCGGAAATGCCCTGGCTTGGGCTACCCCTCTAGTAAACCAGTCAGACCCGGTTTTACAGGACTACGATGCCTTTAAGGCCCTGATTCAACAAACCTTTTTGCGAACAGAGAGTACATACTTGGCCTCGGAGGACCTCCTTGACATCCGTCAAGGGAATTCTGATTTACTGACATACATCACCACTTTCAAACAGGTGGCTGCAGAGGCAGGTTGGCAGGAACAGGCTCAGTATGCCATATTTCGGCGAGGTTTAAGGGAGGAATTGAAGGACGAACTTGCCCGAATAGAAAGACCGGTGTCTTTCGCCGAACTTCTGACAGCTACCCTCCGAATTGACTTCAGGATGACGGAAAGACGTCAAGAAAAGAGGAAGATCAGGCTAAGCGTACCCCCTCCCATGGAGACTCCTTCACCAGCATCTGTACCCTTCCAACGGACAACTAAAGAAGAACCCATGCAGATTGGGACCACCAGAGCCCCACTGACACCGGAAGAAAGGAAACGGCGCAGGGAGGGTTCCTTGTGTATGTACTGTGGATCTTCATTACATTTATTAAGAGATTGTCCGGAAGTACCACCCAGAAGATCGGGAAACGCTCGCCCTCGGTGAACATTGGGACGCATTACCGAGGGGCTGCTTTTAGTCCCTACGCACCACTTTCTGTATCCTCTACAGAAACATCTGAAGACTCCCGGTTGATGGTGCTCACAGTTTCTCTCAGAGTAGGCCCCAAAGAAGTAACCGCTTTAGCACTACTCGACTGTGGAGCAGCAGGAAACTTCATGGATACCCATTGGGCAGAACGACATGGAGTCAAGAGGATAGCCAAGAATGAAGATCAAAAGGTGGAAGGAGTTGATGGCGAACCTTTGAGCTCGGGTTTGATCACTCATACCACTAAAGCACTTACTTTATCCATTCAACAACACACCGAAAGTATCACATTCGATATCATCAGAGCTGCTCACTTCCCTCTTATCCTGGGTATCTGTTGGTTACGCAGACACAACCCCTGTATTGACTGGTCTAGAAACCTACTTAGCTTTCAGTCCTCACTATGTAAATCGGAATGTTTGCCAGAACCAAGATTCGAGACCGTCAAGACCACTAATAGCTGCGAAGTCAAAACGGTGCACTGTCTTCCCCACTACCTGAAGGAGTTCAATGAAGTGGCAACTGAAAAGATACCCGTAGAGCTCCCTCCTCACCGGCCTGAAGACTGTTGCATCGATCTCACCCCAGGTGCATTGGTACCCTTCGGTAGGATGTTTCCACTATCATTAGAAGAAAAACAATACCTCCGAAAGTACCTGGACAGCAACATGGAGAACGGGCTAATTAGGCCTTCCAAGTCCCCTGCAGGGGCATCACTGTTCTTCATCTCAAAAAAGGATTCTAAGGAGTTGAGGCCGTGTATAGACTATCGCGGCCTAAACAAGGTTACCATAAAGGACCGGTATCCTATGCCATTGATAACCGATATCCTACAAGCTGTACAGGGTGCTACCATCTTTACCAAACTCGACCTGAGGAATGCGTATCACTTACTCCGGGTGCAGAAAGGAGATGAATGGAAGACAGCATTCCGGACTCCTTTCGGACTTTTTGAATACCAGGTAATGCCGTTCGGATTGGTAAATGCCCCGTCGGTATTCCAACGATTTATGGACAGACTATTCTCAGATCTCCTGTGCCAAACCACATTGGTTTATTTAGATGACATACTGATATACTCTTGTACTCCTGAAGACCATGTGGAACATGTTAGGGAAGTATTCAGAAGACTACAGAGAAACCAGTTGTCGGTTAAACTCACCAAATGTGTGTTTTCAGCCTCCTCCATTCCTTATTTAGGATACATTCTGTCAGACCACGGAATCTCCATGGATCCTAATAAGGTGTCTTCCATCCTTGAATGGCCCTCACCCACCTCAGTCAAAGAGATACAAAGATTCCTGGGGTTAGCAAACTTCTACCGAAGATTCATCCCTAATTTCTCTCAAAAGATATTACCTATCACCTCGCTCTTAAAGAAATCTGCAACTCCATTTAAATGGACAACGGAGGCAGAAGACAGCTTTTGTACTCTTAAAGAAGCCTTCTGTTCAGCACCCATTTTACAACAGCCAAACCAACATCTACCCTTCATTCTAGAGACGGACGCTTCTTCAGCCGCAATAGGGGCTGTACTTCTTCAAGAAATCCAGGGTACAGAACATCCGGTGGCTTATTTCTCGAAGACCCTAACCTCCAGCCAAAAGAACTACTCGGTTATTGAGCGAGAACTTCTAGCCATGAAAGCGGCCTGTGTAGAATGGCGTCATTTACTTCAAGGAGGAAGGTTCCCGTTCACCATAAGGACTGATCATAAGAACTTACAGGTTCTCAAACAGTTCGAGTGTTACAATACTCGACAGGCCCGATGGGCTCATTTCTTCGCACAATTCGAATTCAGCATAACTTACATCCCGGGAAAAAATAACGTTGTAGCCGACTCTCTTTCCCGCCGGTGTGATTACCTGTCAGAGTCAGAGACGAATCTTGAACGGATTTTTCCCCAGTCCAGGACCATCGGAATAATTTCTAAATTCCTTCAGCAGGTACAGGAGGATTCTGGAGGTCGTTTTGAAATTGAAAAACACTCTAAAGATCTGGCCTATGAAATCAGGAACGGTCTTTACCTTGTAGGAGGAAAACTTTATCTACCCACTCCGGCTTTTCGTAAAACCGCACTTGTCTGGTGTCATGACTCTAAACTAGGAGGACACAGGGGTGTGGCTGGTACTCACGACTATCTTCAAAGACATTTCTATTGGCCTACAATGAGAAAGGATGTAGAGCAGTACGTTCAGTCATGCATCATCTGTCTGAGGAGTAAATCATCCAGAAAAAGACCAATTGGTCTACTGGAACCTAATGCTGTACCCAAGGGTCCCTGGAGCACAATTTCAACTGATTTCATAGTGGATTTACCTCCGTCTGAAGGATGCACCTGTGTCATGGTAGTAGTGGATTCATTTACCAAATTGGCTCACTTCTCCCCATTACCTGGCATCCCTACGGCAGCCAAGATGGCGGAAGTGTTTCTCCAAGACATATTCCGGTTACACGGTCTACCTAACAAGATTATTTCAGACCGGGGTAGTCAGTACACTTCCCAGTTCTGGAAGGCCCTGTGTAGCAGACTAGGTATTGAAAGAGCTCTCACCTCTGGATTTCATCCACAATCCAATGGGCAAACTGAACGTTTGAACGGAACCCTGGAGCAGTACTTAAGATGCTTTATCAACAGCCAACAAGACAACTGGTGCACACTACTCCCTCTAGCTGAATTCTCTTATAATAACTCCACACATGCAGCTCTGGGGTTCAGCCCTTTTTTTGGTACTTATGGTTTTCACCCTCGCTCCATTCTTCCTGTCTCAGGCCTTTCTACTAACGTACCTTCAGTAGATTCTTCACTCTCCCTCCTTAGAGAGACACACAAGAAGGTAGAAGAAGGCCTTAAGTCAGCCCAAGCCCGATATTGCATTCAAGCCAATAAACATCGTAGACCTGTACCAGGATGGGATGTGGGTACCCATGTTATGCTCTCCACTAGATATTTACCTCGTTGGGTACATCCCTCCAAGTTATCTCCAAAATATCTAGGGCCATATGAGATCATACAGAAAATCAATCCTGTGGCTTTTCGCCTAAGACTACCAAATAACCTAAAAAGGGTACACCCTGTTTTCCATGCTTCCCAACTTAAGTCATTTCATGCTGATACATGGGCACGACAGGTTAGACAGACTCCTATTCCCCAGGGTTCCACTCGAGCTGAATATGAGGTCGCCCAACTCTGTGACTCCAGGTATCATAAGGGCAGGCTGGAATATTTGGTTAAGTGGAAAGGCTACCCTTCTTCGGAAAACTCTTGGGAACCCATCACACACATTAATGCTCCTGTCCTACTTCGCAAATACCACTTTTTCCATCCAGGGAAACCCGGAGGAGGAGCGTATAGGAGGGGGCATACTGTCATACCGCCGAGTTCTTGGCGTCTATGGAGCCGCTGGCGACGCGGAACCTAGCTTCGTTCGCTTCGGCCACGCCCCCTGTTTCCTGGTTTCCTTTTTCTGATTCTGATTGGCTAGACGCTCCGCGGCCCGGTGTTTTAACCAGCCACTTCCGGGTCACGGACGCGTTGCAACGCTTCCGGTTTCGTCCGTAGGCTGAGTTGCTTGCTGCCTGTGGCTTCGTGCTGCTCTCTCGCTTGCTGCTGGTCGGGTCCTCGTACCCTGTCTGAACCTGTCTATCATTCATTCCGCTGGATCTGTCTGCCTTTCCCTTTCTCTCTTGGTTCGCAGTAATTCTCCTTTGCCCTCCTTCCATCTTGCTTCCCCTCCCACCTTCCCATCTTCACTTACCGCATTTTTCCTTTTCCTGTCTGTTATTCTTCCCGCTCTTCCTTCACCTACCTTCAGTATTGCTTCTGTGACCTACCGTGTACCAGACTCCGGCCTGTTCCCCTGGACTGCCTTTGCTTGCTGCATCAGTACTTCCTCACTTAGCCTGTGTACCAGTTCCTCGGACCTCTTAATGGACTGCCTGTGTTTCTGAATCTTCACTCCACGTGTTGTCTTCAGTCACTTCTACCAGATCTTACCTAGAGTACTCCTGGTTCCACGTTTACAAGACACCCAACGATTCTACAGGGGTTTTTTGTGCCTAAGGCTTTTTCCCCTCTTGGTCGATCCCGGGGGTGGGCCCCCTGGTCTCCCTTCTTTGGGGAGCACGGTGGCTTCCTTCCGGGGTCGTCCCTATCTTCATAAAAAAAAGGTGTCTACTCGAAGAAAAGAAAAGAAGGGTTCTTGGAAGGAAGAAGAAGGTGAGGAGTCGGGGGAGGGGGAGATTTCAGAAGCTACACTTTCGGACGAAGATATCACCGACCCCGGTGACAAATCCAGACAACCTATTCATTACATTTGTGGATGCTTAAAAGCAGATTTAGGGTTGAATTGAGCTTATTGAACTTTTTATATCACACTTCATGCCATAGACCAGCCTCTAAGTGTGGGACTGGGATTCGAACGTGTGATGCTCCGCGTTGTCTTGCTTCAAAGACAAATGTGTTGCCCCCTAAACCATCCTCCAAGCCCTGTTTTGACAGTGACCTTATGTACACACCTGATAAAGTTTGCCAAATAATTGTTTTATACTGGATACTACACAAAGCAGTGTGGGGGAAAGGAGTAACCCATTCAAAATGATAAGGACATGATGAAAGGCCATACCATAAGAGAAGTTACTGCAATTTGTTTAAGCTATCAATATGAACATTGCTATAGCATTACGAATATCATATTTTTATCCTGTCAAACTGGGCTTACAAACGTGTTGACAATATTCAAATGCATCATGACCCGGAACTGCATTTCACCTAATATTGCCGTGATAATAGCAGCCGTAGTGTGTCCTGTCGGTTGGTAATAGCGAGTGATAATTGAAAGATCTTATCAAAGCGAGGGTAAGCAAACAGAAATCAAGCCGGAGGTTAAAAAAGGAACTAGGCAGTAGCAGGGACGTCATTTCACCAAAATGCAAGGGTTAGCGGAAGTGACATCACATGGCCCCTGACCTCTGATGACATCAAAGGACATGATGTCATTTGACCCCACCCCAAAGTGACATAACAGAATGCGATGGAACACAACCTTTCACCCCTTAACAAAGCAGGAAGTGGTATCACCTAGCATTGTTCCTAAGTACACTACGAAAAATATGGTTACCAAATCAATGTCATGTGATATACATTTCGTACAAGAATGGATCACCATATGTATTGTTAATTTCAGTGTGTATAGGCCCGTATTACTAAATTACTGTGAATGCAAGCAGACATCCAAGGCCAAATGACAATGATGTGTTTTTATATAGCACTTACGCTTAAGCGCTTTATATAGAACATATATACATACAATATCACCCAACCTGTGTTGGTACTCGCTTATCATCCTCAGAAAGATGAAAGGCTGAGTTGGCGTTGCTGGGAATCGAACCTACAGCCTGCAGATCATAGACACATCACAGCAGTGAGCGCCCAAAGGCACTGAGCTATTTTACCGGCTATAGCTATTTTACCGGCTATAGTAAAATGAGAAATTACATGTTTGAATGTTCTCAAAGTCAGAAAGCTAATTACACACTGTAGGCTATACCATTGAACTGGTCACTGAGATTTAACAGCAGGCCAGTTCCTCTGCAGGTCTGGTGCAAAGATGGCCAAATGTCAAACCTGCGTGGATCTATTTTTCATGCCTCAGAGGTTGGCAAAATCCATACCATTGGGCTAGTTCATAACTGTGTCTTCAAGAATTTACATGCAAACAAACACCCTGAACAACATGCCTTGGAGATAGGAAAAATAGACACATTACAACAAAGTATTAAATCAAGGGCCACTTTATGTGCTATTGTCAAACATTTCTACACTGTACACAACATTTAAGCACAAGGATCTTGTCAAAGGATGAGGACACCAATATGGAATGTATTGTGATGATCGTAACAGAGACAACGGCAGAAATAAACATGCCATAACTGCAACCTGCGAAAAGCAAAATACATAGGGCCTCATTACGACTTGGGCGTTACCGCCGGCAGTATTACCCCTACTGCCGAACTCCCCGGTGCTAATAGCGCCGGATCACGAGTTCGGCGGTAATGTTAATCCCCATTCCCCATTGAGCCCATTCGGGAATGCCCCATTCCCCATTGGGCTCAATGGGGAATTTTCACCCTCTTACCGGCGGCGGATTTCCCGCCGTGGTAATAGCGCAAATTTTCAGCGGATTTCCCCCCAGCTCAGAGCTGGGGCGAAATCCGCCGAAGCCCTGATTTGGCGGACCCTTAAATCCGGCGGTAATAGCGCAAGCGCCGGATTTAAGCGTTACCGCTAAAGTCGTGATGAGGCCCATAGTCTGAAATGGATGCTTATTCTACTCTAAATGCTTTTTGGAAGTTTGTGTCTCCATTGTGAATTTATTGTGTTTAAGAACAGACGAAATCAGAGACTCACTGCCTGAAGTGTGCCTAAAATAAACTAATAAATCTAGCAATTATTTTATAGAATTCCTGAAAGACAAATTCATTGTTATTCCTATTCTTTCTTATTTGGGTTCACTGCTCAAAGTGTTACACTTGTGGAACCCCATGTTTTTTTAAGAGGCCTGAACAAGAAAGCCATCCACTCCAGAAACAAAGAGCAACATTGCGCTGCCACAGACGAGGAGCTTCAAATAAAAAAATAAAAAAACATTTGTCTTTTTAGGGGTATCAAGGGAGACCTCTGTGGTCGCAGGTGCGACCCCTGGTGGCCCCCAAATAACGTCAATGGACAGCAGCAAGATAAGCAGAGGAGTAAGCTGTGTCTGAGTGAATGGGGAACCATGGTCAAACAGAGAGAAGCCAAAGGAAGATGTGGGCTCAGGAATTACCCCAGCGAGGAGGAAAAAGAAGTGTGAGTCTGTGAGTCATACATAAGCAGTTTTGACTTGTTAGGGTGTGGGGATGAGGTAAGAGAGAGAAGAGCCAGAAGAAGTGGTGCCAATAAAAGTGACCCAAATAGGGCAGAATTCCTTTCAAGTTAGGTTGCCTGATTCATAAATCATTAAATCCTGGGCATCCAAGCTGTACTGCTGTGAAGTTAAATCTCCTAGGCAAGGATCTAGTGTCCTTTAGATGCAGCCAGACTACCATCCTAATTCCAAGGGTCATGCCATCTCAGACCCAGAGGTAGAACCTTTTCTGTGTCTGCCACATGCTTTTGAGACAGACTCTCTTTGTTTACCTGAGAGTAGCTCCATCATTTTCGCCACCAGATGAAGATCTTTCTGTTTCCATAATTGCTCTGGTGACCATTTCTGCTTTGTATTCCTGGAAAAACATTTATGGTGTCTATCTTTTTTCTTTCTCTTTGTGCAGTGGTCCATGAGCTTTTTGGGCAAGGCTTAACAAAAACAATAAATGCAAACGCAAATTAAAATATCCCAATCAACCAGTACATCCATGCAGTCCAAAGAGACCGCTTAGACGCATGTCCAGGAATGGCAGATTGGTTGAAGGATGTGGTGGCGAAGGTGGAAGTGAGCTAAAATCACTGTAGTGAAGAATGGATACTGCGGATCAGGGAATGCAGGCTTTTACTGCAGGATCCCTGACATCTGATTGGTCGGGAACCAGGAGCCATTTGATAAATTACATCAATAGAATCTAAGAATGGACAGATTAGGGCATTAGCAATTAGCAATTAGCATCAGCAATTGAGTGGTATTGCCAGAGGAAAAGATAACTGCCCCTCTCACTTCACTCAGTTGAGACACATTCAGGTGAGGGCATGAGAATAATCAAGTAAATGAGCATTGAATAGCTGCCACCTCACCCAAAGGTGGCAAAAGGCACTAGAATGGACACAGTGGCAGCAAGGTGGGTAAATGAACGCAGGGCTACATTGGCTGGTTTACATGTGGAAATGGAGCTAGACATGTTTTAGGGCTTGACATACCATAATATTTTACCAAAACTGATGTTTTTTCAAACTCTTCCAATTTATAAAACACATGGATATTTAGACCATAACCATTGAATGACTAATCTATATAACCTATATATATAACCTATATATAAGAAACTAATTGTAAACAAAAACCACATTTTCATTTACAGTAATTCATTTTTTTTTAAAAAACAAACATGTTCTCTGTTCATTTCTATCATATTAAGCCTGTTTCAGTGTCTGAATATGCTTAGGACATTTCCCGGTGTTCATACATTCAGGGAAATAACCATAGACATTTTCTAATGTTCATTTTGCAATGCTAATAATACACAGGAACGGAAGTTATATTTCAACTTCTCTGTTTAGTTGGTTACTCATTACCTCACACACAAAGGTAGGTATGCCCACAACCCCTCATTCCAAGGGCCAACAAATCTAAAGTTTACTCATTGACAGCCCATAATAGTGTGTCCTTTCTTTCAGTGGCAGAGCGGCCACTGAGATACAGCAAACTCTTGTTCTATGCACACACCTGAAACCTTCTTTACGTAACACCTACATTTCTAAAACCCCTGTACACCACCAACTCTCCTATTTTTGTTTTCAGAAATACTATACAATCTTGCATTTGGATTGTTACTTGCTGGACACAGCAAAAGGTGCTGTTAGGTTATCATTTACACACACACTGTAGTATGTAACTTTTCAGATACCTAAACATGGATTCTCTTCTTTTGTTCTATTCACTCTTTTGCTTTTACTGAAATGATTGTAGATCATATATGATGTTTACTATCCCTTTGGAAACATGAGTAAGCACTGTTGAGTGCGACACATGTTGACAATTTCTGTTCTAGAAATTAGATGGAAACATTGTTACATTGTCTTATTTATTAAACAAATACAGAACATTTTCGTTGTTCCACAACACCTCGAAAATGCATTATGTGTTTATCTGTATTGAGAAGGTTTAGCGTTTACAGTTGTGCAATGGTTAGTTGTACATCTGGAATGAGGGCAGGAGACAAAAGATACGCAAAACCTACAGTGTGCCTGTAGAGGATTCCTAAGAGGACGGCAGAGCGGGTGTTAGTACCTTTTTGGACAGCAAGAAGACTTAGACAACTGAAAGGCTGTTTTAATGTGCAGCAGTAGAGGAGCAGAGCCCACACATGAAGAAGATGGTTCCTGTGGGGATAGTCCAAAAGGGTACGTCCAGATGGCACACTACTAAATGGTAGGAAGATAACTCTGTATAAGGTAAAAGAGGGAAGCTGGCTCAGCCCAAAGTGCAGGTGCACTAGCAACTTGGGGTTCTTTAAAAGGTCTTAGAGACAGGTACAGAGATGCCAAGGTCAAGAGATTGTTTGCTGGATGTTTTTCATTCCATCTGCAGTGATTCCCATGTCCCACTCTTTTCATCCAAAAGAATTGTAGGTCTCCATGTTTACAGTACAGCAATAGAAAACTCAACATGAATGAATTGAGACTCTTCATTCCACTCCCTAATTCATCACCCCTCCTCTACGACTCTCCCAAGCCTAATGTCATCTCCTTCACAAGTTACCCACTTCCCTTCTTTAAAGTTCCTTGGCACGAATCACAACATGGGCTCTGCTTCTCTTTGGTTTCAGCTCACATACAAGAATGGGATGCTTAATCCTCTACATTTCACCCACCAGTTCCAATCTCAGTACGAGATTACCACAGGGAATTAGGCTGGCAGTAGAAATGAGAGGATCACAGACAACTGCTGGGGACTGCAGCTAATTGTATCAGACTTGTCAGGTCTAAAGTGGACTACCTCCCGTTTTTTCAAAGGCAGCCATTCATGTGAACCTCAAAAGGTAAAATAAACCTTGGGATAACTGGAACCGCACCATAGTGCAACTACCCCCAAAATAGCCCCTAGGGAGTCTGTTTTAGAGCCCCATTCCTCCATGGTTAGACGAGCAATAGGTGTGGCTTTACAGGTGAGTCTTTCCCAGTATTTTACCCATAGTAGAGAGGCTGCGTGGGTGAGAAAGAAGCAATGTGATGTTTACTAGTTAACTGTCCTAGTAAGTGCATGTTGTGCTTGCCTATATGTCTCAGATGTAGTTGGTTTCAATAAATGTCCTCTGTTACTCAGGTTTACAGTGGACATTCTGGTGTTGATTTTCATATTTCTTTTTGTCTAGACCTGTGGGGTGCCCGCATTACTACAAGCAAAGTGGAGGCACAAGCATGAAGTGTTGCTTGAGGTCATTTACATGGAGGCACTCTTACTTTTCAATTCTGTAAGGACCATTGTTGCTCCCTAAAACACACAGCTTCCACTTTTAACAGCCAGTAGCAGGTTAGTTCTCTCCTGTTGTTCAACCTGATTCAAAGTGGCAAAGATCACAAGTAAGTACCTCAGAAGGGAGTGTTCTGGGATTCTGGAAACCACATAAAGACAACATGAGGAACATTAGGAAAAATATATCTATGAACACATGATTAAGAACGGTATTAGTGATATGCAGAAATATGAATGTCATTCATTTCTGGGCTTTCAGACTTGACAATAGTCAAAGTAGTAGCAGGAAGTTTTAATATGAGAATTATTTATAGAGTTTACTGTGGTCAAATCGGCACTACTGTCTCACTATGGAACGAAGTGGTAATCACCCCAGATCTCCAATAATTACTCTACAACTCCCTCAACTCACTCTTCCTCGCTGAAGGACCCCAGGAATACATTCCTTTGACCTCTGGCTTACCGAGGCCCTCAAACCTCTCACCCCGTCAAAACGTTGCTCGCAGAGATCTGGACCATCGCCGAGCTGGTTCACCCCCAATCTCAAAACTCTCAAGCACCATCTGGAACGAGCCTGTAGAGCCGACGCTTCAGCCCAAAACAAAACCGCCCTAGCAAGGACAACCAGAATTTACAGATCGGAAATCAGGAAAAGCAAGAAATCTTTCTATGGTAACCGAATCCAAAAGGCCCACAACCCTAATAAGGAGCTACATAAAATCATAGCAGAATTCAAATCCCCCTCATGCTCTCAGCTCTCGCCTGTCCACTCTTAGCTCCCAAGCCTCATGTGACACCCTGTCGCTCCACTTATACAATACCGCCAACGAAAGACACAATGCCATCATCACCAAACTAAAAAACCTACCACCACCGCCCACTCGCCCACAGCAACACACATGTTCTTACAGTGACAACGACTCACCTTACTGAGCAAAGTCATCACAAGTGTTTATTCTTTGGCAAAAACTGGCCTTACTGGGCACAGCCAGCAAGAGTATTCTTACAACACAAGCTTTCTTACAGTGGAAAATACTTGCTTTACTGGCAAAGCCAGCATGAATGTTCTTCCAATTACAAATACTGGCATTACTGGGCACAGGAAGCATAAGTGTTGCATCAGTACAAAATATTGGTCTTATTGGGTACAACCAGAATGAGCTTTCTTATATTAGCAAATACTGTTATTACTGGGCACAGGCAGCACGCATGTTCCTACAGTGGCAAATGCTTGCATTAATTGGCATAGCCAACTCATGTGTTCTTTCAATGTCGAATATTGGCCTTACTGGATACAGGCAAAATGAGTGCTCTTCCAGTGGCAAACACTGGCTTTATTGGATGCAGGCATCATACGTTTTCCTTCAGTGGCATATATTGTCTTTTACTGGGCACAGGCAGCACCCGTTTTCGTGCAGTGGCACATACGAGCCTTATTGGACAGAGCAATCACAAGTGTTGTTACAGTGGCAACAAGTGACCTTAGTATGTACAGCCAGCATGAGTGTGTTCTTACAGAGTCAATATTGTCACATGTTAGCACTGGTGGCATCAAAATGTCTTTTTTCAGTGGTAAACACTGGCTTCTCATGTGGGCACAGGCATCATGACGTGTGTTTTACGGTGTAAATCCTGCCGTATTGACGGATGCGCCTGTGTACTGTTGTTGACGTGGAATGAATTGTATTTTTTCATGTGTTACCTTACAACACATATTGTAAATGGTATGGCCTTTTAGGCCAAATTTGTCACAAACGTGTACTGTAAAATTCCCAAGTCGAACCCATTATTTTTAACATGTCTTGGGGGTAAAACCCCACTCCACTATGGTTGGTTGGAACTTAGTCTCTAAGCTCGGTCATTCACACTCTTTAATGTGAATTTTGTATGCCCTTCCAGTGAAAAAAATCACCAGGTAACACTGGGCACATACAAATTAAATTGTCAGATTCTCTACAAAAGTAAACAAGGAGTGGTTGATAGTGGGCATCTGATCCTTCTGTATGGACATTGCAACATATCACTGCCTTTTGCTGACCCATTTGGGCCTCCCCACAATGTAGACAGCTAGAAACACTTTTTACTACAGATGCATCTCTGGCTTCTCTTAACACAGCAGATGTATATGACATAGGTTAATATAACAGGATGTATTGTTCTGCATTTAGCAGGAGTCTGAAACCTGCAGTTCTCCATATGTTCTGGGCCACAAGTCCCATTACCACTGATCATTGACAAAGCTGACTAGATATGAAGTTAGTTGTAATACAGAACATATGAACAGTCAAAGGAAGCTGACCCCTGACCTATATGATATAATTCTTGAAGCTGCATGCTTTCAAATTGTATTCAGTTACCAATCAATTATGTGGGGCCACGGAAAGTGAAGCTGCAGGACCAGTCTTGCATCAGTGCCTCTGTTTTTAAAAGGATAATTGCAATCTCTCTCTCTCTCTCTCTCTCCCCCCTCTCTCTCTCTCTCTCTCTCTCTCTATATATATATATATGTATTACACGGCCACGGTAGTGGCCATGTAGTTATGGTTAAGTTGCTGTGTCCATAGGAAGAGCACTTTTTGGGCGGCTTATAACTTCGCTCTCCCTGGACGGATCCTCACCAAACTTTGCAAAAAAAGTATTTGGTTCACTCTGAATTTCTTTGCAAAGTTTGGTGAGGATTCGTCCGGGGGGGGCAAAGTTATAGGGGGGGTCCCAAAACTTTTTTTTTTCCCATAGACTGAATGGGAAAAAAAATGTGCTCGCGTCTACAGCCCAAACGGCTGGACGGATTTTCACCAAATTTGGACCAGGAGCAGCGGCTTGGTCCCGAAAGCGTGCTTTTGCAAATTTGGTGAAAATCCGTCCAGTAGTTTTTTTAAAAATGACCAAAAAGAAGGTAAAAAAAAAATGTGTGATATCTGTGTTCGGTCCGCGGACACACTTCCCTGTTCGCTCCGCGGACAGTGTCCTGATTGGCCAATCGGCTTGCGTGATGTTCACGGACATGCAACGTGTTCGCTGATTGGACGGCGTGGAGCGTGAAGCGCGTCAGATTTTCGGTAGCGCCCGCCATCTTGGATTTGCGGTCGTCCACGGACAGCGCGGTGAAACTTTGTTCAAAATTTGTATTTAGTAGAGTGTGTTGGTGTGTAGGAGTGTTTGGGGAGGGTGGGAGTGTATGAGATAGGATGAAAATTGTGTTTTTTATGTGTTAGATGTTCTTTTTGTGTTCGATTTGTTTGCGGACATCACACGTGTTCTGAAATGTTCTAAATAAACTGAATGGGGGGTGTTCTGAGGAATCAATATGTGTCCGTTTTGTTCGCAAGCAAACTGAAACTGTTCTAAGAACACTTGCAGTGTCCTGAAATGTTCGCAAATAAACAAAATGGGGGTGTCCTGAGGACGCTGTCCATATTGTTCGTTGTCAAGTTGAATATGTCCTAAGAACACTCACGGTGTCCTGAAATGTTTGCAAATACACAAAATGGGGGTGTTCTGAAGACGTTGTCGAACACTCGCTGTGTCCTGAAATGTTCACAAATATGAATGTGGGTTGTGGCTGACAAGTTGAATGTGTTCTAAGAACACTCGCGGTGTCCTGAAATGTTCGCAAATAAACAAAATGGGGGTGTCCTGAGGACGCTGTCCGTATTGTTCTCTGTCAAGTTGAATGTGTTCTAAGAACACTTGCGTTGTTCTGAAATGTTCGTAGGGGGTGTCCTGAAGATGCTGTTCGTATTGTTCTCTGTCAAGTTGAATGTGTTCTTAGAACACTCATGGTGTCCTGAAGTGTTCGCAAATAAACGAAATGGAGGTGTTCTGAGGACACTGTCCGTATTGTTCGTTGTCAAGTTGAATGTGTTCTAAGAACACTCGCAACGTCCTGAAATGTTCGCAAATAAACAAGATGGTGGTGTTCTGAAGACGCTTCTAAGAACACTTGCGGTGTCCGGGGAATGTTCGTACGGGGTGTCCTGAGGACGCTGTCAGTATTGTTCTCTGTCAAGTTGAATGTGTTCTAAGAACACTCGCAGTGTCCTGAAATGTTCGCAAATAAACAAAATGGGGGTGTTCTGAAGACGTTTCTAAGAACACTTGCGGCGTCCTGGAATGTTCGTAGGGGGTGTCCTTAAGGCGTAGTCTGTATTGTTCCCTGGAAAGTTGAATGTGTTCTAAGAACACTCGCAGTGTCCTGAAAAGTTCGCAAATAAACAAAATGGGGGTGTCCTGAGGACACTGTCCGTATTGTTCGTTGTCAAGTTGAAAGTGTTCTAAGAACTATCGCGTTGTTCTGAAATGTTCGTAGGGGGTGTCCTGAAAATGCTGTCTGTATTGTTCGCTGGCAAGTTGAAAGTGTTCTAAGGACACTCATAATGTCCGCGGACATTAAAAGTTTCCATAGACCATATTTGAAATGTTTGACTCTATGGATGTGATATGCTGAGGTGGTTGTTGCCAGGGCATAGAGTCTTGGGTGCATGGCCATTTGGCCATGCACCCAAGACTCTATGCCCTGGCAACAACCACCTCAGCATATCACATTCATATTTGCTTATAACTTTGGGTGAAAAACAAATGTATAAGGAACAAAGGTATTAGATACTATGGATGTGATATGCTGATATGGTTCTCCATATTATTGTATACTTACTGTTTGGTCTAGTAACCGGAGTACATGTATTTCTTGTTAATTTCTGTGATAAAAGAAAATAGCATGTTAGTATTAGTATTTTGTAATGACTTATTACATTGTATTATATTTAGTAGATCACAAATCAGAGTACTGTGCAATTTGCTCAGTTTCTGTATTTGTTGCTTAAATCATTGGGTCTGTGGGAGAAAAAAAAAATCCATGTTGGATTAAAAAAAAAAAAAAACTTTTTCTGTTATGCTACAGTTTATTTGTTTGTTTGTTTTCAGTGTTCACTTGTTGTTTCTGGCTAATGCTTTATACTTTGGCTTGTTGTATTTTTTTGGAGCAGTAACATATTATTATTTTTTTTTTTATATAAAATTTTGGAGCAGTTAGATACCAATTGGCGTATTCTAACTGTGTATTTGTTGGTCTAATTTAGTGGTATTCATTTATCTGATTAGTTGTTGTAGAATCTTTGAGCCATTTGATAGCTTTTGGAGTATTCAAACAGTTTATATTTTTTTAACACAATTTTACTTAGGGTTTAAATACAGTTTAGTTATCAAATTTTGGTTTTAAGAACATCAAATAAGCGTTTGTAAGATTTCTTGGTAATCTCTGCTTTAGAGTAATGGTACTATCATTACATTCAAACCATCCACATTTCTTTTTTTATATATGCAGTGTAGTGCCCTGAATTGGTTGTGGCTCCTGCGTGGTAAATTATACCTATTGTTGTGAAGGTTTTCTTACCAAGTGATATTTGACCATGTGTGAATCCAGTCAGCTTGCAGTTGTTTTTGGTACCATCTGCATTGTAACGTAGAAGCATTAGTATTATGTATTTACTATGTGTTTGTATTACTAACGTGGAGCGATTATCTGAATTGCAGGTAGAGCATAATCTACCATGGTTTTCATTTTGTACAAGTCGCTGAAATGGAATGGATTCACAATTTGGTATTGATATATATATTCAGTGAAAAAACTTTGTTAAAGGGACGTTATAGTTAAGTTGCGCTACTAAAAACCTATGAAATTCAGTGAAAAAACTTTGTTAAAGGGACGTTATGGTTCCATGTAAAACTGAAAAACCCTTGAAATTCGCCAGTTATGGTAAGCTAAGCAACCATAACTCGCGCCACCACCGTGCACTGCTAAGACTAACACCCACGACATCAAAGATGACATCACAAATGTCATTGATGACATCACTGATGACATCACATGTGTATGTACTTTTCATGAAATATGTGTACAAGGGATTCTTATTATAGTGTTGCAAAAAAAGTGTCAAGGATCATTGAAATAAATATCATACCCTAATTAGTGCATTGAACGATGCATTGATATAAATAGCATTCTATTCTGGGGTCCTATCTAGTATACTAAGCTACTCATGCAGAAACATAGCATTGTGTGCAGCGTACAAGATGAAGGTATAATATTTGTAATGTTAATATGTTGAATAATGAAATGATAATTGTTTTCTTAATAGATTTTTGTGTACTGTGAAATATGTAATAAGTAGCTAATAAAACCCATGTATTATATAATTGCATTACTATAGCCAAAACACAAAGAGACAAGAACACATACCAATATGGGTATATACAAGGAAAGTGAAGTTAGCAAAAAAGCACAAGTAGTAGCAGAAACAATTCATAACCTAACTGATTATTTTCATGCAAATAAATGATTGCTGTTTCAAAGCTGCTATTTACCCTATGTATATGTATCACTTGATGTGATTGGACCCTAAGGAAAGTAGTGTGAGTACAATGTATACAAATATGACCATATAAAGGGAAAGCACAGCCATAAAAAAAACAACAGACCTATCAGAAAGTGCTGATAAGTCTATTGATTATCTTTATGCACAAAAAGGATTGCTGTCTTTCAAGCTTGTGTCTTCCCCTATGTATATGTTTCATATGATGTGACTGGACTCTAAGGGAATTACTGTAAGAACCTACTTGAAGGATACGTCTACAAATAAAATACATTTTTTAGTATCTGACTGTTACTGAAGAAAACCATGTGGCCTAGATATGTCAGCAAAAGAAAAAAGAGTGAGCCAGACATGTGATGTCATCAGTGATGACATCAATGACATTTGTGATGTCATCTTTGATATCGTGGGTTTTAGTCTTAGCAGTGCACGGTGGTGGCGTGAGTTATGGTTGCTTAGCTTACCATAACTGGCGAATTTCAAGGGTTTTTCGGTTTTACTTGGAACCATAACGTCCCTTTAACAAAGTTTTTTCACTGAATATATATATATATCCTCTTGTGGTTGTGGTTTTGGATATTGTTCCAATTAAACTTGAATTTCATTGTTCCAATTAAACTTGAATTTTTTTACTAGACATTACCAAGTCTGGTGAGTGCATTCTTGTGGCATGCTTCAGGCTAAGTGTCCATCAAATTGTGTTTGTTTACATAGTCCAGCAACCTATGACATGGGAAAGGCAAGGAGGCTTATGTAAACAAGCAGTGCAGTGTGATGTCAGAGGATTGTGCACACACACAGAGCACATGCATGTGTGTGAGAGGATGACATATATTCAATAACTCCCTGATGTTGGAACTATGGTGCTATCAGTCTGCACTCGCTGTAGGAAATAGCGCACAATATCAGTCACCGTGGTTTGATTGATTTATTTATTTATTTATAGAGCACTTTACACCAAGGAGCTGTACAATGGAACAACAAAGTACAGAGTAATAATAACAAATAACGTTGGGAGCAAACATCACAACTTGAATCATTCAACAAAACAGTGCAAAGAGCAATTAACTGAGAGGGGGGGAAGTGGAGTGGGAATAGGAGTTTTGAGGGGGGGCAGGATAAGGATTGAATGAGTTAATGTTATGTTAAAGGACATTTGTACCGTGCACTATCACCACCGTAGTGGTCCCTTGGCGCTCTGGTGGATCTGAAAAGGGAGAGGGGGCTTGAGTTAGTGGGAGGAAGCAGGAAAAATGCAAGAGAACAGTGATGTGCTGTTGGCGGCCTCAGCCCGGTGGGTCCATTGGCTGGGCCTGGGGTGTTTGTGGCCGGTAGTCGTCGTGTACTGTTGTGCAAGGCTATGTGTGTTTTTGTTTTGTTGTTGCAATGTAGTGAAGTTTGTGCAGTTTGTTGTGCTGTAGGTTTTGGTTGTGTTTGGTTTGGAGTTTGAGAGGTGTATGCAGAAAGGGAAGTTGTTAGTAGGGTTGGTTAGTTTGCATCTCTATCCTGAATTGAAGCGCTCGGCTTGCGTAGTCTCCCCTGTTGCGGCTCTGTCCTGATCTGGGTCTGACTGGCCTACAGGTTCCTTACTCCTCTGGCCCCCACCTCTAACATGCTCTCTCATGGCTCCCCTTATCCTCCATTTAGACTCTAGTGGCCAGTGCATCTGCTAATGACAACCTCTCAGGTATTGGGTGGATTGTCAATGTCTCGATGATTCCACACAAACGTGGTACCTGGCGGTAATTAAATTACGGGGCGGGCGAAAGAGTTGGTGGGATTGTCTGGGTTAGTTGACTCAGTCTCCGTGTGTGCCGCCTGTGTTCCTGTCTATCCGATGCCACCCGTCCAGCTGACGTGGGCTTTACTCTCTCCGGTCAGGGATGTCTGTGTCTTTTCGGTTTAGTTATCCTTTTTACCAGTTTCGTTTTTCAGGTTTAGTCTGTGGTGTTGTAGAGCCAGGTTTTTAGTGATTTCCTAAATTTTAGGTGATCTTCAGTGTTTCTTATTTCCTTTGGGATGTTGTTCCAGGTTTTTGCGGCTAAGTGGTAGAAGGAGGTGCCTCCAAGTTTTTCCTTGAGCTATGGTTTGAGTTCCAGGCGGATTTCGTTGCTCGATCGGAGTGGTCTCGTTGGTTTGTAGACTGTTATTTTCTTTTGAAGGAATTCTGCTCGTTGTCCACTGATTGCCCTGTGCATTATGCACATTGTTTTAAAGGTGATGCGATGTTTAACTGGGAGCCAGTGTAGGGTTTTTAAGGCTGGAGTGATGCGATCTCTTCTGGATAGTTTGAGGAGTAGTCTTGCTGCTGCGTTTTGGATCCGTTGCATTTTCTTCAGGAGGTATTCAGGTATTCCGAGGTAGAGGCTGTTTGCATAGTCTATTTTAGACATGATTAGGGCGACGATAGTGAGTGCTTTGTGCGCGAAGGAGAGGAAAGGTAGAATTCTTCTTGCCGTCCGGAGGAGGAAAAAGAATTTCTTCACTGTTGCATTTATTTGTGGCTCCAGGGTTAGGTTGTTGTCCATTAGGACTCCCAGATTTTTTACTACCTTCGATGGTGTTGGTGCGTTTCCCATTTCCGTAGGCCATGGGATGGTGGTTTCGTTCTCTTGGTCTTTGGATACGATCATGATTTCTGTCTTTCCGGGGTTGATTTTCAGGTTGTTGGCATCCATCCATTCGAAGACTTCTTTTTAGACAGTCGGTAAGGGTTGAATGGTCGGCATCAGTGTCTTTGATTTTGTATATGATCTGAGTGTCATCTGCGTAGTTGTAACATGTAATGTTGTATTTTTTTAAGATTCTGATGAACGGAGTCTGGTAGATGTGAAATATAGAGAGTAGAGAGGGCAGGGGGGGGCTTCAAGGTGGGGAATGGAGGAGGAGGGATTTAAGGGAAGTGCGAAATGAGGTGAGGGTAGTGGAAGAGCGGATTGAGAGGGGGAGTGAGTTCCAGTGCAGAGGAGCAAGAAGTTGGAAGGAGCGGAACCGGGAGGAAGCGCAGGGGGAAGGAGGTACAGTGAGAAGGAAGTGGTCAGCGGAACGAAGGGAGCGAGAGGGGGAGTAGAAGGAGAGAAGGGAGGAGAGATAAGGAGGAGCAAGACCATGGAGGGATTTGAAAACAAGGCAGAGAAAGTGGAATTTTAGTTGTAGGTGGAAAGGTAGCCAGCAAAGGTGAGAGAGCGAGGAGGAGATGGAGTCACGGGAGGTAAGGAGACAAAGGGTACGAATAGCAGAGTGGTATATGGATTTAAGAGGGGCAAGCTGAGATGCGGGTGGTCCGAAGATTAGAGAGGAGCAGTAGAAGATGCGGGAAAAGATGAGAGAGGAGATTAGGAGTTTGGTAGCATTGAATGTGAGGGAGGGACGGATTTTGCGAATATTGTAGAGGTGGTATGGGCAGGAGCGGGAGGTGAGTGAAATGTGTTGTGAGAAGCTGAGCGAGGAGTCAAATAGAATGCCTAGATTGCGAGCATGGGTGGAGATATGGAGACTGGAGGGAGGAAAGTGGATGAAAGGGGGAGGAGAGGGAGGTGGAAGAGTATTGGAGGGGAAGAAAAGGACTTCAATTTTATCAGTGTTAAGAGAGAGAAAGCGGGAGGACATCCAGTTCTTGATGGCTGTGAGACAAGAGGAGAGTTTGAGGTGGAGGTCAGGTGTGAAGGAGGAGACAGAGAGAAAGAGTTGAGTATCGTCCGCATAGAAATGATGGGAGATGCCAAAGGAGGAGATAACAGGGGCAATGAGGGAGGTGTAGAGAGAGAGGAGGAAAGGACCAAGTACAGAGCCTTGAGGAACACTGTAAATAAGAGGGAAGGAAGGAGAGGTCTGGCCTCCCCATGAAACAGCAAAGGAACGGGAGGAGAGGTAAGAAGATAGCCATTTTAGAACAGGGCCTTTGAACCCAAAGGAGGAGAGAGTGTGGAGCAGGAGTAGGTGATCGACAGTGTCAAAAGCTGCAGAGAGATCAAGGTGAATAAGGATAGAGGATTGCTTGGCATGACGAGCAGAGAGGAGCGATTTAAGAATAGAGGTGAGAGCAGTTTGAGTGGAGTGTTTGGGACGGAAGCCAGATTGGAAAGGAGGAAGGAGAGAGGAAGTAGAGACAAAGGAACAAAGTTGAGAGTAGGCAAGGCGTTCAAGGAGTTTAGAAAGGAAAGGCAGAAGAGAGATAGGTCTGTAGTTAGCAGTGAGCAGTGGATCAGCAGAGTGTTTCTTAAGAATAGGAATAATCGTTTCATGTTTCAAAGCAGAGGGAAAGGTAGATGAGGAGAGGCAGGAGTTGAAGAAAGTGGCAAGGTAAGGGATAACAAGAGGGTAGATCTTAGGGATGAGAATGGAGGGGAGAGGGTCAGAGGGGGCGGTCGTGGGTGGGCTTTGGATAGAAGGGAGGAGACATCAGAAGGGGAAACAGATGAGAAGACAGACATAATGGAAGAGGGAGGAGAGGGGGGAGGAGGAGAGAGGGAGTCAGAGAGGGAGTTAATTTTTTGCCTGAGTGTGATGATTTTGGAGGAAAAGAAGTTGGCAAAGTCAGAGGGAGAAAGTGTGGAATTGGATGAGGGATCAGGAGTAGGAGGAGAGAGAAGGCGGGAAAGAGTTTGAAAAATCCGACGAGGATGGGAGGCCTGAGACTGAAGAAGGTTAGAGTAATAGGAGGATTTGGCCGTTGCAAGACAAGAGTTGCAAAGTGAATGGTAAGAGAAGTAAGAGGTTTGATTAGAAAGCGAGGGAGTTTTGAGCCAGAGTCTCTCTAATCGCCTGAGAAGGTGCCGCATAGAGCGGAGATGGGAAGTAAGCCAGGGTTGAGAATGTTTCTGAGTAGGGCGGAAGAGAGAAAGGGGGTAGAGTTGATCTAGGGCAGTGGAGATAGAAGATGAAAGGGAAGAGAGCATCATCGGCAGAGAGTAGTGCAAAGTCTTGGAGTGATGGAAGAGAAGAAGAGCAAGTGTCAGAGAAGAAGGTAGTGCTAAAATCACGCAGGTCACGACGTGAGTAGAATGAAGGGGAGGGATTAGTATTAGTGGAGGGTGAGAGAGGAGAAAGGGAGAACGAGAGTAAGGCATGGTCTGAGAGATAAACAGGAAGAGAAGAGACAGGGGAGGAGGGATAGGAGGAGTTGAAGATGAGGTCAAGAGTGGAACCAGAGGAGTGAGTAGGGGATGATGGAAGGGGGGACAGGAGGTAGGAATCAAGGATGGAGAGGAGGGGAGAAGATTGGGGGGGAGAAGGAAGATGGATATTAAAGTCGCCAAGTACAGTTAGAGGAGAGGGGGAGGGAGAAATAAGTGAGAGGAGGTGATCCAGGTCTTCAAAGAAGGAGGAGAGAGGGCCAGGGGGCCGATAGATGATCAGGAAGGAAATAGGGTGGGGAGAGGAGAAAGACTTGTAGAGGAATTCAAAGGAAGGGAAAGAGAGGAGAGTTGGAGATGAAGAGGAGGAGATGTATTTGGGGTGGCACAGGAGACCGACGCCTCCATCACGGCCAGAGGGGTGGGGGTATGGATGAAAGAGGAAGAAGAGGTCGTTAAGGAAGTGGGGACATAGGTGTTATGAGGGGGAATCCAGGTTTCAGTTAGGCAGAGGAAATGAAGGTTAAGATGAAAGAAAAGATCAAGGGTAGCAGCGGTTTTGTTACAGATGGATCTGGCGTTCCAGAGAGCAGTGTTCATGAGGGCAGCGTGGCTGGCAGTGGGGGAGGGGGTAGAGAAGGTAAGGGCGGTGAGAAAAGGAAGGAGGGTGGCTGGGGGAGTGGGGGAGAGGATAGTGAAGAGGACTAGGCATAAGGAGGAAAGAGGAGAGTAGAAGGGAGAGGAGGAGGGGGAAGGGGGGAAAAGGGGGGAGGGTGAGGTGGAAGGGAGATATGGCGGATCGCATAGGGTCAGGGGGAGCAGGTACTGGGGAGCCACAAGAGTCAGAGGGTGTAGGTTCTCGAGACTGCGGTTGGAGGAGTCCAGGTGCTTGAGGCAGGAAAATGAGGTGGTAATTCTGAATTGTTGCAGGGTGGTCACGGTCCAGTGCTGAAGGATGACCGGCAGGAATCAATAGGGTCAGAGGGAGTAGGCACTCGAGGTAGTGGTTGGAGGAGAACTGGTGCCTGAGGCAAGAAAGTGAGTAGCAGTCTCGGACTGCTGCACCTGGGTGTAAGCAAACAGGCACAGGATGGCCGGACCGCTGTAGATGGTACCAAATGTTGTTCTGTTACAAGGTGGTCACGTGTCCGGTGCAGAGAGATGACCAGCAGGAGCCAAGAGTCATAGGGAGTAGGTACTCAAAGTGATGGCTGGGGGAGACCAGGTGCCTGAGACATGAAAGTGAGTAGCACTTATGGGCTGCTGCACCTGGGCGTAAGCAGATGGGCATAGGTTGGTCAGACCGCTGTGGGTGGTATCAGGGTAGAATGAAGAAAGCTACCACAACACAGGGGCTGTAAATTCACTCGTTGATAAGGTGGCCTGAGGAGGAAAGAAAAGCAATGGAGAAGCAGCGTACAGACCACAGCCGGTGCCGGGTGAGCCGTGGACTGTGGGAGCAGAGTTGGAGCTGGAGAATGGGGCAAGTTGGGACCAGTCTAGCGTGAGGAGGAGCGGAGGAGACGAGGAAGATAAAGATGGTGGGACTCTAATCGCTGTGGTCCATCAAGGACTCAGAGAGCCAGTGGAGCGGTGGAATGATCAGGTGCAGGTGTGGAGGAACATGGAGCCAACTCATTCTCGTCGGAATACAGGATGTGGAAACCAATTGGAGGCTCAGAGAGGCTGCAGTAGTGGATTAAAGATGATGAAGAAGGGCACGTCAAGATGGCGGCTCCTCAGACCGCAGCCAGCCCGCCGGTGCTCAGGGAGCCGAAGGAGGAGCGGAGCAACATGGAGCTGCTGAGGGGACACACAGAGCCACCCTATTTTCACCCGGGTATAGGAAGGGCAAGAGGCAAGTAGATTACCAATTACCACTCAGGAGGTCCTGAAGCTGGTTCCAGGTGTGGCTGCAGGCTCACCAGGGCTCCGCGTAGTGGAAAAGGGGGCCGTTGAGGAGGTGGGAGGGGACTCCGAGTGCCGTCCCGTTTCGGCCCGGACACGGGAGGTGGAGGTCCCAGGGGATCCCGATGACTGATCCAGGCACTGCCGCAGGTTTACCAGGAATGGCGTAGTGAAGGAGGGGGCTAGCAAGGAAGCGGAGCACTTCAGAGCTGCAGAGGGGACGCTCAATGCCGCCCCGTCTCCGCCCGGATATAGGGAGGGCGGAAGACAAATGGAGGCTCCAGGAGTGCCCGACACTTGCTCCACGAATGGCCGCAGGCTCACCAGGACCCCGTGGAGTGGAAAAGGGGGCTGGTGGATGAGCAGAGTGCACCGAAGCCGCTGAGTGGACACACAGAGCTGTCCCGATACTGTCCGGACACAGGAAGGGCGGGAGCCAGATAGATGTCCTGAGAGGTTCCGAAGAAGGTATAATAGAATGTGCCTGAGGTTTTGTATGAATCAAACCCTGGCATTGCTCTGGGAAGCCATTATAGAAAGGGAAAGACCACATGCACTTCAGGCATAATGCTAACCTAAAGCAGCAGTCCAGCCCAAACCTCTATGTCCCATCCTCTCTGTAGCAGAAGCAACCTCAGACATGTTTCAGCCTCATTGGGCACTCAGAAGAAGATCACATGGAAATCAGGCTGGGTCCCACCTGAACAGGTGGAGTCATTGTCGTTAAATAACAGACACTTGCATCCCTTGCAAACCTTATATACCATGAATAGTCAGATTTTGTAAACATTAGAAATTGTTCAATAGTACTTAGCATGAAAGTATGCTTATGTTAAAAAGCCCTACAATATCTGTTTCTTTGTAAACAAACATAAGAATTTGTCTATTATAGACTGACTCGTAAATTTACCTTCACGCTAATTACTATCGAACAATTTCTAATGTATATAACATCTGACTGTATTTACAGTATATACAGTATATAAAGTGTGCAAGGGACGCGAGCGTCTGTTACTCAAGGACACTTTCTTCACTTGATTTATATTGGTAACTCCTGTGCCAGAGTTATATTTTTCTCCCTTGCACACGATACCTGCCTCAATACTATTGAATCTGCTGAAACTACCCACAGTAATAGGTGTGCACCTCGCACCTACACTGTTTGCATAATTTGTTTCCCCACCTGAACAGGGGCGGTCCAGCCCAATCCGCTAGGTCACATTCCTGCTGCACTAGACAACAAGCAACACCAGGCATGTTTCAGCTTCGTTGGGATCTTCGGTGAGGGGCAGCTTGGGTCGCTAGGCGCAGAAAGTTCGCGACCCACCTCTGGGCATTCCCGTCCCACTACGATTGACTTAGGCAAAACAAAAAACACTGAATGAACTCAGGCATTTTCTCTTGGTAAACATGCAGCCTTTTGTTTAACCAAGTGGTTTTGAAACGTTCTTATGGCGAGACTCCCTTCAGTAAAAATGTTTTTGCCGAGCCCCCCCTTGAGTAATAATATTGCTGCCAAGCCCCCCCCAGATGTGATTTCTGCTTATATTTGCTTTTAAAATCAGCCACTGTACTCCCTTTTGGAAGAGCCTCGCGCCCCCCTTGGCCAGCCTTTGGGTCCCCCTTCCAGGGAGCCAGACCCACAGTTTGAAGACCAATGGACTTTAACCTGAAAGGGGGACTTTTTGCGTGAGTGATCAATTCGGTCACTCCCAAAATAGCCTGCAAATGGACAGGGAAGTGGCACAATGCAAAGAAATATGTTTTTTGCTGAACCATATTTTCCTAGCAAAGCAGCCCCCCAGCTACTCTTGACCTTTGGAGCAGGCGCGGGCAAAACGTTTGTGTTCTGCCTGCATAGCAGCGCAGGAAAAATGGTCACTATTGAAACAGTGCTGGTGTAGGTACCATGGGAAGGTACCATACAACAGTGCCTTGCGCTGTTAAGGCCTATATAGGGGTGCTGTGACAGGATTTGTGTTCTGAAGGCAGAGGGTGCTGCAGGGGAAATGTGCTACGTTGTGGCTGGGGGTAGGCCTCAGCAGAGTATCGACTCTGGTGGTGTTGAGGGATGAAAAGTGGGCCTCGTGGGTTGGTGCGACGAGTGCTGGAGAGGGCGTTTCACTGGGTTTTGGTTGCGCATAGGGACTAGAGGCTGCCTCAGGTTGATATGTGAATGTGGGAAAGGATTTGCCAGGGTTTGTTCCTCGAGGGGTGTGATTTTGGTTAACACGCGAGCTGCTGTGCCCTTCTGGGCACACATCCCTGGCACCAGACTGACATTAATGAGTGCATGTATTTACTCCTGTGCGTAAGAAAAATGGGCGCTCTGGAAAAAAAAAGTCTGTAGTGCTCAGTTATGTCTCATTCCCTCAAGTCCACGGATTGTAACAGCAAATCGAGTGTTACTAGATCCCCATGGCGCAGGGAATAGAGGGACTGTAAACACCAGCCTCTCAGTGAAAAAAAAAGGTTGTCCAACTCCTGGCCTCGAGGGACGGGAACCTGAAGGGTTTTGAGGATACCCCTAATTAATATTCATGAGCAAAATGTGCATACATTTAGAATCATTGTATGCAATCTATCTCATGAATATTAATGAGAAGCATCCTGAAAATCCGACATGGATCCAACTCTCAAGGCCTGGAGTTGCACAACTTCCACTAGCAATTCCTAGTGATTTTTCAGCGTTATTCCTCAACTGCGATTCTCAAAGCCATACAAAACATCAGACTACATAGGGCACGAAGGTCATATTTTGTCTTTCATTCGGAAACAACCACAACTGGAGAAACAAATGGCTGAGGTAATATTAGTTTGTAAGGGACAAAGCAATGACCGCATTCATTTGCATGGAAACTTTTAGAAGAGGGAGGACAATGTGAAATGGAGCAATCCGTATTGTGCGTGGCTGTTTCTTTTATTTAAGGCCCGTGACTAATGCTTTTTGCAGAACGCAGAGCCCTGATGCTGTGAGCATTTCTTAACCTCATGTTAAATGCTACCCATTGTGCAATTTATTTTTGCAAAACTCATCTACCGTGCAAACGCTTGTGTGGTTGGCCTAGTCTTGCCTAGTCTTGCCTGAAAGAGTGAAAAAACATATTCCAGAAGGGTCAACAAAATATCCAGAGGCGGTCCCCAGCTGACCGATTCCTACGGGACCTCATTTCTGAGATCTTGTCTGACAATTTCTAAGCCTCTCTCCTGGAGCAGTGCCTTCCTTCAGGGTATCAAGCAGGAATGAAACCCCCTACTTATTTTGCTTATGCATGCACGCACTTGTGGCCCTCAGCTTTTAGGCTCATTTTGTCTCTGATATGTTCATTTTCAGCCCTTCCGGCACAATGAGAAATGAGTGATAATTGGAAGTAGGCGCGTGGAAAAAAAAAAATTAAATAAAAGTTGTTTTTGTCGGCGAGGTCCAATGTTTGTGTGAGCGCAAATTATTTAGCAAAATTCACCATAGAGCCGATAACCTTAAAGAGATATCAAATTGAAAAAAACCGGTTAATTTGTTAACCATGAATGAATACATGAAAACATTTTATACTGAATCATAATTTACGATGTACTTTTTCATTTCACCTTCCACGATGTTCGTTTCTTTCTCTATTGCCTCACATTCTCCATTCAGGTGCAATGAGTACAATTCTGATTCAATAACTAATGCTATATTTATCAATCCAAATTTATCACAAAATGAAGTGACGTGGATATTGCTGTTTTGAGTATTTCTTTCGCAAATACCATTAGGATTCTCACATCTGAGTTGTGCAACCTCAAAATGTGTCTGCTCTTTAGCTGGGGTGTACTAATATGCTAGATGAGTGTTAGGCATGGTAAGACTAAAGTGAGTGACATATTAGACTACAGGAAAATAATGTGTCTACCTTTTGTTCCAGCCGAGGCCTTATCTGAAGTCATGAGGTTAATGTCAGTTGCATGTGTGATTGACAGCGTGAAAGCTCGATGTTCATGCAATTGTGGCCCATACACTACATTTCTGGCTGATGCAGTATAGGTGTGATGAAATGACTTCTGCTCTGCAGGAATACAGGGATGGGTAGTGGGTTCTAAATGCCTACTCGGCCTTACACTAATACTAAACCAGCAGCAATCTCAATCATAAAGGTGAAACAGGCACTGCACGAATGCTCTACCGGTTTCATCTCTTAGTCTAGTGCGGGGGAGAACAAGCTATGCTCTTCCAAAGGGGTTTGAGGCATCCAAAACAGCAAAAGTTCTGTGGTACCAAAATAAAATAAATGCCCATTTAGGAGTCTTTAAATGAAGCAAAAATGCACATATGCTAATAAAACTACAAATATCTCTCCCCTGTAAAGGAATGCACAGAATATGCAAGCTTATGAATTGAAGGGGTACTCTGGTTCTGAAGTCAGGGGTAGGTAGGCAATGGTCCCTGCATCATCGTCCTTTTTGCACAGACTTGCATAATAGCCTGGCAGTTAAGGTGTTAAAGTAGCAGTAGTGTAACGCAGTGCTGGGCGACACTGAACGTGGTGGGGATGCAGTACATCCCACTATGAATGCAAATATGCAGATACTGAAGCGCATTACAAGTACGTAATGTGAAATTGAAAAATTGCAAGAGCCACATATGGTTGGTGTAACATCCAAAAAGACAACGCTATCAAACGATTGGTCATCTAAATACAAGGCTACGAGACTTTACGCTCAATAGAACAGGTGATCAAGTTCATATTACATAAATATTGGAAAACAAATGTATATCTTTTGTTCTATGTATGCAATTTTTTATGGATAACTAAATATTGTAAAAGGAACCAATTATTTAGTCACATTCCAAGGACAACATTCCTTATTATATTTTTGTCAGTCTTACTTTTGCGGGTAATAACGCTTTTGGACTATCTTTGAGCAAGACTAAGACTGAAAATGAGTCCTTTAATCATTTTCGAGATGAAGATCCAAGACGAAAACTGAGTTATAGTCCAGTTATATTTCAGAAGATTTATTGACCCTATTCAAAAAGGACCTAAACTGAGTATTGGTCTGACAATAATATATGGTTATCAATATAAATGATGTTACATGTTGTCATTATGTTTTTGCTAGATAAACATTCTGTATTAATACAACTTTTTGTATTGAAAATTTGACGAGTTTGATTTTCATTTCTGTTATTAACTGACAGGCACTACAACATTTCACAATGAATGTAACACATATGTTTTGAACAATGTATGAGTATGTATTACTAGTGTCTTGGGCAATATATGAGTTAACTCTTCAACTATTTCGATTTCAACCATTAATTATTATGTTAATGTCCATTCACCATATTTCATGCCATTCATGGGTGCTACAATTTGACCAGGCATCTTTTCTTTTCAACTGTGGTAACATAACAAAGTGCAAACATCATTTGCCAGGTGTTGCCATCCACTATGGAACTGCCTGAAAAATGCCTATGCCAACGCTGATTTTTCAGCAAAGCAACTTCCGTGCCCTGCAACACATTGTATCCATTTTAAGGATCCCATTATTAGTTTTAACGATCAGATGGATTTAGTGGTTACACTAAAGGAGTTCTGTGTGCCTGATGATAAACAAGATCACATAGTTCTCTAGCAGAGGTACCCAACCTGACACACCAATGATTTCTTTGTGCATGATATTGCATTTATTTATTTTTCGCCTGTGCACCCACCGGATAGAACTCTGTTATAAAATGAAGAAGTCTGTCCAGTGGTTTCAGTGGCTAAGTGCCTGTCTGGCATCTCCCTCTTTTTTAATGTACTATTTTCATTCATCTTCCTGATCAGCAATTATTTATTGATTGGCCATATCTGTTATTCCCCTGACACCTCTAGGGCCCAGACACAAGATAACATCAGGAAGAAAGGCAATCCAATGAATAATAAGCCTTCTTATCTTTAAAATGTTTGCAATCAGCCTCATCATCAGATACATCACATGCTGCAGGAGGTTGTTCGCCTAAAGATTACTCCGAAGTTGCCACATGCTTAGCTTCTTGCCCCTATGTTTTTTCTGAAAAATTGAAAATCCCTCTTCTGTGACAATAAAATTATTTGGCCAGGGGCACCCGGAAAATAGTCAGGTTTTTCTAATTTAGTTCAGAACCACTTCCTCCGCCACAAAGCAGCTTTCCGTTTGTGGTTTAGCCTGATGTTTGGCAGAAATGACAACTCACTTTAACAATTAATGGTCCTTTCAATATTTCAATAGACTATGTCTTGCCTAAATTGAAGAAGGCTTACCTTGATCCTTTGCAACGAGTGTCAGGCAGATAATGTCACCCTTGTCTTCAGCTACAGCTGCAGGAGAAGCATGCACTAATGGTCCCCCATTATCCTCAGGCTCACTGCAAAAAAAGATTAGGCAGGATTAATTCTGCTAGTCCCGAGATCAAGAGGGTAGTGATAGAGGCAGCAACACTAGGTCCAAGCTGCAAGATAGAAAATACAAAAGTAACACCTTGTTTCAATATGTGTTGGTATAATCTCACTAATTTGTTTTCTGTTGCCTTCTCTCACCCACCAGCCTACACCATATTTTGATGTACATTGATCTGTCCCTGAAAATATGGGTACAGGTAAACCTGGGCCAAATTATCCGTCCCAATCTTGAATCACCTGCATTTTTCCTGTATTCAGGATCCACCAAAATTCCGGAACTTTTAAGAGGTTTGCTTAAAGGAGTTTGGGTAAGCACATTTTCAGGAGCTCTTACACAGTCACCTGCAATCTTTCACAGAGGGTGTGGGGTGGCGTGGTCTGTTCTATGTGCCTGTTTGAGAGCTGGATCCTTTTACTCTCTTTTCTAGATAGGGCATTTTGGATTTTGTATGAAAACATCATTGGATGTTGTGCATTTAATATATTTACAGGACTAGATGGAACCTTCTTAAGGTGTTGGTTACTGTTTGACACGTAGATCATTTTAATTGCAATTTTAGGTAGGATCTTTTGGATTTTTATTTTAAAAAGTCATTGTATTTTGTGAATTTAATACATTTTCAAGGGGCAACAGAAAGAAGGAAACATTTCAAATGAAACCTTAGGTTATAGGAGGGATTCAGGCACCTCATCAATTTACTTTGCATATTTGCACTGGGGCAGCTTGATTGAACATGCACTCACATAAAAAACGGTGGAATTATATTTTTATTTGCCACAGTTCTGAGTGAATAAAATAAATGTGGGTGTGCTGGAAATATTGTTGGAATTAGTGTTCACATGTGGTGGGCATTAGTGGCAGGTTGCTTGGCTGTGTGACACAACACACCACCTGCTTGAGCAGTAAGACAGACAAGGAATTTTCACTGAGCCTCCTGAATTGAAGGGGTACACTTAGACACATGCAATGGATTTGGTTTGAGGGAGCATAAATAAATGTGGAGATGCTGGAAGAATTGGTGGAGGTGTTGATCACTAGTGGTGGGCTTTAATGGTATGTCTGTTGGATATGTGAGGCAATACACCACCTGCTTGCACATTAGGATGGAGGAGGAATATGTGCTAGACAAGCTGATTGAATGGACACATTCCACATAAGCATTTGAATTTGTGTCCTGGTTGGAAACGGAACATTTACAAATTTCCAATAACACACTCAGTCCCAAAGAAAATAAATCATGCTGACCCTCATAAAAATGTCTAACTTTCTGCAATAGCTACTGTGGATCAGACCTGCCTCGCCTTCCTACAGCCAAACCGAACCTATAAAAGAAATAGGTAGTTGTTGGTTCTCTTTGTAGTTTTCCAAACTAGTTTTCTGCCTATGAACTCACCCGAATACACAAACGAATACAAAAATCCGACGTTGCTATGACACTCTCAGCTGGGCCCACACGTGAGTCTCGATTCAGGCTCCACAAAGTCGTCCGAACTCGGTAGAGAAATGTGGACATTCCAAATCAAGTTTTCGATAGGCTTCTGCAGATTCACTTGAATCTGGTAATTGAGCCTGCAGGGATATGCATGGGGGCGATTTGAGGAGATTCATATAGGGTTAAGTACAGGTTGTGTCCAGCAACCTATCCAGATAAGTATTCTACATTAATTAATTATTTGACTGTGCTTTAGATGATGGACTATGCTTGTTCCTTCTTAGTGGGATAATTAAACTCCACATTAAGGCCCTGATTCATGGAATCATTTTTGTGTAAACCATTTCTGCCCGCAAATCCACATTCATCAAACAGGGATTTGCGGGCAGAACGGCAAGCAAATCTCTGTTTTCCACGCAAATAATTCCATGAATCTGGGTGTAAGTCACAAACACCTAATGAGAGTTCAATTATTAGTTCCAGACTAAGTTCCAAATCACTGATAATTCATGCTGTACAGATGTTACACACAGCTCCACCCACATTCTTTGTTCATGTTTAAGAAATATGTGCATTCATTAAAACGTCTCTCTGTTGCAATGAGGCCTTATTCTCAAATTGCTTCTATGAAACGTAGGCTTATTTTCATATTTAAATGTAATCCTTCTCTTCCTTTCCAAAATGAACAATCTGCTTATTCTCCAACTACAACCCAAATGCCTCTCCATCATGTAATGCTAAAACAAATTGCAGTGTTCTCTTCTGACTAAAATGGAATGCTTCTCAAATCCGGACTGATAAAATGCATTTCACACTTCTTTTGTGAGTCAAGTTAAAGTCTTAGTTGTGGGTTTCTATACTTTGTTCAATTATTATAATTAGCACTGGCATCTCACATACCTTGTGGTTGATGTGAGGAATCTGCTCATCCCTCAATGGAGTCTCCTCATCATAGTTTCTTGATGAAGAGAAACAAGCAGATGGACATGTCTATGTATAGCTGCATTTGACAGTGAAATATGGCCGAAATAGCCATGTCTGGCCATGAAACATGTACATTCACAAACTCTGTTTTATGAAGAGTTATTCTAGTTAATTGAGCCCCTTGTGCTGGTGTTGGGAGTTGCTACTGCCAATTCCTGCTGAAGGGGGTTAAGGCTCCATTTTGGTATTCCAGACCCACACTAACGTTGCCCATGCTGTTCCCAGTCCCCTGCCCCCTGTCCTGTCAAGCTACCTTGACTGGGGTTGGAACTCACATGAGGTGAGAAACATTGACTGAAGTCATCACCTAGTTGGGTTTGCACTCTTGAGCATGTTGGGATACTGGGAAATCATGATAACCCTCTCTGTTTAGCTAATGCCCTCAGCATCTCACAAGTCTTTGGGAGACAACTTTGTAATTGTTTGTTACAATCCTTAAGTGTCATCCCTTAAATCAAAGCTTCTGCCCTCGATATTGGACAGAAACTACATTTGTTTCGATATAGGATGACATCATATGGCATTTGGACAAGGGTCAGGAGATAACTACCTATACGGTCATTCTTGGGTTAATCCACGTTTTAGACATGGTGAACTAATACATTCTACTCACTCGTCTAACTGCACTTGGCAGGGGTCAAGTTCTGAACTGGAATGAAAAATTGACATGTCAGGTCCCCCAGGGGAGGTTTTCCCAAATGTCGCCGAATAAACACATGACAACGTTTTTTCTCTGAATTTCAAAATGTTTTATTAGAGCAGCTTTTCTTTTCATAACACATTTTATTACATTTTGCAATACATAATATGACTTGAAAACATAAGTCGGAATGAAACAAAACATATCTATAACTTGGTTGCAGGAGTTATGCTCAGTCAGATGTCTCTCTAGCAGTGCCATAGCACTAGTTTAGTAGTATTCCATCTTTTCCTACAAGTTCCCATTTGCTTCACATGTTAACACATGTTGGGGTTCTATAGGATCTCTCCTCCCATCACAAGCAGTAGTTCATATCGGCTCTAAACTTGGCTTTAAGCCTATGGGCCAAAGTAACTCCAATGTTGTTCCATGGGGAAATTAAACTTGTAAGCTAGAGGTTGTGTATATTTGTCTTCCCACTTACAAATAAAAAAATAATTTTAATATGTATTACAACCGCAACAAAAAATAATAACACAGGCAAATTCACAAAACAATAATGGAAACACAACAACATCATACATGTAGTTTAACCAACAACTACAAAGAATATACAACTTGCCTCAATACAACAGTTATTAAGAATTAAGAGAAAATAAATTCAGTGTAATCAGATTATGTACAGACATGAACAGATATCTTCTTTACATATTTACATATTCTTTAGTTGCTGATTCTGATTCCTGCAGACATTAAAAAGACATCATCCAAAAAACACAGAAAACTACCATAACACTATAAACAGACCTTATGAATTATTGTATAGGGTCACAAAGAGCTGTTTTGCAAAAAAACATTGTAAAACGTTATCCTGCCTGTTACTAACTGCAGCAATTACAACAGTGCACTGCTTAGACAAAAACACCCGCAGTGACCTATCTGCAACATCCAGTAACGTCCAATGGCTCAAGTTATAAACCCAAGCAAAGCAAGGACCTTAACAGTGGGTCCTAGGGATGTTACCAGCTTTTACAGAGCATCACCCAGAGGTCGAAGTGGGCGGGAGCGGTCGGGAGCGGTGCTCCTATACTTTTTATGTTTCAGTTTCACCGTTCCTATACTTTTATTTTTAAAAAATAACATTCCTGAACGGTTTACTTTTAAAATAAAAGTGTAGGAAGAAGTTGAAGCTTGCACTTCAGTGCACTGCACTGAACATTCCCTTAAACAATAGGTGTGTTTGTTTGGGGGTTTGGGCTGTGTGTGGGAGGGGCGCAGCGATGGGGTTTGTGGGGAGTGGGGCAGACCGGCAGGGAACATAGCTCCACTACTTTTCGTACACTTCGACCTCTGGCATCACCAGGGTGTTCTTGCTGTTAGTACCCTAGAGCTGTGCCGAAAGCTGCTACCACTTAGTTATTTTTCTTTGTGTGTTACACTGCCACCCACAGTGTGCATGCAGATCACAATTGAGCTGATTGAGTTGGCCATGGAAGTGGAAGTTAATCTCTGTGCTGACCTCTTTTTTTCATTTCCGTGATCAGCTGAAGGGCGAGTGCAGAGAAGTGAAAGGCCAAACACGACAGAAAAAAGGTAAATGTGTCCAGCCAGAAGGCATATTAAAAGATGTAGGTGGAAGGAGCTGATTGCGGGAGTGGTGAGAGCACTGGGATATCACAAGGCAGTGGGAAGCAGATGGAAAGATGGCAGCTTGCTCAGGATGCAGACTTATATCATAGAGTTCAGCCGACGATCCATGCCACCTGATTGGCTGTCATGCGCAAATGCAGGTGCTAATGAAATGTATCATCTAAAACGTGCACATAGACAAACATCCACAAACAAATTCCCCAATGATTAAAAAAATATATGAATAATAAAACATTTCATGAAATTACTTTTCACCTTAAACATAAACCTGATATGCTTTCCCAATAATCTCTTTTTTGTAAACCCTCCAGCACCTCCTTCTTTGTTTTAGTTACAAATAGTTTAAAACACATATTCACCATGGTCACATTGAGGCCTTCAAATCACGTCCTTTGGATGCGATGATCTTCAGACAAAGCATAACATGATTGCGGTTGTCATGCCACAACGAGACCCATCCAGCATCACTGTAATGCAAAAAGTACACCATTTTCCCACTTCTATGTTTAGAAATCCCATTAAAAACGTCCCAAAGTAAAAACAGAGTCGTCAAAATAAAGAGGTTAAAATAGACTCTCTGCTGTTGTACATCTTGCAGATGAGTTTATTTGTGTATTAATCACATGTATTTCTTGAGCAAATCTTGCATATTCTTGACACATCTTCCACTTGCTCCGCAAAAAAGGTTTTGCAAATCTGGCCATCAGTGTTTTCTTGAGCAGCTGTAAATCTCTTTTTATATACTGTCAAGAAGCCAAGTGGATTAAACAGAAGGCACAATTCATGGATTGTGTTTATTTGGGACAAAATACAATGTTGCACAAATAGTTATGTTATGTTATGTTTCATTCTCATAAAGTGAGTATATGTCTGCTTTGTAGCACCAGAGGTACCTTGGTGCTACAACGCAGACACAATGAACTAGGACTTCTGAAAAAAAGGCTAAAAAGAATTCAAAGCAAACATTTCTTTAGGGGGGTCTAAACTCTAAATGATTGACTGTGGATCTTACAAATCGGGTTTGTAGTTCCAGAGCTTTGCTGCAGCTATGGAAAAGGCTCAACCCCAGCTCTCAATCTAAAGTGAGTAACTTGTACCAGGCATTTATTTTGAGAGCGAAGACACCTTCCTGGAGCATAATGCAGAAATGTAGCCTGCAGATACTCTGCACGTTGCCCATACAAGGCCCGATGAATGAGACAGAGTGACTTAAAGGCAATCTGTTTCTCCACAGGAAGCCAATGAAGCTGACAAAGAGCCAGGGTAATATGGCACCCAAAAGGGGAACCAGTGGCAACCCTGGCTGACATATTTTGCAAGAGTTTTAAACTACGCAACATGTAATGTCCCAGTGTCACCGGGAAGTCAGGTGCTGTATTCAGTGTTATGGGGTTGGTGGCAACCCGCCGGTCGCACCAGTGGGTTACCGCCAATCTCATAATGAAGCCCATTGTCTGACTAAACCTTGGTCCAGCTTCGTCCTGAAAGAGAGTAATCAAATCCAACCAAGAGATAGCAACAATAGCCACAAATGATCCCAGCCGCCAAGATATTTAAAAAAAATGATTTAATTGATACATACTATCCAAACATAAATACTGCTTTGGAAAACATGTGACTGTATGACATAGCCCAAAACTACTCCTACAAAAAACAGTGTCACACTAGATGAGACAACTGGAAAATGTTCAGTCTCAACTTGTGAAGGAAGCCTAGTGAAACTTACCAAACCCAGCCTAATGAATCATATAAAGTTATCATTTAAATCTCTGCAACATAGAGAACTTTATTAGGTGGCCCTACAGCATTTTTTTCAATGTTTGAGAAAAGAAGCAGCATTATTAGGTGGCTGTGACTCTTTTGAAGCTGAATTCAAAGCAAATGAAAGCAGTGTAACAAATGTCAGTTTCAAACAATATAAAGAAATGTTAGACAATGAACACCGACAAGAGTATGACATTCAAGCTAAACTAGATAAAGACACTCCTGAGGGCAGTTAACCTTCCCTTAAAGGGAAGCCAAGAACCACTTGGAGAACCACTCATTTTAAATGAAGCAGGAATAGCCATGACTGAGGTAGAAAATACTATGTATCAATCTAAACAATCTGAAGACGATTTGTAAGGGCTGGAACACAGCGAAATGATGAAAAACTCAGCATTTATCTAGAAGTCATTGAAGAAAACGAAATGGTTTTACACAGGAAATTAAAACTTGTACCGGTAAAGATCATAAACCTCTGCTCCTGTATATCAGTGGTGAAACTGGTTCTGGTAAAACATTCTTAATTAAAATAATCAACACATTTCTACAAAAAACTCAACAAACAACAACCTTTTGCCTGTTTTAACAGCCGCCACTTGTTTAGCTGCCCACAACATAAGAGGTGTAACTTTACACTGACTACTGCTCCTTCCAGTACAACACCAAAACAAATTATAATAATAGAAATTATCAGCAGATGCTGCTACTGAAGTACACAGAAATCTGAAACAAATGAAAGTGCGAAGTAAGCATGGTTTCCAACCTCATGTTGGCTTTAATTCCCCTCAGAATGAAAGAAGTCCTAAAAACCGACTATGAAGAACTGTTTGGAGGAAAACACTTTATTGTGTTTGGAGAACTCCTACAGTTAACAAGGTAAAAAGGTCAACCTATTTTCAAAACATTTGGACACAAACAAGAAATGTAAATCTGTGGCAACATTTTCACTACAGAGAACTAGCTCAAAACATGTGTCAGTCTGCAGACCTCACCTATGCTAACATTTTAAAAAGCATTAGAACTGGTCTGCCTACTAAGGATGCAAAATCCATCTTAAATAGTAGACTAATCCATGAGCTATATGGGCAAACACATCTGCTCCTCGTGTCATGGAACAATTAACTCAACAACATATGAAATGCATGGTCCTTAATGCCAACCTTTGCAAGCTGTACTCAATTCAACAAAACAATGTTAAAAAATTAAATGCAACCCATACTGTATATCAGCTGCACAGACAAACTAGCTGTGCACTCCCTATGTCTCAACAAGCAACAGCATGATTAAGTAGCTTAGAAAAATCTATCTCCACCAACACAGCTGGATTGGAAAAAAAAATAACATTGTGTCTAAATTGCAGAGTAATTCTAAAACATAACCTTGACATAGAACACGGTTTGTTAATAGAGCAATTGGTACAGTTGTTGAATTCCAAACATATCCACATGACAACATTCAGTTTGTCAGTTTGTCAGCATCCACTTTGTCAAACTTGTAGAAGTTAAAAAATGTGGCTGCACTATAGCATGTTTCCTTCTTTTCATAGACATGTACATTCACATAGAACAATTCTCTCTGTCTCTCTCTGTCTCTTGCATATGCTGTCACAATTCACAAATTGGAAGGTCTAACCATAGATCACGCATTGATTGACATTGGCAGCACAGTCTTTAAAGAAGGTATGAGTTATGTAATACTTTCACGTCTTCGTACACTCACTGGTCTATTCCTAGTTAACTTTGATGCAAACAAAGTCAACGCTGACATTCCTTGCATCCTATAATACAACAGGCTATGTGGACTGTACACCCCCCATCTAGATATGTACCCTGTATTTCAAAAAAGAAAGCCTTTATAAAGAAAACTAATACAAACAGAACCTATAACAGATCTCCCAACAACAACTCTAAAGAAACAATGACTAACTGCTTCTCCATCAAATAATACAACCACAAAACAGTCTACTACAAACTCAACTGCAGGTCCATAAGAAGACAAAGAGACAAATAGCTCTTCTCCAAAAAATCTGCAGACCCATCAAATGACGCAGAGAAACAACTCTCTGGTCCATTTAAATTCAGCAACACAAGTGGAGTAAATTGATATGCAAACATAACAATCAATCTTCTATTCCGATTGCCACCGATTGTGAGCTCGGACCAGTTGTGTTTACAAATGCTCATCCTTCAAAGAAATGTCACAAATAATCCTGACAGCACTTACAGTGTCTCAGGTATAAGGCAAGAATTGGATTTATGTGTAGGAACGGTAACATTTACCATAAACACACAGGAAGATCCTCAAGAATTCTTTGTGTACTTACTACAAGTACTGGAAACCAAAAACATCCCTATAAATGAAATCTACCAGATGGAAACATACATACACTCTCTGCAACCATGTTTCACAAGAGTATATCCCTAATGAATGATTTGTATATGTGTCCATACCAAATTGTGAATCCATTCAATCTCACCATTTCTGCGGAATGAAAATCATAGCATATTATGCCCTTTTTGCAATTCAGACAATCGTTACAGCATACAAACTCATATAGCCAATATGTGATACTAATGCTTCTAAGGTACAATGTAGATGGTACTAAAAATAACTGTATACTCACTAGCTTCACACACAGCCAACTATCTCTTGTCAAGAAAACCTTTACAACAGTGGGCATAATCTACCACACTGGTGCTACAACCACTTCAGGCCACAACACCTCCATCACTCCAAAACATAGGCTGCCATCAAATCTAACAAATGCCTACTTAATATTCCTTCAACTGAAATGTACTCACTAAACTGTAGCACAATCAACAGTTCAAACATGTCAACAGGAATCCAACTACATCCATAATACTACAATAGTGTTTTTAAAAGTCAAGATAGTTAAAATATGCCAACAGGTATCTAACTACTTCAAAAATACCCTTGATTGCAATACACTTCAAATACGCCATCACAATTCTTTTTACTACAAAACATCTTCTTAAGTCTAATAAAATTAAAATATGCCAGCAGGTATTTAACTCCTTTAAACATTCCCTTAATCACAACATACTTCAAACAAACATACTATCGCACACTCACAAAATTATAATAGATTTGTTTTAATCCGCAATGGATTTTTTTCCCAATGACACAATGAATATTTAATGTCAATACAACAACAGTGTATGATACACTAATGTTTTATCAAACATAGTACATTGAATGTACTGTTTATGAGGCTCAAAAAATTAAATGTATATATAAAAGTATATGCAATTAGAGGTTTTCAACTATCCTGCTTAACAAATTATACTGTTTTGTTTCACTGGAAAAGAACCAGAGATTCCAGCATTAATACTGTATACAACTTAGTAAAAACACCAAGTAAAAGCAAATACATATTCATAAGCACTATCCTCAATTGTACCACACTCATAAATACCATATACAGTTCAATTATATTATTCCACCATATAACAAATACTGTATACTCCCCTACATTAGATATAGTTATTATATCCGTATTACTAAAGTGTGTGTGGCCTGTAGCAATGCCTCCACGAATGTCGCCACTGGCCACACCCTCCACAATATAATTATACCATATAACAAGTATGTACAATACACCTTCAAATAACAAAATTCACCCAGAAGCTCCTGCAATTGAAATAATGTCTGCAGACACCAAAATTGACTGTGGATTCGATGGCATTGGCAAACCCTTTTTTCACCTATAAAAAAACTCCATATCCTCTTTACTCCACTCCCCTACCCTGTCCATGCCCTTTCCTAGCCATCAAATAACCCCAAATGCGTTTTCCAAATTGTTCGTCCACAATCCTATCCTCGTATTACCACGTAGTCCGTGGACTACCACGGTACCCACAGACCCACTTTTTTCACCTTTAAAAACAGCAACATTTTATCTTTATTCTACTCTCCCACCCTTTCCAGGCCCTCTTTTGGCCACCAAATAACCCCAAGAGTGTTTTCCAGATATTTTCCTCACCATGCTATCTTCGGACACTGGCCGCTGTCCACAGGTCCAACATGGCGACCATTCTGAAAAATATGACACACCTCATGGTTTTCACCATCCAATCTGCAGACATCACAACGGACACTGATTGGCCCAGGCAGGTGTCCGCAGACCGAATGGGGAAGTGAGTCTGAGGACCGGACCCAGGTATCACTAATTTATTTGGACCTATGTTTTGGTCGTTTTATTAAAAACTACTGGACGGATTTACACCAAATTCACAAAAGCATGCTTTCGGGACTAAGCCATGCTCCTGGCACAGATTTGGTGAAAATCTGTCCAGCGGTTTGGGCTATAGGTGTGAGCAAATATATTTTTCCATTGCGTCTATGAGGATTTCCACAAATTGTGGGACCCCCAAATAACTTTGCTGCCCCTTGATGAAACAGCACTTTGAAAAATCATTTTGAAGGGGCCAAACATTGCAAAACAAGTGTATGCCCCCTCAGAATGATCGTGCACTATGAGCTCAGATTGAACTCTAAGGAAAGTACTTTAATAACATTTAAAAAGTTTAATGTGTAGATATATAGCACATTTTACATTTTAGAAATTCTCATTGTCAGTAAAAAACTAAAACCTAGCGTTATCATGTCAGTAAACAAAAGCAAGCGGCCCAGACATGTGATGTCATCAATGACATTTGTGTTGTCATCTTTCATGTCCTGGGTGTTAGTTTTAGCAGTGCATGATGGTGGCACGAGTTATGGTTGCTTGGTTTACCATACCTGATGAATTTCTGGGGGGTTTTGGCTTTACTTGTAACTTTACCATCCCTTCAACAACGTTTTTTCAGTGAATTTCATAGGTTTTTATTAGTGCAACTTAACCATAACATCCCTTTAACAAAATGTTTTCAGTGAATTTCATGGGTTTTTACCAGTGCATGCTAATTTGCCTGCAATTTACTATATCATACTTACCCCAATATAGCAACATTTCTGTCCAATTTACAAAGTTTCACCTTAAACCTCTGCCATTCTACACCTTTTAGCATAATTTTGAACACTTCTATACACTTTTTGCAACTTCTGCCAGAGTTTTTGTTTTCGTCGACATCCGCGAACATCTGACATCATCGCAGACTATCCGGGCAGTGTTACGTGAGCAAGTGCTTGCGCACTGCATGATGACGTGTTCCTTAACACGTCTGCACTACGTGAAATGGTCCATGCTTCGCAAACAGTTCAGAACTGCACTTTTCAGCTCATCTTGGAACTTTGAAGTTCAAAATGTACCCTTGCACAGCTCCTACACCTGTTCTTACTCATTATCCATTAACAATCAAGCACACAGCACATACTTGGAAGAATATTAGCAAAACTGCTATTTATCTTGCAAATGGCATCAGCAATTGCCATCCCTCCTCCCCAAGAGCCACCACCACCACCTGTTAGAGCTGGACAGTACTCCTATGCAACCTCCTCCATGCGCCGCCACACCAAATCCAACCATCAGAATGCTCTCAGAAAGGTTGTTCCTTTCTTAGGATGTAGTAGGCTGTCTTCTTCCACCTCTTCTTCCTCAACCAATACTGTAACCATGCAGCCTACTTCTGAGGGACACAAAATCCCACCAGCTACCTTGCAATTGATAAAAGAGGCTGTTGATCGATATCTTTCGAAGACAATACTACTCTGTATATACTGCAACACACCACTCTGCAGGGGGGAGCAATGTCTAAGTGCTTTTAAAGCTGTAATCAAGGAGCATGAGAAACACTGCCCCCAAGCTTAGATGAAACACACGCGCAACATCTTCCCCTGTCCACCTGTCCCTCCTTATTTGTGGTTGGCGTCTCTTCCCTCATTTCCCTCTCCACCTTACTTTCTGACCTCTCCTGTAAAAAAACAAAAAAAACACCAAAAAATAAGGTTCCTTTAGGAACCACCTTTCACGGTTAAAAATAAAACTAAAACAATAATCTTATAGAATCCATCTACTTTACATTTCTCAGTAAAGTAGTTTGACTCAAGAAGATTCTCCAACATTTCCATTAGCATTTTGTGTAATGCTAATAGGAATAATGGACAATTGTATACTAGAGAAAAATATAAAAGGACAGAAACAATTTTCTGTTCCAAATACTTTTCTCTAGCATACAATAAGGAACATCATTAATGGATCTTTATTACTATCTGTGGTCTCAACAGTCCCCTTTCCAGGCCATGGATAAATAAAAGACCTTGATTGCACGTGTACACCATCACACAGGGCAGCCCTTCTACCCTTTTTAATGTTATATTTGTAACACTTCCTCAATGCCTGCTTTCAAACAATCACGCATCCATCCACCAATTACTTCCAAAAACTGTACATATAACCCTATGACCAACTGCCACTTAACAATCTTCTACAAATCTTTTGTATCTGCATTTCCCTTACTGATACCAACATTTTTTACACAGTGCTCCTATAAATGCACATATGTATTGTGCAGTGAGAGAAGTGCATAAATAGAAGGGGCAGTATGGATGGGCAAGTGCTCATGAGAAATTAGGAGGGAAATGCCAACGGATGCTGAGGTGGGACGCCACTGGCTAACTGCTGGAGCAGAGGAGTCCCAAGGGTGGGATGCATCTTAACCGTAACACCCCTTTAACAAAGTTTTTTTGTGTCAATGTAATAGGTTTTGATAAGTGAAAAGGTGTGATGGTGTTACATCACTGTATATAAGTTATTAATAATTCCTATTTTCATATATATGAAAGAACTATAAACCTCCTTTAAGAAACATATTTTTTGCAACACATACTTATTTCTGTTGTTATCAGCAGCGCATGCAGGGATGCACATCATCATTCAATTTCCTGTGGCATAATGCTCAACCATGAACCCAGCCCAACCAAAGCACCCCTATTATTCAATTCACCTACCCTGCATCCTAGCCCAGTATCCACTATACCCTAATAATGTATCCAATCACCATTGTTCATGGCTTGCAGTCATGGCCAGTCTCCAAATCCATGGGGCATGGGCTTTGGCCATGCTGCATTCCCCAATAAGCAAATCAGAGTACACATTTGCCGAAGGCCAGGCCCACTACCCAGACACCAAATGTATATCAATAGTTTTTCTATTTACATTCTTAACACTTTGGAAAAATAAAACGCAAGACATATTTAAAAAAACATGCTTTCAGGTCCTTGCTAATGCTCATTGCGCAAGTTTGCTGTAATCTAGTCCACCACTTCAGTCTGTAACCGTGAGCAAAATATTTTTTCCCATTTAAACCTACAACTTCGGCCATGCCACATGCCCCAATAAGCAAATTACAGTACACATTTCTCCTTGCTGACGACCAGCCCCATTGCCCAGACACCAATGTTATATGACTGTGTTGTGTACTTACATTTTGACACTTTCAAAAAAATAAAACACAGGGCACATTTGCAAAGCCATGCTTTAAAGTTCTTGCTCACCATCTTTGTGCATATTTGCTGCAATCCCATCCAACCCTTCAACCTGTTCCCACAAGCAGATTTATTTTTCCTATTCAAACCTCTCCCAATTTCGAAAAGCTTTACCACATAGCTGGTCCCGGTGGCCATGCGCACTTTACCAGAAGGGTTGAATACGGGTGCACACCTCAAATTAAATGGAGATAAGAATATTCTTTACAAACTGTTTAAGGTAAGTTTTAGGTGCGGGGGAGGAACTAGGGCCATGGCACAAAACCCCAACATTAGAAAACAAAAGGGCAGAGGATTCAGTCTAGGAACCCTCCCGTCCCCTGCACACTTTCAAATGTGTGGACTAAGTCCACTACTCAATTTAGATATTGATATCAGAAAAAAATGTAAACCAGACAATTCAATTCTGTCCAACAGAATGAGGATTTATAAAATATATAGTCAATGTTCATTCACAAAAACACAAGAAAACAATATCAAGTAGAGAGGCAAACCAAATTTGCATTCATATCTAGGTCTAACATCTTTTTGCAGATTTGTGTGCAGATTTGTCAAATGGCACCACATATATAAGCATTTAAAATATTTTGGGACCCCCCTCTAATTTTGTTCTCTCTTGGCAAAACAGCACCACACCTTGCAGAACCATTCAGAGTCAGGTCTAGAAGGAAATTCCAAATTTCATGCAGTTTCATTGAGTGGCACCAAAGTTATAAGCCATCCAAAAATTGCTTTTCACAAACCCTGTATTGCAGAAATAGACATTGATGTCCCCAAATGTCTCAGCTAATCACACACGTCACAGGGATATCCCAGGACATCTGGACTGTTTGGGAACTTCAGAGTTGAAAAGACATCAGTTATCTGAGGTTTTTAAGGCCATATCCAATCCCATCCTCATCACCTCTCACCTCCCCAGAGATTGTTTCATTAGTTTAATAAGTGCAATGTTGTGTTTTTTAATATGCTTTTACGGCGCTGTCCACAGACACCGGCGGCTGTCCACGAATCCAATATGGCGGGCATTTCCAAAAATCTGACGCAACTCATGCTTTTCACCATCCAAACAGCGGGCGCGTCCGATGTCTGCAGACATCACGTCGCCTCCGGGACCAATCGGAGGCCCGTCCGCGGAGCAAACACTACTGGATGGATGTAAACCAAATTTACAAAAGCACGCTTTCAGGACCAAGCTGCCGCTCCTGCCGCAAATTTGGTGAAAATACGTCCAGCGGTTTGGGCTGTAGGCGTGAGCAAATTTTCTTCTCATTGTGTCTTTGGGAAGAACCACGCATTTTGGTACCCCCCTATAACTTTGCCTCCCCTGTACGAAACCTCACCAAACTTCGGGGCCATATACTTTTTTTGCTAAGTTTGATGAGGATTCGTCCGGGGGGGCACAGTTATAAGCCGCCCCAAAAGTGCTCTTCCTATGGGTTGAGCAACTTAACCATAACTACACAGCCACTACTGAGGGGCCGTGTAATATACATATATATTTAAAATTCATCATGGAAGTTAGTGCTTGTGTGTGAGAAATATTCAGATAAACTCAGGCAGGTCATTTTCATTTTTGTAAACTAGCTGTCTGCGATTCAGTAGCATTGTGGTGACCTCACCCACATAAAACCGGAGACTGCCTCTGCTGTGATTGTACATTTGCTGCTTGTCTATAATTTTTCACAGGCTCCAACTTCTAATAGAGGATCATCATTGGACCCATTATTTTATTTTCAGTGTCCCATTCAGCCAGATTCCCTTATGCATGACTTTCTCCTCCAGAGCTTTTAGTGTAGTTGTGGTCACTAGCAGCTCCCTATCAGACCACTGCATATCGCCCACCATGGACTCCATTGACATGACTGACTTTTCAGATGTATTCACTGTCTCTTGGAGTGTAGTGATAGCCACCATAACAGCTGGGAGGTTGTGGCCCACAACGGTCTCCGAGTTAGAAATTTTCCCTGCTCGATGTGCCCCTGAGAGCCCTGGACCATGCCACAAAGAAGTGCCTCAGCTATTGTATGACTCCTATCTGCCATGTTGATAGGCCTCAAAACAACTGTGCCAGTGACCTCCAATCACTATTCCAGGTAGGAAGGTTAGGACTCCTTTCCTGCTCCATGTTCATCACCTCACATAAGTGCAGCAAGTCCTCTGATTCAGATGCGACTAGTATATGCTCTGCTTGATAAAGCTAGAGCAAACACTGGCAAGCAATATAAATGCAGACTTATGAAATGCCATTAGACTGCTTTTCCTGCTGTTCACTTTTTAAGTTTGATTACCACTCCAACATCATTTTCCCTTGCTGGCATCATGATCCTCATGCACCACTGAGCTTGCTGTCACTGCTATGCTTCAGACAAGCCTTGGATAGCCAACTCTTCTTTTATTGCAGCTCACCCAGTGCTTGGATGATGGACACCAGCCCCTGGGAACAAAGGACCTTGGGGCTCAAGTGAGAGTCTCTGAGCAGTTGGAAAGAGTAGCCATGTGCAGGGCTGCTTGTCCTGTCTATGCACCATCATGCCTTCATGTTTAGGCTTCTCTTATCCTTGGACTTTGGTGAGGTCACAAAAGTGACAGCGTGTGAGCTTGAAGGATATTTTGGTGTTTGCTCTTAGCTGTATATTCTAGTTTCTAGTCAGTTCATTTAATGGTACACATTATGAAAAGTGTTTTGACAGTGATTTATAGAGTACTCCAAATAGGGAAATCTCAGGGAATCAACATGAATCACATTGCTAAAGTCACAGTTGTTGGTCTGTGTGATTTTGAGAAGTCTATTGCATTGCTAAGATCCTCGGAATGTAGATTTCAGAGGGGAACTGTGCATTCACCTCTGACTGCATTGCAGACACTGAACAATACATACTGTAATATGTCCCGAATTATGGTGTTTACCATTCAGGTGACTTATTTCATCCAATGTAAGTTTGGTGACACTTTTAGTGGGAGACATTTTAGAAAGTAGGGTAATGTAATATTCATTGCTAGCAGTAGATGTAATTGGGGTTTAATACATTGTGAAACCTAAGAACCAAAGTAAAAAATCATCCTGAAGGTTATTATCAATACATTAACATTTGTATCCAGGAAACACAGCATAATACCAACATTTTCTTAAAGATTTTTGTCTAGAAAATAATTACACTGCTCATATGATCTCTTCTTATCTCAAGGGCCTGTCCAAAATACGGCAAGAAGGACCAAGTGGCACATTTCAAGCAGGCTGAAATAAAAAAATTATAATGCAGGGCGACACTTTAGGAATTGAAAGTGCCTTAATACTGGAAGGATTGTGTGTTTTCTGGTTTCGGCATATGCAGGGCAAAATATAACAAAATGTAGAAGATCTTCCGTTACTTCATTACAAAATGGGCAGCTAGTATCAATTGGCTGCCCTTGCCATTTTGCAGTTACTCCTTTTAGTGGTAGATGATTGAAATTAGCTCTTGTAATCAACGATTTATCCTTCATCTTATGACTACAGGATAAATATTTTTGTAAAGTGTCTACAGTGCTAATTGAAACATGTTTCAGGTTGGAATGTATTAAGAGTTCTCTGGTTTCATGTGTGTCTTTCACATAAGAAATAAAATGAGCTTTAAAAAGTCTTCTGATTTATTTATCATAGTTGGCGAGGAAAAAAGTGCCAGTTCATTGATTTTTGCTAAGCTGATTCTAATGTAAATAAGCCAAGGAATTTTAAGAGCATCATCTCTAATTCAAAGCTCTTTAATAACATGTGCACGAGCAACCTTGGGATTCCACCAAATGCTAAACCAGTACAACACTGGTTCAGTGCGCATTCGTCCTTTGTGAATCCTGCACCCAAATCCATGTCCCCAGCGAAATTGGGGGAAGACCTTGGGAGGCCCAAGAGCTTATTACAAAAGTAATTTTCAATAACTTGAAATAATTCAGACATATTGAAGTGCCCCCATAGCAATGCACCATACTTAGTGTCTGATTTAGTTTGTGTACCATACACATAGAGGATCATGTTCAGAGGTTGTCTTTTGCACATGGACTTAAAATGTGTTATTCCCCCTAACAACTGTTTCATTCTAATTACTTGTTTTTTGATGTGGGCATCACCCGTCATATCTGGAGCAAAAATACAACCTTGGAATAGTTAGGCCATCACTTGCCATTGTTAGCATTTCTATTGCTTTTTTTCTTCTGTTACAGGCCATAATGGCCGATTTTGTACAAATAACCCTCAAATTCAGATTATTCATATATTGTGTATAAACATCAATTAGCTTTTGAAGAGCCGTTGGCGTACGTGGTATGAGAATGGTGTTGGCTGCATAGGACAGGATGGGAAAGGCTCTATTTCCAAGCCTAGCGTAATCTGCATTCGAATTTACTAAAGCATTGTACAGTGCACGCATATAAAGAGTGAACAATAAAGTGACCAACACACATTCATATCGCACTCCCAAGCTGACAGAAAAGTAACAGGTATAATGTCCTTGTTCACCCCTACGGACGCAAGCCTTGTTATCAGAATGAATGGCCATTAACATTCTGAAAAGTTTGGAGGGACAAACTAAGGACCTGAGCAAGCGCCATAGCTTGACCCTATTAACTTTACCAAAGGCCGTGCTGAGGCACATAAATGCAGGGCAAATGATTGAAATGACCTCTTGCAATCAACCATCTATCCTGCATCTTATGACTCTAGGCTAAATATTTTTGTAAAGTGTTTTACAGTGCTAATTGCTACTAGTTTCAGGTTGGAATTCATTAAGAGTTCTCTTGTTTCATGTGTGTCTTTCACATAAGAAATAAAATTAGCTTTACAAAATGTGTGTTCTTATTTTTTCATCATGGTTGGCGAGGAAACAATCTAAGGAAATGTTCACCATTTTCAGAGACCTCATCAACCCTTCAACATGCCCAGCCGGGATCATTAATAATGAAACATGGTGCTTTAGAACGCAGGCAGCCGTGCTCAACAAAATAAAACTATTCCAAGATAAAATACAAGCACAATTCAAAGTTCTACCAAAGCATGACCAACCTCCCTTACCCAGCGCCCCCTCAGATAATCTCACCAACCTGCACTTCTCATTCCGAGACGTCACAGATGCAGAAGTCCTCGAACTCCTCCTACACCTTAAGCCATCTATGTGCAAAGGAGACATATATCCACCCAACATTATTGTAGAATGTGCCGACTTCTTGGCTCCTCTCATCACTGCATTCATCAATGCATCATTCAAAACAGGAATTCTCCCCTCCATCCTTAAAGAAGCATGGATACACCCTCTACTAAAAAAAACACCCTAGATCCCCCTCCCCTAAAAACTACTGACCCATCACCACTGTCCCATTTCTACTCAAAATCTTAGATAAAGCAGACCATAACCAGATCCAACACTTCATCGAATCCAATGCCATCCTTGGTAAAAGTCAATCAGGCTTTCGTAAAGGACATGGCACAGGAACCGCACTCCTGGACCTTAAAAACCAAATAACCAAAATTATGGACAAAGGTAAACCAGCTCTCCTCCTACTTTTTGTCGTCTCGGCCGCTTTCAATCTTGTGGATCACAAGATTCTTACATCACATCTCACACATGCAGCTCACTTTACCAAATAGGCAGCCTCTGGATCACATCCTTCCTAGAAGGAAGAGCCATGAAAGTCTTCTCAGACCAAGCGAATGCAGCTCCATCCACCATACACTGCAGAGTCCCTCAGGGCTCTTGCACAGCTCCTACACTCTACAACCTGTTTACAAAACCACTCTTTGACAAACTGGACTCCCTCGGCATAGCTTATACCAACTATGCCGATTATACGCAGGTACTCCTGCCACTCTCAGATTCATATGACCAAGACGCGGCAGCCCTCCTACAGATATACACCGCATCCAAGCATGGATGGCAGCCAATGGGCTATGTCTCAACGGAGACAAACCGAGATTATCCTTATAGGCCCCAAAGAGACATTGGCCCTCATTACGATACCTGCGCTAAACCATGGCACTATTAGCACCATGGTTGGTGGCGGTATCGTAATGTGCCCGCCATGGTGAAATGGGGAAATACCGCCCCATTCCAAGGTTGGTGGGGCAATATTTCTTCATTTCCCCATGGCTGTTCCCCATTCCCATTTTTGCCCCATAGGGCATATTGGGAATGGCAAAGGCGCTAAGTACGGTACCGCAAATTGCGGTACCATACTTACCGCGAAGGTCCCTTTGCGGGTCCCTACTTTAACGGCTGGTCTAGACCAGCCGTTAAGGTCGGGTCCCGCAAAGGGACCTCCTAATTAGGCGCTAATGGGTTAACGGCGCCGCAGCCTTTTACGGCGCTGTTAACCCATTAGCGCCAGGGTCGTAATGAGGCCCATTATGTAAACTCAGAAAACAATACTGTAACTTCTCCATAGATAACTTCATCATCCCTGTCTCCGCCTCAGTAAAGACATTAGGAGTCTTCCTAGACTCTACCCTGTCCATGACACTCTAGGTCAGTGCCATTGCCTCTGCAACTGCCCACACTACCAACCTTATAAATGCAGTAAAACCCTTCCTATCGACCCAGAACTGCCTTTGCATAGCACAAGCTACCATTGGGGCTAAATTAGATTATTGCACGGTTCTCCTAGAAGGCACCACCTCTAAAAATCTAAATATACTTCAAGTAGTATAAATGATACCCTCAGAGCAGCTCTTAATATACCAAAAAGAGACCACATCACGCAGGCCAGGCGAGCTGCTAACTGGCTACCCGTAAAGGAAAGGACCATCTTCAAGACCCTCACCTTAACGGACAAATGTTTATGCCTCTCTGCCCCTCCATACCTTTCAGAGACCATAGCCAGAGATACATCTTCACGCCCCAAAAGATCCAGCCATGCCAACCAACTGCATGTCCCACCCAAAAAAAGGGCCTAAGCTCGGGGGATTAGCTTCCCACACATAGCACCCAAACTTTTGAAGGCCCTGCCTAACACTCTCAGAGCTGAGACCTCCCTCCTAGCCTTCCACAAAGTGCTAAAAACAACACTCTTTAACTAACACAGCCATTCTCTCCTCTCCATCTCCCCCCTCCTACCCTCCCTCTTACATTCTCATGTAACTAAGTATGTATTATGCATTCCTCATGTAACTATGTATGTATACTGCAATTTAAGTACATTGTCTGTAACAGCGCCATGATGCCTGCGGGCTGTTGTGCGCTTTAAAAATGTTAATAAATAAATAAATGGGCTCATCTACATCTTATCTTCGGTAGTGGCCGTGTAGTTATGGTTAAGTTGCTGTTTCCATAGGAAGAGCACTTTTTGGCCGGCTTATAACTCCGCTCTCCCTGGACGAATCCTTACCAAACTTTGCAAAAAAAGTATATGTGCCACTTTCCAACCAGCTATATCCTGCCTCACTGTGCGTGTCATGGATTCCAGATGCCGAGTGGTGGTTTCTTTGGACGCCAGATGCAACCGATCGTCACCGGCTACCTGTCGGTCACAATTTTGTGGGATGATAGCCCCGGACCCTTTTGTCCGTAGGCTGAAGTGGCCATAAGGAGTAACATTACATGTTTTATGGTGGTGTAGGCCAAAGGTCATGGCAATGTCTTGGAAATCACTGTGCGAACAAAGCAGTTGCTTTATTGAAAAAGCATACTTTGTGTATGGGAAAAGAACAGCGTGTGTCTCACCATTAACATTTTCGCTGACGCACATAGAAACAATGTTACAATTTCATTGAAAATGGGCATAGTCCAATGGTCTCGGACAGTTTCTTGTGAAATAAAACTACTTTACAAACTCTAAAATGTAAATTTTTTATTTTAAAAACCAGTGTATTATTTCAAAATGCAACATGCTACGTTGTACGGTGCTGTATGTTCATTTTCAGATTCTGCGTCACGGCACATAGTTTTGCTTTTTGCAGGTTGCCATGGAAGGCGAACAGGGCCCATGTATGGAACAACCGCCTTCCCTTTCTATGGTGGCCATCTTGAAAAAGGAGGGCCGGATTATAACCAGAAATCCTATTTTTTAGTAGCACACGTTAGTGCTTTGCAAATCTACATTGTTAATGGCAAATGTTATTACGTCTATGTCCTTTACTGAGACATGTAAAGTAGATGGGGCGAGTATGCCTTTTTTTTTTTTAAAATATGTTTAAACTGTGAAAGGTGGTCATTAAAACGATGTCTTGGAAATCACTGTGCGAACAAAGCAGTTGCTTTATTAAAAACGTACACTTTGTGTATGCGAAAAGAACACCGTGTGACTCACCATTAACATTTTCGCTGACACACATAGAAACAATGTTACAATTTAATTGAAAATGGGCATAGTCCAATGGTCTCAGACAGTTTCTTGTGAAATAAAACGACTTTACAAATTCTTAAATGTTAATGTTTTATTTTAAAAACCAGTGTATTATTTCAAAATGCAACGTGCTGTGTTGTACATCGCTGTATGTTCATTTTCAGGTTCTGCATCACGGCATGTAGTTTTGCTTTTTGCAGGCTGCCATGGAAAGCGAACAGGGCCCATGTATGGAAGAACTGCCTTCCCTTTCTATGGTGGCCATCTTGGATACTGCTTTGCAAATCTAGATTGTTAATGGCAAATGTTATTACGTCTATGTCCTTTACTGAGAAATATAAAGTAGATGGAGTGTATGCCTTTTTTTAAAACAAATATGTTTACACTGTGAAAGGTGGTTCTTAAAAGAACATTGACTTTGGTTACGCATGGTGTTTATTTTTGGTAGGACAGCTAATAAGGACATTTGCGAACGGCAATGAGAGAAGAGGTATCAAACAGTAATATGCGGGGGTAGGTGGACTGATAAAAATGTTTTGCGTTTGTTATTTGAAAGGTAGGGGCAGTGTTTCTCATGCTCCTTCATTACAGCAGTGGTGCTGTTTCGTTGAGGGATGGCTTTAGCTGATGTCGTTTTCAGATAATTAGACCTTTTGATAAAAGTATGTAATGTGTACTATAATGCTAATGGCTGACTACTGATACGTGTTGGAGCTGTGCAAGGGAAATGTTGAAGGTGGACGTTCCTACATCAATATAAAATGTATTTCCACACTGTCCACAAGGCATACATCTTATTGTGAAGTGTGTACGGACTCTTGGACACGTCACTGTGCTGTACGCCAGCATATGGTCATGTGGCATTCTACGCAAGGTGTGTAATTAAGTCAGAAGTTACTTTACACTATGGTTACGTGCCACTACTAAAAATCGATGACCTTTAGCAAACAAACTTTCTTAAAGAGACGGTATGGTTAAGTTGCCCTATTAAAAACCTGTGAAATTCAATAAAAAAAACTTTGTTAAAGGGACGTTATGGTTAGGTTGCACTAATAAAAACCTATGACATTCAGTTGAAAAACGTTGTTGAAAGGACGTTATGGTTCCAAGTAAAATCTAAAAACCCTTGAAATTCTCCAGTTATGGTAAGCTAAGCAACCATAACTCGCACCACCACCGTGCCCTGCTAAGACTAACACCCAGGACATCAATGATGACATGACAAATATCATTGATGACATCACTGATGACATCACATGTCTAGCCCCATCTTTTTTTTCACTGCCATATCTAGGCCAGGTGGATTTATTTACTGACAGTCAGAAACGTAACTTTCAAAAGGTATTACATTTATAGATATTGCTATTCTCACATGTTCTTAAACTACTTTCCTTACAATTTCATCGCATCTTATGATGTACATATATAGGGGAAGAAGCAGGCTTGAAACACAGCAATCATTTTTGTGCATGCATACAATTATGTAGATTATACACAGTTGCTAATGATACTGCCTCTTCTTTGCTTACTTTACTCTCCATATATAAGCCCCATATTTGTATGCATTGTACTATATTTATTTTTGCATGCATTAGTACAAATATGTAGTAAGTGATGCATCATTAGCTACATGTTTGAAAGTACGGAAAAGTCTAATACAGAAGCATTCACCATTTTATTATATAACTTTAGAAAATTACAAATATAGCACCTCTGTGGTGTATGCTGCAGCCAATCCCTACATTTCTGTATGAGTAGGTTCCTATACTAGAAAGAACACTGCAATGGAATGTTCTTTAGGACACAACATTGCGTGATGAAGAATGTAGTGTATTTCACATCTCCCAATAATCCCTGATATTTTTTTGCCAACATTACATTCACAACCCCTTGTATGAAAAATAAATGCACGTGTGATGTCATCAGTGATGTCATCAATGATATTTGTCATGTCATCATTGATGTCCTGGGTGTTAGTCTTAGCAGGGCACGGTGGTGGCACGAGTTATGGTTGCTTAGCTTACCATAACTGGAGAATTTCAAGGGTTTTTAGATTTTATTTGGAACCATAACGTCCTTTCAACAACGTTTTTCGACTGAATGTCATATGTTTTTATTAGTGCAACTTAACCATAACGTCCCTTTAACAAAGTTTTTTTTATTGAATATATATATATATATATATATATATATATATATATATATATATATATATATATATATATATATATATATAAAACTGAACATTTGTGGGTTCGTGGGTTTAACCAATGTTCCCTATACAATTCCACACTGTTTCACCAATCTGCACCGAATTGTGCACAGTCATCTGTTAGGTTCCCCTGGACATTGCTAGCTACATGACGTCTGTAAACCCCACCCATTTCGTCGGATTTCAGCAAAAGTGCAAATTTGGGTGTGGGTTTAGTGTATGTTCCCTATACAATTCCACACTGGTTCACCAATCTACACCAAATTTTGCACAGTCACCTGTTAGGAACCCCCAGACATTACAGGCTACATGACATATGGACACCTTACCCCTTTCTCTGGATTTCAGCAAAAGAAAAAATGTACATGTGGGTTTGTGCCTTTGCATATTTTCCCTATACAATTCCACACCGTTTCACTAATCAGCACCAAATTTTGCACAGTCACCTGTTAGGACCCACCAGACATTACTGCCTACATGACATTTGGACACCCTACCCCTTTCCCAGGATTTCAGCAAAAGTGCAAATGTGGGTGTGGATTTGCGGGTTTGTGGCTTCATGTATGTTCCCTATACAATTCCAAAGCATTTCACCAATGTGCACCAAATGTTGCACAATCACCTGTTAGGGCCCTACGTACATTACTGGCTACATGACATTTGGATACCCCACCCCTTTCCCCAGACTTCAGCAAAAGTCACTGGGTTTGTGCATTCGCGTGTGGTCCCTATACAATTCCACACAGTTTCAAAAATCTGCACCAAATTAGCTGATACATGACATCTGGACATACCAACCCGTCCTCCTGATTTCAGCAAAAGTGCAAATTTGTGTGTGGTTTTGCAGCTTTGCATAAGTTCCTTATACAATTCCACACCATTTTACCAATCTGCACAAATTGTGCACAATCACCTGTTAGGACCCTCCAGACATTACTGGCTACATGACATTTGGACACCCCACCACTTTCCCTGGATTTCAGCAAAAGTGAAAATGTGTGGGTTGGTTTGTGGCTCTGCGTTATGGTCCATAAACAATCCCACACCGTTTTCACCAATCTGCACCAGATTTTGAAGAGTCACTTCACTTATTAGGAACCTTTGGACATTACTGGCTACATGACCTTTGTACTCCCCACCCTTTTCCCCGGTTATCAGCAGAAGTCAAAATTTGTTTGTGGCTCTGTGACTTGAAGGGAAACAAAAAATGTATTAGAGACGAATGAACCTTAGAGGCAAAGGTAAAGGCAGGTAGCATGCCAGAAGTTTCAAAATTGTTGCCGTATCAGGTGAAATTAATTTTCCAGAGGATGTTTGTGAGATGGTGCCTGCCAACGAGGCCGTAAACCATGTTCACCCAGAAGGGAAACAAAAAATGTTTCTAAACAAACCTTACAATGCCGTAATGTTCACCGGGAAGGAAAACAAATGTTTGCTGCATCAGGTGGAATTCGTTTTTCCCGAGATTTTTGCAAGATGGTGCATGCCGACGAATCCGTAATCCACCCAAGGTCTAGTAGGACTGCTTTTGTATTTGTATTTCGCTCATCACTGTTATCACATTCCATTGTCTTGATGCTCCCTTGTTCCCTTCCCTTTGCCCTGTGGGCCGTTTGAAACACAATTTCTTGATGTATAAGACCCTTACAAAACCCCAGCAAATAAATAAATAAATGTTCACCGGCAACGGAAACAAAAGATTTTTTGTTTCTCAACCAGTCCCGACATGAGGAACAACACTTGTGGTCCCTATGGGACCTCAAAAACCACCGTTCAAGGCCCTATGAAGCACTGTGCATGAGATATTTGCACCGAAATGTACCACAACGAACGACATCACGTCAGGTTGAGACGGCACAGCGGCCTTCAGCAGCATTCATTTTCAACAATTGATGAGAGCATTACCATGTCTGTCTACGGAACCTGTGTGGAGAACGGGTACTTTTGCTACATTTTTTATAAAGATGGAGTGTGTGGCCAGCGGATATAGGTTCAGGGCCTGGTCCCCTGTTCCTAAACCTGGTTTATAAAGACAACCTTCTTATTTAAATACTATAGAATAAAACCATATTTAATTTGATAACACATTTTGTCTATTTACTTTACTCACTACTAAACGTCTTAAAACCCTTCATAGCTATTACGGCAATGTGTTAATGGCTGTATGGACCTTAGAAATGGTCATTATCGCTCAGGATAAAAGGACCCCTTTGTTTAAGGTTCTAATATATCCAGAAAGTTTGACACAAATGGTGCTTTCTTAAGTGCTGGGCTATTATATATGTTCATGTACATTTGATGAACACACCCTTATGATTTGAGGGGGGGGCATACATAAATGAAGTAATCACCAGTTTGTCAAATGATAGTATGGGCCAGAAGTGGGAGAATTTTAAAAAGAATACCAAAAAGCTAATCAACCATTCCCGAGCAAAATCAAATAATTTCGGGTGCTATCTGGATGTCGATAGCATACATAATTTCCTAATTACTACTTGCTTTTATTAGATTACCCTGTTTAAAGAGGTATTCTTAGTGATATCCAATATGTATATCAGAGGAGGTAGATTTCTTCCCCTGGAGTAAGTCAGAGTAACTGATTAGCCGCAGGGCCTGACTTCATTAGTCAGATAAGAGCCACATTTGGATCTAATGGAATGCTCAATTCACAAGGCTAACCTTATTTGCTGATTGGTAGACTACTGATAACCATTTAAGTGATAGATATTCAACTGAGAGCCAGTAGACTTTCATTAATGCTTCTCTCCCAGACCGCACTGGTTTTTACCAGACAACCTGGAGCACACAACTCGGTGTACTCCATCTCAACGGGGATTTATTTAGGATCCCAAGATAAACTATATTGACATTAACCAATTTGGACACAATCCACAAAACTGAGATAAAATGGGCCTGTCCTTTGCAGGAGTGGTCGGAAGGCTCCGGTGCAGTTTCTAAAAGCAAAAAGCAATAACAGCAACATTAACCAAAGGTTCAATACTAAATTTGCTCTTTAACTGTACACATGGGGGACATTTCAGATGTTAAACATTTGGGGGACGTTTGAAAAATGTGACAGTTTTGCAGGGTGTAAAAGTGAAATATGTTTCCTGTTTTTTATACTTGTTTATGCTAAATCAACTGTATGACGTCCATCTTTCTCTGGTCTTTGAATGGATACTCCAGTCAAAGAAATAATAATGGCTGCCTGTGAAAGTAGATTCGTTTATTCTCGCCAACTACCTGGCAGTGGCCATGATTCAGAAAACACGCATATATCTAAGCAGCTACCATGTTCCCCAACATCAAGACTGCCTCCTGCAACACTGCACGATCGAAAAGCAAATATGTTTGGCAATTAAGGGTTTAGTTAAAACCTCTGTGCCTTTAACCCAATATGAAAGAAAACAGCCAAGGCCAGTATCTGAGAACAAATCTATTGGTTGCACGACGCCAACAAGTGAAGGTGTATGACGCTAGTTATTGCCATTAGCAATTCTGTCTGGCGCGACCTCAAGAACACACACAGTTTTAGTTTCATCAATAGGCAAAGATCCAAACAAAGAAGTTATTTACGGAGCCCGGTTGTGCAAAAGGGAGGTGTAAAGGCAAGATGTAAACCGGTTACACCTACAACTTACACTCAATGGGAATTTGGTGCCATTTAGAGACAGAGCAAAGTCATGAAACTGATTAAGCATTTATGTTCCGCTTTCAAATGCCTCCTGGTTGTACACCAGCGTAAGACTTTTGTGCTGGAGTAAACCCAATGGATGCCTGTGGAATCTGCCAGTTTTAGTACCTGCTAAAAGTAAGCTAATTCCATAGCAATCAATTGTAAATGCTGGCTGCCAAGTATAATTGGCTAGCATTGTATACTTTTAGTACAACACAAAGGGCCTCATTCCAAGTTGGCCGGTGCATGGTAAAAGTGGCAGCAATAACGTTTTCCGATCCGGCCAACTACAAGTTTGCCAGTAGGGATGAATCCGACCCATACCGGCAAAAAACTGCCTTTATTCCCGGCACGGGCAGTAATAGCAGCAAACTCCCTCCTAGGGGACTCCATAGAATGGGGAATTACCACCATTACCAGCACTTGGAATCTGCCGGTAATTCCAGCAGACCAAGTGCCAGTAGCGGCAATTCCGTTTGCCAGTATTCCAGCAGATTTACCACCAGAATACCAGCAAACTTGGAATGAGGCCCAAAGTGTAAAACAAAGGTTTTAAGTTCATTGTGCCCATTTTAGCACCTTTGCTTTTACACTGAGATGGCGCAACGCATCGTGTTGATTTTGGGTGATTTTGCGTGATGTGTTTGTGCTCGATCTACACAAGTATACCTTGGAAAGACACTTTGATGGCAATTTTGGTTTGGAAGGAGTGTGTGCTTTGTGGAACTGTGTCTATGAGCACAGTTTTGCCGATATGCATGCCCTTTGCAGAGACTTGGCCACGTTTTGGACTGTGGATGTCGTCGTCCTTCGCTGCAGCAGCATGCATATGGGTTACGTGGCTTGTTTAGGTTTGTTCCGTCGACTCAGAAAGTTGCTCAATGCAGTGCGGCGCCTTTTTCCAACTGCCCAGGTCCTCGTTTCATCTATACTACCAAGAAGAGTATGGGTGACTGGTGATCAATGTTGTTCTGAGCCAGACACTGGGATAACAGAAGCCTTTCAGGTTGTGTGCACTCGCGTGGGATGTTCTCTGCAACAATTACCTCATTCGTTGTGTTAATGCAGAGTTTTCTGATGCAAATTGTCTTTCTTTGTCGCCCATTGGCAATGCGGTTTTGTTTGCCAATCTACAGTAGGCAGTGAAGAGTTTACTGTAATATTGTGTCTATAAGAACACAGAAAATCAATAAAAAACTGAAACAAATGTGTCTCGCTATAAGCATTTACAAGGAGAAATTAAAAAAAAAAAAAATGTCTTTGGACAGCCTCCCTTGAAAACAACCTTGAAATGTATCTGTCCACGGTGGCACCAAGCACAGAAACCTCATCTGGGGATTTTCAGGTTGGCCATGGAAATGGGACTGTGCAGGCTGAGGTATTGCGCAATGCCGTTTTTGGGTGTGGGGTGTACGCAGAGGTCTGGTGTTCAAAACTCATACTGTTACATGGAGAGCTCTTTAATGTAATTGGTGGATGTGTGTGGAACATTCTAAGAGAACATAACTACGGCATGAAGGAAGGAAAGAAGTGGAAAGGGAAGAAGAATTGTTGATGCTTCAGTGGGCCGCGCCAGTAGCGGTACTTGGGGAAGTGAACGTTCGATTTTCAGCACTTCTCACCATGGTGGCCAACGGAAATGGGACTGTGGGCATTGTCCAATGAGCTGCTTAGGTGTGCGTCACCGGCAAGGGCAGCCATAGGGAGAAGGACTCCTCCTGCTTCAATGGGGCGGCCCTCGTCGTACTTTCGGATGCGCACGTGCTACAATCTGCGCATCTCATCATGCGGGCCAATGGCAATTGAACTGTGGGGATTATGAAATCAGATACTGTGGGTGTGGTGCAGACAAAGGCCTGGTTATTCTTTTGTATATTACTGTGCATAGTGAGGCTGTCTGACATGGCGAAACGCTTTGAGTTGCCTTTGGGTGATGTCTTTGTGATACATATGCACAAGTATGTCCTGGAAAAACACTTTGAGGCCATTGAGATTTGGAAGGAGTGCACGCATTGTGGTGCACTGTGTATGATGGCCGATAAGCCGATATACATGCCCTTTGGAGAAACTTGGCCACTTTTCATACTGGCGATGTTATCGTCATGCAGAACGGCGACATGTATATGGTTACCCGGCTTGTTTACATATCCTCCATCCACTGAAGAGGTTGCTAAATGTCGTGAAGATGCTTTGTCACACTACAAATGTGCTTTTCTGGTGCATGGCAGTAATAAGAGTATGGGACAATGGTCATGTAAGTTGTTCCGAAGCAGAGGTTGGAAGGTGTCTTTTGAACAGTAGCATGTACACTTTTTTGTCCGCTGGTGGGATGTTTCTCAGCAAGAATGAACCCAGTCATTGTGGAAAAGCAGAGTCTTTGCAAGCACAAGGTATTTCATTGTACACCATTGGTAATGCTGTTTTGTTTGCCTACGGGATGCATTGAACACTTTATTGTAACAATGTGATCACAAGCAAACACAAAAGCAATTGAAACCTGAAGGAAGGGTGTTTAGTAGAAGCATCTAGAATACAACTTAAAAATATTGCTATTTTCGGAAATGTACGTACAAACGAACTCCCCCACCTTGGTTGCACTTTATTCACTCTCGGACGCACACAGCACGAAATCCCCATCCGGGGATTTTGAAGATGGCCATAGAAATGGGTCTGTGCAGGCTGAGGAATTGCCCCATACCGTCTCTGGGTGTTGTGTGTACGCAGAAGACTGGTGTACAGAACTCATACAGTTAAATGGAGACCTCTTCAATGTGATTGGTAGATCTGTGTGGAACATTCTAACAGAAATTGCTACTGGCGTGCTACAAAGAAGGAAGAGGAAAGGGAGGAAGGAATGTTTGTGCTTTATTGGGGTACAGCCTTCGCCGTAGTTAGGGAAACACATGTGCCGCATACAACCATTTGCAGCATGCTACCTATGGGAATGGGATAGCGGGGTTGCACAGTAAAGGACATTAGGCAAGTACCGGCAGAAGTCACTTGGGAGTGCCAGCTCCTGCTCAGTACAATGTCAGCCTGGCAAGCCAGGCCGCAGTAGGCTGCCAAACGGTCTCCCCTACAACCTTCCGCCACAGACTGTGACTCTCCTAAATACAGGGACCATCAGCAGGACAATAACATTCGTATTAACTAAGTAAGTAAGTAAGTAGATGCTGAAATGTTTGATGCAAGGTGACTACAATCTGAAAGCAGCGGTATGTGTGAAGAGTTAATAAAAGCACAGGAAGTCAACCTTCATGTGTGGTGTGATCATTGCTAGGCCACTGCAGGGGGCTATTGAAACTGTGGGTGTGGGTTACAGGAAGGGCAGTTAATACTTTTCTCAGTTACTGTACATACTGAGCAGGGTAGCCATTACTTACAAAGAAAATGCTGCACAGCAGACACGGTCCAACCTCACTTACAGGGCACAGTACTGTGGCCTGCTACTTTGTTTTGGGAAACTACAAATAAATTGTGGCAGAGGTTTGCAGTGTGCCCTTTTGTAGGACTGCTGTGGACAACTTGCACTTGGAATACAGGCTTTCATTCTTGAAAATAAACATGCATGTCCAATGGCACATTGTGGTGTGTTTGTAAGCGTGTACTTTCAGAAAAACACTCCAAACATTGCCAAACACTCCACTTTTTGGCTGTCCGAGGGTCCACATGCAGCGTTGCTGCGGTCGCATGGTGTCGTCGCCACTGTTCTCCTTTGGGACGTCTGTCCGCAGGACGCGTTTTGGCTGGAATATGTTGACCGCATGAGGAGAAGTGTCCTATGCACACCGTTGCCACTTGTCTCTGAATAATTATGCGACATGCGTGCGCCGATCATTTTGGGAGACGCTGGATGTTTATAGCCTATAGCAGGGGTCTCCAACCTTTACGTTGGCGTGAGCTACTTTCAGTTGGGGGCCAACAGCGAGAGCTACTTGCGGGCGATATCAGCGGTCGGGGTTGTTCATAAACATTGGAACTTTTTTTTTAGCTGTAATTTTCCCTTCATAAATATAGGGAATGACATATCCCTTCACGTTTATGTTAATAAGTTCAAAAATCACTTTATTGCATTCTTTTTTATTAGAGGTTCTCATAAAAAGACTTTCACATTGTAGGAAAATTAGACATTCAGTGTGAAGGTTGACACTGCATGCCATCCACCAGTGCTCTGTAGTCGGGTGTATAACTTGATACAGCAACTCGGATGGAGTCACTAAAATGCTCATCGGTCAGGCGGGTTCGAAATTTAGATTTGATGAAGTTCATATCTGAAAATGCAGATTCACAGAGATAGGTGGAACCAAACAGAGAAGTCACTTTTAATGCTGCTGTGCAAATGTTACTGTACTCCTTGTGATCAACAAGGCTCCAGAAATTGGTGGGAGATTGTCTGCTTTTCAACTGAATGTCCCCCTGCAGACTGACAATCTCCATTTCCATAGCACAACTGTTCAGGTTAAACAGCTCAACCATTTGTTCTGTAAGTTCACAAACATTGACTTCCATGAAGGGGTTTGCAATGAACATCACACACGGTTCAATCCTTTCGAAATCCCTGAACCGGTCACTGAACTCTTCCTTAAGCCTGCTCAGGAAACTGCTGTATTTAACTATGTTCAGGAGTTCAGGACTAGCTGTATGCTCTGTCAGCATTTACATTACAGAAGGGAAATGATGCATTTTCCTTTCCACCACTTGTTCAGTGAAAACGTTAAGTTTTGACTTAAATGTCTTTACTGCGCTTATCATGTCAGCAATGGTTTTACCCTTTCCTTGTAGTTCACAGTTCAGGGTATTTAATTTCTCAGTAACATCTGCCAGAAATGCCAAATCAAGTAGCCAAGAAATGCTGCATAATTGGCCGATGTCTTCATTTCTTGACCTCATGAAGTCTTTGATTTCTGGCAAAAGTGAAAGAAAGCGACGTAGTATTTTTCTCCTGCTAAGCCATCGGATTTCCGTGTGTAGCAACAGATCACTATGTGCGGCAGATAGTTCTTCACCATTCGAGCAAACAGTGCTAGCTGGGCAGTATCACTTGCATCAACCGATTCATCACACTGAATGGAGAAAAAACTGCATATGCTCAAATCTTTTTCTAATTGCCCCATCACATTGGCAGATAGTGCAGATACCCTCCTTGCCATTGTGTTTGCACCTAACTGCGCATCTGAAATGGCAGACATAATGTCAGGGCAGTTTTTAAAATCTTTTAAAACTGACTCAGCCACGAGTCCCATCGCACCTTTCACAACTGCACCATCTGTAAAAGTGCATTTGTGTTTTGCCAAATAATGTGCAACTTTGAAGGATGCCTCTGGTGCAGCATTTGCTTTCTTTGCAGGTTGGGTGAAAAATGATTGTTGCGTCTGCAGGGCAGCTTTTAGTTCAGCTACTCTTTGAGATCACAGATGGCTTCCTTTAGGAAAGTTCTTTTCATGTTGTGTATGCATTGTGCCAAAATGCCTCTCGACATTACTCTTTTTTCCCACTGCAACTTTGGCACTGCAGATTAAACACACACACTTCCCTTTTACGCTTGCGAAAAAGAAATCGGTCTCCCACTCTTGATGAAAATGATACGTCTTCTGCCTTTTGTTGGATGATCCACCTACTTCTGCATCCATGATTTCAACAAGTGTCGTTTCGTTTGTACGTTTCTTTTGGGACTGCACGTGTAATGTAATCTGAGGAGGATTTGAATGTGTTATGGTTTTAAAAATAATTGAGCACACAAAATTCTGCTTAGTCCAAAAATAAAAACCAGTGCCATTTAGCACATTCGCAATTTCTCAAAATATTAACTTTGTGGCATGCACCTATGCCAAGTCACTGAATCTAGCCAAGGATAATGAAGGTCAAAGCCTACTTTGTTGAATGTCCTTAAAAGTCATAATTATTGATAAAAATAAATTATCACAGCAGAATAGTTATGTTGGCCCTGATGCAGCCTGTCCTCTATGCAAAAAAAATCAGGTATAAATGGATGGTGAGACTAAATGCCTCTCAAATCAAGGGAACATGGGACTACAAGGGAGCCAGTGCAACAATAAACCAATATTAGCCTTTAGTTTGCTGTGAAAGGAGATGCACAAGTATTTGTTGCATTTACTAGGAAGGATCGCGGCTGGTATGTGCGCCTCTATCACCCCACATTCGTCATAGCTGCACTAGTGGTAGTCATTAAACAGGAATGCATACCGAAAATCCACGCTGCATAGGGAAAGAGTTAGAGCCAGCCACCATCCCTACAGTGTTGGCTGTGCTCTGAGCAATAGTCTTGTGAAGTTCAAACCACCTAGCATCACATTTATGAACAATAGCCCTTAGTTGACAGTAATATCTGGCACTTCTATCTTCGCTAATCCTGTAAATTGAAACAGGGCACTAATGTTACCCCAATATTACACCAGCCCATGTGCACCTGGAGAAAAAAAATTGGCACTACCACATTACTGCCACATTGGAACGATAGAGGCCTTTTCCTGCGTATTAGCCCTCACTTCTCGCTAAGAAGCCTATAAGTTTTGACATCAATGATTGGATGTACTAAATGTGCGTCATTTGCAGTGAGTCCAGTGTGGAAAACCCATAAGCACATTGGTCCCGAGGGGGCTTGCTCGCCAGAGCCCTGCCCAGGGGTGGACTGGGGACCAAAAGAGGCCCTGGAAATAATTGTCAAAGTGGCCCCATATGACACATTTTCAGCAAGCCCAATGCTTTTCCTACGTGAACATTTGGAAATGCCACACAAAAGAGGCCTAGGGTGCAGAGGCCCACCGGGAAATCTCCAGAGTTCCCTATAGGCCAGTCCACCCATGGGCCCCTGCCTTCGAAAAATAGCTGAAAAGGGGGTGGACTGGGAACTAAAAGAGGCCCTGGAAATACTTACTTGGGACCAAAAGAGGCCCTGGAAATTGTTTTCAAAGTGGCGCCACATGACACATTTTCAGCAAGCCACATGACACATTTTCAGCAAGCCCAATGCTTTTCCTATGCCAACATTTGGAAATGCCACACAAAAGAGGCCCAGGGTGCAGAGGCCCACCGGGAAATCTCCAGAGTCCCCTATAGGCCAGTCCACCCCTGGAAAAGACTCAAAATGAGCCCAGGGTCGAAACGGAGGCATGAAGCTATCATGCTGCATGTCTCCGCTCGCCCTGGGCTGATTTCAGTTATGTGAGGTACTATTAGAAACGCAGGGCTCTGGCGAGGAAGTCCCGAGGGGGCTTCCTCGCCAGAGCCCTGCCTTCTAAAAATAGCTCACATGATTGCAAACGAGCCCGGGGTCGAAACGGAGGCATGAAGCTATCATGCTGCATGTCTCCGCTCCCCCTGGGCTGATGTCAGTTATGTGAGGTACTATTAGAAACGCAGGGCTCTGGCGAGGAAGTCCCGAGGGGGCTTCCTCGCCAGAGCCCTGCCTTCTAAAAATAGCTCACATGATTGCAAACGAGCCCGGGGTCGAAACGGAGGCATGAAGCTATCATGCTGCATGTCTCCGCTCGCCCTGGGCTGATGTCAGTTATGTGAGGTACTATTAGAAACGCAGGGCTCTGGCGAGGAAGTCCCGAGGGGGCTTCCTCGCCAGAGCCCTGCCTTCGAAAAATAGATCACATGATTGCAAACGAGCCCGGGGTCGAAACGGAGGCATGAAGCTATCATGCTGCATGTCTCCGCTCGCCCTGGGCTGATGTCAGTTATGTGAGGTACTATTAGAAACGCAGGGCTCTGGCGAGGAAGTCCCGAGGGGGCTTCCTCGCCAGAGCCCTGCCTTCTAAAAATAGCTCACATGATTGCAAACGAGCCCGGGGTCGAAACGGAGGCATGAAGCTATCATGCTGCATGTCTCTGCTCGCCCTGGGCTGATTTCAGTTATGTGAGGTACTATTAGAAACGCAGGGCTCTGGCGAGGAAGTCCCGAGGGGGCTTCCTCGCCAGAGCCCTGCCTTCTAAAAATAGCTCACATGATTGCAAACGAACCCGGGGTGAAGCAGAGACATTAAGCATCATAGCTAAATGTCTCCATTTCACCCCGGGCTTCGTTCTGCCGAGCTGCCCGCCCCTCTAACAGCACACACAACAGCTGTGCGCACAGGGGCTGCAGTGGCTCGGCAGAAAAAAAAAAAAGATTAGCTTCCCCCATCCACCCGACCCGACCCAACTTACCTTCACAAAAGAAGTTTTCCTGCCAGTTTCAGCTCGCTCCTGGAATCCAAGCCCCAGCATCAGCCACTGTGGCCAATGGGAGCACAGCTCCCAGCAAGGAACGTGCTCTGGCCAATCACAAGGTGCAATCTATATGCTATAGAGAATTGCAGGCCTGTGATTGGTCAGAGCACTTCCTTGCATCATTTTCATTTTTTTTTTTTCTGAGACTCGAGCGCGAGCTACTTCAAAGGCTCTGGCGAGCTACTGGTAGCTCGCGATCGACTGTTTGGAGACCCCTGGCCTATAGCATGTGGGATGTTCATGTGTATAGCTACTTGTAGGAAGTGGGTGGACGCCTTGAGCAAATTAAAGTTCATTTGCATATGCAGTAGAGTGGGGCTGTTACTAGGACACACAGGAACAGAAACACATGCTTGTACTTGAACTACGCCAAACGTCTGCTCCTACATGCATTGATAGGTGGTGAACAACATGTGGACATGCAGAGGCTGCTGGCGGAGTGCGGATGCCTCCATTGTCACTGTGGATAGGCCGGACAGCTGCTGTGTCTGTAGGACACCTACCTTTTTTTTATTCTGGTAATTGCAACAAGGACTGTGTGCCGCTGACTTAGAACCCCATTTCAGGAAAAAAAGAATACCACACAAACCCCCAGCAACTTTCTCATTATTACCGTTTACTTGTACACATTCATACGCCTTATTAGGAAAGGGAAGGGGTAGCAGAAGTGGATACTTATTGTGGGAAAATGGGGATTTGCAGAACTTGGTTGTAAGGGGAGGAAGAGCTTGATGTATTACCATAACATCTCCCATGACACAGTGTTTGAGAGGATGGTGGGATATGACATGGGGAAGGAATACACTTGGAGGTGTGCCACTGCTGTTTCATTTTGTTCAAAATATATCCTTGTACGCAACCTTTACGGCAGCACAATTGTTCACTACTTTTTCAACTGTCACTTCCACGCTGTCCATCTCTCTATGCACAGAGTTTCTTTCCTTTCCTATGCCTGTATGCTGCTGTGCAAGGGTTGCCGCTTGTACTGCCTTGCTTTCCTTACCAATATGTTCTCTTACAAAAAGAGAATGGGCCTCATCACGACTTTGGCGGTAACCCTTAAATCCGGCGGTAGCACTATTACTGCCGGATTTAAGGGTCCGCCAAATCAGGACTTCGGCGGATTTCGCCCCAGCTCTGAGCTTACAGTAGCAATGCGGTAAGATTGTTGAAGGCAGACTTCACTTCTGTTGTTGATGCATTTCGTTATGGTGTACTCCCTATGCCTTTGTCCTGTTTGCTTCATAAATACACAATTTGCAAACCTACTCTTTTCCCCTTGCAATTCTTGCTCATGGTGCGGTTTGTATATGTTCTTCGTGTTTGGTGATTGGTACCACTATGTAAGAGAGCACCTGCCTTACTCTGCAGGTTGGATGCCACACAATTTCTGCAAACAGACACACAGTCTGCAACTGCTGCCCGCATTAACGTGGTGCCAGCAGTTTCACTATGTTGCACAGCTCTTCTTTAGAAACTAAAGGTATCCTGCTAAAAATCAATGAAATTCACGGACAAAAAACTTTGTTAAAGGGACGCTATGGTTAAGTTGCTCTACTAAAAAACCTATGAAATTCAATCAAAAAACCTTGCTACAGGGACGTCATGGTTACAGGTAAAACCTTAAAACCCCAGAAATGTGCAAGTTATGGTAAGGTACGCAACCATAACTCGCGCCACCACTGTGCACTGAAAGGACTAACACCCATGACATTACAAATGTCATTTTTGACATCACTGATGACATCACATGTGTAGTTAGTTGTTATGAAAAGCCTCCAGAAGGGATTGCCACTGTAATGTTGGCAGAAAACTATCAGAGATCATGGGGAGAACTATCATTATATAAATTGGTCATTAGACAAGGCATTGCTATAAACAGTATTGCATTACACATTTCTTTCCATTACATGACTGAACACATGTACACATGTAAGCAGTGTGTGCAGCATGCATCATACAGGTGCAATATCCAGATTCTTCCCATGTTGCATAGTGAAATGATGCATGCTTTCCTTTTAGACTTTTGTGGACTGTTAAACATGTGATAAGTAGCCACGAATCCCTCACTTGGTACATAAACATAGTACTGCACACAAACCATAAAGAGACCACATTGCACACAAATATGTCTATGTACCGGGAAAGTAAAGTAAGCAAAATAGCAGCAGTATTACCAGAAAGTGTTAATAACCTAACTGATTATCTTAATGCACACAAATGATTGCTGTACTTCAGGGTTCCTTCCTTTTTCCCATATGTATATGTACCATATGTCCTGGGAGGATAGCTCAGTGGCAACATGCTCGCCTTTGTGTTGTCTTGGAAGCAAGACGACACGAAGCAGCACAGGTTCGATCCGCCCGGTCCGCGCTTAGACACCGCTGGGTATTTAAGTGCGTTATAAATATGCAACTAAGACAACAACAAAAACAAACATTCTGTAACAGCTCCTCGATGCCCCTGGGCTGTGTGAGCGCTTTAAAAATGCAAATAAATAAATGAATAAAAAATATGATGTGACTGAACCCTAAGGAAAGCAGTGTAAAACATATGAGAAGGGTAAGGTGTACAAATATAGTATGTTTTCACTGTGTAGTTCCTCACTGTTAGTGAAGAAAAACAGCTAGTGTAGATATGTCACTAAACAAAAAAAGAGGGAGCCAGACCTGTAACGTCATCAAGGATGTCTTCAATGACATTTGTGATGTCATCTTTGATTTCATGGGTGTTAGTCCTTGCAGTGCACAGTGGTGGCATGAGTTATGGTTGCGTACCTTACCATTACTTGCGAATTTCTGGGATTTTAAGGTTTTACCTGTAACCATAATGCCCCTGTAGCAACTTTTTTGCATTGAATATATATAAAAGGGAACATTTATGGGTTTGTGGATGTGTGGCTTCACGTATGTTCCCTATATAATTCCACACTGTTTCACCAATCTGCACCAAATTGTGCACAGTCATCTGTTAGGTTCCTGCAGACATTATTGGCTACACGATATCTGGAAACCCCACCCATTTTGCCCGATTTCAGCAAAATGGAAATTTGGGTGTGGGTTTGTGGTTTTGTGTATGTTCGCTATTCAATTCCACACTGGTTCACCAATCTGAACCAGATTTTGCACAATCACCTGTTAGGAACCTCCAGTCATTACTGGCTACATGACATCTGGACACATCACCCCTTTCTTTGGATTTCAGCAAAAGAAAAAATGTGCGTGTGGGTTTGTGGCTTTGTGGCTTTGAATATGTTCCCTATACAATTCGACACGTTTCATCAATCTGCACCAAGTTCTGCACAATCACCTGTTAGGACCCTCTGGCCATTACTGGCTATATTTCATCTCAGAAAGGAAATCCAGAGGAAACAATTTTCAAAAAGGCGTATTAAGGATTTTATTGTAGCCAATACATTTTTTCTGTGAGTTTAATCACAAATTAATCTGCACTGTAGCAATTTTTATTTTACATGGCAGGAATATTTTAAAAACATCACAATTTGATAAAACTCATCCTATTAAATCATGCAAACATTTACCCGCATTCATACAACATCCATCCAACAACTCATACAATTCATCAAAAAAGTACAAGATAAAAACATATAACCAATATAACAATTCATCCACAATTTTATCATTATACAAACAATTTTTGTGCAAAACAACGCATACTGCAAGGCCACAATAGGTTTTTTAAGTGGTCAGCAGCAACAACACATAGTGCATGACCATGATAGATTTTGAAAACAATGGTCAGCAATCGGGATAGGTCAAACAGAATCTTCACAGGTGACCTTATCCTAGTTTTCCTCGACCGGTTTCGATGTATAAACGATGGTTTGGTACGTCTTCATCAGGAGATTAAGGGTAGTTGTCTAAAAGCAAACACAAATATATGGGCCCATCAGTTCCCTATCCAACACTAAGTGCAAGTGACAGAGGGGAGGGGACAAGTGAAAAGAAAGCGGGGAAAGAAAAAGCAATACATGACTTCACTAAGCTAAATTACTGCTGTCCTGCTAGAAATGGCCCAATATCTACCTATATTGGGATTAAACTCAGAGTGTTATACATGGAGTGCAACCAAGAGAAATCAGTGTCCCTAAACCAAACTAGTGTAGATCATAGAAATGGCAGAAGGAAATGCAAAGTTTGTAAAGAAGACACCTTTCTTGAAGAAAAGAACTTTTTTTTCAAACCAACCTTGGCAATTTAAACAGGAGTCAATCCATTGTATGAATTTGGTACAATGCAGAAAGACTGTCATACAAATTAGCCATGTTCTGGTAAACAATCCTGCTAGGCAGATGGCTGGAATTAGGCTCCAATCTGTAAAGGTTAAAAAATGAAATAGAATTGTATCAAGGACCCTGGCCAAAAGTGCCTAGAAGTGATTTTCTATTGGTACATAGCGTCTTTAGAATGCATTCAGGACCTAATTTGAAACTACAGGAGTTCCAGGCAATACAGACATTAGCTGACGATCTTTCTATAGTAATCAAGCCGGCAGATAAGGGTGGGGGGATAGTAGTCTGGGAAGCAAGTAAATACGATCAAGAAGTCTTGCGACTTCTGTCCATCCCAGGCCACTATACTCGGATTGCTGATGATCCATCGAAATCCATCAAGGACAAGATTTTGGAACTTACAAAGGAAGGGAGCCATGCAGGGTTCCTTTCGACAAAAGAATCTGAATACATTAATTTTTCAGAAGAGCGCACGCCTCTGTTTTATATAATGCCGAAGATACATAAAAATATTGAAAATCCTCCAGGCCGGCACATAGTCTCTGGATGTGGTTCTCTACTTGAACCAATATCCAAATATATTGACTTTTTTAATAAAACCTTTGGCAATGGCCACTCCAACTTTTCTACTGGATTCACAAGACGTTATCAATCTGGTCGAATTAAGACCTTTCGACTCATCTACACAAATATTGGTCTCCCTAGATATTGAGGCGTTATATACAAATGTACCCCAAGATAGAGCTATCTTGAGTTTAAGAACAATCCTAGATAGGAGACCATTCCCCCATATTGTACCTACAGAATTTCTCTGCAGAATTTCTCTGCAAAGCAGCGCAATTGGTTCTGACTAATAGCTTCTTCAAATTCAAAGAAGAATTTTTTTCTACAAAATAAGGGTACAGCGATGGGGTGTACTTTTGCCCCAAACTTGGCCATAATTTTCATGTCGCTACTCGAGGAAGAAAAAATCTTACATACCTCCAATCCGTCAAGAAAGGTGTCTTCTTTACAAACTTTGTATTTCCTTCTGCCATTTCTATGATCTACACTAGTTTGGTTTAGGGACACTGATTTCTCTTGGTTGCACTCCATGTATGACACTCTGAGTTTAATCCCAATATAGGTCGATATTGGGCCATTTCTAGCAGGACAGCAGTAATTTAGCTTAGTGAAGTCATGTATTGCTTTTTCTTTCCCCGCTTTCTTTTCACTTGTCCCCTCCCCTCTATCACTTGCACTTAGTGCTGGATACGGAACTGATGGGCCCATATATGTGTGTTTGCTTTTAGACAACTACCCTTAATCTCCTGATGAAGACGTACCAAACCATTGTTTATACGTCGAAACTGGTCGCGAACAACCTAGGATAAGGTCACCTGTGAAGATTCTGTTTGACCTTTCCCGATTGCTGACCATTGTTTTCAAAATCTATCATAGTCATGCACTATGCGTTGTTGCTGCTGACCACTTAAAAAACCTATTGTGGCCTTGCAGTATGCGTTGTTTTGCACACAAATTGTTTGTATAATGATAAAATTGTGGACGAATTGTTATATTGGTTATATGTGTTTATCTTGTACTTTTTTGATGAGTTGTATCAGTTGTTGGATGGATGTTGTATGAATGCGGGTAAATGTTTGCATGATTTAATAGGATGAGTTTTATCAAATTGTGATGTTTTTAAAATATTCCTGCAATGTAAAATAAAAATTGCTACAGTGCAGATTAATTCGTGATTAAACTCACAGAAAAAATGTATTGGGTACAATAAAATCCTTAATACGCCTTTTTGAAAATTGTTTCCTCTGGATTTCCTTTCTGAGATGAATTATTACGGTAATAACCTAATCTAGAGTGTGGGGTCTCCTGTGCCTTTCAGCGACAGACCAATTCAGCCCTTGGCTGTGCAGGTTATTTTATAATTCTTTGACTATGCACTTACCCCCTTCGGGGTACATTACTTGTGGTTATTATTAATTTTTGTGTTTTCATTAATTGCACTTTGGGTGTCTTCAGTGTACTTTGGACTGGTGGTGGTAAATCATGGCAGAAATAGATACCATCTCTTTTATGGAAGCCCAAATCTCGGAATTTATAGAAGGCCCTTCCTTTTTTGAACATTTGCAACTACCCATACAAAACCAAGGGACATCGGGGGAGGCTCTACTCAGACTAAAAAAGAAACAGTTCTGCACGGAAATGCATGGCCACATACTAAAAGAATATTTAAGATCTAACATTATTCCGCAAGGTCTGCAAGTTAAAATTATCCCGTGCCTTTTTCTAGATGACAAGGATTATAAGATAGCATTCAGTCAAGTGGCGACAAAATGCAGTCGGAATTTATTAGTCTTAACGATTACGACTGCCCAAAGAGTCAGTTCGATTATTCTAGAAACTTTATCGGAGCAAGAAAAAGCGTTTCTGTCAAATACTTTGATTACAGAGACGAAACAAAAATTGGAACAAATTAATAAATCCCTTCAAGATTTTAAAACCTTAACAATTGAAAGGAAGATGACTAAGCAAAAGAAAGATATCTCCCTCTTTAAGAAAGAACAGGTCTACCCATATTTGGCGGGCGACTTCAATCCCCAAACAGCTTGGAAGAATAATTCTAGCTGGAACACAGGGGGTCCTAATGGTAATAACCCAAACAAAAAAAGATGGGTGACTTTTTCTGATACCTCGTCCAATAGCTCTGGTAATGATGAATCCAATAACCCATCTTTGAGTGATACCCCTTTTCGAGGAAGGGGCGGCCGAAGAGGCCGCAGAAATGCCCCTCAGGGGCGAATGACTCACAACATGCCCCCCCAGAATCTTTCAGGACAGGGCATGATGCATCACGATTTTCAAACTCGCAACCGTGCGTACAGGTGGTAAATGAACAATCTAGTGGCTCTGAGCAGACACTACCCATCTTTAAACTTTCTTCACGGATTCTCACACCAGCGGAAATCTCTATTTTGGAACGATGATTATCCTCTGTTCCGTTTCAGAATCCTAGTGCAATGTCAATGATAAATGAAATTAAAGGCTTTTTAAGAAAACTAAGACTTCCTTTCTATTTTCATAATAATGTGATTCCTAGAGAACAAAATATCTCGGGGTTGGCCCGACCCTCTACGTTTACTCCTAACTTGAATGATTTGCCCTCAGAGGTGATCATTTTTGAAAAATTGGTGTTAAAAGAAATTGAATAAGTAATTTGCTACCCAAGAATGCATTCAGGACCTAATTTGAAACTACAGGAGTTCCAGGCAATACAGACATTAGCTGACGATCTCTCTATAGTAATCAAGCCGGCAGATAAGGGTGGGGGGATAGTAGTCTGGGAAGCAAGTAAATACGATCAAGAAGTCTTGCGACTTCTGTCCATCCCAGGCCACTATACTCGGATTAATGATGATCCATCGAAATCCATCAAGGACAAGATTTTGGCACTTATATAGGAAGGGAGCCATGCAGGGTTTCTTTCGACAAAAGAATCTGAATACATAAATTTTTCCGAAGAGCGCACGCCTCTGTTTTATATAATGCCGAAGATACATAAAAATATTGAAAATCCTCCAGGCCGGCACATAGTCTCTGGATGTGGTTCTCTACTTGAACCAATATCCAAATATATTGACTTTTTTAATAAAACCTTTGGCAATGGCCACTCCAACTTTTCTACTGGATTCACAAGACGTTATCAATCTGGTCGAATTAAGACCTTTCGACTCATCTACACAAATATTGGTCTCCCTAGATATTGAGGCGTTATATACAAATATACCCCAAGATAGAGCTAGCCTGAGTTTAAGAACAATCCTAGATAGGAGACCATCCCCCCATATTGTACCTACAGAATTTCTCTGAAAAGCAGCGCAATTGGTTCTGACTAATAGCTTCTTAAATTCAAAGAAGATTTTTTTCTATAAAATAAGGGTACAGCGATGGGGTGTACTTTTGCCCCAAACTTGGCCATAATTTTCATGTCGCTACTCGAGGAAGAACAAATCTTACATACCTCCAATCTGTTTAGAGAAAAGATCAAGAGTTATCGTCGATACATCGACGATATATTCATGATCTGGGAGGGCTCAATGGAATCTCTGTTGGCATTTATGGATTGGCTCAATAAAGTGGATACAGACATCCATTTCACTTTTGAGCATTCCACAACGAGAATTGCGTTCCTGGACCTATCCATTTTTACTGATGGAAGCATTCTTCATACCGAATTACACAGAAAAGCGACTGAAAGAAATACAACACTGAAATATGAGAGCCAACATCCGGCAAGTCTCTTGCGGAATTTGCCCTATGGCATGTTTTTGCGACTATGACGTAATTGTACAGACATCAACAATTTTCAAAAACATGCCGCTGTTTTGGAACAAAGACTATTGCAACGGGGTTACCCAAAAGAACTCATAAAGCAATCGAGAAAAAGAGCTCGTTTTGCAAATAGAGAGGCCCTACTGTTACCCAAAGTTCAACTACAGAAAAAAGAAGAACTAGTATGCGTTTCAACTTTTTGTCAACACAGTGAAGCCATAAGAGGCATCATATTAAAAAACTGGCGCATTTTAAATGCCTCAGGAACTATGTTACCCAAACCCCTTTTTGCATTTAAAAAAAATAAAAATCTTAAACAGAAGATGACACGCGCCAGCAGAAGCAACCAAAAACTGATGATGGTACGGGATCTGAATCAAAAGCCGGTCCTTGGGCGTTATCCATGCACCACCTGTGTGGCCTGTAGATTTTCTTAAAAAACGACTTTGTTTTTCATGCAACAAAAACAGTGGGCCCTCCGCACCTTCACAACTTGCAAAAGTAAAAACGTTATTTATGCAATTCAGTGCCCATTCCAAAAAATGTACATTGGTAAGATGACCCGGGAAGTAAGCACACGGATCAACGAGCATCGCTCGGAAATAAAAACCCGTAACCTTAATGCCCCCATGGTGATCCATTACGTTGAGATGGACCATAAAGCAGATCAAATGGAATGGTTCTGTGTGGAAAGGGTTTTTGGGAATAATCCCACCCAAATCCTAAAAAACCTAGCCTACAAAGAAGAATTATGGCTCTTCAATTTAAAAACATTGACCCAAGGGCTAAATACTTTAGAACCTTGGCATGTAGGTACATAACATTCCTTGCCCAATATTCGATATTCTCTTACATATATTGAGTCACTTGTCGGGACACATGAGAGCTGTGTTCTAGCACAGGCAACATATGTTGTTGTTTACTCCCGATCTACTATAAGCATGTGAGTTAGATGTACAGGCATCATGTAAGTGCAGGGATCGCCCAGTTGCATGTGTTTTACAGAAATGCCTTTTGAGAAATGTATATATTTTTCTGGGTTTGGATCACGACTCAGCATTTCCTCTTCCCAAGTTCAACTAGTTGATTCAGTCTTTCTGGGTTTCGATCACGACTTGGCATTTCCTCTTCCCAAGTCCAACTAGTTGATTCAGGTTTGGTTAATAAGTTCAACCACTCGATTGAGTTTGAGTGACCGGTTGCCGTGACAACGGTTGCGCACAAGCTTTGTTGCCGAGTGCTCATAGGCTATTGCTGGGCACGTTACGTATGCCAAAGATTACGTGCCATTTCAGGTCAATCAGCCTCTTCAGCAACGTGGCTCAAAATGAACACGTTACTCAGTAGTTACGACTAGAGGAGTCACGTGACTAAGGGTCCTTCAATCACGTGTGTGGTTAGGCTATGGATTACCCTATCAACGTGATGCAGGGCACTCACGTGATGGGAAGCCAACCGTTTCTAAAGGGGCCGGGAAGTATACGCAAGTTAGATGCGTCTCTCCCTCCGATCTGGACGAGTGACAGACGACCGGAGCTAACATCGGACTCTGGTTCCCGCTCTTGTAGCGCTGATTCATTCCGTGGGATGCTCTCTGCAGGTAAGTAGTCTTTTGAAGCCGGATAACTTTAAAGGAAGTTTTTCCTTGGCCTTTGCTATAATGCAATAATTGGGTGGTGACAAAAGGGTTTCTCTTTTTTTCCCCCCCAGCCGCCCCCCCTTTTTTTACTTGATATAGCCTTTTTTCCTTGACAAAGACTTGTTTCAGTCTAGACAGGATGTCATAGATTTTGACTAAAAATTAATTCAAAAGTTACTTTTCCAATCTCGGCCTTTGGGCCATAGTCTGGTGTAGAGCCTCACCTTGAATTCTGGGAATTGTGTACAGGCAACTATCTCCCTTCCCTATAAAAACGCTATGTACCCATAGAAAATCACTTCTAGGCACTTTTGGCCAGGGTCCTTGGTACAATTCTATTTCATTTTTTAACCTTTACAGATTGGAGCCTAATTCCAGCCATCTGCCTAGCAGGATTGTTTACCAGAACATGGCTAATTTGTATGACAGTGTTTCTGCGTTGTACCAAATTCATACAATGGATTGACTCCTGTTTAAATAGCCAAGGTTGGTTTGAAAAAAAGTTATTTTCTTCAAGAAAGGTGTCTTCTTTACAAACTTTGCATTTCCTTCTGCCATTTCTATGATCTACACTAGTTTGGTTTAGGAACACTGATTTCTCTTGGTTGCACTCCATGTATGACACTCTGAGTTTAATCCCAATATAGGTAGATATTTGGGCATTTCTAGCAGGACAGCAGTAATTTAGCTTAGTGAAGTCATGTATTGCTTTTTCTTTCCCCACTTTCTTTTCACTTGTCCCCTCCCCTCTATCACTTGCACTTAGTGTTGGATAGGGAACTGATGCGCCCATATATTTGTGTTTGCTTTTAGACAACTACCCTTAATGTCCTAATGAAGACGTACCAAACCATCTTTATACGTCGAAACCGGTCGCGAAAAACCTAGGATAAGGTCACCTGTGAAGATTCTGTTTGACCTATCCCGATTGCTGACCATTGTTTTCAAAATCTATCATGGTCATGCACTATGTGTTGTTGCTGCTGACCACTTAAAAAACCTATTGTGGCCTTGCAGTATGCGTTGTTTTGAACAAAAATTGTTTGTATAATGATAAATTTGTGGATGAATTGTTATATTGGTTACATGTTTTCATCTTGTACTTTTTTGATGAGTTGTATGAGTTGTTGGATGGATGTTGTATGAATGCGGGTAAATGTTTGCATGATTTAATAGGATGCGTTTTATCAAATTGTGATGTTTTTAAAATATTCCTGCTATGTAAAATAAAAATTGCTACAGTGCAGATTAATTCGTGATTAAACTCACAGAAAAAATGTATTGGGTTCAATAAAATCCTTAATAAGCCTTTTTGAACATTGTTTCCTCTGGATTTCCTTTCTGAGATGAATTATTATAGTAATACCCTAATCTAGAGTGTGGGGTCTCCTGTGCCTTTCAGCGACAGAACATTACTGGCTATATGACATCTGGACCCCCCACCCATTTCCCCCAGATTTCAGCAAAAGTGCAAATTTGGGTGTGTGTTTATGGGTTTGTGGCTTCATGTATGTTCCCTATGCAATTCCAAACCGTTTCACCAATCTGCACCAAATTATGCATGGTCACCTGTTAGGACCCTCCGGCCATTACTGGTTACGTGACATTTGGACACCCCACCCCTTTCCCCCGGATTTCAGCAAAAGTGCAAATTTTGGTGTGTGTTTATGGGTTTGTGGCTTCATGTATGTTCTCTATGCAATTCCAAACCGTTTCACCAATCTGCACCAAATTATGCATGGTCACCAGTTAGGACCCTCCGGCCATTACTGGCTACGTGCCATTTGGACACCCGACCCCTTTCCTCGGATTTCAGCAAAAGTCACTGGGTTTGTGGGTTTGTGCATTCGTGTATGTTCCCAATACAATTCCACACTGTTTCAAAAATCTACACAGGTTTGCTGATTCTTGACATCTGGAAACCCCAAACTCTTTGCCCTGATTTCGGCAAAATTGCACATTTGGGTGTGGTTTTGTAGCTTTGCATAAGTTCTCTATACAGTTCCACACCGTTTCACCAATCTACACCAAATTGTGCACAGTCACCTGTTAGGACCCTCTAGACATTATTGGCTACATGACATTTGGACACCACACCCCTTTCCCTGGATTTCAGAAAAAGTGAAAATGTGTGGGTTGGTTTGTGGCTTTGCATATGTTCCCTGAACAATCCCACAATGTTTTCACCAATCTGCACCAGATTTTGAAGAGTCCCTTCACTTATTAGGACCCTCCTGACATTACTGGCTATATGACCTTAGGACACCCCACCCATTTCCCTGGGTATCATCAAAAGTAAAAATGTGTTTCTCGCTGTGTGGCCTGCCGACGAACCCGAAAACCGTGAAGGGAAACAAAAAATGTATGAGAGGCGAATGAACCATAGAGGCAAAGGTGAAGTCCGGTAGGATTCCAGAATTTTTCCAAATTGTTGCCGTATCAGCTGAAATTACTTTTCCAGAGGATTTTTGTGAGATGGTGCCTGCCACCGAAGCCGTAAACCATGTTCAGCCAGAAGGGAAACAAAAAATGTTTAGAAACAAACCTTACAATGCTGTAATGTTCACCAGGAAGGGAAACAAAAATGTTGGCTGCAACAGGTGAAATTAGTTTTTCCTGAGAATTTTTGTGAGATGGTGCCTGCCGACGAATCCGTAAACCACCCAAGGTCTAGTAGGACTGCTGTTATATTTGTATTTTGCTCATCACTGTTATCTCATTCCATTGTCTTGATGCTCCCTTGTTTCCTTCCCTTTGCCTTGAAGGCCATTTGAAACACAATTTCTTGATGTGTAAGCGCCTTACAAAAGCCCAACAAATAAATAAATAAATGTTCACCAGAAAGATATGTTGTTTCTCAACCTGTCCTGACATTAGGAACAACACTTGTGGTCCCTTTGGGACCTCAAAAACCACCTTTCAATGCCCTAGGAAACACTGTGTCTGAGATAGTTGCACCCCATGCACCACAGCGAACTACACCATACCATGTTGAGGGGAACAACGGCCTTCAGCATCATTAATTTTCAACAACTGAGGAGAACGGGTACTTTTGCTCCTTTTTAATAAAGGTGGAGTGTGTGGCCAGCAGATATAGGTTCAGGACCTAGTCCCCTGTTCCTATACCTGGTTTATAAAGAAACTGCTAACATTTACATTTGCCCTAATACAAGCTCATGTTAAAAACTTTCCAGTTCAACTAAGTTTACAATTGGAGTGCTTACTAGTATAAAGACAACCTTCTTATTTAAATACTATAGAATGAAACCATATTTAATTTGATAACACATTTGGTCTATTTTCCTTACTCACTATTACACGGTTTTAAAACCCTTCATTGCTATTATGGCAATGTGCTAATGGCTGTATGGACCTTAGACAAGGTCATTATCGCTCATGATAAAATGACCCCCTTTGTTTAAGGTTCTAATATATCCAGAAAGTTTGGCAGAAATGGGGCTTCTTTAAGTGCTGGGCTATTATATATTTCCATGTACATTTGAAGAACACACCCTTATGATTTAAGGGGTGGGGGGTTGGGGGGGGCATACATAAATGAAGTAATCACCATTTTGTCAAATGATAGTAGGATCCAGAAGCGGGAGAATTTTTAAAACACTACCAAAAAGCTAATCAACCATTCCTGAGCAAAATCATGTAATTTTGGTTGTTATCTGGATGTCGATAGCATACATAATTTCCTAATTACTACTTGCTTTTATTAGATTACCCTGTTTAAAGAGGTATTCTTGGTGATGTCCAATATGTATATCAGAGGAGGTAGATTACTTCTCCTGGAGTAAGTCAGAGTAACTGATTAGCCGCAGGGCCTGACTTCATTAGTCAGATAAGAGCCACATCTGGATCTAATGGAATGCTCAATTCACAAGGCTAACCTTATTTGCTGATTGGTAGACTACTGATAACCATTTAAAGTGATAGATATTCAACTGAGAGCCAGCAGACTTTCATTAATGCTTCTCTCCCAGACTGCACAGGTTTTTTACCAGACAACCTGGAGCACACAGCTCGGTGTACTCCATCTCAACGGGGATTTATTTAGGAGGCCAAGATAAACTAAATTGACATGAACGTATTTGGACACAATCCACAATCAAAACTGAGATAAAATGGGCCTGTCCTTTGCAGGAGTGGTCGGAAGGCTCCGGTGCAGTTTGTTTTCTAAAAGCAAAAAGCAATAACAGCAACATTAACCAAAGGTTCAATACTAAATTTGCTCTTTAACTGTACACATGGGGGACATTTCAGATGTTAAACATTTGGGGGACGTTTGAAAAATGTGACAGTTTTGCAGGGTGTAAAAGTGAAATATGTTTCCTGTTTTTTATACTTGTTTATCCTAAATCAACTGTATGACGTCCATCTTTCTCTGGTCTTTGAATGGATACTCCAGTCAAAGAAATAATAATGGCTGCCTGTGAAAGTAGATGCGTTTATCCTTTCCAACTACCCGGCAGTGGCCCTGATTCAGAAAACACGCACATATCTCAGCAGCTACCATGTTCCCCAACATCAAGACTGCCTCCTGCAACACTGCACGATCGAAAAGCAAATATGTTTGGCAATTAAGGCTTTAGTTAAAACCTCTGTGCCTTTAAACCCAATATGAAAGAAAACAGCCAAGGCCAGTATCTGAGACCAAATCTATTGGTTGCACGACGCCAACAAGTGAAGGAGTATGACGCTATTTATTGCCATTAGCAATTCTCTCTTGTGCGACCTCAAGAGCGCACACAGTTTTAGTTTCACCAATAGGCAAAGATCCAAACCAAAGAAGTTATTTTCGGAGCCCGGTTGTGCAAAAGGGAGGTGTAAAGGCAAGATGTAAGCCAGTTACACCTAACACTTACACTCAATGGGAATTTGGTGCCATTTAGGGACAGAGCAAAGGCATGAAACTGATTAAGCATTTATGTTCCGCCTTCAATATGCCTCCTGGTTGTACACCAGCGTAAGACTTTTGTGCTGGAGTAAACCCAATGGATTCCTGTGGAATCTGCCAGTTTTAGTGCCTGCTAAACGTAAGCTAATTCCATAGCAATCAATTGTAAATGCAGGCTGCCAAGTATAATTGGCTAGCATTGTATACTTCTAGTACAACACAAAGGGCCTCATTCCAAGTTGGCCGGTACATGGTAAAAGTGGCAGTAATAACGTTTTCCAGACCGGCAAACTACAACTTTGGCAGTAGGGGTAAATCTGACCCCTACCAGCAAAAAACTGCCTTTATTCCCAGCATGGCCAGTAATAGCAAGAAAATCCCCCCATGAGGTACTAGGGGACTCCATGGAATGGGGAATTACCGCCCTTACCAGCACTTGGAATCTGCCGGTAATTCCAGCAGACCAAGTGCCAGTAGCGGCAATTCCATTTGCCAGTATTCCCGCAGATTTACCACCGGAATACCAGCAAACTTGGAATGAGGCCAAAGTGTAAAACAAAGGTGTTAAGTAGATTTTGCCATTTTAGCACCTTTGCTTTTACACTTCACATTTTACTTGTGGAAAATGCCATGGTGGGTAACGGAGCACACACACGTATGAATGTAAACGCTCCTTCCTCTATGCAGTTACCACCTTTTAGAAAATGAGTAACAGTTGCATAGTACAACGAAATTGTTGGCACTCGGATTATCTAGCGCTTTGGAAATACTGGTCCCTCCTAAAGCACTTTTGAATGTACACATTGTGCTGCTACATAGACCAAATTGCACACACCAAAGAATCATCCATTGAAGATTTTAGAAATAAAACTTGAGCAGCAACGCTCCAGTACGACCCTTGAAAGAGGTAGACATTATGAATGGTGTGCTTTAGATTCAAAGAATTTAGGAAATACACGAATCCAATCTTCATCAGATTTAAAGGGTATTAATGAATATTAAAAAGTTAAGGAGAATCTCTTTTTAACAGTTGAGTAAGGTCAACATTTTAAAGTCGTGTCATAGGTAGTGTCTGTATTGGATACGACATTGAGTGCAGCATTGTAAGAGTGGACTCATTCAGAAGTGTATCCCTTTTGGTATTAGGAAGCAACACCTATGGCCACTTGAAGTACTTTTTCGTATAGAAGTGCAGCAAAGCAGTGTTCCCCCACCCTCATTGTTGAGATATGGAAAATAAAGATAACAGCAGTAACATCTTAATAGTTCAGCTCTATTATAATCAGCTCGTTTTCTCACTGATTCTCAAAGACTTGGCAGCAGCCACTGTCCCCTCAAGCATTTAAAACAATGAGCAGGAATGATGTCTCCTTCTCTTTGCCAGTGGTGCTTCACTCTCTCGAATTTCTCATCAAATGCAGGAAGGACTCTTCCATCTTCCACTCACCACCCACACATATGCCCCGGCGCATTGGTTCAGCCCATCGTCACACCCTTTTCCTACATGAAAACAGGCAACAGTAGTAGAAGAGCTCCGAAGTTTACCCATTCCATCTCCAAGTATGTCACGAAGTAGTGATTTCAATTCTTTTGTATAGCCCGAGTCTTTGTGTGAGTTTTTGTTAGCCGTTTTACATCCAGGACTACAAAGCCAATAATTTACACACAAAAACCCAGGTCTGAATCCTCTCAAGAATTTTAAGAAAAAACACGACTGGATAATCTACTCACAGATGAAATGAGGATACTTGAGAGGTCTTTAGTTATGGTGACCCCTTCAAAATGTTGGAAAATTCCAACAGATGCAGTACAGCTGTTATGTCCTCAGGTAGTAGGGGTCAAGCATCCTGCTTGCCGCAGACACACGCAGTTTCTATTTGAAAACCAGAATTCGCAACTCATGAACTCGAAAGACGAAGCGAGAACCGAGAATTCATTCAAAGCTTAAAGGCAGATTTGGGAAGCTGCTCCCCACTCCCTTCTGTATGTCTCCGCCACTCAAAGGCCCATAAACATAAGCATGTGAGAACTGCAATTTGTTTTTTAAACATCTTTTTCATTACACAGTGACCATGCTTGTTTAACTACTGCTGCACAGTTTCCAGACCGCGCTAATGAAATAGTAAACCATCTATCGTGAGTTTCTGGGAATTGTTCTAAAATATGACCAATATGTGTATCTCTGAATCCAAGATCTGAAGAATTGTGGGTGAAACACTCTTCAGGTACATACTCAAGCTCAGACCAACATTATTATATGTAAACTCGGGAATCCTGAGAAATTGGCAGGTAACATTCTCCATGACATAAAGGAGTTGATCTTAAGGTCTAAGAATGCCGAAGCATCAGAACCCGAAGGTATAGTAAACATCACTCTAAAATATAATGTTAACTAGTGGTCTGTCGTTTTAACAGCCTTATTTATTAACATTGGAAATTTGCTAACGTTGCTACCCTCGTGGTCCACATCTTATATCGTTCCTATATTTAAAAAGGGGGAAAGATGCAAACCTTCCAACTATCACCCCATACCGATTTTGGATGTCTTGAACAAGATCTTCATGAACGTCTTGCTTAAAGAAGTTGAATTGTGGCCATCATCAGTAAATAGGTTATCTAGTTTTCAGACAGCCTTTAGAAATAATCTGGGAACTTCCTTGAATAGTCTAGAATTTGCCATTCTACATGGTATTTCAAGGATGCCCCATAAACAACTGATATATATGTCTTGTGTAGACTTGTCTTTTGCCTGCAACAGGGTTGACAAAGGTAAGCTCTGGGATAAACTATAAAAGTGGAAAATCCCTGATAGTTTGCTAAAATGGTTGATCCTGTTGCATAAGAATACATTTATGCAGATGTAACTTAACAAAGAGGGTGATCTAACAGAGTGATTCGAACTTCAAGGGGTCTACATTAGGGTGGTGTGCTGGAAACAACTTAATTTGTATGTAATTGATATAGTTGATCTGTGGTATGTAACTAATATCGTTAATATGTGGTAAAATGTACCATTCCTAACAAGATAGGTCATTTTATGTGGAATTGCTTCGCTTATGCATGTGACATTTTTCAATGCCACGGCAATCGGGCTTCAGCGTAAACTCACATTTTTTGCAAAGTACACTCAAGATACCAACTTGTTAGTTAGTTAATCCCAATCAAACATGCTTGAATTTTCAAAAGAAAGGAAATCAATCAAATGTTCGTCTGTCTATTTACAATGATAAAAATAGATTTAATGAACTCATTTAAATCGGCTACCACTTACCACATATCAAATACAATTTTGCAAGAGCCTTCAAGATAAAAATGAGATGTAATCTGAAATCCTTAATTGCACAGCTAAACGGAGTTAAGATCAAGCACTACAAGTTGTACTCAGTTTTCTTAATCAGACACTATAGCATAAGCTGGTCCCTATTCTTACGTATGGTCTGGAGCTGGGAAAGCTTTTCTGTTATTGAAAGTCTGATCTGGAGAACAGTGTTATCTCTATCAAAGTGTTTTCCGATATCTATACTCAGATACTCTCCAATAAATCAGATATCTTGTTGGAAAACCTTAAGGACATGATGAATTCTCGACTTGGAGAGATTGATTTGAACGCCAATAATTTGACAAGCAACCCGATGGTTGTGAAAAAACACTGTATGATATGGACTGGAGAGGGACGTGGGAAAGCATTTACACTTATTTGCTCTTTTTTTAATATGCAAAACTGATTAAGAAAAGACATACTTTACCCCCTTATTTGATTAATGTTATGCTTCATCCCCTCTCCTAGTTCGAGCCCCAGAACATCTTTGCTGGGCTGCTGGACCTTTTTCTTTAAACCCTGAATGAGTGGAGCCTTATTCCTCTCATTCATTCTTGTGGGCTCTGTCTTTTGGAGCTCTATTCTTTGTATTATACCTGTACTATGGAGTCTGTCTGCTCCATAGCTCTTAAAGGCATCTGTATTTTTATAATGCAGCACACAGCTCCTCATGGGCATCGTTGCTGGGGACCCTATGGGCCCCCCTTTCAGATTCCTTTTCCTATATCCTCCAGTAACTACTGTTCTTAAGGATAGAGAGATACAAAGTATCTCTCCCAAAACCTTACAGTCTGAGGGATTGGCACACCCCACCTTATGTGGAGTGCCAAAGGGATATCTAGTAAGCCAATTCTCTATGCTCTCATGACCTTTTAGTCACATAGACAATCTCCTATTTGGTGGCAGTGGACGTGTTCTACCAACTATTGTGTAATTATTGTCCATAGCCTGGATAGTGCACAGTAGGGGCACCCAAGTAGCAACTTGGGGCCTCCCTTCTTTTCTCACCATTACTAGCGTGGTTGTTCTTTGTTATGCCTTCTTTCACCATTCTGGGAGGGGGAGGTCAGTGTGTGTGTTTTGCCTTCGTCGGGAACACATGGGTTTCCGTGCCTAGGCTCCAGAGTGTCTGGGCAGGCAGGAAGTGGGGTAGGAGTTTTCCAACCTCCTATTCTTTGTCTACCAGAGTTCCTGAATAGGACTAACTCCCACACAGGTTCTGACTGGCCCTTTCAAATGTCCCTTTCTGTAAAATGCTGAGAGAGATTGCAGAGTGGTTTGTGCTGGAATTGTATAAAAGGTGAGGCTTCTGCACTGAAAAGCAAGTCAACCACTGGAAGCTGAAGTACCCAAAGAAGAAGATGACCAGAGATGCCTGCAGACCCTTTGCAACACTGTGAATCAACTACTACTGTCCTGAACCCGTTTTCTGTGCAAAAGAGGAGCTCTGAAGAGGACGAATCCTCCCCTTTCTGCTAGCGGGGACAACCCTTCCCAAGACAGGCTTTTAATTGATCCATTTTCTGAGGTGCTTGGAGTTTCCAGAGCTGTGGAACCCCAACACCAGGAGACCTATTGTCCATTTTGAGGGCATCATCATGGAAATGCCAAATCCGTCCATGTCTCTGCTGAGCCCTCAAGAACCGTCCAGAGATCTGATCCAACTCACCCAGACCCCCTCATCAGAATGCGAGACTGCAGCAAGTGAAGAAGATTGACCGGGAAAATCGGGTCCTTTGTTGGCGCTGCATAAAAGGCACCAAAACCGCAGAGTGAACCAAGAAGTTGTTGAAAGTTGTGCCCCAGGTCCAGCCAGACTGCTGCTGAGAGATCCCGTCCAGTGTCCTGCCTTCAGTCTTCAGACCAAGGAATCCGGAGGTCAGGTCCAGAGCTGTAATATCACAGAGCATCCAGCATGAAAATATTTTTCTAACCTAAGGAATGGGGGGAAAAAGGTATTGCTTACCTGATTCTCGAAAGTCACTCCAAAGCGCTGGAGTGCATTTAGAGATGTTGAGGGCAACCCCCTCTTACCTTCGACTCAAGCTGCTGCTTGTGTCCCTTTAGAGAGTTTTTTCTCGTGGTCTCCAACAATGGTTAAGCCTTCTTGTATCTTCTTGCCTAGAGAGTAGAAAGTATCCACAGGAACTTTTGATTTCTTCTGCTTTGCAAGAATGTATACCTGATACGAAATACCGTTTAACTAGGGTTGTGTTTTTGACTTTAAAGAACTGTTGTCCTGTGAAACTGCCTCTAGAAAATGCAGCACTACTAGGATAATACTAAACAACTATTTTCCTCCCCAAAACTCACTATCTTATATGTGTATGCAGACTAAATACAATGGGCCTCATTACACGGACGGCGGTAAGGGTTAACGGTCACCGTTAAAGGCAACGGTGACCGTTAACCCTTACCGCCGTACTACGAGGTCCCTTTGCGGGTTGGAGGATTTAACGCCTGCTTCTTGCAGGCGTTAAAATCCAACCCGCTAAGGGACCTCGGAGCTAATTACGGCACCGCAGAATTGCAGTGTCGTAATTAGCGCCTTCCCCATTTCCATAGAGCCCTATGGGGCAGAAATGGGAATGGGGAAGGGCAATGGCGGAAAGGGAATTTACCGCCCCTCCAACCTTGGAATGGGGCGGTAAATCCCCTTTCCGCCAAGGCGGTGCCAGTATTTTACCGGCATGAGCCATGGCGCTAATAGCGCCATGGCTCACCGCCTTCCGTGTAATGAGGCCCAATGACTATATTATTTTGTGGATGTGCAGTATTACCAATATAACTGTCAAACTCTTGTAACAATTGTATGTGTTCAGCCACTGCCAACTAAGAAGTGCCTATTTGAAAGTATTGAATAGTTTACCTATGTTTGATGATTTAATGTGCCAAGTATATAATAGTGACTCTTGTGTAGATATAATACATTTATATTTCAATACATTTAAGTGTGTTTCTTTCAAGCACTTTATTTACTGGGTTGTGTGTACTTAAATACAGTTTACATCATCCTCTTAAGATAAGCCTGACTGCTCTGCCATTCTATCAATGTCCTGAATTATTACAGTGTGATACTAAGAGTTGGGGATCTACAAACTACTGGGATAGCTTACCAAATGCCTACTGTCGGTACGACTTTAGGAAAACACCCCTAACAATGAAGTACCCTTTTCCTAAGAGCTGAATGCTCTATATGAGGTTTTGATTCAATCTAATTCCAAATATGGAGGTCCATGGTCGTAGAATGAAAATAACAACTCAAACATGTAAGCTATGTAATAGTAACTCAAAAGGGACAAATAGGTAACTGGTTTTAGATTGTGTTGGAACGAGAGACTTGAGAGGATTACATTTTGCTAAGTTTGGTCATGACACAAATGCATAATTTCTTTAACCGTCTTACGGATAGACAGCAAATATCCCAATCTTGAATCTAAACAGATTGTTATTCAAAGTTTATGAAATGTTAAAGGAACTTAGGGAATATGATAAATTTAAATCTTATAATTGTGTGTAATAATGGAGTATTTAATTGACTGCGTGAGATTTCTCACTGTTCACAAATCTGTTATGACTGTTGCCCTATTTACTTGTTTTTTAAAGGATATTGTGAAAGGTTTTTATTATTTAATCTGAAACTGAAACACAACAAATAATTAAAAAGACGACCCAACGTGCCAGACCACAGAGTATCTGAATGCACCACTGGCACAAAAAATGCAGAACTGACTATTGCAGGTTTAGCTGTTGCCATGCCTGTATTTCAGTATGTATTCTTACAGTTCAGAGTTGGTGATCATGTCTAGACATCATAAGCGGTTAGGGTGCATTATTTTTGAATTCACAGTTTGTAAGCATCTCCCTAGCATTTCTCTGCACCTTCTCTTTGGTATATTCCTCACCACCTTCTATCACGCTCCCCTGCATGGCCTAAATGAGGATTCTGAGAATGTGACACATTCCCAAAACATGCCCAGCTGCAGCCTGTATTGTGGTTCTGAATACTGACTAGCTTCTTGCTCTTTAAATTGTGCCATGGTGGACATTGCTGTGGATTTGATGGAAGAGGTAAGTGGCAGTAAATCAACAAACTTACCAAATTTCAGGCAACAATATTGATTAGAAGTTCAGAAAGCAGAATTCAGAGTCTCCAAGTATATACACCATGGCTGTTGCTGATTTTTTGAGGTTTTGGAGTATTTCCATTAAAGCCATCACCATCATTTTGAAAAACAATTTAAATTAGGACTTTTCGTAACTATCTTTGTAACATCATTAGCACACACTTTGTTTTGCTACTGACACAACCCACATGAGAATATTAGAGATTTCTAAAGACAGTATGAGAAAAGTCTATATTAAAATATGCTTTGGCAAAGCCAATAGTTTTGGCTTTTGTGTAGGAATGGGGTAGGAATGGGATACCCATTTTCCAGGCCTTTTCATGGTACTATCTGGCAATAAGATGGCAGAAGATCGAACATTGTGGGAGTAGCTAGGCATATCATGTCAGTGCTTGGAGAATGCCTTTCTAATACTTCTACCCAACCCAGAACTGTTTGCCTTGTAAACCCAGAACTGTTTGCCTTGTACATGCTTCCTATTAACAGGACTTCATTGCAAGGAGCAGGTGCAAAGACACAGGAGGGTGTGTTTTAGGGCACATTGAAATACAATTTACTTGTTGTATAAGCGCCTAACAAATGCACAATAAATAAACAAATAAATGAATAGACTTGGAGGGGCAGGCAATAGGTGGAAATGGCCACAGGAATTAGCATGGCCATGTGCGGTCAATGGGTGGGAAAATAACCAAACAACACCCAAAGGTTGTGTGTGCCTGCTCGCATCCCATCTCACTCCTATCTGGACTCTGATGCAATTCCTTTGGCTTATGAGTGGTGCTAAAGCATGTCCTACTAGTGAAAACTAATGAAGAAATTGTATCTTTAACTTTTCCTGACAAAATCACAATGCTGGTGATATTTGATTTTTGTTTCAGATAAGAGTATTCCAACACAATGATGATACATAAACGGAGTTATTCTAAGAATATTACTAATTGTGATTGTTTATTCCACCATCCAGTGTTGATTAACTGTCAAATAGTGAAACATTGAAAGAAGCAGAGTAAGGCTTTGCCTTATTATGTGGAGACACATCAATGCCACCTGAAAGTCATACATTTGGTTAGAGAAATACAGTGTTTGCTTTTTTTTATTTCTGTGTGAAAATGTACTAATTGCTTTTGATCAAACATGCTCCAAGTCAAATTTTAAAAAAACAAGAGTTGCTGAGTTTACGCAGTTGAACAGCTTTGAGGACTCTCGTGATTTTATATGTCATCATATTTTAGGTGATATTGGCAAAGTCTAGAGCAGTGTTTTTTAAGCTTCTAAAGACTTTCATTATTGTTTGGAGTATATGTTTGCAACTTTTGGCTCTTCGTGTTTTCGACTACAAATCTAATCATCCTTCCCCAGAATAAGCAATGGTGGAGGGTCATGGGATTTCGTGTCTGTGGAGTGATGTCCACCAGCTGTACACCATGCAGAGCGTGGATGAAACTTCCCAAGCTTGTCAAGCGGATGTATCTACAGAGTGAGAGAGCAATGGATAATGCCCCTACCTTCTGCTGTGACATATATATGAGAGAATCATGACACAGTGTCCTGGATCCTATTACAGATTTAGGCACACAGACACTTAGCCCTTTTGCAGGATATCCTTTTTGTGGCTTCTACTGGAAGACATTACAACTATATTATATATCTAGGTACAGTTGTCCCCGTGTGACATCATAGAACTGAAAACATAACTGCCATGACTTCCAAGTGGTGCATAACAATTCCCTTTGCCTCCACCGGTCCCCCTCGCACCCAATGGGAAGCAGAGGATACAGATGATCCTGCTCCAGGGTATACAACCTACTTAGCAGAAGCCCTGCCACAATGATAGGCCATCAGCCAAGCACATGACCGATCCTTGATAGGGCAGTGATATGAGCTTTTCACAGTTACAGATCTGCTAACTCACTGTGCCTGTCTTATCAGAAGGACAGCCTTTTTGATAAGCCTACTGTAAAGCAATGCATTGCTCCTGGGGACCATGGGAGCCAGCGGCCTCTTTACGGGATAGACCCACAGCTTGCTGAGGGAGCAGTGCTGCACTGGGAAGAAAAGAGAGGGGAAGCTGAAAAAGAGTGCAAGGGTGGATTGATGCTAAGTACTTGTATGCGTTTTTTATAGGTGTGAAACACAAGCATCCTTCTACAAAGCACTATATCCAAAGTATGTTGGTAATATTCAATGTGTTAAAGGTCTGTAGCTATAAATACATCTGGGTGTTATAATTCGAACTTTGGTATGATGATGCTTGATCTGCTCCTCTGCTAAGGCCATAAGCCTGTGGGAGCAATTATAGACCAGATCATGACAAGTACACATAAATAGATGCCTTGACAGAATGGATGGGGGAGTGTGGCCAATTGCCATCTGGAAAGGGTAAGAAAGCCATGCTTTTGTGGATTTGTACTGAATAATAAAATGATGCAGGTAATTCCATCTCTGATGAGGAAATCTGCCAATCAGATTGCCTTTTCGTAAGATCCATGCCATAAGCATAGTGAGTACTTGTGAATGTCTGCATCAGTATCCTGCTCTACCAATGGCACATATCAGATTCAAAGGCTGCAGGTTCCCTCTTGGCAGCTACAGTGGCTCTCAAACCTCTGCAACACATGGCCTGGATTTAAAATACGCAGCCCTGTTCCAAAAACAACATAACTCTTAAGATATTATCCTGGTGGTGCATAAAACTGTAAATACAGGCCATACCTGATTTGGGGTATGGTGGCCTAGCATCTTCCAGAGATAGCTCAGTCACATTAAATTGATTTCACGCATGTTCCGCTGTGGAAGGATTCTGTGTATTTCTCCCGAACAAAGCCTACCTCTGTCCACTGTTGGACTAGTCTTGGGGGATTGCTTCTCTCTGTTCTTTTGTAAGGGTAGGTAACACCTTTTACCCAGGACAGACACTCCACAGGAGGAGGGGAAACAACCAAGAGGCACACCCATTTACAGAGACACAGGCCTCACACCAGGGGGATGCATTTCTAAATGCCCTTTCTTCCTATGAGAAGGGAGAGGGTGTAGCAAGCATAGCCAGAGAGGGGTCTGTGGAGTTTTGGGAAGGTTCTGCCTCTCTTTCTCTTACCTGTCACCTACAAAGCACTTTGGGTGTGACATCATACAGGCAAAGTTCACTTTTTTCAAGAGCAGGGATTGGTCCCCTACAGCAGGCTAGCTTTATTTTAATCACCTGGGGACTTTTACCTATAAAATAAAAGGTCTCTCATCACTTCTTTGAATGATCTGGAATCCTCTTGATCCTTCCTGAAGATTTAATTAGACCATACTGGGAAAGCAGTCCTCTCTAAAGTCCTCCAGTTATGAGGTGGAGCCAGGTGTTCTAAAGGCAGGAGCAAGCTCTGTCCCCTTACAATCCTCAAGAGCCATTGGGGGTGATCTTCTACTAGAACAGGACCTACCTTTCTGCCAGCCACAGCATTACCCACAACCTCACTTTGTTGAAGGACACCTGCAGTTGTGTGCCAGCCTCCCCTGTGCTTTTGGGCCCGAGAACAAGGACCCGTTTTGCTCAAAGCAACCTAAGAATTGACCTGCTGCTGGAGCAAGACCACCTTTCTGCCAGCAACAGTGATTCCCAGTACCTTGCTGTGTAGGAGGATCCCTGTAGTTGTGTGCCATCCTCTCCCATGTGTGGGAGCATGTGAAAAGGACTTATCTTGGCCCTGAGCCCCTGGATTGGGACTCACAGCACCCTGAGATACAGGACAGCAGGCTCACCATTTTTTTCATTGTTGAACTGCTTGGAGCGTGTTTCATGCACTATTCATCACATCTGAAACAGCCGGACCTGCCGTTGCTGCCTTTTGCTCTCTCCCGATCTTCGCACAGCCCCAAGAATTCTGGTTTGGTGCTGCCAAACCACCAAAAACTGCAAAGAAGGTACTATTGACGAGTGGTGGCTGGTGAATTTTGTAAACTGGAGGGGGGTATATATTTATTACAGATATGCCATAGCGACCAAACATGGCATAATCAGTTCAAATGGTGCAGTTTAGAGCACATTTTTCTAGAAACTTTGGGTAAAAAGATAAACAATTTGCAATTGGTTGTGTAGGGTAGCTCATGTAAAAATTCAATAGATGCAAGTCACAGGAGCATTTCTCCAACAAATTTTCATGATGCCTTTACCTACAATGTGTGCCAGTTTAAAATATTTTCACGCTGTCTGCGCCCATACATTTCAATGCTGACTGCAACATTATACCCTAGTATTCCCATATAAGAACATACTCATGTTTGCTTTACACATAATGCCAGTAATGATACTATAAGAAAACATGTCCATGTTTATTTTGCCAGTATATGGCAGTATCCCCACGTAAGAACATACTCCAGTTGGCTTTACCATTAAAAATGCATGCCACAGAATGAAGACATGTCCAAACTGGCTGCACTGAAATGCCAGTCGAGCAACTTAATAACACTTATCATGCTTGCTTTATCAAATATGCCCTATACAAAATGCCATACCACAATAAGAAATGGCTAAGAAATGGTTTCATAAAAATGCCAGTCTTGCAATGTAATAACACTTATAAAGCTTGCGTTACTGAAGATGCCCAATGCAAAATATTATACCGCAATAGGAAATGACTACACTGGCAGTATTGAAATGCCAGTCTAGCTACATATTCACACTTATCGTGGTTGCTTTATCAAAATGCCAATACAAAATATCATACCAGAGAAAGAATAATACCACTGATCATGCTTGCTTTATCAAAGACGCCCAATACAAAATGTCATACCACAGTGATATGGCTAGACTGGTTGCATACAAATCACAGTCTTGCATCATAATAACACTTATCATACTTGCTTTACCAAAGATGCTCAATACAAAATGTAATACCAGAATAAGAAATTGCTGGACTGACTGCATTGAAATGCCAGCCTAGCTACATATTAACACGTATAATGATTGCTTTATCAAACATGCCCACTACAAGTCATGCCACAGTAAGAAATGGATAGACTGGTTGCATAAAAATGTCAGTTTAGCTTTGTAATAACACTTATCCTGCTTGTTTTATTAACCATGCCCAGTAAAAAAGACCATGCCTGCCCCGTGGTATACCAGCACCTTACACTCAGACATCATCACATTAATTATGAATGTGATTATTTGTGAGTGCCAGACGCTTGGGGGCGCAGGGGGCAGATGCGTGTCAGGCACTGGGGTCCCAGGGTACAGCCATGGCAATTTTTATTGGACATAGATGCTCAGTAAAAACAGACATGCCTGCCCCCTGAGGCCCTGGGTGCCTCACAGGCACACATAAATTGTGTGCGTGCAAGGTGTTAGGGCCCAGGCATGGCCTTTTTTACTGGGCATCTGTCTTGGATGCTCATTAATAAGTGACATGCTATCCCTGGGTCCTCCAGTGCCTCACATGCACAGATAATCAATTGTGTGTACATGAGGGGTGCTCGGGAGCTTAGGGGTCAGGCATGACATTCATTGCATATGAGGCACTAGGAATCTCAGCGGTCTGGACTGGCATTCTTTATTGGGTATACCCAGTAAAAAATGCCATGCCAGCCTCGTGGGTCGCAGTGTCTCACACGCACACGATAAATGTGATTGTGTGTATGCGAGGCGCGGGGGGCACAGAGGACAGGCATGGAATTTTTTGATGGACATCTATCGTAGATGTCCAGTAAGAAAATACTATGCCTGTCCCCTTGGACCCACAGCACCTAACACATGCACACAATCAGTGTTATTATGTGTGTATGCAAGATGCTGGGGAGCCCAGGTAACAGGCATGGTATGTTTACTCGCCAGTTATCATAGAAGTCCAGTAAAAATACCATCCCTGTCCCTTAGATCCCCACATCGCCTAACACACATACAATCAAAGTGACTATGTGTGTATGCAAGGTGCTGGATGGCCCAGGGGGCAGGCATGGTATTTTTTCCTAGACATCTATCAGAGATGTCCAGTAAAAAAATACCATCCCTGTCCCCTGGGCCCTACAGCGCCTCAGAAGGAGATCTGATTTTGGCCGGTGGGAAGGGGGATTTTGCAACAAAGACACACACACACTCACACACAGACACACACAGACACACACACACACACACTCACACAAAACTCACATAGCTCCCATCATCATGCACTCACTCATAACACAAGCATACACACATCCATACACATATTTAAATAATAAATAAATGATGACCATGCAAACAGACAACATTCTCACAGCAAGCACTCTCTCATTGACAACCACACAGACACACACAGACACACACACACACACACACTCACACAAAACTCACACAGCACCCATCATCATGCACTCACTCATAACACAAGCATACACACATCCATACACATATTTAAATAATAAATAAATGATGACCATGCAAACAGACAACATTCTCACAGCAAGCACTCTCTCATTGACAACCATCATCATGAATTCACTCATAACGCAAGCATACACGCATCCATACACATATTTAAATAATAAATAAATGATGAACATGCAAACACATACATTAACACAACATAAACACAAAAAGCACTTTCATTCACACAAGCACCTACCATCATGCACTCACTCATAACATGATGAACATGCAAACACACATATTTACACAACATACACACAACAAGCACACTCTCATACACACGAGCACCCATCATCATGAGTTCACTCATACTCAAGCATACACGCATACAGACACATATTTAAATAATAAATAAATGATGAACATGCAAACACACAAATTTACACAACATACACACAACAAGCACTCTCTCATTCGCTCGAGCATCCATCATACACTCACTCATAACAACACAAGAATGCACGCATCCATAAACATATTTAAATAATAAATACATGAACATAAACCTCCTGCTGCTGGTCCTGGAGTTTCCTCCCTAGCACTCCAGTCCGTGCTAGCATGAAGAGGAATCAGGAAACTTCCTAACCTGAGCATGGGTGGTGAGATGCTCCACTCCTGCCTGCTCTCTCTCTATCTGCGAGGAGGCGTAGTAGCACCCACTTGCACAAACAGACATGCAGTTTCCCAGCCAGCATTTCCAATGCGCTATGCAAGGCTGGGGAAGCAAAACACGCCCAGCCTTGCATGGTTCATTGAGTTTGCGTAGTTGGGGAACTACACTGTCAAGGGGAAACAATGTTTCCCTTTAACAGTTCAGCCAGCCCAGCAGCGCACCCTCAGGTGGAAATAGCACCTGAGGGAGCGCTCAGTTTTTCATGGTGCTGGCTCCTCGGCTGTCGGCTCTTCCATAATGGGCGAGAGGGGGCCAAGACCCGGTGGGCCGACACCCCCACGCTAATTATGGATGAGCCACCAATGCTATTGACTACTAACTGCCCCTTTGGTCCATTTTTGGATCCTAGGGACTGGTTAGGTCACTGTGAACCCTTTTTGCTCGAAGGTAAATAGCCTTTTACAAGATCATTGTTGCTTTTGCTTGCCTTGCAGCCCTGATCCATTACCCAGTGCTTCATCTACTATCTTTGTTTAGTCTATGTTCTTTCATCAGGGGTGGGTTTTGTGTAGAGTTTTTCTAGTTAGTTACTATTGTACATGGTGTGTTTTATCAAAACATATTTATTTTTACAGAACCTTGATTGGACATTGCTTTATTTTGGACTGTTATTCTTCGCTGTTTGGGTTGCTACTGAACCACATTCCCACCCGTCTTAAATGATAGCCTTCTCTTGGTCCACAGTACCAAAAAAGGAGAAGGAAGCGTATCTCTTGTCTGTGTCTGTTTTAACTTTATGATTGTGTTGACACTTGGTTTGTAGAAGTTTGAGCGCTGAATGGGCATTTTAGCCTATACTCATCCTTGTACTCATGCATGGCAGAAGTCAATTTTTCACAGGGCGTGCCTGCATCCCTCCACAGTATTTGCTGGTATGATAGCTCAGCAGGTTTAATGCTCGCTGCTGCGATCTGTATTTGATCTGTAAATCGCAGGTTTGAATCCTGGCAAGACCAACACAGCCTTTCATCCTTCAGAGAATGATAAATGAGTACCAACTTCGGTTGGGTGATATTGTATGTAAATATATTCTTTGTAAAGCACTTTGGCGAATGCGCTATATTGATAACATATCATATGGGCTGTATCCCTTCAGGACTTACGTGTGCTTTAAGAGTCGTGCAGCAGAGTAAAATGACAGAGGACACAAGAGCAGCACAACACATGTGAGGTGCAGCATGTGACTCAAAACACAAGCTTTAGTTTCTTAGCAGGTTGGTTCAGTGTGTTCTTACGCTTACACTCTCACAGCAGCAGCAGCCATGATGGATCAGAAAATTCCTACAGAGTTTTCTCCGGCAGTAACCAAACAAAGTCCTGTAAAGAACAATGAGTTGTCCGTAGCTTTTAGAGTCTTGCTGACCCACTCACACTCGTGTGCTATTGGCCCGTATTGAGTCTGTGTGTACTTCAGCTGATCACCTGCGCACCATTGCAATTACTCCCTCTTGACCTAGTTCACAGAACTTTTAGCGCAGTGCAAAGTTAATTTGCACTGGTAACAAACACCCTGATTCACACAGTGGTGCAAAGTGTATTTTTGCAGCACAAAGTGACTGCACCAGTGCTAAGTCACTTTGCACCGTGCTAAAGATTCCATGAATGTGCCCTCTGTGTCCTAACTGTGGTATGATAAAATTGGCTCTTTACTGTGCACAATACAAATTCGACAAATGAACACATGAATAATTAAAGAGTTCATAACAAAACACATTGAAGGAGAACACGTGGGCGCGTTTATGCCACGCTGCGTTGTAGTCTATAGGCAAAGGGTCATAGCCATTCTGTGGATTGTTATTAATAATATCCTTGTGTCTCAGTTACTGAGCATTCCAACCAATTCAGAATACAGAAGACACTGGGGTGCTGTCTGTTCTCCCCCCTGCCCCTCTGGTGACGACCAGGAGACAGAACCTCCCAGTTACAATGGTTAGTCCTTCTTTCAGTCATTGAATGGGAGCAGTGTGTGCTACCCCCTTATCTGACCAGAGAGCGGCTTCGTGCCAGTGACTTGGTGAGATTACATTGTTGTTAAACTGTAGCCTTCCTCCCTACCCCATTGCCAGACGGCCACTCGTTGGCAGCCATTATTACCTTCATGAACATAACAAGTGATGGGACTTACTCACCATCTACATACAAACCGCACTGATCCGGCCGTCGTAGGCGATTGTGCAGGACATAGCGCATGCGCATGCCGTCCAAGATGCACAAGGGCCGTTGCTCTGTGCCGTGTACCGCTTAGCTGGAAATTGATAGTCTATAAGTAAAACAAAGTTCTGTAAGGGCTACAGAGCAATGAGAACTACAGACAAAGTCGAATATGTAGTAGAAAAGAAAATGGTGCACACTCGTACTTTCTTATTCGGTGAAAACTCCTAGAAGTGCAACTCTCCACTGTGTTAAAATATATCAGCATAGTTAATTAAGAGATGTTGTTTTTCTAATAGCTCTCCAGCTGCAATTTAAAATATTAACTTGTTTACCCATTTCAAACTTCCCAATAATTGTCACCGCGCAAACGGTCTACTCTGCGCCTGCAACTGCATACATACAGCCTTCCCTTGCTTGCTGGAGTCATAATGCGTCTAGTGCTTTCTTACAGTTTAGAAATAATTATCACCCGGGTAATTTATTTTTCGTCTTTGCTGCAAATGTAAACAATCGACTTTCAGCTGCTGAAATATTCAGGCGCTCAGTTTACTGCACAAAACCAGTTAGCAGTGAATCTAGGTGTTTAAAAATTTACTTGATAGGTGAGAAAAAAAGGTACACTCGTTTTGTTTCCAATTGAAAAAGCTCTGCTTTTATGCTTTCCCCGTTAATTCCTGTAAGCAATGTTCCACTGAAGGGGATAATGTTTATTTAATGCCTTTCTGTTACTGGTCTCGCTAGCGAGTTTTCTCTTTGTGGGCCTTTAGTCTCAAGCGCTGGACGTTTAACGGCCCGTGGCCCCCCGATAATTCAGCCCTCGACCCCCATATTAGTGCCGGGCGAATATGAGCAGAGGAATCACTGAGATTTTTGGGTGGTTTTAGTGCCTGCAAACCTTTTTAACTTTTCCGTCCAGAAAAGTTTGAGGTCACCGAGTCGGCCCTGCGTGGTAGGGCAGACTGGGATCCTCCACATTGACCTATAATGTCATATAACGGGGTCTTGTTGGCAGGCACCGACAGATGAAGGGGTCATATTACAAAAGTTTTCTAGTTCTGGAGATGGAACTTTTCTCCTAAAAACGAGCAATAATTCAAATCGTGTGGAACGCCAGAAACTGAAATGTGTCACTTATGGACTGTTAGGGCATAAAGTGATACCCAGCAACATTGTTAGGCAAAATCCTGTGCAGTTCCCTTGGGGAACACTGCAAACAGATTAAGACTACCGGAGTAAGCAGTAAACCCAATTGGTAGCAGTCTGCACCACCCAAATTTACCTGGTAGCTGTGGCTGAGCAGCCAGAACCTCTCTCAAGAAGAGTAGGGCAGTATATAGAGTATACACAATAGGGCTAAAAACACAGTACAGCAAACAAACACTGACCAGAGCTTTGTATCAAAAGTATATAATTATTTATTTAAAACACACTTTAGGCAATACACTAGCATTCTAAATAAAAAGCAAGTTAAAACACAGTCAGGTAAAGTATACACACCTCCCTTAATCACTATTAGACAAGTCAGAATTAAAACACCACTATTTGTTAAACAGATGTGAGCGCATAACCTGATGGCACTCTAATAGTTTTGTTAAAGGGTGAGAAAAAGGCAGAGCATAAAAATAAAACAGGTCCCAACACTTTTAGGAGTTCTCAGCAAGGGAATAAAACAGATTAAGACTACCGGAGTAAGCAGTAAACCCAATTGGTAGCAGTCTGCACCACCCAAATTTACCTGGTAGCTGTGGCTGAGCAGTCAGAACCTCTCTCAAGAAGAGTAGGGCAGTATATAGAGTATACACAATAGGGCTAAAAACACAGTACAGCAAACAAACACTGACCAGAGCTTTGTATCAAAAGTATATAATTATTTATTTAAAACACACTTTAGGCAATACACTAGCATTCTAAATAAAAAGCAAGTTAAAACACAGTCAGGTAAAGTATACACACCTCCCTTAATCACTATTAGACAAGTCAGAATTAAAACACCACTATTTGTTAAACAGATGTGAGCGCATAACCTGATGGCACTCTAATAGTTTTGTTAAAGGGTGAGAAAAAGGCAGAGCATAAAAATAAAACAGGTCCCAACACTTTTAGGAGTTCTCAGCAAGGGAATAAAGGCAGTATACACTGTAGAGCCAAAGTTCATAGGCCAGGCCCACTTTAAATGTAGCAAAGCGAAATGTGCCCAGGATCACACGGTTTAAAAATGCACTAAAAGTCTTTGCAGAATGTTCAAAAGAGGTTGGGGCGATTCAAGAAGGTAAAGTTAGAAGGTCTGGGGCCAACCCAGTTGCAAGCCAAGGTTTAAAGGTTTACCTTGGGCAAACCGAAGAAAGGGATGCCAGGCAGGACACAGTACCTTATACAGAGAGGAAGCTCCAGCGGTGGCAGTTGTTCCTGGCAGTGGTTGCAGTTCGCTGTTTCGACCAGGGGAAGAGAGGATCTTGTCGAGGAGGAAACGTGGAGTCGTTGCACTGCACAGGGATGAAGCCAGCCGCGGAGTTCGTCAATAAAAGGTGTGTCCCTTTTATTCGCGGTCAAAGTGGTGAAGCTTGGCTATCTGGCCGCCGGGGTGATTGGCATGGGCGATTCGACCAAGAGACATCTTTGGAAGGCGAAAAGGGCGAACTGGTTGGTCCCACCAACTCAGAGGAAGAAGACTCATCCAGCAGAAGATCTTCTCTTGTCGTCGGGAAAGTGGTGAGGTAGTTGCAGCAGGGCTTCACTGGTGGTGTCCTCGTTGCAGATGGCTCAGCTTCTTCCCTCTTCGGATTCTTAAATCCTGTGGCCACTTCTGAACCCCCATTCATCAGCCTAGCTGTCAATCACACATGCTAACTGGTGAGCAGGGCGGCTCACCACTGGGCCAATCAGAGAAGAGTGCGACTTGGGTTGCCGAGGCAATGCAGTCCAGGGTGCCAATTCCCCCCTCCACCCTTCCTGTGGAACCCAGACAGAGTGGCACCATTTGGAGGGTTTCTGTGGAGAAGCCCACCAAAAAAGTGGAACAAAGGGCTCGACCCTGGTCAGAGTTACAGAGATGGACACGAATGCCATTTTAGAAAAGAGCTCTGGCAAAAAGACCCAACCGTTAATTTAATATTAAATAAATAAACCAGTGGTATCTTTAGCATTGCACCAAAAAGTGGTGCGTTTAAAATCAATGGGAAAATCCCATAGAGAATATTCCGGTGGAATATTTCGCGTGGTAACCACTGCCACCAGCCAGAAACTTGACAAGTGGGGACTGGACAGTGCCCCCTTGAAAACAGACCTAGCGGCAATATAATTAACCCCTTCCAGTACTTCCACAATATGATGGTTTGTACTGGTTCTGTTCACAATTTAAGACTAGTAAAGTCAATGGTGACTTTACATGCCCTGGGAGACAGTAGTCAGTCCCAGGGTATGGAGTCTCTGTTTGGGGTCACTATGACACCCCTGTGTTACTGCACTGACGGTGCTGTGTAACACATACACAAAAAACAGATGATACTCTATGGAATAAAAGACCCCATAGCCAAAAATCACACAAACAGTCAGAGACATACCTCAAATCATGCATAAGAGTGGGAGTAAAAGAGTCTGACTCTTAGCAGGAGAAAAAAACAAACCCCAAAAATCCAGCAAAGCTGCTGGGGGACTCACTAGGTTTGGGAAATTAGCCTTATAAGAGAATTCTCCCTAACAAACATTACACACCAGTAATTACAGACAATTCAAGACTCTCACACTGTATAATATTAGGACTGTATATTACGTATTGCCTTGTGAAAGCCCTATAGGCGACACTTCGGGGCATGAAGTTGACACATTAAGCTGAATTGTAACAACTGTAAAGTAACTGATTTACTGCGCGTGCTATACATACTAGTGATGACGTCGACCTCGAGACGGAGGCCCTCGAAGGACATCGAGTCGACGGAATCGTCGTACAGGGCCCTCTGCCTAACACATTCTTTACCGAAGCAGCTGAAGCTGGAAAAGATATATCAAAAGATGAGGAATACACGAAGGAACATCCAGTCGAAAGAACGTTACCAGGGGTAAGTAACTTGTTCATCTATTGGATACAACTCACGTATCAAGCATTTATTTGTGGTGTATGATTGACAATACCAGAGAGAAGCTCTTAGAAAGGGGACACTTGCTCAAATATTATATTTTAAAGCCTAGGTTGTAAGGCTTAGCACGGGTGAGCAGCTCTCAGAACTACCAGAAAGGAAATGATAATTAGAACTGTATATAAGTTAGGTGGCACAGCAAACACAACTCTACAACCATACATCTGTCGCAACTTTCAGAAGCTTCACTTTTGAATCTCAAGCACCACTGGGAGCAGAGACACGAGAACATTAAAATCCCTGTGAAAGCACAAATCATTTGGGCTGGAAACCTGATGAAGTGTGTTAAGCATCATATTGGGCCGTGGTCACATGGACCAGCTCCTGAGAAGAAGGTTTCTGTTAATTTGCTTGCACTTTAATCATCAGCAGATCCCAAACTGAAGTGTTAGCATTAATTTTCACACAACATTACGAGTGACTTTCCATAGTTGAATGAGAAACAGTAACTTGAGGAGACGGTGTTGGATGATAAATAAATAAATCTCTCCCCTAATATTGTTATGGTGATTTGACATTTGTGTTTTGTTCTCTTTTCTGAAGAACAATACAAAAACGTTTGTGTACCATCCCCATCAGAGACACCAGCAAGGAATTGATGGGCAATGATAGTGTGCAAACAAACGAATGGCAAAGCATGTCAAGTAGGGGTCACTGGAGGATGGATGCTCTGCTCTTATGAGGGTGGACCACATTACTGCTACCTCTGCTTTACATATTGTTTGTGAGCCTTACACTGCTGCTCATGCCAGGGAGTACAGTTTGCGCTGCTCTTGCCTTCTTTTGTAAGCTTGTGTTGCTTCAGCCAGTACTGTATATATTCTGCTGTGATTGATGCTGGCACTGCTGCGACTGTACACGAGGTGTGTGTGTTTCTGTGAAAGGAGGATCTTGCTGCTCTTTGTGCCGTACATTAGGCATGTGGGACACACTTCCCGTGCTACTGTCTCTGTTGCGTTCAGAGCTGTGTGGTGACCCAAGGTTTTCTATTCATCTACCGGCTCTGCAACTAGTATGACTGGAGACAGTACCTGTCTGGCCTCATGTGCATTAACAGAGGTGTGCATGGGTTCCTGTGGCAGCACAGCATGTTTACCTGTAGATTAGATTGCATTAATGCAGTATGTGTGGCCTCATACGATGGGGGCTGCTGTGGGTCAGAGTTGAAGTGCATTGCCAGCTGCGCCAGGGTGGCTAATTCAATTGCAACATGCTAGCTTTGGGAACAGAGCAATGCGATGAATCCTGAGTTTGATATCCCATCCAACACAACTCAGCCTTTCATCCTCTCAAAATTGATAAATGGAATACCACGAGAAGGTAATAAAGGTGGCACTGATAATTATAGTGCTTAGAAAGTGGAGGAATCTGGTGTGAAGTGCGGTTTAAAGCACCAAATTACGGTTATATGTGAGTCCCAGGACTGAAATAATGGGTTCAAAATGGCAGGTTGAAGGTAGAGTATGTCTTTAGATCCTGTGCACCTCTTTCTGTCCCATTGTTGTTGATATGATGTTATGTCATTAGTCTACTATGCTGCGCACATCTCCAATATAGTGGTTTTTAAGCACAGAGCCTTTTTCGCGTTGAAGCAAATTGAGACCGCGTTCCATTCTGTCGTTTTTTGACCAGAAGAAAATGTGATGAAGAGAAGGGATGAGAAGTACATTTATTGACCAGCCTACTGTCATGGTGCAAATAATAGTGTGCTGGTGATATCATGTTAAGTCATGTTGTGGATGTGTGATTGCCCTGAGATTTGCTCAAGAGTGCATAGGTGTTGTAGGGCTACTAACTAGTTAAGAATATTAATTTCTCCGCTGCTGATAGCCAGAGGGGAGTTTGGTAGCACCAAGCCCACTAACGGAGGTGTCAGAGCCAGGAATTATTTGTGTGCAGAAAGAGTGCTGTGGGTGACAAAAGAAGAAAGAGGAAAGTTCAGCGGCAACGTGCTCGCCTTGGAAGCAGGACGACACGAAGCAACACAGGTTCGAACCCCGGGTCCGCGCTTAGAAACCTCTGGGTTTTTAAGCACGTTATAAATACGCAACTAAGACAGACAACTCCTGTAACAGCGCCTCGATGCCCCCGGGCTGTGTGAGCGCTGCAAAAATAAATACAAATAAATAAATAAGAGTTTGATAAAGAATCTTTCCTACCCAGAGCGGTATCAGATTGGTCTTAGGTGGAGAAGAGAGAATGATTGTCCCTCTTGTTTGTAATGAATTGGTAAAAAAGAGCCAATGGGATGCCGTTTCAGAGAATGAGTGCATGGTTGTGAAATAACGCATATCAGGTAAGCTAGTTCAAAGGAGGCATTCATATTGAAGGGCAACTTCTCTAGGAGGGCCAGGCTCTCGATTGGGCTGCCTGGAAGATCTTTTGGTCTGCTAGGAACTTTAAAGGGATGGTACTGGTGAGGTGGGAGGTTGGATTCCTCTTTGGCCGATGAGGTATCCTGTGCTTAAGAAGACTTTCGAAAGTCTACAGTTTTGGTAATGCTATTTTGGTTTAATCGACCAATTACCTATACATTACCATGTACATGTATATGTGTATGTGGGGGTATGGTTAGGTAAGAGGGAGAGTAGCGGGATTGGGAGGTAGAAGCAACGGTAGGGAGCAGGGAATGGGGAACTCTCCTTAACAAAACAAAAAACCTGGTCAAATTTAGGTTACCAAAAGTGTACAACCAGACTGCAGGCTTTCCAAAGAAAGACTTTCGAGACTCGTGGGCTCTTGTGGCTAGTAGGAAAGATTCTTTCTTTTTGCTCCTTTCCTTCCATTGACATCTGTGGAAACCCTGGCTATTGGCTAATCATTGAAGACTCTCCTACGTTTTGGATGTAGGTAAAGTCTCTTTGCTTCACTTACTTTGCTCAGCTCTGCTTGTTTGGCACCAGTCAGCTCCTGAGATTGCCAGTGCAGGGTGCCTCTCCCTCTTCCCTTTAATTATTTTCTCATATTGTTTAAGGTACCTCACATCACTGTACAGTGATCTGCTACAGTGGCAATGTGTATCCTTTTTTCTTTTTCTTTAGTAACATTTGTATTAGCCTTTAGATGTGCCTAGGGCAGGCTGGTGGCAGTGTGCCAAGTTCGGCGCACTCTCCGACATTTCATTGTATAATGCTATGTTGAGTAGCATATACTCAAAATTGCTGTATAATATGGCTCTACCCCTGTCCTTTGGCCATCTTCCTCTTTATACTTCTTCCCCTGCCCCCATCTTGAGTTCTGGAAATACCACATATGGCATGCATTTTTTCAGGATGTGGCTTGAATTCCGGGCAAAGGGCCGGTGTGGGTTACTTGGTTACTGTTTTGTCCCAATCCACAGTCCAGCCATTGGATGTCTGTTGCTGGGTATATGTAAGATCTGCGGTTCTCCCTAAACGGAGTCCTGGACCAGCTCCTCAGATTGACCACTGGAGCCATGACCCCAGAGAAGAGGAGCCCCCGCTGAATATCCAAAAGACTGTGGCTGAGGGCAACCGGAATTGTCAAAGCCAAGTCCCGGTGAAGCCCTGCCTCTCTTGCTGCTCTCCTTGAAGACCTTCCTGAGTTCTTCGACACTTGGACTTTTAAAGTGGCAGGTGCAATGTCACAACTGTAAAAGGAGATTAAATTACATAAGCAATATCGAACTCCTAGTATGCTAGTTTTTCTGTAAGATCATTCGAAAACTTCAAGGCCTAAGAATGATTAATGTATTCCCTTCTTCCCCTCCTGTCTTGAAGCGCTTTGAAGCACTCCACCTGTGTATAAGCGCTGTATAAATAAACAATTACAATTTAGAACACCTACTAGTTGTGCCTCAGTCACAAGCTTCTATAATCACACTTACAACTCTGTCAAATACTTCACCAACCTGCTTTACTATGCATATCTTTGGGACTCTTTAGAATATGTTTTTCGCCAGATTAAAACGCAGTATAGAGTTGCAATTGGCTCTCAATTCTTTGCAAACATGTGTGATAGTATTTATTGTTTCTAAAACCGTGAAGTATCTTACCAATGGTAGGTGTTGAATAGTGTGAGACTGTTGATATTCCCTTTAATGATAAAAGCCAAATTCACCTTTAAGAAAGAGATTTTTAGATTGTCTAGAGAGAGTAAATGTGCAGTTGTACGGCGGCAGATTAATGTCTTCATCAAGGTCACAAGATTGTGCAAAGGTTTTCATGGTGCAGAGTATGTCCGTATATGGAGGATGTTAATAAAATATGATTTTTGGCTGCGTGATCATTTTAATTATATTAATTGTGTGCCATAAACTCAAACTTAAATTGGGTCCCATTTGTTAGAATGTCTCTGCGAAGTTATGTTGGCATTGTCTAAATAATGTCAATTAAAGTGCAGGTTACAGTTTTGTTTGGCTTCTGTAATGCCGGCAATAGTCACTCACAGGCAATGTTCCCTCTAAGCTGTGCGCATGTGCGCTTGCCCAGCATCCTTATGGGTGTCGCTCAGAAGATGTTTAGCAGCGCATACAGGCAATTCTCACCTATGCAAAAAGATTTAATAAGGCACATGCCACAACAATTATTTGACATTTGCTTTCTCCTAAAATAACGAAATAGTCATGAAATTCTGGTGTAGCTCATTTACATTACCTTACTATGCAAGCGTGACCTTAAACACCTAAAAACAGAATGCAGCCATGAGAGATAAAAACTAATATGAAAAAGTGGCTCTAGTAACAGAAAAATCTAATTAAGATATGCTTGGACACATTAGCTAGCTACTGTTCCCTCCCTACCCATCAATCCTATGCTTTAGTCTACCACGCGCTTAGTCTAACCTCTATCCCAAAACACATTTAGATATTGCCAAATAACCTTGACTCTTCCTCTCTTGGCTCAGTGAAAGATTACCAGACAAGTACCTACATCTACTTATTTTATGTTTGTTGTAATTTTACTAGCATTCAAGTAGCAGAACATCTGTTATTCATGGTCCCTTATAAAAAGTTCCTTTTTGGAAGGCCTTCCAATGACTAGCCTGGCACCCTTGAGATGTGTCCTGCATGCTGCAGCACGACTCCTGAAAGGACTCTGGAAATTCAACCCTGAACCTCCTCTAACTGCACTGGCTCCCGCTGCAAGCCTGTCATTGTCAAATCATGTGCATCATCTACAAGGCTGTCACCCTAAAGTCCCCAAGCTCACTAACTGAGAAACCCAGCATCTCCAGAGGCGTGCAATCCACCAGAAGTAAGGAAATGTGAAGCTTTGAACTCTGACAGTGCAGGATGGAAAAAAAACTAGAAGAGCAGCCTTCTCTGACTATGCTCCAAGACTCTGGAACCTCCTACCATCAACATCAGACTTACACCAATGCTGCTACAGTTTAGGAAAGCGCTCAAGACCTTCCTCTTCAAGGAATGGCTCCTCCATAACACATAGGTCCACATACCCTCCACTCCCCATCGTATCTGAGACTCTGATCTGCCCCCCACTGCCTCCTTCCCTGGTTGCTTGTAGATCTCTTGCTGCAAATTAGCCGCTGTTGCCCTCCCCTGTTAGCTCACACTCCCTTGTCTCCATTTACCTCACTGTGTTCTTCCCCCTATGATTGTAAAGCACTCTGGTGATTCCCAAAGCCAGGTCCACGCTCAAGAAATACACTAATAATGTTAATAATAAAAGCATCACCCACACTATGTAACCTAAATATCTCAAATATCAGATACTGACTGTGGGTAAACAAGCTACTTGGATATGTAACCTCATCCCATGCTTCCTCTTCTTAGTACATATGTCACGCAAGTGCTTTAAAGTGGTCCCTTGCATGTTAACACATTATAAAACTCAAATATGAATTTGCTCTAAGAATTTTGTGCAGACCAATGTCATGCTCAGCGTCTCCTACTTTAGCATTTCTAACATTATCCTATAAGTGGAGAGCAACATTGCAATATCATCTACTTGGCCTGCAAGAGATAATGGGTATGGACTATGCCAGGTATTACTCGTATATAGTATTAGGACAACGGATATTCAGACAGTAGAATGCATTTCACACAATCTGCATCCTTTCTAAGTGTTCAGAGCTGCATTGGGCTTAGACCTTAACAACTCATATTGTAACTCGATGCTATACAAAAACGATTTCAGTTATCAGTTGTATAAACCTACCCAACAATATAAGGTGGAATAAGATGCAAACAATCTTGTATGCTCTGCAAAATAATTGTGTACCTGCAGATTCATGACGTTTTCTTAAAATGCATATAGTATCATGGTGTGACACTAATATGTTTTGTTTGCAAAGTATTATGGATATGCAAATATCAAAGTGAGTGTTTCACTGCTACGAGCTCTCATGTTTTACAGTGCCCTGTCAACTAGTGTTGGAGGCGAGCACAGGTGCTGGGAAGGGCACTGGTGAAAGGGCACAGGAGAACACTCCTTGCAGGTGATGAAAACATCAGTAATTTTCAAAAACCAAGTCAGTTGTTTGGCAGCCTAGTGAAGGAAATGTGTTTGCTGAAGGAAAGGGAACTCTAGTAACAGTCTAGAGGACTGTGCATTCTGTTTCTTTCTATGCTTAGCTGCTGAGGGCATTTCAATTTAAACATGTGTTCTGTGTTTACTGACTCTAGCATCCCCCTGCATCTTGTTTAACTGATAACAATTATTACAGAGGGATCTCTAGTTACAGAAGAAGGCTCTCAAGCTGCTGTACCTCTGAGCATTGATGCTATTCACCTAAAAGGCATAAATACGTGATCTGCTTCAAGAGGTCTCTATAAGAAACCTCAGTAAGTCTCTTGTTGCATTTTGTCTAGGCTGTGGTGGGGAAGGGTGGGCAAAACTGTAGGCTGTATGTGCCCAGTCATTTTACATCCTATGCCAGGGTTACAAGCAGGGCTCTGATAAGAATGTGCTCCCTTAGAGTGAAATTATTTTTCAGGGAGTAAAAAAGTTATTAGCTGTGCGAACAGGAATACTTTATGCATATTCAAAGATGTTCTTTGCCCTTAAAATTCGTCTTGAGATCGGTCATAAATATTCCTTGTTGACACTGCTCTGCTGATCACTGATTCGAAAAAATATCAGTGGAGCTTTGAGGGCAGAAGCCAGGGATTGGTTTCTATGTGTTCATTGTTTCTCCATTTATTGAGCAAATGTTTCTGTTTTAGGGTTTAAACATGGATGGTGTATATGTCTCTAAGCTGTAAGGCTGGTTTTGAGTAACTCACAGGACAACATAATATGGATACTAAGTAGAAGCCAGGGAATGTTGATCACCATATTCTGTGGTGCAGTTATTCTTATGCAATTATCATCATTACACAAATTATGAGATGCATGTTCTCATGTGGCCCTTGAATTCCTTAATTACTTAATTAAAGTGGCACATGAACTCCTTTTGCCATGTTTTCTGACACATTCCTTTTAGTTGCCTTAATTCCATCTTCAAATATTGTATCCTGTCTGATTAGTGATAGCCACATCAGTTATGAAAAGCAATATTAGTTTTTTTGTAATACACATGAGTGTTTTTCCAGTGACATAAAACACATATTTCTCTCTGCAGAGGAGTCCATTTGCTAGCTAATGTGGCACATCTTGAGGTCTTGAACTTGTTGATGAGTTATCTTTATAATCACATATTGGCAAAAGTGGTGTTAAATGCACCTTTTATGCAGATTAGTAAAGAATTGGAAGCAGCAATTCCTTTCCAAACTCTCTTCTGAGATGGTAGCTCACTAACTACGCATGCTCACAAAGTGACTTACCTCGTGAGTGAATTGTGCACATGGAAAATAAAGTGCCCACGCAAAAACAACCAGTTCCACACTCAGAGAAAAATAATTAGAGGGAACATTGCTCACAGGGCAGTGTGATGTCTATATATATATGAAGGATATGCGCTATTTCAGTGAATCTGACATTGACTATAACAAGAGTCTCCTTGGCTCTTCCTCTACTCTGGTCCCTTGTAATCAGAGGGTGTGGAAGCATAGCTCATGAAATGGGAAATGGTGGTTATGACCTGACTAGTGTTAAGTGAGAAGTGCAAGGATGGCTTCAGAGGTGGCCATAAAGGGAAATCTGCAGATATCAAGCAAGGCCAGCCCCCCTGATACCCAGCTCAGCATAGTCGATCACACGACAGCCTCCACCTTACATGTTGCCGACTATGCTCCAGTCCTGAAGGCCTCTTAGGGGCAAGGGCCTCTTGGGAGATTTCCCAGTTTTCCTGTCAGACAGTTTGCGCTTTAATGCTCCTTGACTAAGCTTTTCTCTGTAGGGAATATTTAAGAGCAGTGCCATTTTTTTTCTAGATGAGTCATTACAAGGGACTTTAAGGAGAGAGTGTCTGTATTACCCACAGCAACCTTTAAAATAAGTATACAAGCACTTTTACTCTGGGATGTTTAGAGAATGATAGAGTTTCACTGTACAAAGATGTTCACAGCACAGCCCAGCTACTTTTCTACTACCAATAGATTGGCATAGTAGATTAAATGCAGGTACCATTTGGAAGTAGCACAAATACATCTCTAAAGTTACTTTCAAATGGGGCAATATTGTCACCTCAATGCACACTCTTTTAAACGTACATCTTTATCCTACTCTGTATTAATGCACTGTACAAATTCAGTGGCTTTGTCGCTTTTGTGATGATCAGTTAATGATGTATACATGTTGAAATATGTTTTGGGCTTTATAGTTAGGGGGTCATTTATCTATTTATTTCAGGCATTGGTTTGAGGTGTTAGGTTGTATGGTGCATAATGTATTATGCTTCGTGATGCAACATGTGAGTCATGTGGTACGACATCTTTTCATTTCTTTTTGTTTTTGCGAAGGCTGTAGCTAGCTATGCACATACATTATCGAACAGATGAGAGCAAGCAGCATTCATTGATCAAAACAGATTCCTGGGAACAACTGCTCTCATACCGGACATGCTTATTCAAAGATTTTGAACAACCACTAACATGTTCATGCCTGATGAAGTGTCACAAGTGGAATGTAAAATTCCACCCACGAAGTAATATTACAACCAGCCATGACACACTTCTTATGCCCTTTCATTTTGGTTCGTGCCACTTAGAAAACATGACAGGTAATGCTACTGATGCAATAACTGTTGATAGGTTCTGGTTTGCAGATTTCAACTCAATGTAGTAGCTTGCAGGGCTATTGTGCCTACTTCATTAATTCATTGATGTGTGTGTGACCTTCTGGTCACAGGATCCAATCATAGTTCGAAAGATCTGCATTAACGTGCTTCCTGCTGAGATCTGTGTGTATCCTGCACATCATATATGTGTATCCTACACATCATGTATATATATATATATATATATTTATATTCAAGGAAAAGCCTTTAGTTGCAGAGACGTTAAGGTGAGAACAAAACCCCTGAAATTCAGCTAAGGCTATCTTAACTTCACGCCCCCTGTTGCATGGCGTATGACCACAATGATGACATCACTGATGACATCACTAATTACATTACAACAGTAACTGGCATTAAGCATGGCCTTCAGCCATGGTCAGTGTGCATGGCCAAATATATTTTAACACATGTATGGGTATCAGTCATGACCTTCAGTTATGGCAGTGGTCACAACCTTCACCCATGTGCACTGAGTATTTTAAAACACGAACAGGCTACCAACCATAGATTTGGGCCTTTACCACTCGATACAGCTTTCAACCATGTCCACTATATATTATATACACTTATCAGGCACTATCCATCGACTTTAGCACAATACTGGCCAGTGGCCACAATCTTTGGCTGTACCAACTATGAAATTAAATTAAATATTGTATTTATATTGCGCCCATACACAAGTGTTTCAGAGCACGACCAGGCAAATGGAGGGGAACAGGGCAGAACAAAAACAACTATCTTTCTAGGCCCAGTGACATTGAGAACGAGCAAGTGCATGTAAGGGGGGAGAAGTGGAGAGAGTGGAACAGAGGAGACGCAGAATAAAAAATAATAACTAAAATAAATAAATAAATAAGGCGATATGTTGTGCAGCCAGCAAGTGGCAAGTGCTAGGCTAAGCAGATTGGGTATATCTGATAAGTGCAGGAGAAAGTGGATGGGGGAGCTGTATGGGTACAGATACAGACCACAGTGCAAGGGGTGGCCTGGAGGCAGTGCAGGAGGGTGGCAGGTGAACAGGTACCTGGGCCTGAAAGAGAGAGGGTGACCAGGTGCACAGTGCCGAGAGAGAAAACAGATCAACAGGCGAGAAGAGGGGAAAAGGCAGAAGCGAAGAGGAAGGTTTTAAGGTGCTTCCGGAACCGGAGATGGTTCTCCTCAAGTTTCAAGGTGGCAGGGAGGCTGTTCCACAGGGAAGCCCCAGCTGAAGACAGAGATCTACCCCCAGCTCATTTCTTTGAAAAACCGACTGACCATGAGGGAGTTAGAAGTAGAGGAGCAAAGAGCTTGAGAAGGGAGATATTTACGGAGGGATAGTTGAAGGTATTTTGGTCCCAGAAAGCCTTGTGGGCAATACAGAGGGTTTTAAATTTAATTCTTGCATGCACTGGGACCCAATGAAAGGATTTCAGAGCTGGAGAGATACAATCCCAGGGCTTGAGGCCAAGGACAAGTCTCGTAGTCCTGTTCTGGATTAGTTGTAAAGGTCAGAGATTGGAGGCAGGTAGATTTGGAAAGAGGCCGTTACAGTAGTTCAACCTAGAGAGAACCAGATCTTAGGAGACAGTGAGCTTCTGAGGGAAGGAGAGAAAAGGCAGACTACCTCTGAGGAGGTGCAGTAAGAAGTTTGACTTTTTAGAGACATCAGAGATGTGTGCGGAGAAGGAAAGTGAGGAGTCAAAGATGACCCCGAGGTTCTTATCCTCGCACTTAGGGCAAGAGGAGGGCCAAGGGAGGCCAGCCATAGAGTGAGGGGACAGGATGGTGAAGGTGTACCAATGAGGAGGATCTCAGTCTTGTTGGCATATTGACAAAGATCATTGGTGGCACACCAATTTTGAATGACGATTAGGCAATCAGAGATGAGGGAAGGGGAGGAGGTGGCTGAAGGAAGCCTGAAAATGAATTGGGTGTCATCAGCATAGCACTGGAAATTTGAACAGAAAATGGAAATGCAGTATGCGAGAGTTGGCAGGTATTTGTTGAAAAGCCAGGGTGTGAGGTTAGACCCCTGGGGAACACCACAGGAAGAGAGGGAGATAGAAGATAGGAAGGACCCAAGTTGTACCTGGGAGGGTCAATCCGAGAGGAAAGAGCTCAGCCAGGCCAGAGCCTGATTGGTGATACCCAGGTTGTCATGGAGATGGTTGAGCAGGGTGGTATGTTTGACCATGTCGAAAGCAGAGGAGAGATCAAGTAGGATGAGGACAGAGGGAATGTTAGAGTCAAGATTGGAGAGCATATCTTCAGGGATTTTCAGGAGAGCAGTTGCCTTGCTTCTGGCAGCTCAGAAGCCAAATTAGTGGTCATGGAGAGAGCCAACAGAATCGGAATGAATGTTAAGCTGAGACATGGCCAGCTCTCCCAGGAGTTTACCCAAAAAGGGAGTAATGGAAATTGGGCAATAGTTAGCTAGAAAAGAAGGATCAGCTGTGGGTTTCTTGAGGAGAGGATCCAAAAGGGAGTGCTTCAGAGGGGAGGGGAAGATCCAGAGGCAACAGCGAGGTTGCAGAAATTGCCAAGGGCCAGAGTGAGTGTATCGATGTAGTCCTTAATGGTTTTACAGGAACAAGGATGGACCTTTTTTGATGAGGCTTTCATAGATCGGACTTGTCTAGCAACCCCATCAGGGGAGAAAAGAGGAAAGGAGGGGAAAGAGGGTGGGAGTAGCTGAAGGAGGGTCAGCAAGCAGAGAGAGAGAGGGTAGAAGAGGGGGAGCAGAGGAGAGGAAGGACAAGATGTCCTGGGTTTTAGAGATAAGGTGAGAGGCAAGGGCATTGCAAAGAGCCAGCGAGGCAAGATGAGGGGTGGAGACTGCCGCTGGGTTGGCCAGCTCCTTGCAGATTTTAAAGAGTTCAGCCAAGTTGTTAGATGCCGCAGAGACATGGGCTTGAATGTGGACTCTCTTCTTGGTGTGGACAAAGAGTCGGTATTGCCTTTGGAGCAGGCGGCAGGCCAGTTTGTCAGAGGACGAAGAAGAAGCCCTCCATTTCCTCTCAGCCGACCTACACTTACGTGTCAGGGTGTGAGTCAGCCCAGGATGGAGGAGTGGGGGTGAAGGTGGCAGTGAAAGCCACACTGACACATGCTTCATGGGCCGGATGTCCGAGAAGGTAGGTGGAAATCTTGGGGTAGGCTTGGCTTGAGGGGAGGAGATGGAGACAGTGATCACTCCAGGAGAGCGAAGTGGTGAGGGGAATAGAGAGGTGGAGGCCAGCGGAGATCAGGACATCAAGTGTATGACCAGCAGAGTGAGTCGGGCCGGAGGGGAGGATAGAGAGGGAGAGTGAATCGCAGAGGTCGTTAAACAGCGCAGTTGGGGAACAGGGAGGATCAAGATGGATGTTGAGGTCACTAAGGAGAAGTAGTTGAGTGGTTGAGGCCAGGAGGGAGGAGGCGAGGTTGGCCCACTCAGAGAGAAAAGAGCCGATTTGACCAAGGGGCCGGTAGAGAGTAGCAACAGTAAGAGAGTGGGTAGGAGAGAGAGAGAGAGCCTGCAGACATTTGAACAAGGAGTAAGTCTGAGTGGGGATGATAGAGGTAGGAATACACTAAGGAACATTCAGGGCTACACCTTCTCCAGGCTGGGTGGATCTTGGGGCAGAGCAGATCTTGTAGCCATCAGGGAGGAGAGTGTCAAAGCTAGTTACGGAGATGGCCATGAACCATGTCTCGGTAAAACCAAGGACATCAAGGTCAAGTTCTTCTAGGCGGTGGCAGATGTCAGAGGAGTGGTTGACAGCAGAGCGAGAGTTGAGAGTGGCAAGATGAAGAAGGTGGCCAACCTTAAAGATCTTCTGGGGAGGGGTACAAATCAGAGGTACACCCTATGGAGGTGTGGAGGGAGCTTGAGGTGGGGCAGAGAGGGAATGAAAAGAGGGCAAGGTAGCCAAGGGAGGAGAGTAGGGGACAGCTGGAGAAGGAAGGAAGTTGATGAGGTGAGGGAACCACCTATCAAAGAGGAGGAGATTGGTCTGCATGTCTTCCACCACGACAGTGCCATTTAGGTAGACATTAATGTAGTCTCTGGAGGAGTCGAAGGAATCCACGAGGACTTCCCAGCGGATGCAACATTAATGGGAGAGGAGGACACAGGACAGAGCTCAGAGATCATATGAGGGGTACAGAGATCTGTCGAAGGAACGACAAAGAGGATGTCAGTGAGGGTTTGTCTGGCAGCAATGGGGAGACCTGGGTTGGAGGCCAAGATATCCTTTTTAAATTTCTTCCTACCAGACTTAGTGAGAAGGGAAGGATAGTTGATAGAGAATCAGTTGGAGTAGTTAGGAGAAACAGATAACGCCATGATGGGCAGGTAGAGAGAGGAGACAATGGGCGAAATAGGCAAGTACAGCAGTATGGAACAGTCACTGGGCTAGCAGGTTACAATTTAGGGCCAAAGTTAAAACAATAACACCCCCAAATTTGACTTTCCAAAACACCCCCAAATTTGACTTTCTTTCAAAAACACACCCAAATTTGACTTTCAAAGTTAAAACAATAACACACCCAAATGTGACTTTCAAAAACACCCAAATTTGACTTTCAATGTTAAAATTATAACACAGCCAAATTTGACTTTCAATAACACACCCACATTTGACTTTCAATAACACACCCAAATTTGACTTTGAAAGTTAAAACAATAACACACCCAAATGTGACTTTCAATGACACACCCACATTTGACTTTCAATAACACCCAAATTTTGATTTCAGAAACACACCCAGTTTTGACTTTTAGAGGCAAATGCTAAGGCAGCATAGGTAAAAGAAATGAGGTATGAGTTAGAGGTGAGTGCTGAAACAAGAGCATTAGAGAGTGTTGGACCAGGTAGAGGGGAGAGTGAAGGTCCATAAAGGAAAAAGAAAGGGTAAACAGAAGGAGAGAACTAACCAATGGTGAGGGAAGTGAGTCTTCGTAGTCCAGTTTCATAGTTGAGTGTGCTGTTCCCAAGTAGGGTCAGGTTGCGGTAGTGGAATCATATAGCATCCTGGTAGTGGACAGGGAGCAGCCAGGGCCTTAGAAGTGGGCCTTTTTCTAGTGTGCCGGCTCCCGCCTCCCGGTCCTGCCGATTGGCTGATAAGTAAAGGGTAGCCAATGGTGGATGGACCGTGCAAGGCTGTGTCGGCAGGATCATTTGCAGGTGACCATCTTAGAAGGGGGTGAACGTTACCACAATGTGCAAACCATCACTTTAGGTAATTCAACAATACGGCCCATGTGCAGCACTACAGTGACCAGAACACGTGATTCAGGGCACAAATTTCAAATGAGGAATAAGGCTGTGATTAAGGCAGAGCAAGAAATATTTATGCCCAATTTGGAAAGAACCAAAATAGAAAGTTGCAAGCCCTGTTAAGCTTGTTGTAATAAGGGCAGTGGTACTGCTGTGGCCACAAGGCTTACCTTCAGAGATGGAACGCAGCAGCAGATGATTGTCACATGTTCGGTAAACCAGCTGATGAGGAGTTGATTAATGCACAGAGAGCGTAAGGTTCAGGCGATGCATGCGTGTTCAGAGAACAGCAATTTTCCAAATGGAAGATGCACGTGGAGAGCGCGAGGTGCAGGCGATACACACCTGTTCAGAGAACAGCTAATTTCATAATGGGTGGTGCGCGCAGAGAGCGCGAGGTGCAGGCGATGCACGTCTGTTCAGAGAACATCTGATTTCCAGAATGGATGGAGCGCGCTGAGAGTGCGAAGTGCAGGCACTGCACGCCTGATTCAGGAAACAGATGATATAGTCATGGATATTGTACACAGAGCGCGCAAGGAGAATTGCAAGCCAGAAGAGAAGCCAAGAAGTGAATGAAGTTAGAACTATATATTCTAACATATTCATGGGCCACTAGCCATGACTTTTGACCTTGACTAGTTTGTACATCTTTTGGCCATTTCCACTGTATATTGAAAAATAATAAAATGCAATAAACAATGGCCTTCGGTCGTGCCCACTGTCTATTATACAACACTAACTAGCCACTAGCTATTGGCCTTCGGCCATGCCCACTGTATATTATCTACAATAACTATGGTCTTCAACACAATACTAGCCAGTTGCCCACAGCCTTTGGCTGTGCCGACTGTATATTCTAACATATTAATGGGCACTAGCTTTGGCCTTTAGCCATGGCCACTAACTACAGCTTTCAACATTGCCCACTGTACATTTTAAAACAGTGATGGGCATCTAGGCATGGCTTTTAACCATGCACATTGGTATTTTTGAACACAAACTGACCACTAGCTATGGCCTTTGGTGCGGTCCAGTGATCCAAGCCTTTGTCATGGTCAAGCCTGTGGCCTAAATTGTTATTAAGGTAATCAAAGTTTTCATGAGCTAACTTATAAATGATGTTATTTCTAATTCCATGTTTGATGTAATCCGTTATGTACAATGTATTTAGTGTTGTCACCAGTGATGTGATTTGTAATGTTATCATTGTTCTCATAAAGCATGTCATTAATGATGTCATCAGTGATGTGATCAGTGATAACATCATTGTGGTCATAGGCTGCGCAACAGTGGGCACAAAGTTAAGGTGGCTTTGGCTGAATTTCAGGGTTTTGTTGCGTTCATTTCTCTCCTGCAACTTAAGTTTTTCCCTTGAATTTCAGAGGTTTTGTTGCAATGTATTGCTCACATTAACGTCCCTGCAATTAAAGTATTTTCCTTGAATTTCAGGGGTGTTGTTACTCCATGGGTTTTTAGAATGCTTCGAGACCACTAGCATGGTCTTTGGCCAAAGCTGGTGGGCACAGCCGAACACTACCAAACCACTAGCCATAGCCTTTGGCCATGGCCGGTGGGCATGACCTCTTGATATTTAAAACACTTGCAACCCATTGCTCAAAGACGTTCATCAACATCCTCTCATCATTTCCTCTCTGCACTCCCATGTCTGGCTTTCAAAAATACTCTACTTCATAAAACTAACTTGAAAAGTACAAATATCATAGTGTCACTCAAATATATAAATCATTATAGAACTATGTTAGGCATAAAGTGTACAATTGTGGTATTATTCCCCCGTCTTGACTGTGAGACTACAAATACCAGAATGCAATTCAGCAAAAGGCAAAAAATGGTCTCGGAGTGCAAAACTTTCAAGGAGTTACATTAGCATGGTTTAAAATATTTTTATAATTTGGATGCCCATTTGATCACCCATCCATGCAGTAACCAGGACTGACCCTGCTTAGCCTTAAAGCAGGACTGACCCTGCCTAGCTTTATTTTTTTTTTTTTAAATTTGTTTATTGGCATTTGTGGTTATATGCATTACACATTTTCATTGGTCAGGCCTTTAGCTCAGGCTGACTGACTTACTTGCAGGTAACATGCCATTACATTCACAAAAGTTAACAACATTAATACAACATAAAAACATTAACTGTCTCCTTATGGGGGTTAGCTGGAGGTTAGTCCGTCTTCGGAGGGGGGATGGGCGGTTGGCACGGCTTTGGGGGGGCCATCGGGAATCCTTCTGGGATGGCCTGGTTGACGGGGGGCCGTATTCCAATGTTTATTCGTTTCAGTGGGTCGGTAGGGTGTTCGAGTTCATTATTCAAGGGGGTTTATCATCGGAGGATCGAAATATTTTAGCCATAGTGTCTTTCCATGCCTCCAGTGCCGTGCTTGATTCTTCGGTGGATCTGGCTATGCTGTCCTCCCAGGCTTTGGTTTCAGCATTTGCCCACCTTTCCAGTTCGATGCGCCAGGCTTTACAGCTCGGACCCGCAGGTTTTTTCCATGCCATGGCGATGGTCCTCTTGGCTGTTATACACAACAGGTCCATCAATTTCACAGCATGTTTAAGTTTGGCTAGCCTGGGGTAGCTACCCAGGAGACATTCCGCTGGGGTCCATTTGTATCTCGTGACTTCAGCTACTTCGCAAGTCTGCTTCACTTTTGCCCAGAGAGTTTGTGTCTTAACGCAGTTCCATAGCATATGGATCAGATCTGCTCCTTCCGTCCCGCACCAGTTACACTGTGCTTGGTTGGTCTTATTAAACTTTGCTAGTTTTCTTGGAGTCAGGTAGGTGCGGTAGAGCACATTGATTTGTATTAATCGGAATCTCTGGTTCCTTGACACTTCCTTCGGGAACGACAGTGCCCTGAGCCATTCGTTGTCGGACATTTCCTGCCTCATGTCCATTTGCCAGCGGGCCCTCATTGCTTCGCTTCGAGGGTTGGGGATGTTGCGCACGATGCTGTATAACTGCGATACTACCTTCCCGCCATCGTTCAGGTTGTATATCAATGTCAGAAAGGGATCTGCCTCCGGTTCCTCGGGCCAGGTGGCCCATCTAGATCGGGCTATGTTCCGGAGCTTTTGGTACCACAAGAATTGTCCGGCGTGGATATCCTCCATCTCCCGTATTTCGGCAAATTCTCTAAATATGCCGTCCATGTAGAGGTCGCCCCAGGTGTATAGCCCTTTCCTTTCCCACGATCTGATGTTGTTCAGGTTAACGTGTGTTTCACCCAGGCCAGCCAATATCGGCACTTCTTGGTAGTATGGTTGTTTCAGATGCTGGATCATCATAGCTCTGTGCCATATTCTCTTGCCTAGGTCTGCCAGGAATGGTGGTTTGCACATAAGGTTTTTAGGGGCCCAGATCAATTCTTTCAGCCGAAGCGGCTTTATCAGCCCTTGCAGCAGAGGGGACTCGGAAGTGACATCGTCTGCTAGCCATTTGGATACATGGCTCAGTTGGGCCGCCAGGTAGTATTTTTCTAAGTTTGGTAGTTGAATTCCGCCCTGCTCATACGGCAGGACCAGCGTAGATAAGGCCACCCGGTGTCTGCCGTTTCCCCACAGAAATTCCCTGATTATCGCGTCAAGGAGTTGGAAAAAGGGTTTTGTAATGTAGAGGTGCACGTTTTGAAATCCGTACAGGAATCTGGGGAGGATGATCATTTTAACTATTGAGGCCCTGCCTAGCATAGACAATGGAAGCTTTGCCCAGAATTTTATGGATTTCCTAAGTATGGGAACCGCTGCCTTCGTGTTATGCTCAGGCATCAGCTCCGGGGTATGCATTACTTGGATCCCAAGGTAACGGAAAGCCGTCGTCCGCCACTCGACGCCCACCTTGGGGAGTTCATCGGTGCTTCTATTTTTTAATCCTGCTAGTGGGAACAAGCAGGATTTAGTTTTGCTAAACTTAATGCCAGAGTATTTGGCATAGTTGTCAAGGACGTCCAATATTGTCGGGACATTTTTATGGGGGTTGTTTACGTATATCAGGACGTCGTCGGCATATAATGAGATGATGTGGTCTATTCCTGCCAGCCTGATCCCTGCATCAAAGAACTGGTTTCTAAGGTAAATTGCTATGGGTTCTAGTCCCAGAACGTAAAGCATGGGAGAGAGTGGGCAGCCCTGCCTAGTGCCCCTTTGGATGTCCCAGGCTTCCGACACATATTTCCCAGTTTTGAGCCTAGCCCTCGGAATATTGTATAGGATCTTAACCCATCTGATGAACCTTTGGCCAATTCCAAATCCCTCCATAACCGCTATGAGCCACTCCCAGTATATGGAGTCAAACGCCTTAATGGCATCTAGAGACAGTAGTGCTAGTTGTTCGTCACATGCGTTGGTTTGGGCTATGATATGTTGGAGCCTTCGCAAGTTCAAGGACGTGCTTCGGCCGGGTATAAAACCATTCTGGTCTATGTGTATGACGTCTCCAATCACTTTGGAGAGTCGGTTTGCTAGGACCGTCGTCAATATTTTGACGTCATAATTCAGCATAGCGAGCGGTCGGTAGGAGTCGCATTTATCGGGAGGTTTATCGGGCTTGAGCATTGGTATCACCAGGGTTTCTCTCATGCTGTCTGGTAGGATGCCTTCTTCGTAGGCTTCTAAGAAGACCTGGTGTAGTAGGGGGGTCAGGGAAGGTTCAAATGCTTTATAAAACTCGGGGGGGAGCCCATCTGTCCCCGGGGTTTTACATGTGGCTAGGGAGCGAATGGCTTCTGATATGTCCTCTTGTGTGATGTCAGAGTCTAGGGTCTCGGATCGTGTTGGCGATAGTCTGGGTAGCCCTATTTCTTCTATGGTGTCCAAGATTTGTTCTTGCGGGACTTTTTCTGTATGGGAGTATAGTCTGGCATAGTAAGCTTTGAAGGCATCGTTGATGCCCTGTTGGGTACCATGCACTGCACCATGTTCATCCTGTAGTGTCGTGGTTATGTGTTTAGGGTGCTCTCTTTTACAAAGCCAGGCTAGTAGCCGGCCAGGTTTGTCCGCTTCTGAGTGTGTTCTGTTTGTTCTGGTTATGAAATCAAATTTGGCTAGTCTGTCCCATGCCCCTGAGCAGTCCTCCCTAAGAGTTCTGAGGTCATTCTCCCTCCCGGGGGTATCCACTGGCGTGGATTCAAGTGATAATATCTCACATTCTTTCTGTTCAAGGGCGGTTTTTAGGGTTCTCCTGATTCCTCCGGCTTTCGCTATAACTTCCCCTCTCGTAACTACTTTTAGGGCGTCCCATAATGTCCTGGCTTGTTCGACGCTACCTGAGTTTTCAGTTATGTAGTTCTCTATAACTTCATGTAGTTCCTCCCTGAAAGCTGGATCTATTAGGGCCTCGGTGGGCATTCTCCACATGGGGATGGGTGGTCTGGGGCTATTGTGTCGCCAGTCTAGCAGTAGGGGGGAGTGATCGGAGATAGTCCTCCCTAGGTATTGCGTGTCACTTACTTGGGGTAGGTGTTCTCTGCTTATGAAGAAGTAATCAAGCCTGGTGTGGAGTTTGTGGGGTGATGAGTAGTATGAGTAGGCCCTCTCGACTGGGTGTAATTCCCTCCACGTGTCGGTCAGATCCAGTTCCTTTAATAAGGTGACTAGGGATAAAGTGGCTGCGGAGGGACCCTTCTGTGGGGACCAGGATCTGTCCAGTTCTGGGTCATGAACACAGTTAAAGTCGCCTCCCCACAAAAAGAGGCCCTCCCTGTACTGCACCATCTTGGAACCCAGTGTTTTCAGGTGGTTGGGGATGTTGTTATTGGGGAAGTATGAGTTAACTATGCAAATCTCTTTGTGCTCAAGGGTGCCCCATATTATGAGGTATCTGCCCTCTGGGTCTATTTCCGTTTTATGCAGGTGGATTGGTGTTCGTGGGTTGATCCAAGTGTAAACCCCTCTGGCGTATTTAGAGTAAGGTGCTCCGAAGCCCTGTCCCCCCCAGTACTCATCAAGCTTTGCGTTTGCTTCCTTGTCACAGTGTGTCTCTTGTATCAGGGCTATGTCCACTTTCTTCCTGCTTAGGTAGGATTTGATTCTATTTCTACGAAGGTAGGTGCCCAGGCCCCTTACGTTCCAGGTCAGTATCTTAATGTGCGTTGCCATCTGGGTTATGTTGGAGGTGCGGGAGGGTCTTGCTTCTCCCTGGTGTGTCTGCGTTCTCATCTGGGGCCTCAAGGTCAACCCTTGCTCGTGGACTTCTGCCCCCCCCAGCCACCGTTCTGGCCCCCTGGCCCTCCAGTTGTGCTTCTTCATTTGGAGACTGACTAACTACTTCAACTACCATTCCGGGGAATGGATTAACATTACAAAACAACAAGAAGAAACTGCCCCCAGCAGTTGTTTCAAACTCACAACGCTCGGGGGCTCCCAAGCCTTCCATACCTCTCCAGGTCTTCAGGTTCGGGCGGTGTGTAGCTGCGTTGACTACACCTTGTCTGTTGGGGGGGTTCAGCAGCTGTCTTGTGATTGGGGCTCCTGCTTCCTGCCCAATCTTTCTGTTTCCTTGATGCGGATCTGGGTTCAATCTTTACGTTCTATTTCGCTTGCGTTGGGCTCTTGCGGAGTCAGCTTTTGCTGCTTTTCGCCTGTTCCTCTGTGTCTTCCGCTAGGTTATTATGTTCGAGCCATAAGTTTGCCACGTCCGGGGTTTCCAAGAAGATCGCCTTCCCTTTGTGTATTATTTTAAGTCTTGCTGGGTACAGCAGCATGTATTTAAGATTTAGTTTGCGTAGTCTGGCCTTTATGGGTACAAAGGAATTTCTTGCTCGCTGCACCACCGGCGTGTAATCAGGGTACATGACTACTAATGCATCGTTTCTTTTAATCTCTCCCCCTTCTCTGGAGAACCTCAGTATAGTTTCTCGGTCCCTGAAATTCAAAATTTTTGCAATCATAGGTCTCGGGTAAGACCCTGGGGGTGGGCGTTTCTGGAGAGATCTGTGGGCACGTTCCACGGAGAACCCCTGGGTGAGGTTGCCTGCCCCAATTTCCTGTAGTAGCAATGATTCTATGAATTCTGTGGGGTCTGAGCCCTCCATGCCCTCCGGAATTCCCAAGATTCGAACGTTGTTCCGTCGTGCCCGGCCCTCTGCTTCCTCGGATCTTGCTTCTAGTCTTGCCACCGTTGTTTCTAGCGCTTTGACCTTCGCTTGTAGTCCCTGCGTCGCCTCTGAGGTCTCACGTGTGGTGGCTTCTGTGGCGGTGACTCTTTCAGCCAGGTTTCGGGCATCTTGCCTTATTAATTGGAGGTCTGATATTATCTCCCCCCTCATGTCCTCTACCGTTGTTCTCAGTGCCGCGATTGCCTGAAGGATCTGTGAGTCACGAGGGTCTGCCGTCGGTGTTGGCGCCTCGGCCATGTTGTTCTCCGCGTGTGATATCTGTTGTTTCGGTTTGGGGGTAGTAAATGCGTCCATCGTTATGTTTTTTGATCTGCCTTTGGGAGGAGACATTACACCGCCTGATGGTTCTGGTTTTACCGGTGCCAGTTTATGGATAGTGGCCACGTTGAGTTATGAGGATCTCTCCTCTGGGGATCGTTTCAGAGCTGAGTCACACCCTGGCTTGGTGCTCGTGTTCACCCCCGTTGGCCGTGGGGGGTGGTTAGATGGTTCCACAGTCCCGCTATAACCGCGTCATCGGCCGTCCGTGGCGCCCCCCGCGGCGCGACCCTCAGCGGATTGTCCGTGGGCTTGCAGTTCGGGTAGCTGGGTGAATGATAGCTCCCCCCGGGGTTAGGTGGTGTGAAGCAGTTCCGGGCATTGGTCGCCGCCGCACCCTGCAGTTGATGGGACGGTCGACGGCCCCCGCCGGTGGGTGGCCGTGTATCCGCTCGTAATGGCAGGCACTTACTTCTGGTGTGCTGGTCGGGGATGCGGCTGCCTCTCCTGATCCGGGCCTTGACCCGGGCTGGGTGATCCGTGGGTTTCCAGCTGGGGCCCACACCGATGCTCGGGTGTGTTGCTTCCGCGTGTGCTCTCGCCGGCGGGCCGGCAGGGACAGCTAGCGGCGGTGCCGGGTCCCCTCGCTCTCTGGCTGTCGCAAGGTTCTCCGCTTTCTCCCTCCTCCTTCTCCTCGGGGCGATGCAGACAATCGTCCGCTTCCTGTGCTTGGTGGAGGAGTGTGGTTATGGCCGCAGTCCGCCCTTCGATCCTACGCTCTCGGCAGGCCGTAGCGTCGTGGGTCCCATGGTCCGGCCGCCATCTTGGACGTCTTGGGGGGAGTTTCGGGACGCTTCGTTCTCGGTGTTACCCGCTCCGATTTTCTCCGGTATTTTCGCCGGTCCCCCAGAGGTGGTTCATCTGTGGCTCAGCTGAGTTTCAGCGTCAAAAGTGCATTATTTCGGCCGCGATTGATCGCGCTTCAGGATCATGGGCAGGAGCTTCGTGGAGAGCAGTCCTCACTCCATGCGTGCTGGCCACGCCCCCCCCTGCCTAGCTTTATAGCAATGAAAGGGATGGCCCATTTCTCTAAGTGGTCCTGTAAAATTGGGTCATTCATCTGGCCTTTCCTCACTTTGAACTTAAGCTGGATCTGTTCTGCTTACTACATTGAAGGGAGACCAAGATGGCAATCTTGTCACTGGCCATGACCAGTAATTTTTCACCCCTGATGTAACTATAGCTGTAAAAATATCTTTTATATAAAAACCGGTAACTACAGGTACTGAACTACACATACTCTCGGCTATGCGTTGTACTTTATAGCCATGAAAATAGCTGTGAAAATAGGAAAAATGACAGAAAATGATTTCCTCCCCCCAGGCACTCACCAAGTGCCCCCTCATCTGTGCCATAAAAACAAGATGATGTCTGTTTCATTTATAAAACAATACCCAGTTCTGTGTAAATCCCTGGGATATAGCTATCCATTTTTGAGAAGGGGGCACCCCCTTCTACGTGAAATATTTAAATATCTACTGTATGGAATAATGCCAAACCAAGCATGGATCGTGAGTGAACACTTCGAGCCCACGTTGTTTTGGACCTGGTCCAAATCGATCCAGCAGTTTGGGCTGTGCGCATTGGCAACAAATTTCGCTTGTTTTTCTATGAAAAAATGAATGGGAAGTAGCCCGCAACTTTAGACATGTATTGTCTTCTAAATAACTTTCTTATTTTTTAACGTATCTTTATGAAACCTTGCAGTCTGGGGGACCCGCCAGTCCCTAATCACTTTCGGAATTTCAAAAGTTATTAACAATAGAATTTTAAGGGGTTCCTAACGGAGTCCGACTCACCTATATATTATAGGGTGGCGATAGCGATAGTCAGAGATGCATAGGGACCCCTCAAAATTCGATTCTTAATAACCTTAGATTCGAGTAACAGTTTTGGTCGGAAGTTTCGTAAAGATTTTTAAAAAATGAAAAGGTTATTAAGCTTCCATTTTTTTTCTCAAAAAGTGCAGCCTACTTCCCATTCATTTTCCCATAGACAAAAAGGTCAATTCATGCCAAAGTGCACAGCATAAACCGCTGGACAGATTTGAACCAGGTTGGAAACACTTGGGCACGAAGCATTGACTCGCAATCCTTTTGTGGTTTGGGGTTATTCCATGCAGTGGCTATTTTAAAATTTGACAGAGCAAGGGGTGCCCCCACCCCCACAAGAATTAGAGTTATATCTCCAATGGTGCATTGCAGGATCATGGTTTTCAGAAATGAAACGACCGCCATCCTGCTTTTCTCTCGATGCGAGAGATATTTGCAGCTATAGCCAAGGTTATGGGAAAATGAAACGCAGTAAAAAGCAATTTTAGGTCAAAAAACATACAAATGCCATCATGGTAGAGATGGGGGGATGGCCAGAGGGCACTGAGTGAAATTTGAGAGTTGGAGCGGGCGTAGGGACCGAGTTTGCAGCACAAAGCTTTCTGTACCCTCGGCTATAGCCGTGAATAGCCAACATCTCGATGCAAACTGCGTCACAGAAGCAGCATATGTCTGGGGTGAAAGGGAGAGGGCAGAGAAGGTAAGGAAGCTGTCTGGGGAGTGGGGTAGCTGGCACAGATGAAGGGAGCAATTGGTGAGGGGCTGGGGGCAGGGAAGCATTTTTTTGGTCACCGTTTTGCCGATATTCACGGCTATAATCGAGGCTACAAAAGACTACAGATGGCCGCAGGTATGTGTAGTTCGGTATGCGCGGCTATATAGTTTGGGGTGTCAGTGTTTTATATTTTTTTGAAAATTCTTTTTTATTTTGGATGTGTGTTTTCAGACTTTTGAGCATATGAGACTTTGGAGAGAAATAGAAGGAAATAGTTTAACAAATTTAATATGAAAAGGAAGAATTGTGGGGTAGATTTAGATGTACAATAGAATGTATTTTAGGGTGTGTATTTTCATTTATAGTTTTATATTGTGTGGCTGTGGAATGTTAGCTGACCTGGTTTACTGTTACATATTTTTATTTTTCAGTTATTTCATATAAGTACATGAGCATTGTTGTTCTGTACTGATTATTCAAGTTGTATAGCAGTATAAAAGTTAAAGTCAGTCCCCTTTTCAACTAACTTTTTGTAAACGCTGCTATGATAAAGGTCAATTAACTATAGCCGCGGGTATAATAAAACAAATGTTTTGCTATTATTTGTATGTATTTGTGTATTTGTATATGATAAGTAGTCCTTAAAAGGACTGTTTGGGGGAACACCGAGTGCTGAACTTTAGCATATCAGGAGTACTGTTTTGATGTTATCAAGGAACACTGCATTTCTTTCATCGGTTAGGTGTACTCCGTCATACCTATAGAAATTGGCCATGTAGAACTGTATGTTGTTGTTCGAAATCCATAATTGGTTGAGGTCTCTCATGAATGCTGAAACTGCTTTATTAACATTTCTCCGGGATTTCTCAATTTTAACATTGAATCTGGTGGTCCATCTCCATTTTTGCCTCTGAGTTAGATTGGAAAAGATGAAGATGGTGTGAGGAAATAGTTCCATTGGTTTTTCCATGTCTTGTTTCATCATTAAAGTAAGGGACACTCCTCTTATATTTCCCAAGTCGTTGTCACCACTTTGAATGAGTATGATGTCTGGGTGCCCTGTACTTCTCAGACTTAATAATTTTGGAAAAACGTGGAACCAACAACCAACTGTCTCCAATCCGCCACACAGTATTGAAAGCAGCCTGATATCTGTAGTATTTGACTGTTTTCAAGAAAATTATTTCTACTTTGAATTTCTAGTAGTTTGTATGAGTGGGGTATGTATGATGTGTGTGTTGTACTTTCTAATTGGTGGATGGTTGTATTGTTAGTATTCGTGGCTAACGAACAGCTGCCCAGCAGCGTGCGGCATTGCTAGTCATGGGTAGACACCTCCACCATTGCAGCCGCGGCTATATTAGAGCAAGCGACACGTTGTGTGTTTGTGGACATGTGGTAGTCGCTGCTATCTGAAATTTTGGGTGGGAAGACATGTTATATGCATTGAGTGTTTTGGGAGATTATAAGAGAGTAGGGGAGTGGAGGAGAATATTTATGTGTGTAGGGGGGCTGGTAGGCATGTTGGGGACAGTTTTGGGGGTTTGGTGTAGTGGAAATGCAATTTTGAATTCAAAGATTTTGCGGATAGCCACCGCTATCAACAGATGTCTAAGAGGAGCTCCTGTATAGCTGCATCTATAATAAAGCATCTACATAGGCGCATCAGTACTACTCTGCGTTTCATTCATTGCAGCTGGAGCCGTGGGTATATTTAAAGCTGCGTCTATGAATATAAATGTTCTGTGCAATAATCATACTTTTATGCGGATGATACCGATGGCAGATGGGGAGCAGGTGTACGTGGATCTAGGTCCCCTGGTCTAAGCCCTGCTCACCTGGAGCCTTCCTGCCTGCCACTCTTTTTCACCACTTAGCAAGCCCCGCCCACCTAGTGCCTTCCTGCTTGCCACTCTTTTTCCCTGCTTAAGGAGGCCTCCAGTCTCTTTTCCTTTGCAGATGGGGAGCAGTTGCAAGTCGATTTAGGTCACCTGGCCTAAGCCCTGCCCACCTTCTTAGCACTGCCTCTTCCTTCCTGCTCTTTACTATTAGATCAAGGGTGTCTCTCGCCCGGGCGTCTCTAGCGAAGGGCAGACGAAGAAAAGGGCAATTCCTGTTTGGACCTGTTCGGACCAGGAGGACCCAGGGCCTGACCCCCTGCTCAGACAGCAGGTAAACATGCACCAACATGTGTTACTCCCTCTGTCCCACAGGCCATCCCCACCCCCTCTCGTTCCCCCATGATGTTCCCTTTTGCCCCCACCATTCTCGCACACAGGTGTTGCATGTTTTGCTTGATTCTTCTACCCTGCTCCCCCCTCACCCTCTCAAGCCTAATTCTGCATGAGTCTGTTCTGATAAATTCTGGTTTCACCATCACCGTCTTGTGGCCAATGTTGGATTTGATTTTTATGGACTTCATTCATTCACGCTGCATCACCCTTTCTCAACTCTCATGCTGGACTTCCTTTGCATCTTGTACTCATGGTGGCCCTGAATCATGCTATTCCCATCTTCATCTTGTATCCTGGCTTGCAGCATTATGTGTTACTACTGACTTCTGCAATTGTATTCACTCTCCCCTCTTGCTTCTCCACTATTTTGAGTGCTAACTCTCTGTTCTCTCCTCCTTTCCCTTCACCCTTTTCCTATCTCCTCTCCGTACTTTCTTCTATGCACTTACTCTATCAGAATTGCCCTGGACCTAGTATGATTGCAACCTCGTCTGTCTCCTCCCCCTCCCCTTACGTTTTTTTTCCTCCCACCCCCCCCCAGCACTATCTGAAATGTCGTCAGGCCTAGTATGATAGTCGCTTGTTTTGTTCATCCCCTACCTTTCTGCGCCCCTCTCCCTCACCTCTTGTTTTTCTCCGGCTCTACCAGAAATGTCGTCAGGCCTAGTACGGTAGTTGCCTGTCTGTTTCCATTTCCTTCCCACTCTCCCCCCTCCCTTCCTTATCTATGTCTGAAATGTCGTCAGGCCGAGTACGATAGTTAATTTCACATCCTTACTGTTCATGGCATGTAAGAATGTCATTGTATTTTCCCTTGTTGCCTCCCTTGTCTTGAAGCGCTTTGAAACACATTGTGTATAGGCGCTATATAAATAAACTATCATATCATATCATATCATACAGTACAGATTTCTATTTGTGTATGTTATTTCCTGTACTTGGTTTCAAGGGCAATTTAGTTTGATTTGCGGCTTGCAGAAAAATGTACATGTACCCGCGGCTACAAGTGAGCTTTGTAGCTGCGTTCAATATCTGTGGCTACGTTTGATGCTGAGTAGGGTTTGTATGTGTTTTGGTGTTTCTAATTGGGTAGTGTTAAATGTGTTCATGTGTACTTCACTGTGATAGGTTGTAATGAACATGTCGGCCATTTGATTTGTTTTCTTATAATATAGTCCTCTTTTTGTGGTTTTAATTTTGGATGAAACTCACCTTTTTGTGTAGTTTTCTCATTTTCACTGCAGAACTCACGCTGTGCAGTTCACGTTACCTGTGATAAAATATGATTGCCATTAATTAGATGTTGGTCATTGTTGTGTTAAAAGTTTGATTTGATAATATGTCCATAATGGGGCTATGTGGTTTTCTTGGTTTTTTACTGTATTTGTTAACAAGGAAGTGCTGCTGCTGTATATGTAGAAAATGGGTGGGAATCAATGTTGAAAGTCGTTTATTAGGAAAGAAATTGAATTTTAGTGAGGTGCATGATATAAAATCACGAAGTATGCTTGTTGTTTCAAAATAAAAGATGTATGACAGAGCAGTAGAAATGTGATTTTATCTGCAATGCTTTTTTAATCACTTATGGTGTGGGTTAAAGTTATTTTAAGGTGATATAAAATGTGTTTGTTTCAAATAGATTTTTTTTTGCTGGTATGATGTGATATTTAGTGTGCCCATAGTTAAAGGTTCTGACTACTGTGCATGCTTCAAAAAAGACTTTGAGGCAGTATCAGACACAGCAATGCCCCTTTGGCTTTGGGCTGATTGCTATGCAAACTGCTATTATGTAAAATGCAGTATGTGTTAGGAAGAGCTAGTTTAGTACAGAGGTTGTAAAATGTTGGGATGGTTTCTTTGAAGTTTACATGTGCAACAGTTTTAAATAGGAAACACGGTTTTTGTTTTAAAATTCTTGTTGCTTTACTGTTATTTGCTACAGAAATACTGGCGACTGACAATGATAGTTTACTGGGCACACGGTCTCGGACAGTCCTGTGATCTCCACGAACATCTTAGATGTCCGGGGGCATCTATGCTGATTTGTGTACTACAGGGTTGGTGAAAAGCAGTTTTTGGATGGTTTACAACTTTGATGCCACTCAATGAAACTGCATGAAATTAAGGAATTTAATTCTAGACCTGATTCTGAATGGTGCTGTTTTATCAAGAGGGAACAAAATTAGAGGGGGTTCACAAAAAATTGTAAAGGCTTATAAATGTGGTACCATTTGACAAATCTGCAGAAAAGGTTGCACATTTGTTTTAGATCTAGATATAAATGTTTTTGCAAAGTTTGGTGGGATTTTGTGAAGAGTGGGCAAAATAAGAGGGGGGTCTCAACATTTTTAAATGGTTTATAACTTTTTTGCTGTTTGACAAATGTGGACAAACGTTTTCAGAAAGATTATAGACCCAACCTTGAGTGTTTGTGCAAAGTCGGAATGGATTTTGTGAAGTGGGGGCTAAGTCATCTGACTATTGTATGGGCATACAGTTTGACAGTTTTGAAAAAATAAAACATGGGCGGATTTCCAGCAAAGCTGTGAAAGGAGCATTGGCAAGGACCTGAAAGCATGATTATTATAGTGTCATAATGTAGGTACCCAAAATAGTGATATATCTGTTGTGATTGAGGTATAGCCTGTGGCCATGGGCAGTGGCCAGATTGTCCGTGTCATGGCATAAGGTCATGACCGGATAATCTGGGCAATGACCATGAGGGACGACCAATGGGGTTGAAGTGGCTATGTGCACCAGGGACCTGCTATGCTAAGGTTTTTTTTATAATTGGGATAGGTTTGAAAGGGAAAAATAAATGTGCTCGTGGATACAGGTTGAAGTACTGGATGGGATTGCAGCAACTTGGTATGAGAAGGGTCAGCAAGAACTGGAAAGCATGGTTTTGCAAATATGTCCTATGTTTTTTAAAAAAAGTATAAATAGTAAGTACACAACACAGTGATAAAACTCTGGTGAATGGGCAATGGGTGTGGGTGTTAGTAAGGAGACATGTATACTGTAATTTGCTTATTGTGACATGCAGCATGGCCGGAGCAGTGGGCTTGAATAGGAAAACATATTTAGCTTGTTGTTACAGCCTGAATCGATGGACTAGAGACAAGCAATAGCAAGTACCTGCAGACATGTTTTTTTTAAATATGGGTTGTGTTTTATTTCTCCAAAGTGTAAGAATGTAAGTAGAAAAACTAGTGATATACATTTGGTGTCTGGGTGGTGGGCCTGACCCTCGGCAAATGCAAATGTGTACTCTGATTTGCTTATTGGGTAATGCGGCATGGCTGATGCCTATGCTTCATGGATTTGGAGACTTGCCATGGTTGCCAGTAATGAGCAGTGGCCATTGGTTACATTATTATGGTATAGTGGACACGGAACTAGGATGAAGGGTAGGTGCAGTGAATAATAGGGCTGTTTGGTTCAGTTGGGGTCATGGTGGAGCCTTATGGCATAGGCAATTGAATGATGATTCCCATTATCGGCATGCACTGCTGATAACAACAGACATAAGTATGTGTTGTAAAAAATATGTTTGTTAAAGGAGCTTTATAGTTCTTTCATGTATGTGAAGTGGCCCATCTAATGTTCTGTTTTAAAGCATGAGAACATTAATTATGATCAATTGTGTGATGCATGTATCCTGAAATGATGTGGATGATGTGGATTGGAAATTACATGAGCACTGCAAAAAATAAAATGCTTTGGGCTCATGTGCTATGTGTATGGAAATTGTCTGCATGTCCAGTAGGTTATTCCCACAGTGCGATGCCACCAATAATTAATGAACTGTTGATTTTGACAATAGTGTCTACTTTACATGTTCCAGTTTTCTGTCTAGACATACAATCAGATAAGAACATTGAAAGTAGACCTAGTTTGGACAGTACCTGGCAGGAGAGTACACCACGTCTCAAGGGACAGGTATCCTGCCAAGCCAAAGAAAGGGGGTCTGGGACCCAGATGAACGAGTGCAAAGCCCAATAGTGGAGTACGTAAGGGTTGATGACCTACACCAACAGCAGAAGAAATATAACCAGTGGGCTAGAGCCCAAAACATGAACATCAAGGAAGGTGAAAGTCAAGTCTGGCAGGTGAGTAAACCAGGCTTGATATCCTATTGGAGAAGTCTACGGCGAGGTCTGGCAAGTTAGTGATCCAGACCTGACAAGAGACTGGGAAGGATCAATTTTGTGCTATGAACTAGGCGAAGAAGAAATCCCCAGAGGATCTCTGAGGAAAGTTGTTTTTGCAAATAGAAGGAAACAAGAACCCAGGAATAGGTTCCCCCCCAGGAGATTGGGGAATTGGGGTTACCTTAAGATGGCTGAAATTGTGTGAACTTGTGAACTGTGAACATTTGAACTTGATATACTTTTGGCAGAACTGCACTTGGGTTTCAACATCCAAAACAGGAGAGGCCTTCTTCTTGGAACAAGAACACACCCCATTTTTCCTTTATTTAGAAAGAAAGTGTAAGGGATGGAATTAGGTTTAGACACAGGACGGAGCACATTTTTGTTTGATGGACATCCTGACAGGGTCCATAGTATTCTTATGATGAAGCAGTGCAACTCCTCTTAGTGGTTAGGGATAGTTAGACCTTGCCCCAACCCCTCTTTTACTTTGAATAGAAAGCTTATAAACTACAACAATTCCACCTTTGTGTCGTTTCCCTTCTTCTGCACCCTTACTGTACATATACACATCAAACAAAGAATGACATTATCTTATTGATTCAATCGTTGAAGGACAGATGAGGTACTTGATGTCCTATTGGCAGCTTGCCACTATAGAAACAATAAAGACCCAATCAGAAAGTAAATGCAGAGAATCCCTCCTTCTTTCATCAGGTAATGTTCTTCCATTGTTCATTCTAACCAGTAACGTTGGAGACACTGTTTTTTACTTTCACCCTACAATAGACAAATACAAATAGTGGCTAGAAGAACATTATCCTATAGAGGAGGAAACAGTAAAGGAAGATACTGAAGAGAGTTTATTCTCTATGCTTATGTAAAATGTGAGAAACTATTTTTTTAAAGTAAAATATATCTTTCTGCGTATATGTATACCTTAGCTTACTGCTTTTAAATGTTTGTGCTAAGAGAGAAAAGTTCTTTAAAGTCAATTATATCTTCAATTGTGTAAATATATTTTAAGTATGTTCAAATAGATGAAGAAGTGATTTGAGTATCTAAAAGGATTAAGCACCTGCCACATGAGGAATTCCCTACAAATACAATCATGCAAACTTTAAAAGAAATGAAAGACATTGTAATACATTTTCAGTATGATATGGAATCATTGAAAAAGGACCAGGGACCTGAAACGAAACATAGATAGTTAAAATGCAGACAATTGGGCTGATGAAGAAAGTCTATCATGTGTCAATACTAAAATAAAAGGAAATCCCACAAACACTAGTTTCCATACTTATTTAACTTTTAAAAATTGTTAACAGTCATATATATTGTTGATGAAGAGAAAGTCATTAAAGTGTTACTGTAGCTTTGTACAAATACTACACTTAATACATCTCAAAATAGAACTTTCCAGAACTACCACACACCTGTATAAATATGTAAATATAATTAAAACTTTTTTTTACAACTGCGGCTATGAAGCAAGCTCACAGGTCCCATAGACATACTCTGTAGCTGCAGCTACTGTCATCACTGTCATTGTGCCTGCGGCTACAGTAACCCGCCAAAATACACAAGGCCCCATTGGTTTACTGGTAGCCTTGGCTAGTGTCAGCACTGTCATTGCACCCGCGACTACACCAGCCCGCCAATGGGATTGGGAAAACGGCACATGTGGTTAATCGCAGCGATGACTGGAGGTCGTACCCACAGCTATGGTAGCGCCAAATACATGTATATATCCGCGGCTAACCAAAAAAACCACAAGCAAATGAACTTCAGCAACACAAACTGCATATAATGATATAAGTTCACATAAAATGTAGTGTATGTTTCTTATTTTGGCTTTAGCTTAAAGAGTGGTCCTTAAAAGAGCAGTTTTGGGGTAGAGGGAAGAAGGTAGATTAACAACATTTAAGATCAAACATATAAAAATGTTTTTTGCTTAAAAGGGAACATATTTTTGGGTGTTTTGTTCTTTTATAGTTGTTTCAAAAAAAGGGGGAAAAGAATTTGCACTTTAAAATAACAACTAGTGATGGCAAATTACCTGATGTTCAGACATGGCTACTTCCAAATCAGCTAGCGTGGCACCTCCCGAGACAACCCAATTGTGCCTACAATGCAAAGAATTTTTAGCACAGAACAATCAGGTGCCAGTAAAATGGCAGCATGTGGATTTGGTGCAGGTGGGTTTGATGCTCCTCTGGAAGAAGGTGACTGGAGGTATTGATACAGGCTGCCGATGCATGCCAATGGAGGGAATGAGACCCATGCATCCTCGCCTTATGGTGTTCATGCGCCTTCCTGTAGTCATCATCAACATAGTCTCATTGCACACAAACCAGGTGATTTATCAGCACAGACTCTGGGATGCGATGGTCGAAGGCCCACGTTGCAACTGTGTTTTGAAAATGGTGCACACTGCACCTCCTCAACCTCCTTAAGGGATTGGTGCTCCTTTACAAGGACGTTTCTCCAACTGTGGGTACTTCTCTTCATAGCACTTTGCTTCTTCCATGGCACGAATGGTGTCGGAACCCAAATCACGTCATCAGCACTATTGCCACTTATGCCAGACAAGACCTGAAAAGTCTGATAGGGGAGGAACATATCAAAAAAGAAAAATGACAATACAAAAAGGACAATGACACAAAACATTTTTTAAAAGACAAACAAAACTAATTAAAACAAAAAAATGAGAAATGCAGCAAATAACTAGACAAGGGAAAGAGGTTGAGGAACAAATTAGGTAATAAAGGCTGGGAAATAAGCAAAAAGTACTTAGAATATAAACAAATTGCCTGCTCACTGCCAAGGATTAAAAGCAATGCTAGCAAGCATTGGAAATGCCAATTGTTTTGGTGTTTACTGTAGTTCTTTGCATCTTGCATTTACAGGCAGGCATTTATAGGCAAGGAGGAGAGTGCACATTTGCAAAAACATATGTGGTAAAGGGTGCAGGTGTGCAATAGAATGAGAAGGGGAATAGAGCAAAGGAAAAAGCCACTGATGGAGGGTGACACTGATGATGAGCAAGAGGAAATATGAGTGAGAAAGGGTGAGAGTGGGGGTGGGTGGGGTAGAGAGAGTTGGTAGGTTGGGTGGGTGGGTTTAGAGAGAGTTGGTATCCTAGGTGGGATGGGGGTAGAGAGAGATGGGTATTTAAAAATAGCTGGGTGGGGTATGGTTGGTGGGTATAGCGATAGTAGGAGGTGTATGGGATGCAGATAGTGTGGTAGGATAGGTGGATGGGGTGGAGAAAGTGGGGTAGCTGAGGTGGGGGGGTGGAGGGTAGGGCATGTGTGGGTAGAGAGCATGGTTTGGGTGGGGGTGGAAAGAATGGGGATAGGGTTGGTGGGAGTAGAGAGAGTGGGGTAGGGTTTGTTGGGGTAGAGAGAGTGGAGAGGGTGGGTGTGGGTAGAGAGAATTGGGGCAGGATGGGTGTTGGAGGTAGAGAGATAGTGGGGCAGGATGGGTGGTAGGGGTAGCGAGTGGGAGTGGGTGAGGTTATAGCAAGTGGGTGGTAAAGAGAGTGGGGTAGGGTGGGTGATGGGGTAGAGAGTACAGGGTAGATAGTGTGGGGGTACATAGAGTGGGGTTAGAGTAGGTGAGTGGGGATAGAGAGAGTATGGATGGTTGGGGGTAGAGAGAATAGGGATGGCTTATAGTAGAGAGAGTTGGTAGGATGTGAGGGTAGAGAGCAGTGGAAGGGTGGGTGAGGTTATAGTGAGTGGGGGTCTGGTGGGTTGAGGTAGAGAGTGGTGGTAGGGTGGGTGTGGGTAGAGTTAGAGGGTGTAGGGTGGGTGGGTGCAGAGAGAGTGGGGCTCGGGTAGAGTGGGTTGGGGTAGAGAGAGTGGATATGGGTTATTTGACCGAAAAAACGTGACCTACTCCTGATTTGTCCAAATTATTTTGGTTGAATTACCTTTTACCTACTGCAGGGGAAGACCCCCTGCAACTCTCCAGACTTCCCTCCACCTCAACCCATTCCCATACCCCAACCCACAAGTATTTGTTTTATTAAAATAGGCCATTTGGCCTAAAAGCTGTCTTTCAGATTAGAGTAGGTCAAGCTGGCCTTAGGTCAACTATGCCAATACTGAGAAAGTGGGGGTTGGGTGGGTGTTTTATAGAGAGAGTGGGGGTAGGGTGGGTGGGGTAGAGAGGGTGCAATATTGTCAGTAGGAGTAGAGAGAGTGGGGTCGGGTAGGGGAGTTGGGTGGCAGTAGAGATTGGGAGTGGGGTAGGGTGGATGTGGTGTAGGTTAGGGATAGAAAGTGGGGTAGGGTGGGTGGGGGCATAAAGAGAATGGGGTAGAGTGAGTGGGTGGGTGCATAGAAAGAATGAGGGTTGCGAGAGTAGGGGTAGGGTGAGTGGAAGTAGGGTGGGTGGAGGAAGAGAGTTTGATGATGGATAGGGTAGAGAGAGTTGTGGAAGGGTGGATGAGTGGGGGTAGGTTGGGTGGATGGAATAGAGAGAGTTGGGGTAGGTTGGGTGGGGTAGAGAGAGTGGGGAGAAAGTGGGGCTAGAAATAATTATTTCAGTGCTTGGACTTTTGCAGGATTCCACATCAAAAAACATCTAAACTGCAGGCTAATCCTATGAAATGACAATATCACTTTGAATGTTTTGCAAGAGTTTGGAACTGCTCTTCATCACCATTCAAAGACTGCATGGTGGGCTGATAGGTGGGTCGCTCTGAGGTGTAGATGGTTTACAGCATAGCAGGATCTCCTGTCTCAGGAAAGCGGAGCTATGAGTGGTCCTACACCCACCCGACACGTTGAGCTTGCCTGCTAAGCAACTGGGCTAATGAACAACTACCTTGTAGGTGGGGCAATGCACCTCAATTGAATGTCAGTGCATCGGGAACCTTCCCTCACCTTTCCTCCCTCCCTTCCTTCCTCCACCCCTTTGACCCCCTTCTCCCCCCTTCTCCCTTGCTCTTAACCAGATTAGTTTATACTACAGAATCCATCCTACTGCCTAAGTGTTCTAAAATGTGCAGGACACCCTTTTAAGGATGTGGGGGGAAGGGTAAAGGGGGGAGAAACATGAAAGCCACATTTGCACAGTGCAGGCAAAAGGTGAAAAGATCTTTGATGATGTTGCAAAAATCAGACCTTGAATTTCAAAGCTTGCTTGATGTACTGTGAAAGAGAATATGTCCTGAACGGGACAATTTAGAAAATATGAATTGAACTCCAAAGAGCCAGCAGGAGGAACAGGAATAGGTGAAACACTGGTATCTGAAAGCATGGAAAGTCAGGAATGAGCACGGAGTGGTGACTGAGTGGATGAAAGCAGAACCCCTCCGTTATGGTGGCATACAATTTAATGGAATTCTGGTACATCCAATCTTTGGCACAGGGACAGACCGGTACACACTGGACATTAGCCTGGGATGACCCCTTCAGAGAAACATGGGAGAATCAGCATCGGGATCCCTGGGGCACAACAAAAAAACAAGAGAAGGGGTCAGACCTAGACGTTCTGCCCGAGACCCGCAGAGAGCAGCCACTAAGGGAGTACAACCTGGTCAGGTTTTGTGCCCCATGCATGTGACAAGAATGTTTAGAAGTGCCCCATGGTCGACTATATCAAAAGTCACTGAGTTCCAGGAGGGACAGCAATCAGACCCCCTTCCACTGTGCTGAAGGCCTCATCCACTGCCTCAATGGTTTTAGTACCTTTGTTGGATCCCGGCCAGAAAGAAGGGTGTAGGGAAGTGAGATGCTTTTGGATGAAGTGGTCATCATACCGCTCACCAGATCTGAAGTGTCCAGAAAAGGCTTTTTATTAAACAGCAAACCCTGGCTACAGTTTGTGCGCAGTTGGCCAGACCCAAGACTGCATGGGTGCATTGTCCATGGTTCATGGAAAGATGTCAAAACGGATTCATTTCTGCTCATTGGCAATGAAGTCAGTCAGGTAACTCAGCGAGTTAATGCTCATTGCATTCTCTCTACAAGTCAGAGCTACCAAATCTGAAAATGACGGCAACGAACAATATAAACCGTTACTACAATCCAATTTAAATGATCAATACAGTATAACACTACTCATGTACTTATGTAATGTATCTGTGAAATAAAAAAATCATAGAAAAATACATAAAAATAAACTAGATAGGCAACCATTTCACAGCCGCACAATGTAATACCATAAATGAGAATTCACAACCTAAAATACATTGTATGGCACATCTAAAACTAGACTACAATTGCTCCTTTTCATATACATTTTGTTAAACTATTTTCTTGTGCTTTTCTCTAAAGTCTCACATGCTCAAAAGTCTAAAAGCACACATTCAAAATTACCATGGTCAGTGATTTATCACCCCAACATCACTATACCTATGCAAATAACTTTAGAAAATAAATGAAACACAGACATCCCCAAAAATATAGCTGTGAATACAGAACTACTCTTACCCACAGGTATCTGTAGTCCTTCGTAGGCTCGGATGTAGCTGTGAAAATCGGCAAATCAACTGCCCCCCAAAGCCATCGCCAAGTGCCCCGATCATCTGTGCCAGCTCCCCCCACTCCCGAGACGACCTCCTCACCTCCCCTGCTCACCCCCAAACACACGCTGCTTCTGTGACGCAATTTGCTTTCAGATGTCGGCTATTCGCGGCCATAGCGAGTCTACAGAAAGCTTTGTGTTACAAACTCGGTCCCTGGACCCCCTCCAACTCCAAAATTTCAGTCATTGCCCTCTAGCCATCCCCCCACCTCTACCCTTATGGCATTGGTATGTTTTCTGACCTTCCTATAGCTTTTATATAGCCACGAATATCTCTTGCATCAAGAGAAAAACAAGATAGCAATCATTTCATTTCTGAAAACCATGATCCTGCAATGCACCATGGGAGGTATCTCTATTTTCTTGGGGGAAGGGGACACCCCCTTCTCCATCAACTATTTCAATATCTACTGCACAGAATAACCCCAAACCATGATTGGCGTGCGAGTCAACCCTTCGTGCCCAAGTTGTTTTGGATGTGGTCCAAATCTGTCCAGCAGTTTGGGCTGTGCGCTTTGGAAACAATTGACCTTTTTTGTCTATGGGAAAATAATGGGATGTAGGCTGCACTTTTGGGAAAAAACATTTTTTAGGACGGTTAATAACTTTTTGAATCTTTATGAATCTGTGCAGTCTGGGGGGAGCCACAGACTTTTAATCACTTTCAAAATTCTGACCATATCTGTTACTCAAATCAAAAGTTATTAACAATAGAATTTTGAGGCGTTCCTATTTGTCTCCGACTCACCTTAACTATAGGGCGGCTATCGCTGCCCTAAAATATGTTCATGAAAAAAATTAAATTGAAGTGTGGTTAAGTTGACTAAACTTAACGCAACAACACCCTTGAAATTCAGCGCATTGGGAAACTCAGGATCGGCTTAACTTCACACGTTCCCGTTGCTACATACCCATAATGCCATTTTGTATAGCATTGTGAATCCCTTCTCTTATATTATATATGTGCTTGTGTACTTTACAATGGGAATGCATCAAGTTAAGCTAGATATGAGCTTCCCAAAGCGCTGCATTTCAAAGGTTTAGCCACCTTCACTACATACCAACAAATGTTTTTTTCCTTGAACTTTAAGTGTTTTGTTATACCATAGACTCTTCCTGCGCCACTGGCCAGTGGGCAGAGCGTTCAGCCAGGCATACTGTATATTTTTCAGCACAACTGGCCATGTCATCCAGCCATGGCTGGCTGTGACCACTGTATATTTCTCAGTGCCACTGTCCAGGGCCTTCGCCGTGCCTAGGCCATGCCCACTGTATATATTTCGGTGCGACTGACCATGGCCTCAGGGAAATGGCCAGCCGTGCCCACTGTATATTTTTCAGCACCACTGGTTATGGCCTTTGGCTGTGCCCATTATATATTTTTCTGTGGCACTGTCCATAGCCTTTGGCTGGGCTTAGGCCATGTCCACTGTATATATTTCAGCACCACTGGCCATGACCTCGCTGGCTGGCCGTGCGCACTGTATATTTTTCAGCACCACTGCCCATGGCGTTCGGCCATGCCCACTATATATATTGCAGTGCCACAGGCCATGGGCTCTGGCCATGACCAATCTGTGGCCACTGTATATTTCTCAGAGCCACTGTCCATGGCCAGTGGCCATGACATTTGGCTGTGCCCGCTGTATATTTCTTAGCACCACTGTCATGGCCTCCGGCCATGCCCACTGTATATTTTTGGGTGCCACTGGTCATGGCCTCCAGCCATGGAAAGTGGGCTTGGCCTTTGGCCATACCCACGGTATATTTTTCAGCACCAGTGGGCAAGTCCTTCGGTCATGCCCACTATATACATTTCAGTGTCACTGGCCATGACCTTTGGCCATAGCCAGTGGGCACGACCTACGACCGAAGGCCATGCTCCCAAGAATCTCCACACTGGCCACGGCCACAGCTATACACTTCAACCATGTCACAAACATTCTACACATTTACTTGGCGATGGCTACAACAATTATGTAATGGAGATGAATATTGTGAAATTAATAATGTGCTTAATTGGCTTACACATAGTTTAATTTTTATTGTGGGTTTAATGGGAGTAACAGTGTGGCAGATGATAATGGCTAAAGTAGTTTGCTATGCTAAGGATGTTATATTATGTGATTCTTTATCAATAAAGAAAAGAAAATATAGTTCAATGTAGAACATAGTGTGAGGAGCCAGGAATGAGACTTGGACACAGGGGATTCATGGTTTTGGTCAAAGACTTTTATTAAAATAAAAGGGGGTGAGGAAATCCTTCTCTGTCCCTGCACCAGGGGTGTTTCCCTACCTAAACCAAAACTAAGGGTCTGTCAATATCAGCATGTCTAAAACAAAACCTTCCAGGGTCCAAAGTATTGTTCTGACCCTCACACTCTAACAAAATAAATTCTAAGGTGAAAAGGGTAATGTCTTTGGCCTTACGTGATTGATACATGATCAAAACAAAAATGCACAATTCCAACGTAAAAGTTCCAGAAGGATACAGTTCCTTGGTGCAGAGGGTGATTCCCTTCCCTTAGATTTCCCTTCTCTCTATTGCATATTCAAAAGTTTCTCTTCTTTCACAACACAAAGGATATTCACAACAACTTGGGTTTTATCTTTTATCTAACTATTATACGTGTGTACACCCATTTCAGTATTTCCCTCCTCTTTTCTCTGGTTTTACACAGCCTTTGGCTGAACCTGATATATCCTTCTCAGGACCCCTTTTGTGGTGATGTATTTCATATGCACTGTTCAATTGGTCCTTGCCTGATGTATTTCCCTACCAGGGCTTTCTTATTCACACTTGTAACTGCCTGGTATATTCTCTTGCCAGAGAGTTCTTGCAACTGCCTGGTATACTCTGCTGACAGGGCTTTCTTGAACACACTTGGAACTGCCTGGTATAGTATCCCACCAGTGTTTTTTTTCAACACACCAGTGACTGCCTGATATACTCTTCTGTCAGGGTTTTCTTGAACACACTTGCACCTGCCTGGTATAATCTCATGCCTGGACTTTCTTGAACACATCTGCAATTGCCTGGTATACTCTCCTGCCAGGGCGTTCTTGAACACACTTGCACCTGCCTGGTATAATCTCATGCCTGGACTTTCTTGAACACACCTGCAATTGCCTGGTACACTCTCCTGCCAGGGCTTTCTTGAACACATTTGCAACTGCCTGGTATATGTGTCTTCCCAGGGTTTTCTTATACATACTTGCAACTTTACTTTGTCCAATTTACCCTCCTGTCAGGGCTTTTCTCATGTGGGCCTTGCACACAATTCTGCCATGATCTTTTCCTCAGTTTGCAGTATCTAATTCTGAATATGCCTGGTATACTATCTTCACTATTTTCACAATGGCTAAACCCACTGTCGGGTGATGGACCTTCCTACTGTGTGGGAATATGTATTATAAATACACCAAAAGAAGGTCCTGGGGCAAGTGTCACTACTTGTGTCTTCACAATCCTCTTAGAAGAGTTTAAACCAAATAAATCTCTCCCAATTTTTTACAAAAATACAAAATCACTTTATTATACAATTTGAAAACACAATGTTACAAAAACATAATACTCATCATACTTCCCAAAATGGCAATTGTTAAAGTCCATAAAACAACTTTAAACAATAATTCGTATCAAAAACTAAATTCATATAAGAAAATTGATACACCAATTATGTGCTTTCCCCCATTGATTTGCAAGTCAGTATGACATGATTCTACACAGTGTCAGTCACATCGAGTCCTAAGTCACGCTGTGTTTCTCCTAGCCCAACTTATACGTTTCTGTCTTGTGAGACATTCATCAGGGACAAACTTGTGTGTGTCTCAAATCAAATTCTTGTGTACTCTTGAGGATCCCTACGGGAGAAAAGACACATACAATTCTCAGTGACTGATCTTACGATAAGACCTAACTCAAGGGGAATCAGATTAAATATAGAATTTTCTCTACCTGAATGGTATGGCTGTATATGCCACTTTCGACCATACTGCAACCTTTTGTGTTGCTGTTGTTGACTTTTCTATGTCAGGATGCATATCTGCTTCTCCTAATAGTACTCACCTAGAGATATAAAAACAAATCCCACTTACACTCCAATAGTGTATAGCATGTGTAGATAATCACTCTTAATCCTGTCTTGATTGTCGTAAAGGGGTCTGTGCTCTAACCTCATAATGAGAGCAGAAAAAATCTGTAGCGTTTTGCTGCCTTAGGTAACAGTATACTGGTAAACCCACCTCTGGTAGATACACCCCATTGCTGGCATCAATTGCACAGTTCAAGTACTCAATGGAATTGCTTCTTCCCTTCAGAGACCTATAAGGGTGCACAAATCAATATTCCAGTTTTAGTTTTAATTTAACTGGACGCCCATAGTGCTAACACCTATATAGATCTAGATTATCCCACTGTATGTAAGGGAATCTTACCCTCTCCATGCTACGTCCAAACCTCATTGGAAACATGGGAAAAACCTGTTGTTTGTGGCGTCCAGTATATCAACTGCGCAATGACATCATTGCGTCACACGGTGACATCATTACGCTATGCGATGATGTCATTGCCGTCGCGTCACACCAAAAAACCGCAATTTTTTTAGCCACTTCATCATTTTGGGTCCTATAGACACCCAAGCTCTGTGGGAGGTTAAAGGACTTCCTTGTTTGCTATAACTAATGGAAATGTGTGTCACTATTTGGTTGGTTGGCAGCATTAGATATAACATCCCTCATGTCCATATTAAAAACATCAAATATTGCCCACAGATGCTTATTGAGGACAACTTCATGGACAACATTTCCAATACAATTTTAAACGGGCCAACACCCATATTCTAAACAAGCTGGTATTAAGCTGATCCACATTCTCATTTAAAATGATGCAGAGTTAAACAGTCATTTTTGGAAAAGCAGTATATGGCAATGTATAATACCGCATTATGGCACATCCAATCTCCAGGACCTGTAACTCAGATCTTATTGCACATTATGTAGCAACATTTCATTTCCACATTTCCTGGACATAGTCCTTCAACATCTTTCACTATTTCAAATACTAGTGTTGAAGTAAGCACTGCCTTTTCCAGATAAAACAATCCATCTATTTCTCTCCAACATTCCCAAAAATATTCTTTGAAAGGTGGAAAATGACCACCTATCTTACATTGTGCCACTCAATATTTTCATTGAGCCCTCTTATGTGGCTCTGGGTCAGGAAAATAAGTTTCTGTTCAAGATTTAACAATTTTCTGTTAACATCTTTGGGGGATGTACCTTTCACTTTTTTTAGAATCATCCATTCAAATTCAGTAAAGGCGGGTGTATTCTCCATAAAATGCTTGACTAAGGGTGCCAATTCGATTTTATTTTTCAGGCCACTCCTGTGTTCAATCATTCTAGTCTTATATTTTCTATTAATCTTCCCAATATAAATACAAGGACAAGGGCAAGTAATCATATAAATAACATTTTCTGTATTGCAGTTAGTATGCTCTTTCAACATCCACTCATGTTTCAGGTCTAGCTCCACCGATACCACCTTCTTGGTCTGAGGACACATTACACAGTTCCCACAATGGTGATGACCTACCACTTGGGGCAGCCCCCATAGGGTACATTGTGACAGATTATCTCTTTGATCTCTTTTTTATATCATTTTTCATGATGATATTGCATACGTTGTTGCTTTTCTTTTAAAGCTACCAATGGGGCTGGCATGTTCATAACCATTCTCCAGTTCTTTTTGATAATACTTTTCACCTTATCTGATAAGTTACTAAATGTGCTGACAAATACTAGTGGGGCTTCCTTTTTTTCTACTTCTCCTCGGTCACCTCCTGTCTTCTTTTCAAAGATTGCATCTCTATTATTATTGAATGCCTGTTTGGCCGTTTGGCTAACTAATTTGCTATGGTATCCCTGAGCAATCTATGTGTCAATTAATGTGTTGGCTTCTTCCTCAAACACTTCTCTGGTGCTACTGTTGCATTGTAATCACAAGAATTGGCCGAAGGCTAGATTATCCACAACATGGCTAGCATGATGACTGGATTAATGCAAAAGTGCATTTGTATCTGTTGCTTTCACAAATGGTCTCACTAACAAATCTCCATGTTTTTGGTAGATAGTCACATGCAGGTATACTATCCTGGCATGGCTTTTCTTAAGTGTTATTGCAAACAATTACAAACTGGTAAGTCTATAACTTTCCTTTGGTTTTCCCACTTCACAAAATGTCCACTAGCTTTGTCATTTTTCAATATTTCGATTGCTTTTTTAATGTTTATGTGACATGGCTGCCCATACACTCCATTGTCCCTGTTTCTCTCTTGGGTACTCGCTGGCTCTTGCTGGCGTATTTCCTTCTTTCTTTCGCATACCAGTGACAGGTGATCAGCGTCTCTTCTTGTCTCACCACTTTCACTATTCAGTTTCTCTTCCTGCTGTGGTCTGCACTAGTCTCTTCTGCTTTGCATCAGGCTTCCATCAGGTAAGTGGTGTTGCATAACAGCTGCAAATGCCCAGGTGGCCTGGGTTGGCTTCTGGCATTCCCACAGAATGTCTTCTTTCACAGACAGCTTTCCTCTTCTGCCTCTTTGTGCCGAATAGCTCCATGGCAGCTCCTGCAGCCCCGCGGTCTCCCAGTACCAACCGAGAGAGACAGCTTTCTCCTTCCAGCAATGGCGCACCACAGTCAGCTGTGGCTACTGTTTACATTTCCCAGCTACAGATATGTGCTCCGAACAACTAAAGCACAGCCTGTACTCTTGGTCTTTTTTACTCTGCATTACTCTGAACCTCTTCCTCGTCCCAGTATCCTTGTAGTTATGGGAATGGTAGTCCGTTCCTGATGTTTTACATACAAACTCTGGGTAAGTGTTCTTTAAGGGCAAGTGAGCTCTGAGTGATTTGCAGGTAGAGTTTGGAAAAGTATTTCATGAGACTTCCATACAGTTTTTGAGGAAAGATCTTTCATGTTCTTCCTAACTGGACGAGGGGAGGTGTAACAATGTGCCATTAAGGCACAGGGTATGGATGGAGTTTTCTCAAGAGAGGAAGGGGAATACCATGCCTTGTCCAATGGTACCCTAATACTTCCCAGGAGGTTGTCTCTGCCCATGTGATCTCCCTCATATAGCCACCCTCCCAGGGTCAGGATCAGGAAGCGGCTGCCATCCTATGGCTACATGGGGAGAGGATACCGCAGGAAAAGAAGTGATGACACCATCTGATTCATCACAGTAGTCAACAATATCTAATTGTTCACAGTTTTGCAAATATATGTACTTTATTGATGCTCATAAGTAGTACATTGTATGTGCTGTGTTTTATACAACATTTGTGTGTGTTACACTGTTGTATTTACATGTAGTAATCATTCCAACAAAAAAAATCCAAGGTGGATTAAAAGAACACATTTAATAGCTAGTGGTTTCTCACATTTGCATTTATTTATTTTTACTGTGACATTTAGGAAAGGGAGATACATATTGTATGTGCACAAAGTGGTAGTATGGGTGAATTGAGTATATAAATAGTTGATAGTTTGTTGTAAGGGTAATGTAATTCAAGGTTAGACACCTGTTGCCGTATTCTAACTGTATGCTCTTGTGAAAGTAATATAGTGTTAGTATGGATGTACTAAGTAATTATATAGTTGATTTCATGCTTTTAGTGTATTGTAGTTAAGGAATGTAGTTGTTTATGTAGAGTTATAATTAAAGTAGTTGGATACCCATTGGTGTATTCTAAGTACATATTGTTGTAATTGTTAATATTATGTGTAAACTAATGAGTACATTTGGGTTTCAGGAATATTAAGTAGGCATTTGTTAGAATTGCTAGTAACCTTTGTTTTTTCAGTAACAGAAGTGTTGTTAAATTCAAACCAACCACTTCTTTTCTTGGCATATGTAGCTCAGTGTCCTGAACTGGTTGTAGCATGTAACGCTCACCTGATTCCCACGGAGGCACTGGTCCCGGCTGAACTGTTATAGTCTCTTCAATTGAGAAGCGTAGAGTTCAGATGACTCTCTGGACTGGGCTTCCTCTTATTGACCGTCTGGCTTGCAGGGTAAGGTTTCTGCAGGCGGAAGAAAAAAGGGTTAATGACCGTTTGGCTGGACTTCCTCCTCACTAATCGCCAACTCTCTGAAAGTCCAATGTCCTGGTGAGCTCTCACCTTAGGCGTATAAATGCTGGGCTCTCCATCCTGCGACTATGCAGGGGTGCGTGGGTTCCAGTTACGTCACTGGAGATCCTCAAAGTCTTTTGTGGCCTTAGAAGTGGCACAGGTGCTGGGATGCCAAAAGGTGATGCCGCCGTTACTGCATGAGCGGATGCCAGTAGGTATAAAGAGTTTATAGTCTTGAAGAGATGGGCACCTTTAATGAAGTCTTTGCATTGTCTCTTTCAGGTGCCTGGATGCTGAGGGCGTTGTTCGTCCGTTGCCGTTGCACGTGCAAAGTACGTGAGTATAATGATCTGTGACCTTATTATAGCACCTCTAACAATGTTCTTTTCTTATTTGCAGGTGTCGGGACCTTGCGGGCGTATTCCCAGTCGCGGATGCACGTGGGGAAACACGTAAGTGTTAGGCCTTCTTGCAGTCTTTAATGGCACTTCAATAATGTCTTTTCTTGTTTTCAGGTGCCGGGCTGCTGCGGTTGAAGAGATCGTAATACGCGCACAAAAGCAGGTAAGAAAAGTAAATGCGGCCGCCTTCACCCGATTCCTACTTAACAATGTTCTTTGTCTTTACAGGTGCCGTTAGGCTGCTGAAGAGAAGGCCGAGAAGAATCCGTGAAAGCACAGATGGATCAGGTAAGCGAGCGCGGCTGCGAACGTGTTGCAACTTGCTAACCTTATGTTTCTTTTGCTTGCAGGTTCTGCCGGTGTCTGGATTCCTGGATGGTAAGTATAGTTCTCATGTCTTTCTTCCACAGGTTGCTGAGCTGAAGCTGGAGATGTCACTGGAATGCTGGAGCTGACTCGGTGAGCGTCCTGCTGCAGATGCAGAATAACGCGAAGCACGTTTTCCCAATCGGGTGTGGTTTAAATAGTGTTGGAGTGATTGGGTGTCTTCTTCCTCAGCCTCGCCCAGGTAAAAGAGTTCCTGTGTTCCAGAGCTAAGGAGAGGCACCAGCCCCACCCAGGTAAGAAAGTAGTCCCAGTTCAGGGAATAGTTCCTCCCAGCAGAAGGCTGGGGACTTCATCCTGCCAGCATTTGCAAAGGTGAGTATGCAGCATGGTCTGCTACAGGTAGGTCCACCCAAGCACCTTTGCAAGAATTATGAGCACGGCACCCCAGGCGCCGGGACTGAGGTTCCTTATGAGACTGGCGCCAGAGGCGCCAGGACATGGTCCAAAGGGCCCCAATAGGGGTTTACTGGAGCCGGGGACGAGGGTCGTGAGCCTGCTTCCGGGGATGCTGGGCTTGACTTGGCTTCTCGGGAGCAGTGCTCATGACAGCACCCCCCCTCAAGGCCCCTCCCAAACTTGTCTTCCCCGGAGGTTTTGGCCTATTGGGAAAGGTTCGGTGGAATTTTCTGACTAGATGAGGAGCATGGACGTGGTCAGAGGGTTCCCATGATCGTTCTTGAGGTCCGTAACCCTTCCAGTTGATCAGATAGTATAATTTTGACTTGATGATCTTGGAGTCCAGGATGTTTTTAACCTCAAATTCAGGTTCTCCATTTACTTGAATAGGCTCTGGAGGTTTATTCAGTCTGGTTCCAGGTTGCATAGGTTTTAGTAGAGATACGTGAAACACCGGATGTATTTTCATGTGGGATGGCAAACCCAATTTGACAGCCACTGGGTTTATTATGGCTGTAATTGGATATGGTCCAAGATATTTTGGGTTGAAGGTGTGAGGTCCTTTAAGTGATAAATATTTGGTGGATAACCAAACTTGATCTCCAACCTGGTATTGAGGGGCGTCTCTTCGGTGTTGGTCTGCTCCCCTTTTGTACCGTTCTTTAGCCTGTTGTAGGTGGATTGTCGCTTCTTTGAAAGCTTGAGTGATAGCATTGTGAAGTTGATCCACGGCAGGCGTTCCAAGATCTTGGGGCGGGTCGAGATTGGAGATTCGAGGATGAATCCCATATAAAATGTAAAAGGGACTTTTTCCGGTTCCTGAATGGATCAAGTTGTTGTAAGCATATTCGGCTATCCAAAGGATATCTTTCCAATTACTTTCCGACTGCTGTAGAATACAACGTAAATATTGTTCCAGAGTTTGGTTTGTCCTCTCAGTTTGTCCGTCGGTCTGGGGATGATGGCTGGTTGAAAGTCTCACATCGATTTGAGCTAAACGACAGCAACTTCGCCAAAAGTGAGAGATAAACTGGCTCCCCCTATCTGAGATCAAAACCGAAGGGAAGCCGTGCAATCTTACAATATTTTCAAGGAATTCCGTGCTAGAACTGAAGCTGAAGGTAAGCCCGTGCTAGAACTGAAGCTGAAGGTAAGCCCTTTAGTGGAACGAAGTGGGCCATTTTAGAAAACAAATCTACAATTACTAGAATAGTGTTGTATCCGGAACAGGAGGGTAAATCGGTGATGAAGTCCATGGAGAGGGTATGCCAGGGATGTGGCGGGATGTCTAGCGGATGCAGGAGACCCGCTGGTCTTTCCTTCTGACCTTTGTTTTGGGCACACACACCACAGGACATCACAAACTCCTTTATGTCTTTTCTCCATGACGGCCACCAGAAGTGTCTCTTGACTTTTTCCGAGGTTTTGGCAATGCCTGGGTGGCCCTCCATCAAGGAATCATGGTAGCAAGAGATTACCTGTTTTTGTAAATCGGCATGTGGTAGGAATAGTCGTCCCTGAAAATAAGGCAGGTCTTTTTTTATGATGAAGTCCTTTCCCTTCAGTTGCCAGTTTTGTAAGTCCGAAGGGGTCACAAGTTGTTTAACTTTTGCTTCGATATCTTCTATGGATTGTGAAGAAATCAGGCCCAGGATTCTCTGTTCTGGAATTATTGGCACAGGTTCAGGATTGACAATGTTATCTCCCTTTCCAATCCGGGAAAGGGCATCCGCTTTGCCATTTTTGTTGCCGGGGCGATAAGTAATTACAAAGTCAAATTCGGCAAAGAAAAGTGCCCAGCGAAGCTGTCTGGAGAACTGAGCTTTGGCGGTTTTCAGGTATTGTAGGTTTCGATGATCGGTGATTACCGTGACAGTGTGTTTGGCTCCAAGGAGATAGTGCCGCCAGGCCTTGAAAGCGGACTTAATTGCTAAAAGCTCTTTATCTGTGATGGTGTAGTTAATTTCAGGCGCCGAGAACTTGCGAGACCAGAATGCCATGGGGTGCAATTGGTTAGTTTCCGGATCTCTCTGTGATAGAACCGCCCCCATTGCTAAGCTGGAGACGTCGGTCTCAACGATGTAAGGGAGGTCTGGGCTTGGGTGTTTCAGTATGGGTGCTGAGGTGAACTTGGCTTTTAGCTCTTGAAAGGCCTGTTCTGCTTCTGTTGGCCACTCGAAACGTTTGTTTTTTCTTAAGAGGGCGGTGATGGGCTGCACCACTCATGAAAACTCTGGAATAAACCTGCGGTAAAAGTTGGCGAAACCTAACATGCTTTGGACACCTTTCACGGAAGTAGGTGATGGCCACTTGATGATAGCGTCCACCTTTCTCGAGTCCATGTGGACTCCTTTGGGTGTCAGAATAAAGCCTAGAAATTCGACCTTCGTGACGTGAAAAACACATTTTTCGAGCTTAGCAAAAAGCTTATGTTGGCGGAGTTTTTCAAGGACGGCTCTAACATGTTTCCGATGATCTGCTTCTGAAGATGAGTACACAAGGATGTCATCTATGTAGACGACTACGCAAACATCTATGAGTTCTCTGAGGACATCATTCATAAAATACTGAAAAGCGGCTGGTGCATTGCATAGTCCGAAGGGCATCACTTGGTATTCAAATAGTCCATACTTGGTGCGAAATGCCGTCTTCCATTTGTCGCCTTCTTTAATCCGTACCAAGTGGTAGGCTCCCCGGAGATCTAGCTTTGTATAAATGCAGGCGTTCTTAACTTGGTCAAGGAGTTCCGGAATCAGAGGTAGGGGGTATCTGTTCTTTACGGTTATCTGGTTCAGGGCACGATAATCAATACAGGTTCTAAGGTCACCTTCTTTTTTAGGTACGAAGAACAGAGCCGAGGATGCAGGAGACTTTGATGGGCGGATAAATCCATTGGCCAGGTACTGGTCCAGATACTGTCGCAAATGAAGATTTTCAGGCTCGGTAAGGGCGTAAATTCTACTACAAGGGGGAGTGGCTCCGGGTATCAGGTCTATTTGACAGTCGTAAGATCTGTGGGGAGGCAGGGTATTAGCCTGTTCCTTCTGAAAGACATCTTGGAATTCTTGATACTCTGGAGGCAATTGCGGTCCTTCAGATGTTGCTCCCGCTAGGCCAATACTGGGTCGAGGATAACAAGTAGGTGCACACTCTGGGAACTGTATCGTCTTTGCTCGCCAATCAATTTGAGGATTGTGTTTCTCCAACCAAGGGATCCCCAGAATTATTTGGAACTGAGGGGCCTTGATCACATCGAACACGATTACCTCCCGATGTCCATCTTGGCCTAATAACGTCACTTCTGTGGTGGTATGGGTTACCGGTCCGGAGGCTATTTCCGTACCATCCACTGTGGTAATGACGTCTTTAATTACCTTAGGACAAAGGGGTAGGTTCATCCTGGAAGCCATCTGGCGGTCTACATAATTTCCAATCGCTCCGCTATCAATGTATGCTTTAATGGCATGCAAACGATCCGGTCGTTCTGGATTTATGAGGACCATTGACATTATGAAGTGCGAGGTCAAAGAACTGGTTTTTACGCTCGGCAAGCGGACCTCTACACTTGTCGGGCGAGGACGATTCCCGGCTCGGGCTTTTTGGAATTCTTATCAGAAGCTCCCACTGTCTTCTTCGGAGGTTTCACCGGGCAATCTCGGAGGAAATGTCCTGAATTTCCACAATAGAGACATAGCTGCAATTGTCGTCTCCTGTCGCGTTCTTTCTGGGTTAGGGGACCCTTTACGACCCCTATTTGCATAGGTTCTACAGCTTCAACTCCTTTGGTGTGAGTTAGTGGCTTAGAGAATACTCGAGTTTCGAACCTGGAGCGGTCTGCCTTTCTGTTTTGTAGTCTGTGATCCAATTGGACCACTAAATCAATGTACTCTGAAAAATCTTGAGGGGGATTCACGACCTGGACTAGGACGTCTTTGAGTTCGCCACGCAAACCCCTGTGGAAAAGCGTGATCCTCTTGTCCTCGGGCCATCTGGTTTCTACGATTAGTCTGTTAAATGACGCAATATAAGCCAGAAGATCCTGATTGCCCTGCCGTAGGGAAAGGAGTTCGTTGTCCAGGGCCTGCCCCTGGGAATGTCTTGCGAAAAGTCTTTCCATATTGACCTGGAAGGCCTGGAAATTGTGAAGAATCGGGTCATCCTGTGTAACCAGAGGGATCGACCAATCAGCGGCGCTGCCGCTAAGATACGAAAGCACAAAGGCTACTTTAGTCTGATCAGTCGGAAAAGCAGCTGGTCTACAAAGAAAGTGCAATCGGCACTGATTTATGAACACCGCAAACCTCTTAGGGTCACCAGAGAAGCGTTCGGGCGGAGCCAAAGGCACATTTCCGGGCAGATTGATTTGAACAGGATTGGCTGAAGCCGCCGGGGTATAGGCCCCTCCTGAATTAGGTAGAGGGGTTTGCCCCGCTTGTGATTGTAATAACTGTCTGGCGAGGTCATCAGTTCGTTCTTTGGACATAATCAATTCCCTCCTCAGGGCATTCGTTTCCTGGCGGGCAGCATGTACTTCAGCTCTTAATTCCCCTAGTAACTGGGCCAGTTGATCAGTCTCGGAAGTTTCCATAGCGCCTGGGTAGGAGGTTATTGGAGGGCTTTGCGTTCTGTAACGCTCACCTGATTCCCACGGAGGCGCTGGTCCCGGCTGAACTGTTATAGTCTCTTCAATTGAGAAGCGTAGAGCTCGGATGACTCTCTGGACTGGGCTTCCTCTTATTGACCGTCTGGCTTGCAGGGTAAGGTTTCTGCAGGCGGAAGAAAAAAGGGTTAATGACCATTTGGCTGGACTTCCTCCTCACTAATCGCCAACTCTCCGAAAGTCCAATGTCCTGGTGAGCTCTCACCTTAGGCGTATAAATGCTGGGCTCTCCATCCTGCGACTATGCAGGGGTGCGTGGGTTCCAGTTAAGTCACTGGAGATCCTCAAAGTCTTTTGTGGCCTTAGAAGTGGCACAGGTGCTGAGATGCCAAAAGGTGATGCTGCCGTTACTGCACGAGCGGATGCCAGTAAGTTTATAGTCTTGAAGAGATGGGCACCTTTAATGAAGTCTTTGCATTGTCTCTTTCAGGTGCCTGGATGCTGAGGGCGTTGTTCGTCCGTTGCCGTTGCACGTGCGAAGTACATGAGTATAATGATCTGTGACCTTATTATAGCACCTCTAACAATGTTCTTTTCTTATTGGCAGGTGTCGGGACCTTGCGGGCGTATTCCCAGTCGCGGATGCACGTGGGGAAACACGTAAGTGTTAGGCTTTCTTGCAGTCTTTAATGGCACTTCAATAATGTCTTTTCTTGTTTTCAGGTGCCGGGCTGCTGCGGTTGAAGAGATCGTAATACGCGCACAAAAGCAGGTAAGAAAAGTAAATGCGGCCGCCTTCACCCGATTCCTACTTAACAATGTTCTTTGTCTTTACAGGTGCCGTTAGGCTGCTGAAGAGAAGGCCGCGAAGAATCCGTGTAAGCACAGATGGATCAGGTAAGCGAGCGCGGCTGCGAACGTGTTGCAACTTGCTAACCTTATGTTTCTTTTGCTTGCAGGTTCTGCCGGTGTCTGTATTCCTGGATGGTAAGTATAGTTCTCGTGTCTTTCTTCCACAGGTTGCTGAGCTGAAGCTGGAGATGTCACTGGAATGCTGGAGCTGACTCGGTGAGCGTCCTGCTGCAGATGCAGAATAACGCGAAGCACGTTTTCCCAATCAGGTGTGGTTTAAATAGTGTTGGAGTGATTGGGTGTCTTCTTCCTCAGCCTCGCCCAGGTAAAAGAGTTCCTGTGTTCCAGAGCTAAGGAGTGGCACCACCCCCACCCAGGTAAGAAAGTAGTCCCAGTTCAGAGAATAGTTCCTCCCAGCAGAAGGCTGGGGACTTCATCCTGCCAGCATTTGCAAAGGTGAGTATGCAGCATGGTCTGCTACAGGTAGGTCCACCCAAGCACCTTTGCAAGAATTATGAGCCCGGCTCCCCTGGCGCCGGGACTGAGGTTCCTTATGAGCCTGGCGCCAGAGGCGCCAGGACATGGTCCAAAGGGCCCCAATAGGGGTTTGCTGGAGCCGGGGACGAGGGTCGTGAGCCTGCTTCCGGGGATGCTGGGCTTGACTTGGCTTCTCGGGAGCAGTGCTCATGACATAGCACCAGTGTGGTATATTATGTCTACTGTTGTGAAGGTTTTCTTGCCAAGAGATACTTGACTGTGTCTAAAGCTAGTGAGTTTACAGTTATCTTTAGTGCCACCTGCACTGTATCTTAAAAGCATTAAAATTACATATTGGGCAGGTGAATCTATTTGTATGTTGGAGCGATTGTCTGAAATGCAAAAAGAGCATAATATGAAATGATTTGCATTTTGCAGAAGGTGTTGAAATGGAATGGAATCACAATGTTCTATAGATATATACACAGGTTCATTAGGGATGTGCTCCTTTAAAACATGGTTGCAGAGAGCGCCTGTATGTTTCCCGGTGTATGAAATCTGGAAGATTTAATTCATAGGGATGTTCTAGTACTTGTAATAAGTACATTAGGAATTCTTGAGGCTCCTGCTGTGTGTTTATGGTAAATTTAACCATTCCTGCACAGTAGTTCAATTCCTGCCTTATTCCTGAAATACTATAGGTAGTGTCAGGGTTATTATTTGCATTTGTGTGTAGGACAAACATTTACAAACACAACTGGTCTGAGCCATTTAAGTAGATATTCTCTATATTGGTGGCATTTGGAAGAGAAGATTCATTACTACATTTGCATAGCAATTTACTCCAGTTGTTTTGCTGAATTTTTGTTTCTGTTTCATTTGATGGTCCTGTACAACACATTCAAATTGCCCAGTTTGTGGTGCTTCTTCAAATACTTGGCCGCTTCCTTTTAAGCTTTCTTCTACATTTACATCTTTGTTGTAGTCATTGTTTTCTTTAAGATATTCTAGGTCTTTTTTAACTTTGTTTAAGTCAACTAGTATTTGCCACATTCTTTTTGTCTTTTGTTGCCACACCACTAACTAGTGCAATCAAAGATTGTTGTACTGGTCATTGTTGTACACTACTCATAGTGCTTCTACATTTTCATTGAGGCATAACGATAAGTATACTATTTTGCCACAGATGAATTTGAATAATTCTAATGGAGGTAATTCGACAAGTTTGGGTTGGAGATGTATTATAGCTTGGATTGGGTGAACTGTTTGCATTATTATACTCTCATACAGGTTAGGTTGTTGGCGAGCTTGTGGAAGTGGACATATATCAAAGTTACTATTGATAGCTTGTGATGGCATTTGGTTATTATCAAGCTTGGTATTGCAGTACATGCATAATATTGAGGGATCAACTATTTTCTATTCATGTTCTGCTGTTAAATACAAAGCCAATTGGAATCATTGTGATTCCTCATTGCCTTCCATTTTATAGGCAATATTTACTATGTTTGTACTTATTTTGTAAAAAGTGCTGCAACAACAGACACATACTTTGTCTGGAATTTCAGCAGATGTGGTTTGATACTTTGTTATTTCTTTTTTGTATGTGTTTGTAAGGAGATTAGTGTTGGGAAGTTGTTGGTTTATGTTTTCTAAACTAACTGTATTTTCTAACTCTACCTCACTTCAAAATATTTACTTTGTTTGTGTTGTATTTGTCTGAGGAGTTCTTTGACTGTTCCATTTAGGAGATTGTCATTTAGTATTTGTAGTTTTACATCTGGAATTTTTGCATTGTACAAATCTATGAACAGGGTTTCACATTGTAGAATTGTGTGTAGCTTGGATTTTTATATTAAGGAAGGTGCTTTTACAAGCATTTCCTGAAGTGCAGGCTAATGAATGTCCTTGTAGTTCAGTGTGGATGTGGACTTGGCAGGAGTCCATGGTTTGCAAAGTTTTTATTGTACTTTTGTCTTTTATTTAAACATAGTGATTAAGGATTTGTCATAAGCATTTGAACGACTGTTGCCACCCATTGCATATTGAGCTGCATGTCTATTTGTACACTGGGTGATTAGTCTGGACTGAAGGAATAATTATGTGAAAATGTGTTTCAGAATATTTCTCTACTAAGGTTTCTTTTGCCGTAATGGGGTTTAGCATTATGTAGCCTTGTCCATTATTGTCTATTGTTTCTTTGTTCTTGTTTACATGCTTCCTCATTGAAGTATTGTTCTGTAGTACTGGTGTAAAACCATTCACCTGCACACAAGTTTTGAAAAGGTATCAATATTGAAATTGTGCATGTGTAAAAGTTGTTTTTGTAGTTTTTTAAATTAATTTAGTTAGTGGGTTCATTCTGTTTAAAAGTAATATAAAAGAATTTCATTTTAGTTTGAATGCGCCGTCAATTAAAGCTTCAACAATCATTTTTCTCTGGTAGTTTTTAAGTGCAGAAGGGGTTTTTATTTTAATGAGATTGGTAAGAACTCTGTGCCAGAATTCTTTTTGTAAAATTGATTTCTTTGAATGTTTTATTGTGGCTACATCGACAATGGTAGATAAAGTTTGAGGTTGATATTGAGTTTTAGTTTCTTTACTAAATTCTTTTTAGTTTCATTTTTTGAAGGAGGTGGATTACTTTTGTTAGTGCTGACTGTTGTACTTTGCACAAGTGCATTTGCTTGTTCTGTTGCTTTTACGTTTTCTATAAATTGTTTTAATGGAGGGTAACTATATGACTTTCCTATTTTTATCTGCTTTATGTCTTCTTTGTTTTCTGCGGAGCTGACTTTTAGTAGGCATTCATTAGTAACTGTTAGAAAAAAGAAAGTGTGTATTTTAAAGTTGAGGTAGGTTAATGTGGGTGTTATTGCAACAGGATGAGGCTTCTATGGGTATAATTGGAGAGGGTGGATAAAGAATGCTATATGATTGTGTATTGGGATGCCAAGATAGTGGGAGGTATGGAAAAAATATTTGGAGATGTATATATGATGGGTGCAATAGTAAAGGTTGGTACAGTGAGAGGTTGTAGAATTGTGATATTTTACGGAAATGTTACTTTGTAATAGCGAATTGTGGTGTGGAAGAAGTATGTGATGGGGAATGTGTCATAACAGGTTTGCACTTGCGAGTTTCACAGTGGTGGTGTGTGATGAATCCTACAGACTCCTCACTAAACCACTTCCTAAAGTCTCCTCCCAGGTGGCCAGGGAAAGGCAGACAGCTTCTGACCCTGACCTTGGGGGTGGTGTTCTGCAGGAGCATCATTTGGGAGGAGAAAATGCACAGGGGAATGAGAGGATTGCGTGAGGTGAGAAACAGTATTTATCTTCCTCTAAGAAAAACATCTCCTCCATACCCAAGTCTGTAATGGCTTGTTGCCATAATAATCTTTTGTTCCACAAACTAAACATCTAAATGTGTGTAAAAACTATCACAAATCTCTAGACATTGGGAGAAATAAAAACCCTTCCAAACCGCTTGAAATGTATAAAGTGGAAAACATCCCTAATTCCCAAAGGTTCAGTGAAAGGAAATCCGTGAATGATAATGATTTAAACTCTAAAGAACTTTATTCCTCTTCACAATCGAATCTGGTGACTGATCCTTATGATATTTCCTTAAAGAACATTATGGGGAACAAAAGTGTATTTAAGAATGAAAATCAAGTGAGAAAAACTAACTTTGTCATTAGGGACTTCAAGTCCCATAATTCCCTATTCTATTCTATTCTATTCTATTCTATTCTATTCTATTCTATTCTATTCTATTCTATAATATTTATATAGAGCGCCAACTCCCCTGCAGGCCTCAAAGCGCTACAAGTACTGGGACGAGGAAGAGGGCTAAAGAGGAACAATGATGCAGGAGCAGTCAGATTGTTAGTAGAAATGACCCACACCTGAGGGAGATTGGGAGGCTTACAAGGCCGCCTCAGGTTTAGGCCATTAGAGAGCAGAGCAAGCAGGAAGAGCAGCGTAGTCCGCATATGCAGCCGACGCAGAAACTGGAGGAGGGAGAAGACACCGGGACCACTATTAAGCAGAAGACAGTAGCTGGTCCTGAGATGGCCTGTGCCTCCAGAGGTGTTAAGTGCAGATGTTACACAGTGGAATCATGCAAGAGGGAAACTTGCCCTCTGAGGACCTGGTTTGCAGAGGCTGCGCAGCAGGAAGCGAAAGCGAGGGAACCTTTCCTTCCCAAGAGGCTGTCTTTGGTGGCTGGCGTACACCAGAGAGCCTGCGTAGCAAAGGAAGCTCCTGATACAATTGGCACCGGTGACGGTGGACCAGAAGTAGCTGTTTACCTGGTTGCGAGGAGCCACTGAAGCAGAAGACCTGCGAGCAGCGAGGGGATCAGGCTTGCATGCCTTACCCAGTGAGTTCACTAGCTGAGAGTGACCCCGGAGCGCTCCGAGACCACCTGCATGCTCATGCCAGGCGTTTTCACTCATGTATGAGTGAAAGAGGTATTAAAGATGGTTTTGAATACCGAACTGTTAGACAGCAACAAAAACACTATGGCCGATATATGGAATAGTGCACAGAGATCCTGCAAAGACTGCGTGCCAAGAACACTCTGCGAGCCTGCACGCAGATGTTAATTTGCGCACTCTGCGTATTCATGGAATTGATCACACAAAGTAAACGTATACGCATGTCTCAGACAGAAACCCTAGCCTTCCCCCACACAAAGCAAAAACAACCAGAAACAGCTACCTTTGCATGCTCCCTGGGCGAGAATCCATTTACCCTTAAAACAGTGTGTGGGGTCACGCACAAGCAGGCCTGCATCTGAGGCCCCCTGTGCTGGGTCCCCCGTAACTGTTACTGGCACCCCGGAAACTTGTGTATGTTTATCGTAACTCGGGTAAAACTCGGAAAGTCTGCGTGAGAACCCTCGTAAACCATTCCTGAGCCCCAAATTTAGATCAGAACCCCGGCTGTATACACGCCCTCCTAAATCCGACACCCAATCTTACCTCTGATTGGTGAATCCTATGCGCAAGTGTCTGTATGCCTGCCTTCGGGTGGTGGATTGAATGAGGGATTTGCGTGGCCATTTCCCTGTCAAGAGATTGTGCGTTCGGATCCATGAATATGTATCGTTCCACGCAATAGTGGGCGTGCAATGGACTGCCTGCCGGCCATCCCTCGTAACGCCCACATTTTCCCTTGTTCTTCCTCATTTTACAAGTTCCGCCCCCTGCCAGCCCTCTGTGCAAGCCACGCCCATGCTCTGCATGGTGTCTTGCGCAAGGCACTCAGCCCCTCACAGAGACATGATGAGCCTGAGCAAAGTCCCTACAGAGTACGAAAAAGTGCCATGAAGTCTATTCCATGAATCAACAAATGGGATTTCACATGCAGTTTGCCGCGCAAAGTCCCTATTTGCCACGCAAATAATTCCATAAATCAGGCCCTATGTGTCAAAACCCAATGACTGTAACTTTAAGCATGTGAGTTTGATGAGAACCCAGCAATTTAAAGAGGTGACATTACTACAAGCTAATACATACATCCATTGCCCAAGACAAGAGAAACCAAGAATAAGGCAATTCAAATAGAACATATATTTCCAAAGGAAGAAGGGGACTAATAACAAATCCAAAGGTTCTGAAGCTTGTTACCCATATTTATAGAAGCATATAACAAGCGCGGGTATAAACCTGCATTGCCAAACCCAAGGAAGAAGCAGAGTAAGATCTTATCCTTGTCAGTATTTGGTTACTTGTGCAGATGGGAAACAAGAGTGGCAAGAAAGTTGACCTCCTAGAAAAAGTTATTCAGAAGGAGAGGAGCATAACTTGCAGAGGCATCAATGTGAATCTTGTTTTCCCTGAAGAGTTGCTAAATGTTTAAAGTTGCAGAATAACAAGCATTGCCAAGCTGTTGTAAAATTGTTATAAGTTGATTCTAACCACAGAAGCACTAGCTGTTTGCGAAATACTGTTTGGGCAGGGGAGTATACCTGAATGGCAAACCTTTGGAGTATTAGGTCAGGCATGGCAGTAAACCAGGTGTGACTGAGGTAGTAGGCCTGGCATGGAAGTAAACCAGGTCGGAGTTGATAAGTGCTATGAAGTGGTGCTGGCAAATACCATGTATGGTGTTACTCTTGTGGTGCTGAAGGAAGAACTGTATACAACTGCTGGAGTTACATTTCTTCAGAAATACTCAGTGGTGGAAAAACATCCTGACAAAGACTATTATTGTTTCTATTGATGAGTTAAGAAAATATTCTTTACGTAAATAGCATAATTCTGAATCTTGCTTTTGCTCAAGGAAGAGAAAGAACCTTCTAATTTATTTGTTGAATCACTGCAGTGTTGGAACTTTATGTTATCAAGTTGTAATCACAAAGAACTGTGTTGGAACTATGTTACAAACCAGGATTTCTTTATTTCTCTTGATCTGTGGAGAAGAATCCTTTTTAGATGAGCGGAAGGCGAATTCACCTAGATTATAACTAGACTCTTGTTACAATACAAATTTAATTGCTATATTTTTGATGTTGTTGAACTGCCATGCATTATGTTATTGTATGTATAAGTGTGAGGGACAGATGCCCTTTGTTACAGTGTTTCCTTTAGTTCATTTTAGGACAGTAAATCCTTGTCAGGGTAGGGATAGTGAGGCATTATCCAACCTTTTAATTTCATGAAATGGCATCTTTTGAAAAATCTTCACAAAGTTGTCTGCCTCACATTTCTGACCCCTCACAGCTGTTAGTGAAGAAAGTAGTGCCGGTGCTATTGAATTAGGAGGAGGGTTGTGGTGTAATGAGAAAGTGTGTGATTGCTGCAATTGAATGATTAAGTGTTTAATGAAATGGTATATAGCTCAAAATATACGGTATACGGCATCTGATAGCACTCCCTGGAAAAAACGTGTACCTTTATAGATAAGCAAAGCTGTTGTGTTCAGCTATTTTTATTCCAATAGTATTATTAACTGGCAATTGATGTGAGGAGGAGGAGAATGTTGGCAGTACATGGCATCTGACAGGATTGCCTGGTATATAGTTTACCCTTATGTATAAGAAAAACTGTTGCATTTGGAAATGCTTCTTTTTAACGGTACTTTACGATGAAACAGAGCGAATAGGTGAATTAGGATAAGCAGCATTTGAAAATGTTTACAAAGAAGGACAATGCACTTGACAAACACTCCTGTAGTACAATTCGCGGGCACTTGATGTGAGCAGGTGGAACATGTTGGCATTGTATGGCATCTGAAAGTAGTGGCTAGAAAATATCTATCTTTATAGATAGTGTTATTATATATATGATTAATTAAAAAAAGGTAGTACATAAATATACTTTTGGAAATTAAAGAATGCCTATAGTATGTCTTCCTAGGTGTTGATTGTGGTTTGTAGATGTTGAATATGAAAAGAGAAAGCTGTAAACATTTATACTGCCTTTTGTAATAGAGGAGGCTCTAAATCACAGCGGAAATAAACTCTCAGAGTTGAAAGGTAAATCTGAATTGTTGAACTGAGTGACAGAGTTACAAGTAGAGTTCTTGGATGTGAATGATGGATGGATGTGTGACTGTTCAAATGTAGCCAACCAGGGAGTGTTACAGAGATACATTTTGAAAAGTGTAGAAGGGTTGCCCTGTGTTTAGACATCCATGGACGTCTATGACTGTTTGTGAAAATATCGCACATGCCAACTGGGCCCTTTCATCAAGCCCTACATTGAAAGAAAACTGCAGAGGCCGCAGGATTCTCAGATATCCACAGACGGCAGAGGAACAGCCAATCAGGCCTTCTCTTTGTGGAGGAGGAGTTCAACCTGTATATGAGGACAAAGTGTTGGGGAAGATTTCTCTAAGTGCAATTTTTCCTCCATATTGTGCACCCCCAAACATTTTGCTTTTGTTTGACTGACCTAACCTGACTTTTTTCAGTGGAGGCCAGCTTTCAGCTGCGCTCCCCTGAGCTTTTGCTCATTTGTTATGGGGAAACTGACACATCCTTCAGATTGTCAGTGCTGGGAAACAATGTTTCCCTTAGTCTTTGAATATGTTGCCATTTCTTGGTAAGTTTTTATATGTGCGCCAAGTACCTTACAGTGATGTGCACAGGAGTCTTTTTCATTTTATGGCCCTAGACATCCTCTAAGGATTTTTTGGTGGTTATACAAGTGTGCGTAGGATGAACTGGTGGCAGCAGTTTACTTTGCTGGTATTTTAAATTATTTTTATTAAAACATACCGCGTTTATCATTTTTGGTCCCTGACTGTGGCCAGTGCCGAAAATGGCGGTGCCACAAAGTCTTTTTGTACTGTCCTTTAGCCATCTTGTCCTTAGCCTTCAATCAGGTCATGTTGACCCAGGACTTATTTGGACATGCAGCCTCCCACGAAATCCACATCTTTCGTGGGATCCTGCATGTTACCTGTGCTAGTGCGCAGGAATAGGGTTGGGACTGTCTGGTCCAAATCCACACTGCTGGAGCCAGGATGTCTATATGACTGAATACCTGAGACCACCATGGGCCATGATTGGCCCACACCTGGTGTGCATGCAAGAGAGCAGATCTTCCATTGGATAGCCCAGATTTGAGCGTGAAACTAATCTTGGATAAGAGAAGGGACTCTGCATCCATTCCAGGTAGATCTACTGAAGTTTACTCTGAACTACAGAAGGAACTTAGTATCCTGAAATGCTGAAGCAGACTTGTGGAACCACTGGAGACACACTGGAAGGTTTGGCACCCTGAGCTTTTTGCTGCCCTGTCAGACTCCTGCTTTTGCTATCGATCTTAGAAGACATGCAAGGGCACTTCTACACTTTAGACTAGGGGGAACAATTACTCTCGACACGTCCTGATCTCCTTCTTGGAAGTGTTCCTGGGCTGTCCAGTGAACTGACGAGCTCTACCCCAGTACATTGCATATGAGCACCACCGTCCTGAGTTGTGACTCAAGACTTGGATAATTGTTAGCTTCTGGCCGTCGGCCCTCTCCCAACAAATTTCATAGTCCTAACTCCTCTGGGTCACGAACATAGAGAGTGCACCACGCTGTGACCCTTTGTGATTCCTATGTCACTATGTTGTGGTGGCGGTTACTGTAGGTGCTTTCCTAGCTTCCCTCCTGTGTCCTGGAGCCTGCTGCATTTGAATTTTCTTCCTCTCTTCTTCGTGAGCTGAGAAAAGGCTACTGTCCCATCACGGACGATCGTCCTGTCCCGCAGCCGCTGAAAGCCGGATCACTGAAGAACTGCAGAGCTTGAACCTACTAGCAACCTCGACTATACTGGCAAAGTTTGCCCAGACCTGTGCAAGGGACGGTGAGTACTTGCTTCACTTACCGCTGGCCCCTGGCACAACCGATACATTCCCCTGTTCCACTAAACTAGGGTGGCCTCCTAAACTTCTGCCCGCCATGCCAGAGTTTAGAAATCCATCTTAACAAAGAGTAGGAAGTGCTTAATTGTTTGCTTGAATTGCTAAAAGCATGGGCATGAACAAGAAGACTGATGTTAGGAGATTTGTGGATTCACTGGGTGAAGATATATGCACAGTAGCTTGGCATCTCTGGTAATCTTGGATTGGAAGAAGCAGAGGTGTTTTGGCATGGAGTTTGTGGAATGAAGTCGAGCCAATTATTACCCAAGTGTGAAGAAATGGTGCATTTGAAACATCCAGAAATTATTCTAGTACATTGTGGAGGGAATAGTTTAGGATATGTAACTGGAATATCTTTACAGTTTGCAATGAAAGATACTTTCAGAAGGCCAATGGAACTATTTCCAGTCACAAAGATATTTTTTTCACAAATTACTCAAAGACAAATATGAAAGAGATCCAACATGTTTTGTCCACAAATTGAAAAAGCGAAGGTGCAATGTCAGTAAAGCTGTATCAGAACCATCATTTTATCAAAGCAAAGGTAGTGAAACAATTGTATAGTGTGATAGGACAGAAATGAAGTCTCTCCCTACCTAGAACTTGGTAAAATGCTAATGCTTGCAGTCACTTCATTGGAATGCTGAGTGCATTGTTCTCTTGGGCTTTAACAGACACTTCATTGGTGCACAACGCGATCCATTTCAGTGCCTAAAAGGGGGAGGCAGGCATGTCATTCATTGGTTACAGCAGCCTGCAAATAGCCTGTGCTTCAAATAAAACAAAAAGGGTGGGGGAAAGAGCTGTCCGGGATGTTTTGAAGAAGAAGTGGTAGTTTGTTTTTTTTAACATAGGAAGAAGTGGGTCATATCCATGTGTCTTATAGTCTACTCCAACCTCTGGTTAAAAGCATTTTAAGCGGTTTGAACCTTTTGCTTGGTGATGGATCCTGTGGATACCAAGCCAACAACTGTGCATTGTGAGGTTCTTCCGGGCTCAGTGTTATCACCAGTCCTCTTTAGCAGTGATAGGCTGCTGCTCTTTACAGGCCTGAAGACATTGTTGTGGTATAATGAGATATGTCTGTCCATAGCTGATAAGAACCGTGAGGGCAGGACGTCCCTGCACTTGCTTGGCGCAGTTGCTAGCAGTGACAGCCCGCCCTGCCGGATGTTATCACCATCACAAATAAATCAACGATAAAGGCTTTATTTTCAATATAAAAACAATACAAATTAACACTTATATCCCTGATAGCTGAAGTTTTCTTTGAACACGGAGAAGGACTTCCACAGAGTGGTGTAACGTTGCTGATTCAAAAGTAAGCCGTTATCACCTTTGTCTATGGGTCATGGGTACTCGTGCGGGTGCTGGTGCCAGCATGGGGGCACACTGGGCGAAGGTTGGAGAGGTGAGATGTGCGCCGCTGTCAGGCTGCTATGGACTCAGGTTTTTACCAGTGAATACACCCAGTGATTGGAGCTGCCTGGCTGGCTTAATGCCTCTCGGCTGGTACTAATGTAAAGGGTCATATGGACGCAGGTGATATGCAACGATTGACAAATGACTGAAGATATAGCTGGAGACACACACGGAGGGAATTGGTTATATCTGGCTTCATAGGATTGGCGAAATCACAGCGAATGGGGACCCAATGTGCCAAAACGTGTCTCCTTACCACTGTTGGGTCCTGTCACGGCTCGTAAGCAGCCAGAGACAGGGAGTGTGAGGCCCACGTGGGTAGGCCTCGCTGACGCAGCTCCAGCGGGAGCTAAGGATACGCAGACACATTGCTGTTTCAAAAGTAAGCCGTTAGCACCTTTGTCTATGGGTCATGGGTACTCGTGCGGGTGCTGGTGCCAGCATGGGGCACACTGGGCGAAGGTTGGAGAGGTGAGGTGTGCGCCGCTGTCAGGCTGCTAAGGACTCAGGTTTTTACCAGTGAATACACCCAGTGATTGGAGCTGCCTGGCTGGCTTAATGCCTCTCAGCTGGTACTAATGTAAAGGGTCATATGGACGCAGGTGATATGCAAGGATTCACAAATGACTGAAGATATAGCTGGAAACACACACGGAGGGAATCAGTTATATCTGGCTTCATAGGATTGGCGAAATCACAACGAATGGGAACCCAATGTGCCAATACGTGTCTCCTTACCACTGTTGGGTCCTGTCAGGGCTCGTAAGCAGCCGGAGACAGGGAGTGTGAGGCCCACGTGGGTAGGCCTCGCTGACGCAGCTCCAGCGGGAGCTAAGGATACGCAGACACATTCAGCTTGTTTCACTGCCCCGGAACTGCCTCCGCGGAGCGGGGGCGGGGCCTTTATTGGACGCCTTGCATCACTGCGTAGCGGGATGCAAGGCGGACATAACATTCCTCCTTTATTTTAATTTGAACCAAATAAACATAACATACATTCGAAACTCTTAAACCAAACGGGTTACCCCTTTCTTAGAGTCATTTGTGGGGTTTGCCTACCACTAATAGTCTCTGAGTCGGGCCGGCGGCCTGGTGGCGGTTCTCAAACCATATCTCCCACCCTTGGAACTGGGCTCCACTGTCCCCTCGGGTGTCTCACCTTCAATGTCTGGCTCACCCATTTCTGGTTCACTCAACAGCTCCTGGGTTCCTTCGTCTGTGTCGTTTCTGCCCTGCGGGTTCTCGGGTTCCGCATCAATCGGCATGTGACCATCTTCTTCTTGGGGGTATTCACTGTCAGTCCACAGTTTTCTTGGCACTGCCTTAAACCATGACGCATTTCTCGACACTTGTTTATGTCCTCTTTGTACAGTTATCATCGTTCCTTGTCGTTTGCTGATTGTCCATGGGGCTGCCTCATAGCGGGTGTCCAACTTAGATCTAGACGGATTCCTCATCATGACCACCTGGTCGCCCGCTCGGTGATCAGATTATTTTGCCCACCTCTTGGCGCTCATGTGTACGTTGGCTCCAGTCCTTCTTGCCTCTGTCTACTCGTTGTCGATCGTGTCGGGCTTCTGCTGGGGTGATGTGGTATGGAGGAATTTATGACGGTGCCAAACATCAGGTCTGCCGGCGGGACGCCAGTCTTGCTGTGAGGTGTGACGCTATAATTTTGCGGGAACTGATAGAGGTCAACCTGCCAGGGGCTAGCGTTGACCCTCGACAGTCACAGGACCTTGTTGAGTGTCCTCATAAATCGTTCCACATCACCATTCGCCTGCGGCCATCGTGGCATGATGTGGTGGTAACGGATGTTGAGCTCTTGGAGGTATCTTTTGAACGCCTCCCCTTGAAAAGGTGGGCCATTGTCGCTCCTGATTCTTGTCGGCAGTCCGTGAGTCACGAACATCTTTTCAATCGCGGAGATGACCACCTCAGCTGCCGTGGAGTTAACAATCTCGACCTCTGGGTACCGAGAGTGGTCGTCTATGGCCACTAGTAGGTGGATGCCTTCTTGTAATTTGCAAAAGTCGATGCTTATTGCGTCCCATCTGCCAGATCCTCGAGCTGCAGATTGGATGGGTTCCGGGTTGGTTGCAGCCCCTGTTATTTGGCATGAAAGGCAGGTGCTGATCAGCCTTTCGACTTTGTCGTCTATCTGGGGGAACCATACGCGATGCCTGAATCAGGCTTTTGTTCGTACCATTCCTTGGTGGCCCTTGTGTGCTAGCGCCACTATTCTGTCCTGGAGGCTTAGGGGGATAATTATTTGGGTTCCCCTGAGTAGTAGCCCTTGTTCCGTGATGTAAAGGTCTTGTTGGATCGTAAAGATCCCTGTGAGGAAGTTCTTCACCTCTGCTGTCTTGTTGTGGGTGTTCCTCAGGAATGACCTCCATTCCACATGTCAGATGGTCCACATTACAGTAAAGTGGATGATATTCTGAAAACAGGGAAAGGTAAGAGTTTGGGAGTGATACTCATCCCATTGCTGTCAATGAAGGCACAAGGGAACTGCGTCACACAGCTTTCTCCACAGTAATCATTTTAAGAAGGCAAACAACAATTCTCCCATTAAATAATTAAATATTTCCAGGCGCCAGTAGTAACTCTGGTGTCAACAAAACTAGATTATTATAATACGTTTGTCTGTGGTGCAAGATGGTGAATACGCATTTCATTTCCGGTTAGTTAATGTGGCAGTTAATTATGCAAACGAGTGAAGCCTTGAATGGCAGGAGTCTTAAATACTTAAAAAAAATAGATATCGGGATAGGGTTTATGTTAAGCCCCATTTTAACCTTTTAAGTGCAGAAAAAAAAACTTAAACATTTGCAATATAGTGAAACGCGTTCATAGATTGCACGCAATTTAAATATGACTTTCAGGTGAGAGCTTCAGAAGTATTCTTAACCATGCAGGGGGTATTTATGGGTAGGACAGGCGGCGAGGTAGACAGAAGATGCACAGCAGTCAACTCTTTCTTTTGAAAGCATTCGGCCACATTTATTACAGGAAAAATGCAACAATGAATGCAAACATGAGAACATTGTTCCTTAAAATTTTTGTCATAGCAATATTCAACTGTTAAAATGTCAACAATGGCGGTATGAAGGGGAGAACATGATGCCATACAGCCCCCTCCTCCCTCATCCCGGTAGCAGTGCAGGGAAAAAGAAGCAGGGTGACTGATCATAGCTGGGCAACCCCAGAACCGTTGCACCTGTCCCTCTTGCCTTCCGGCTCAGCAGCAAACGGTGAGTGCCCACATGAACGGAGCACCAGAGCAACGCTATCAGCAAACGATATCTTTCAAAAGGTATTAAATAATCTCAGAGTCTGTTATACATTTAAAAAAAATAATCTTAAATGGATGGGTGGTTCGACAATACAATCTACAGGTTGCTGCGACCCACAGGCGTGTTGGGAATGAAGAGGACATGCACCTCCTGCATGTCCTATTTATCCAATCACAGTATTTTTGGGTGAACACTCGCTGAAGGAAACAGCCTGTGATGACCTCCCTGTTCACACAATAGAATACAGTCTTAATGCATCAAAGGAGCTTTTGCGTGAGCATGCTAAAAAGCCCAGGAAATTCTCCTAAATCCACAACAGAACACTGAGGGGAAATCCAAAATGTGAAAATGTGTCTAAAATTCCAGTAAGAACATCTTGACTCTCAGTAGTAAGGTGCTCAAATGTCTCAAAATGTGGCCAGTGGGAAAGCCGACCTTTTAGGGGAAGATTCAAAACTCTGCACCTTGGTATTCCTGAGGAACAGGGACGTAATTTCATCAAAATGCCAGGGGTAGCAGAAATGACATCACACGACCCTTCACCCCTGATGACATCACAGGAAGTGATGTAATTTGATCACACCCCACAGTGACATTACGGGAAGCGATAGAACACAACCTTTGACCCCTTGACAAAACAGGACGTGTCCTCACATAGCAATGTTCCTAAGTACACTACGTAAAATATGGTTATAATATCACTATAATGTGATATACATTTCATACAAGAATCGATCACCATATGTATCGTTAATATCAGTGTTTATAGGCCCATATTACCAAATTACTTTGAATGCAAGCAAACGTCCAAGGCAAAATGGTAATGTGTTATTATATAGCACTTATGCTTAAGCACTTTATATAGAACAAATATACATACAATATCACCCAACCTGTGCTGGTACTCATTTATCAACCTCAGAAAGATGAAAGGCTGAGTTGGTCTTGCTGGGATTCTAACTTGCAGATCACACACACATCGCAGCAGCGAGTGCTCAACCCACTGAGCTATTTCACAAGCTATAGCTATCTTACCGGCTATAGTAAAATTAGCAATTACATGTCTGAATGTTCTCAAAGTCAGAAAGCAAATTACACTCTGTAGTGGATATCATTAAACTGGTAACTCAGATTTAAAAGCAGGCCAGTTCATCTGCAGGTCTGATGCAAAGTTGGCCACATGTCATGCATGCGTGGATCTGCTTTTCAGGCTTCAGAGGTTGGAAAAATACATACCATTTGAACGGTTCATAACTGTATATTAAAGAATTTAGAGTAGCGCAGGGAAAGCAGCTCACTCCCACGGCATCCCATACTCTGGGCTTTCTTTACCTCATACAAGCAAACAAACATTGTGAACAGCAGCCATGTAGATAGGAAAGATAGATACATTACAACAAAGCATTAATTGTGACACAATAAAATCAAGGGCCACTTAATTTGCTGTGCTGAACCACTTCTACACTGTACACAAGCATTTAGGCACAAGGATTTTGTCAAGTGACCGCGGACACCGAGGTGGAATGTCTTGTGATGATCGTAACAGAGACAATGGCAGAAAAAAACATGCATAACTGCAACTTGCGAAAAGCAAGATACATATTCCGAAATGGATGCTAAATGTACTGTAAATGCTTTTTGGAAGTTTTTGTCTGCATTGTGAATTTGAGGTGTATAGGAACAGACCAAATCAGTGACTCACCCCCTGAAGTGTGCCTGAAATAAACCTTTAATGAGCAATGATTCTATGGAATTCCAGAAAGACAAATTATTTATTATTCCTATTCTTTCTTATTTAGGGTCACTGCTCAAAGTGTTACACTTGTAGGAACCACTTTTTTTTAGAGACATGAATAAGAAAGCAAGCAACTTCAGAAACAGAGCAACATGGTGCTGGCCATAACACAGGAGCTTCTATTTTAAACCTTTCTTTAGGGGTAGCAAGGGAGGCCATAGGGGTAGCAAGGGAGAGCACAGCAGTCGCAGGTGCGACCCCTGGTGATCCCCAAATGACATCCCTGCTGAGGAATAAGTAGCCCATGGGTCAAACAGTTCTGGGAAGAAGCTCATGGTGGGCTTTGAGCCCTGCTGCCCAATCGCAAGGACCAAGATTCAAAATGGGAGTTTCACTAGCCAACTCTGAGCCAATCTATAATGGTATTGAGAGCATTTAAAAGGCCCAGCGTGTTGCTGCTTCCTTTGTGGGCCTTTTTATGGCTGACAAGTTTAGAGTGGACGAGCCAGAGGCCCCCGGTGCTTCCAGAGGTGCCCAGATGACATCATGGGAACCTGTATAGCTTGGCAGGGAAAATTGTTTTTCCTCAGCTCAGCAGGACACCTCCCAACAACACTGACTCAGCATGCTGTTGGATCTTGCTTAGATTTTGTTTAAGGTCTCGCAAGTCCCCTTTCATAAACATTAGCTACATGTTTATATGCCGTTTACTTCCAATAGTTTAAGTATCAGATTATTTCGACTTGACAGAATCTGTATCTTCTCAGAGGCCTAAACATTAAAACACATATATCTTTATAATTAGTCCTTGGAGGTGAACAGTTATATTTAATTTGGACCACCGGCCTATTGTTATGGCGGCCCATGGCTGGAATTATTTTAGATTCCAGCAGGTTGTTTGTCAGGAATTTAAAATGTTACTCTTTCCAAACTGCGTGGTAGTTGCTAGTAGGTTAGTAGACAGGGCCATGTCAAGAGAACACATCTACACTATACTTTTCAGCATGCAGCATTATAAAAGTGGGTACTGATTAGCAGAGCACACTTTCTGACAAAGTTACCAGAAACATGTGCACTACAAAAGTAAAATAAAGCTCGGCATTGCCGACCGGCACGGTTGACATTCTGTCACATACTGTGAGGAATTGCCAACTGGCAAGGGTGCAAAGCCCTTGCTTTTTTGATTTTTGAATGATGATGCTAATTCTGCATCAGAAAGATGGTCTTGGGAGGATACCTCAGGGGCAACACGTCCGCCTTAGAAGCAAAACGACGTGGAGCAACACAGGTTTGCTCGATCCCCGCTTCCACTCTTAGAAACCTTTGGGTATTAAGCGTGTTATAAAAAAATTTAAAAAATTGTTATATTATTAAACTGCCAACCAGATTCCACCTTTCCAATTGACTCCAAGCCAAAAGCATAACCTGCTGCATCAGTAGCCTGACCAGCGGAACCCGCTCTACTCATGGCACAGAACGGGTTCGAAAGTCACAAGGTGCCCACTTGACAGCTTCAGAGGCATCCAAGTCCTTGTGGTGAAGAGGTGATATTTAAGATATACCCCTCTGTACCCAGAACTGTGAGGATCATGAGTTGCCCATACTGCTGGCAGGGTAAACTAAATAAATCATAAATAGCCCATGATGGTGGCAGAACAATCTCTAAAATAGAGCTATACCTGAGCCAGGCAAAGTGCATGGTACTACTTATGATCGCGGCCACCACATTCCAATTGATATCGCACATGTGTGAGCTCTGTGAGCACGCTCTACTATGGAAAGTGATGTGTATTCTGGTCAGCTGAAGACCGGGCCTCCTCTTTGATCTCTTTGTAAGGGCCGCTAACACCCTCCATTCAAGACAGTCGCACAACAGGCAGCTGTCCCTGACCCAGGAATATGCTTAGGCATAAAGGGAGCACACCCATTCAAAAGGAGTAGCCTCACACCAGAGTGATGCATCTCTAAAGGTGTTTGTTCTCAGTAAAAAGGGAAAGGGGTGGGATTAGGATAGGCAAGAGGGATCTGTTCAATGGGAGATTTCCGCCATTTTGATTGTTACTGTCCCTCTCTCTATTTACTGTCACCTCCAGTTCCTCTGAAGCAAAGGACTTTGGGTGTGATATGAACAGGACAAAGTCCCTTCTAGCCCGGAGCAGGGATTGGACCACTATGGCAGATTAACTCTAGTCCAATCACCTGAGGACTTGTGCCCGTAAAAGAAGGGATCTTCCACCCCTTTAGGCGATTCACTCAGTTTCTCTCAGATTCTTTAAGGCTGCAGAGTCATTCTGAAGAATTCACTGGGCTTCCTTTGGGAGAGTTGTACTCTCCAAAACCCTCAGCCTCAGGTTATGAAGGATATCCAAGGCAGAAGCAATATCTGTCCCCTACCACTCCTAGGGCACATCAGGAGTAACCTTTGCTGTGGATAAGGACCTACCACTCTGCAGTGGAATCTCCTAGGTTGGGAGAGCAACCCTGAACAGGAATCACCCTATCCTTGAGTCCCCCTGAAAGAGCCTCACAGCAACTGGAGGACCAAATCAGCTGAAGCTCCCTGTTCACTGCACTTGGTGTCAATGGGAATGGGGAAGAATATTTTCCGGCGGCCGTGAATGGGCAATTGCTGGGTCCAACAAGGCGTAATGAGCCGGTAATTGCGCATGTGCGGGCGCCGGAAAAAAAGGATACCGCCAGTATCATAATGAGGCGGTTTTGTTTTGGTCGCTACTGGTTCTCCTTCACACCCCTCATAACAGCATAGCCTTTCCTCGGCCCTCATTACCACAAAAGGCAAAGGCGGCATACCTCTTGCCTGTTCCTGTTTTACCTTTATAATTGTATTGTGTTTTGGTTTGTAGAAGTGTGAGGGCTGAGTGGGCCATTTCACCCCTACTCATCCTTGTTCTCCTGCGAAGCAGAATCCAATTTGTCACACATATCTCTGCTAGAGGGGAAACTAGGTCAAGTCCTCTCCCTTGCATCTAAGTGATTTGCCCGCAGCTGAAACTACCAAGGGCGCAATGTTTGCATGAGAAAGGTGCAAACTACCAAAAGTTTGCACCTTTCTCCTGTGAACACACATACATACTCACACCCACACAGACAACACACCCATAACACCCCCCACCCACACTCTCAGCACACCCCCACCCACACCCCCAACATAAACAAACCCCACTTACCTTCATCTTCACGCTGGGTTCCTGAAGCGCCAGTTCCCTTTCACTTCCGTGATCGGGAACCAGCACCACAGGGTCCTTTTCTTTTCTTTTTTTTTTTCAACAGAAGGCTGCAGGGGTGTCCCCCGCAGCCCCTGCTCACTATACCATAAAGTATAGTGAGCGGGGCAATGCAGAGGACACCCCCACAGCTCCTGTTTTGTTTTTTACAATGCTACCACCAAAGGTTCAAACTTTTGGTGTTTGAAACTTTGGTGGTAGCATTTTTGAAACTGTTGGTCATTGCGACCATTTGTTTTCAGTAAAATCGTCCTATACCCTCTCACTTTGGGTTGAAGTTCTTGGAACTGAAAGTGGTCATGTGGTTGTTGTACACTGAATTAATTATTGTGGTGTTGGGTGCACAACTGTATGAAGAGGACACCATCTATAGAGGACTAGGGGAATGTCGGGGCAGACAGGAAAGGTAAAAGAGAAGAGGAAACAAATGAGGGAAGGAGACACATATGTATTACAGCAGACGATCAGCCATGCTCTGAAGGGTCCCTGTTGTAGGTTTTAAGAGCAGAGAAAGTGAAACGCATTTGTGGGGTGAGACAATTAACCTGTGTGTTTAGGACTTGTCCATTTTCAGGTGAGTGCTGAAAGAACACGAGCTAAAGAATTAGGAGCCTACTTCAAGGCATAATAGCCAGAGATGAAACTGGGAGGTTTAGTTGAATACAAAGATTTTTAAGGTCTTTCTGAAGTGCAAATATTTATCTTCCAGTATGAGGTCGTTCCAGAGATTCGGTCCATGACCGCAAGCTTTCTTCCTCCGCTGTATGTTATATTTGGTACAACCACACAGGAAAGTTGAAGGTTTGCAGACTTGAGACAATTTTCAAATCATAATGGTAGCAAAACCAACGCAATCTGTTTTGGGAAGGACATGTTACAATGGCCTTTAAACTATCAGCACCTTTCTCTGGTTCCCAACTTTAAATTGTGATGGTGGACCTGTTCACCTGGGGACATGGTCAGTTTGTGATATTCAGTAGATTTAGTTTAGTTTAGTTTAGAGCTCTAGTGGAAGCCACAGACCAATTCAAAATATAAAAATGGTGATGGAACAAGCACACACACTACAACAAATCGATCAATCTATCAATTATAATGTCAATGCACGTGGAGCACACTTTCAGGGTGATCAAGGAACCAGGGGGCTTAATAATATAGGGGCAATATACTTGAAAGAGGCACTAAGACTTGCTGAAGGAACCCATTTGGTGCCCATTAAGGAAGAATGTGAAGTCTCCATATTGCTAAAACATAACATATCCCAAAACTGGCAAAGTAATCTGTACTATCAAGTAGATTGATTATTCAACCACTCTACGGATGATCCCAGATATGTTGCTCTCACCATTTTAGACAGCAGTGCTATAGGCTGTTTAAATGGTGGATCTTGCACTGCACACATCCTGTGTAACATAGCAGAACAATACATCAGCCAGAAAAAGTCCCAGTATTGCTTAGAGAATGTTACCTCCAACTTTTGTTCGTGTTAAACAAGCTAGAGATTGATTTATCAAATGCTGCCTTTATACCTCCAGAGGGTAACTGTACACACAGTGTACTCATGTCCCATGGCAAGGCACTGCAACTTAGACAAGGGTTGAATACTCATCCTGTCCAACTCATGCCATCATCCTTCTGAGGTCATAAATGGAGTACAACAAATGTGGATTGGTAATAATGGTGGTAATTGCTAACACCTATTGCCAGCAGTTTGTGCTGGACTGCCTCTTTGGGGGTGGGACCAAGCCTGATTTGCATATGATCTTGCCTGTTTCTGTAATGGCTTGGCAGGCGAAGAACGATGGTCTGGAGGGTTGCCAGAGCAACTGCCAGAGGTTTAAGATTAATTCAAAATTTTCCAGCCATCACCACTTTGTTTTTGCTTTAACACATATAATCAAGCACTCGGAAACTGCAATTTCTGGCATGTGGAACTTTATAAAACAGAAAATATAATAACTGTTATTATTATATACTGTTAAGTGACGAAACAAGGATTACTTAATGTACCTTATTTATTTAATTAATTTAGTGGAGTTTTATTATTATTTTTTTTTAATTGAATTCCTATGAAATGCTACACACCCGCAGGCCTCAGAGTGCTACAAAAATCACCACTTACAAACATAACACACACAAATAACAAGAATACACAAAACAGAGAAGGAAACATCAAAAGGTAAAGTCAATCATGAATAATCCCAGTAAACGGTCATTTCAGATAGCAATTGAATATCAAACTACAAGTCTTACACTCGAAGAACCCATATGCAGGTATTTACACATGAATACAAAGAACGGCAGAATACTAATTCCATTCCCCACCAGTACACAATCGCTGTTCTTCTGGGTACACCAGTCATCAAGTTCTATTCTACGTAAAAACTTCAGGTCAGAGCTTCGAATACCCCTGGCCCAGTTCTTGAGCTAATTCATGCCAGTACTTTGGTTTGTAATGCTTCTCTTGGTTCTCTCTCACATGACTTCTCAACATTAGTAAACATGAAGTTCCTATGATCCATGACCAAATCTCTAATGGATTCGTCCTTGGGCATTGTCATATGAGATTTTCTTATTCGCAGACTCTGTAAATTGACCGGTTTGGGCCTGATATTGAATGACCCATGGGTGCCATCCAGCCATGGTTTTGTAACTTGCCAACTGTGATCATACTTGCTTCCTAGTGCCTCTAAAGTAAAGGGAATGGAAATAGTGAATCTGATAATTCACTGGCTTTATATACATTCAGATCAGTTAAGTGGGAGAGAAAAGGCATGGGCAGAAGAGTAAAGGAATAAGAGGAATCTATGAGAGAAAGGCAAAGAATAGATAAGTGCAGGAGCCAAAGATCGCTAGGAGCAAAACATCATGGGGTCCTATCAAATAACGATAGACTGTTCATAGGTGCTGATCCTCTTTCTTCAACTCTAATCCCTATTGTCTATCCTACTCTACACCCTTATCTCAGTGCTCTTTTTAATTCTTTGCTACACACCTCTACTTTTGTTCTTTCTTTAAATATGCTTCCATTCTTCCTATACTAAAAAAGCCTACTCGCGACCGGCCCCTGCCTTTCAACATTTGCCCTATTTCACTTCTTCCTTTTCTTTTCAAACTGAATTTTTTGTCTAATCCCAGGTCTCTCTAGCGTTGTAAGTAGAAACTCACTTCTTCCTCCCTGTCAATCTGGTTTTCAGGCCTACCACTCTACTGAAACTGCACACCTTGCTGTCTCTGTCTCTCTTCTATCCTGTCGCTATTCTAAACTTTCCTCTCTTCTAGTTTTTCTTGACTTGTCAGCCACATTTGACACAGTCGACCACTCGATTATTTTCTCTGCTCTTCACCAACTCGGCTTTTGAAACTCCATTCTTGATTAGTAACACTCCTACATTTCTAATCATACCTTTTCTGTTTCCGGGGCTGGTCACTTGTCCCCTCTATTCCCTCTTTCTCAGGCAATGTATCAAGGCTCTGTTCTTGGCCCTCTATTGTTTTCACTCTATACTACTCCTTTTGCCTCTATTATCTCATCCTTCTGGTATGTCTATTATCTGTATGCTATTGACTCCCAGATTTTTCCCTCTTTTTTCTTTCACTGAGTCTATTGACACCTCTCTTTTGACCTGTCTCCTCTATATCCAATCCTGGATGTCTAACCACTATCTACAACTCAATCCCTCTAAGACTGAAGTTCTTTTCTTCCCTGCCTCTACAATCCCTCCTCCTCTTCCTCCTTCTATTTCTTTTCCTCCTTAATCCCTCTATTTCTCCCTCTACTTGTAATCTTGGTGTCATCTTCGATTCCTCTCTCTCTTTCATTTTCTATATCTCTTCTGTCTCCTGGTCCGGTCGCTTTCACATTTTTTATATTCACAAGGCTCACTGCTGTCTTTATTTTGATGCCTCTAAGTTCTTTTTTTCCTCTTTAGTTTTCTCTTATCTATTTTACTGTTTTAATTTTCTTATCAGTCTGCCCATTTGGAAGCTTGGACCCCTTTGATCTATCTATCACATTTCTGTTTGTGTCTTGTGTGGACTTTCTCCTCCGGACTCTGTTTCTTCAGCCTTACACTCTTTAAGCTGATTATATTTTGAATATTGTCTTCTTTTAAATGTTCTATGTGTTGTCTTTAAATGTCTCCACAGCCTTTATCTCCCTTACCTTCTGTCTCTTATCTCACTGTCTTTTTATTCTCTCTGTCCCCCTTCGTCTATGTGCACCAGCCCGCTTTCGGTCTTTCTCTTTAATAGCCCATAAACACTGGAATGCTCTTCCCCTATTTCTCCGCTCTTTGTCTTCTTTCTCGCTGTCCAAATTTCGTTTTAAGGACTATCTCTTTTCCAGTTGATATGCTCATTTGATGTCCTTATAATTTGTACTGTGTAGTTTCCTTTGTACATAGCTTAAGCACTATAAACATACAATACAAATAGTACATATACAAGTGGATCTGATAGGCAAGTGAGGGAAGGTCATAAAACAGATTAGGGGTCATAATCCAAAAAAGGCTTAGAATGAGACCAAAAGGGACACTCTGGGTGAAGATGGGGATGTAGGTAATTGATTTGAATATTACATTTTAAAAATACTTGAAAGTGTCTTCTGACCCAGGCCCCGGGCCGCATGAAATGCGGGACGATAGAGGGTCTGGGAGTTTAGGCGCGGGGTGGGGGAAAACAGTGCGAAAGCGTAGGGAGGGCGTCCAAACGGCACCACAAGAAACAAAAGCCCAGGAAGGGCAGGAAACAACTCCTGGGAATGTGCGAAATGTAACAGCAAGGAGTCAGGGGGGGTAACCCGGCCGCCCCTAGGAAGGAACCAAGGGTCGGGGGGGGGGTATAAGTAAGCCTGGAAAAGGAGAGGCGGCACAAACCAGGTAAGAGCTCACCTCTCTCGGGTAGGCTCTTAGTGCCTGGAGAAGGGAAAGGAAAAACGTTTGCCACCCAACCCACCCTACAAGAATAACGGAAGAAGAGAGGTGCAGGCAGGAGCCGGTACGCCGAGTACTCTCTCGGTACACGGTCCAAAAAAGAAGGAGCAGGCAGAGGTAAGAACGCCGAGTACTCTTTCAGTACACGGTCCAAGAAAAGAAGGAGCAAGCAGAAGAAGGAACGCCGAGTACTCTTTCGGTACACGGTCCAAGACACGTCGTAGGCAGCATGTGCCCAGGAACGAAGGCCCAGGGATAACAAGGACTCAGGAGGAGCCTTGGGCAACTTCAGGACTGGACACAATGTGCCCAAAAGCATATGGCAGTGTAATTATTTTGTTGTGTTGTATTTTCTGTAAGAAAATAAAATGCGTACGGCCTACAACTTTTCCATACACATAAGTTGTCTGTGATTTATTACTTAGGTAGGGACCTGGTAAGAGAAGCAAAGTGAACCCACACTACTCAGCCTAAAAAGGCAAAGAGGGTGGTCCTGTAAATCACTAGGGGCCTATAACGTGGACCAAGGCTGACAGTAACACTGCAAAGATGTTTATTGTTTTTCTCGATGGCTCTGCAGTGTCAAGCAGGGCTCCATGGTGCATTTATGCAGTCAAACTGGTGTCAAGACAGTCCAGTCAAACTGCTTCAGTGGCAAGTGAGAGCCTTGAGTTGCTGTGAGATGGGTCTCTCTGTGGATGAAGGCGGCCTTTGAGATAGGTCGAGTTGATGGCTCCCAGCATGTCTAGTCAGCAGCAAGTCAGTTAATGATGGTGCTCCCACTGTGCTGAGTTAGTCGGGTTGAATATAAGAACGCCTAGGCATCTGGGCGCGATATGCGGAATTAGATCCTATATGTCGCTTTCACAGAGCAAACAAGGAAACTTTGAAGCACATAACGCTGTTTTGCTCTACGTTCCGAAACCAAAGAACACAAATCTTGGGTCCTATGATAGATAAACATCAATCACTGAGTGCTGACGATTGGTGGAAAGTAATGTTGGATGGGTCAGATAGAACAGTGTTGTTTGCACTGACTACTTTTTTGTGGGTCATAAAGGAATGTCTTGATGCGGAGCGAACAAATCTTGAAATTGGTCACTAATGAGAATGTTCTATGAACTCTAAATGACAGACAATCTGGTGTTAATGTAACAGAAGATGTCAAAATGTTAGATGTAACAAGATTGTCATTTTTCTGCTGTTTTTAAAGGTTTCACTAAACCAATTAAAATAAAAAAATAAAAAAATAAAAGATAAGGGACGGTTCTTTGGTTGGCATGAGGCTGGAATGGGATTAATTGTCAAAGTATGGCTAACGCTTAATTACACATACATATTCACTAGTTACAGAATTTATAAAAGGGTGAACTGTGAAAATCTGCGAGTTAGGTGGGGGCATACAATTAACTTGGTTTAATAGAAGCTCTCACAAAACTACACTGATTTTGTTGGCCAGATCAACTTATTTATCCTTAGACACTATTGGGCTGAATCTGAAACTTTTTTTTTGGCACTACCACATCTCATAATTTGTGCCAAAAAAAGATGCCTCCTATCCTCAAAGGATATTTGAATGTGCGCATTTGTGCCAACCAGGAGGTGTTTCTGTGCATTTTAAAGCGCATCCTGTGTCCAGAAAAAAGAGGCGCTTTAACATGCTCAGAAAACAAAGGCATCACCCTACGTCTGTTTAGGACAGGTTCTCCCGGCTGCACATTGCAAGGCAGCCTCACTCCCGCCCATGTCATACATGGCTTTTCAGGTGGCACCGCAGTGGTCTGAACCGCTGTGGTCACTTGCATTTTCATCCCTCTTTTTTGTTTGCATTTTACAGTGACGTCACCTTTAAGGTCACATCGCTATGAAATATGCTCAGAGCACAGCCTGCCAAACACTAGTGTCCCAACACTAAAGCTTGCAAAGGGGGTGGCCAGTGCATCTTTAGTGCTGCCACACAGTATCTAAGAAATGCTCAGTTCACCTTTGCAGATAAGGGGATCTGTGCATTTCTACAATGAGCACAAATTGAAAAAGCGCATCTTCGGCGCTTTTTTCATTTGCGTTCATTTTGGAGGCTCGCCCGTAATGAGTGCCACCACCATTGAACAAGCCTGACAGTACCATTCGATACTTCAATATGTCATTGATTATAGTGCTTCTAGACTTCGCTCATGCGCAGTAAGAATCTTAGTACTTATTTTGTTTTTTAAATATAAACCGGAGCATTGTTAGAACGTTACTGATGCGCATCACATCTGTGCAATGGCCGGGCTTGCTTACAAAAAAGCGGCGGATGAATGATTTTGAGTTATTCATAACCACTGGCATTTCTCCTGGCGGCGTTCCTTCCATACTATTTTTTTTATCCATCCACCTGCACAATTGCAGATTGGGACAACCATACACACACCAGCCTTGGTCCAATCACCAATAAGAGCAGCCCATCCCAACATGATGGGCCATTTGTTATCTGTGTGGAAACACACGCCTAATACACCCAAGCCATACAATTCGCAACCATTAGGGTTGAGCCTCCACCATCAACCCGTAAAGGTTTTTCATTCAGCTTTTCAGGTAAGGTGACTAAGGTCTCTGGCATACTGCCAGCCCAGCAGCCCCACCCTGGTTCTGACGTCCTCTCCTTAAGGCTGCATCTTGAATGGAGTGTCATATTTCAGCTGTTGGGTTCTTTTGGGAACGAACCATATGCCAATCTGCTGTGGATTAGAATGAAGCCTATCCCGTTGTTTCTCGGACCTTTCTAATTATGCACTCAAACTCCTAGAATATGTGGGGAAAGTGTTGGCTAGAAAGATCACATTTCTCTTGGGCAATGCAACATATAGTTGCGTTGCTTAAATGTTTTTGGGGGAAATGTAGGGATTGAGAAGACTGCCTTGAAATGAGTGCCCTCATTCCTGCGACAGAGGCCTATGCCAGTATCCAAGTGATCCGTGCATGCCCACCTGGACCAACCTCCACTGGCGGTAGTACTTGCACGGTCAATGATTGGAATAATACCGAATGTGATTTGAGAGGACTCTTCTTTCATGCCCATCCATCAATCTTTCTTTCTTTCTTTCTTTCTTTCTTTCTTTCTTTCTTTCTTTCTTTCTTTCTTTCTTTCTTTCTTTCTTTCTTTCTTTCTTTCTTTCCTTTGTTCTCTTTCTCTCTTTTTTCTTTCTTTCCTTCTTTCTTTTGATTTTCATTACTATTTTTTTTCAATTTCTATTTCCTCTCAAAGACCACTAAAAGGCGCCTGTTAAGAATTTAATAGACATGGCCATAGCCAGTCCCTTTCCCTTTGATTCCTTTGGGAACACGTTGAAATTTGAAATTAGAATTTTGGATACCGTGGCATGTCCTACTTAGGCATTAATTCCATAGGTCTCTGTTTTGTGTGGCAGAATGGAGGTTGAGTAAAAGGGTTTCCCCTTACAAACCATTGCAATACTTGCAATGTGTAGCCATTATTATTTAGCCTAATGTTGTTTAGGAACTGCAGGAAAGCTACCACAGGTTCGCATGATAGTTAAATGCACTAGCATTTAGAAAGATATATGTTAATCTGGTCCCCGAATCTGCATCCCGAAGCTTTACAGGAGGCCGCTCCAGCAGCAGCAATAAAGCCTTCGATAAGAGGGGTAAGGAGCAAGGTGCGAGTCCCTCAGCGATAACCTCCTGACTCCCACATTATAGGCCTTTCTGCTGGAATTGAGTTCTACATCTTCCTCGATCGCGTATTGTCAGGCGTGAGTAATGGATGCACCCCGCCTGCGTCCCAGGGTACAGGATCCAGTCCATCAGGCCATCAGGAGGCACAGCTGTGGGCCGCAGGGGCAGACAGATAAAGAGAATGCGTTTAAAGGGACAGGGACCACCGGTGACTCAAGAGCGGACCCCCGGCCCTGCTGAATGAGAGCTCGCCTGGAAATGTGCCTTGTTCCGGCGAGAGCGCACATTAATCACAGTTCTGCCTGGCTAATGAAGAAGTTTAGATAAAGCAGACAACAACAAAAAACACGAAAACAAAAGAAATCCAACAATGAAAGCAGACTACATGACAGCCTGACAAAAACAGACACGTTTGAATGTAATAATGTACACTGTTTGGAACAGCTGTACACATATGTTCCCTCAGTACCAGCACCTTTAAAAACAAAACAACAACATGTAAGCCCTAATATGCCAACGCTTTATTTTTGACTGAAGGTACCTGATTGCCTGAGGCTGCCATATATTAATGCACTCATGGGATGGGTTAGTAAGGTGAAGAGGGAGTAGGATAGTGAGAGGAGTGGTGTTCTGTAGGCAGCTTCAACTCGGTATACACCGGGTGCTGAGCTTTGGTGCGGGTATTGGATCGGTGTCAGTCCGCGTGTGCTGTTGCTCCGGCTTATGTGTTGTTGCAGTGTTGTGAAGTGCGTGCGGCTTGTGGTGCGAGAGATGGTTATGTGTGTTTTTGAGTGCGATAAGTATGCAGAGTTTGAGGTTATATTGGTTAGTGGGTTACCTGACCTTTAGCATGCTAACATTCACAGTATTGTCTAAGTGTGGCACTTGCTGGCCTTCACAATCCTATCTAAATGCGGCGCAGGCCAATGTCCACAATTCCATCTAGGTGTGGGCATGCCAGCATTCACAATCCTATCTAGATGCGGCGCAGGCTGGTGTTCACAGTTCTAAGTGTGGCACATGCTAACATTCGGTTTCATCTAGGCGCGGGCATGCTATCCTTCAATCAAAATCCTATCAGGATGTGACGCAGTCTAATGTTCACAATTCTATCTAAGTGTGGACATGCTAATATTTATAATTCTTTCTAAATGTGGACATGCTAATATTTACAATTTCTATCTAAGTGTGGATATGCTAATATTTACAATACCTTCTAAATGCGACGCAGGCTAATGTTCACAATTCTATTTAAGTGTGGACATGCCAATATTCACGATTCCATCTAGATGCGATGCAGGCTAATGTTCACAATTCTATCTAAGTGTGGACATGCTAATATTTATAATTCTTTCTAAATGTGGACATGCTAATATTTACAATTTCTATCTAAGTGTGGATATGCTAATATTTACAATACCTTCTAAATGCGACGCAGGCTAATGTTCACAATTCTATTTAAGTGTGGACATGCCAATATTCACGATTCCATCTAGATGCGATGCAGGCTAATGTTCACAATTCTATCTAAGTGTGGACATGCTAATATTTATAATTCTTTCTAAATGTGGACATGCTAATATTTACAATTTCTATCTAAGTGTGGATATGCTAATATTTACAATACCTTCTAAATGCGACGCAGTCTAATGTTCACAATTCTATCTAAGTGTGGACATGCTAATATTTATAATTCTTTCTAAATGTGGACATGCTAATATTTACAATTTCTATCTAAGTGTGGATATGCTAATATTTACAATACCTTCTAAATGCGACGCAGGCTAATGTTCACAATTCTATTTAAGTGTGGACATGCCAATATTCACGATTCCATCTAGATGTGATGCAGGCTAATGTTCACAATTCTATCTAAGTGTGGACATGCTAATATTTACAAATTCTATCTAAGTGTGGACATGCTAACATTTACAAATTCTATCTAAGTGTGGACATGCTAATATTTAGTTGTTGAGCGCTCATACCTTTAAGGCAAAACCGCATCCCTTATATACTTTACCCTTCCCCCCACATATATATGGGGTGAAAAGGGGGTCTAAAAAAAAAGTCGACATTTTTGGGGTCGCAGTAAACGTGGCGTAGTCATTGTATAATCCCCAGCTTCACCTGGAGAGGTTCACCCAGTTGGCAAGCTTCTTATTAATCAGGCGACTTGTCCTTTCCTTGCCCCAGGAAACCAATAGATCGCTACAATGCGGTCGCTTTTCAAACGGAGGGAGATGCACATAAGGAGGAACACACATGGCTCTGTGGGGCGCAATAGGGTTACAAACAGCCTGTGGGTGCTCCATTGACAAACGTGAGTGCACACACCACAGTGGCACGGGCCTACACACGCCCTTCCCCGTGTAGCAATGAATGCCTTGGATCCCCAGTGTTCATGAAAATGTGATAGGCCCAGGGTTCAAGTCGAGGGTACACGCGGGGGGGATGGAGTCCACCCACTTTATTCAGAGGGTGGACTCAGTCCCGCCAGCTAAAATGAGAAACATTGAACGTCCTCTTTGAATTTACAAATTAAAGCCGATCTCAGGATCGAACCGCAGTCGTCAGGTTTTCAAGCGGGACGCTTCACCAATGCACTAGGTAACCTGATGAAAAATAACAAACTAAAGGTGAAATGTCCCATTTCGGTACTGCAAGTCCCAGGGTAAACATTTGTATTGGTTCTTGGAGTTTAAAACATGCACACCTTTTAAAGTTTTCAAAAACACTATTAGAAGAAAATATTCACTCTTGGTTTTGTGTGTGTTGATTTAATGAAAGGCAACTGCCACTCGTTCTGTTCAATTTGGGTGGTTATGCAAAGTCAATTTAATGAAATGTACATTTTTCACCTTTCTTATGCTAATTTCTGGCAACGTCACATTACATTGTATTTTTGTTGATGAGTCCCCCTACTTTAATTTTTAGGGCTTGACCCCTGGATAGGCCGTTACTTTGTTTTAGGTTAGGGCAGTCTTGCCTTCTCTTCCTTGTGGTTTTTTAAATGTGGATAACGGACCTAATTTACAAACATGGTTTCAATGGGACTTTCCCATGTTAAAACATTTTTGTAAATCAGGCCCAACGTGTTTGTGCATGTGGTCATTTTTCGAATTTAATTTTTTTCCATGACGTTCTTGCGGAGGAAGTTCCCCATCACATGCAGGTGGATGGGTGGTTCTAAGGCCCTAATGATAATTTACTGTGTCCAGCTGCACATCCGTCACACGGCTGAGATTTAATGGGCATAGTGGGGCAGTGTACCAGCGGGTATACTATAGGAGCCACGGTATTGCTAATTAATGGGCCTCATTACGAGCATGCCGGTCTGGTAACAATGGTGGTGGTAAGCCTACCAGCACTGCTGTTACCGGACTGGCACACTTCGAGTCTGCAGGCGGCTGCCGTCCCGCCCGCAGACTTTCCGGAAAGCATTGTTATTAACGGTGCCGGTGCTTCCGTCATCCCCTTTGAGTCCTATGGGACGCAAATGGGAATGGGGATTTGCATTTTCTGGCGCCTGACTTGCAGGAACACCAGGGTTGTAATCCCCTGGTGTTTCCGTGGAATCCAGGCGCCGGAAAAAAATCGCAACTCTGGCAGCAGCCTGCCAGTTTTACCAGCGCAGCTACCGCCAGAGTTGTAATGAGGCCCAATGACTTCATCAGTTAACTCAACTTTCATATTAAAACCATGTGGTGATTTGCTCATACTCTGCCAAAAACAATCAATGCTAAGAAAAACGTGTCCAAAACTAGGTCTGTGTAAATACATCTCTTATGCATACAGTTTGATAGACAACTGTGTTATGGGTACCAAGGTAAGAAACCAAGAGTGTTCACATTTTTAAGAAAAATCTTGTGTCCGGGGTTGAACTTTCTTTCAACTGGGACATTTGCTGGAGACTATTTTGTAGTCAAGCATCTTTACAGTGCCCTCTTCTCTTTCACATACCGTAGCTATGCACAATCATTACCAAACAAGCTTAGGCAGTAAGCAACACTGAAGTGCATAGTCATCATAACGAAAGGTAAACCGCAAATGTGTTCATGAACTGGAGTAAAAAGAATGAGCGAGGTGACCATCCGTAGAAGTTAACATTCAGACCTGTAATTAAATAAAGTCACAGAAATACATTAATGCACAAGTCGTGATTTTTGCCCCCATGCAAAATCTGGTGTAAAAGTGCATTAAAGTAGTGCAGAGCTTACATAATGCGGGACAACGCTCATGGACAGAAGTGCACACTGTCGGGGGCAGCTGTGGCAAAGGCAAGGCTTTTGGCTAATGCATAGGAAACGTACTCTGTATATTAACTCATTTTTTAACTGGTCCTTGAAGAGGCATTGATGCTCTTGAAACATGGAAACAGCAGAAAGATCTAGACCAGGGGTGCACAACTGATTTTGGCAGAGGGCCAGATGTACCCTACATGATGCCTATAGTGGGCCGAAAAGTAAATGTGTTTGGGGAAGGGCGGAAGTCAGGCGGGGGGCAGGGCAGGTGACTTTTTCAATCCAAATTTTTATTCAACGCATGGCCCTAATCCACCCCACTATTCGCCATCAATGGCATGGCCTTGATTTCCCCTATTTCCCCCACCAAACTGGATGGGCATGGTTATGCTCTAACCCCCCACCAAATGGCATATCCCATGTCCCATGAGCCCTCAGAAAACTGCATGTCCCCCCACCACTAAACAGCATCCCTGTGTCCCCCACCAAGCTACATGGCCCCGCCCCCCCCTATGCCCTCCCATCCACCAGCAATGGCATAGCCCTGGTCCCTCATATACCCATCTCCCACCAATGGCAAAGCCCTGGTCCCTACCATATTCCTCCCACCAATAAAATTGCCCTGGACCACTCTAAGACACACCACCCCCCACCAATGGCATGTTTCTGCTCCCCCCATTCCCTCCCACCCCCATCCAATGGCATGGCCCTGGTCCCCACCCTATTTGACATGGCCCTGCACCCCTCCTAAAACCACCCCGACCAATGGCAAAGCCCTGGTCCCCCATATCCACCCACACCCACCAAACTGCATAACTCTCGTCCCCTCTATTTCCTCCCACCCCCCACCAATGGCAAGAACCTGTCTCCCATATCCCTTACACCCACCAAACTGCACAGCCCTGGTTCCTCCTACTCCCTTCCACCCCAAACAAACACTATGCCCCATGACCCCCACCAAACACTAAGCCCCATGACCCCGACCCCAACCTAATACTATGCCCCATGAACCCCACACCCCAACCAAACACTTTGCCCCATGACCCACACCCCCAACCAAACACTATACCCCATATCCCCCAACCCAACCAAACACTATGCCTCATGACCCCCATCTCCAACCAAATACTATGCCCCATGATCCCACACCTCAACAAACACTATGTCCCATGAAACCACACCCAACCAAACAATATGCCACTTGACCCCCACCCCCAACCAAATACTATGCCCCATGAACTCCACAACCCAACCAAACCCTTTGCCCCATGGCCCACACCCCAAACAAAACACTATGACCCATATCCCCCACCCCCAACAAAACACTATGCCCCATGACCCCCATCTCCAACCAAACACTATGCCTAATGACTCCCAGTCTGCAACCAAATACTATGCCCCATGACTCCCAACCCCAACCAAACACTATGCTCAATGACTCCCACCCTGCAACCAAACACTATGCCCCATGACCCCGACCCCCAACCAAATACTATGCCCCAGGATCCCCACTCCCCAACCAAACACTATGTCCCATGAACCCCATGCCCAACCAAACAATATGTCACTTGTCCCCTAGCCCCAACCAAATAGTATTCCCCACGAACTCCACACCACAACCAAACACTTTGCCCCATTACCCCGCCCCAACCAAACACTATGTCCCATAATCTCCAAACCCCAACGAAACACTATGCCCCATGATCTCCACCCACAACCAAAACCTATGCACCATGAACCCCACACCCCAACCAAACACTTTGGCCCATGACACCCACCCCAACTAAACACTATGCCCCATATCCCCCACTCCCTAACCAAACACTATGTCCCCTGAACCCCACCCCCAACTAAACACTATGCCCAAGGCCCGACCCCAACCAAATACTATGCCCTATGAACTCCAGGCCCTAACCAAACACTTTGCCCCATGACCCCATCCCCAACTAAACACTATGCCTGATGACTCCCACCATGAAACCAACTACTATGCCCCATGTCCCCATCCCCAACCAAACACTATGCCCGATGAGTCCCATCCTGCAACCAAACACTATGCCCCATGACCCCCACCCCAACCAAATACTAATCCCCATGATCCCCATACCCCAACCAAACAGTATGCCCCATGTCCCCATCCCCAACCAAATACTATGCTCCATGAACCCCAAACCCCAACCAAACTCGTTGCTCCATGACCGCCGGCCCCAACCAAACACTATGCCTCATATCCCCCTCCCAACTAAAGACTATGCCCCATGACCCCATCCCCAACCAAACACTATGTCCCACAAACCCCACACCCCAACCAAACACTGTGCCCCATGACCCCCACCCCCAAGTAAACACGATGCCCCATGACCCCGACCCCCAACCAAATACTATGCCCCATGAATCCCACACCCCAACCAAACTCCCAGACTCCTGGCAGCCGTTTTCCATTCAATACTATCATATTCCCATTAGGGAAAAAGTTAAAACACTTGGTGTTCAAACTGACTGCACTCTGAGTGCTGAGGCACATGTAAACCTAGTCTCCAAGAGCTGTGCATACCATCTGAAGCTTCTCAGGAATATCCTCCCTTACCTTAATGAGGAAAACTCGGCCACACTTGCTAGAGCCACTATTCTGTCAAGAATAGATTATTGTAATGCACTCCTTATCGGGGCTGATTAGAAAAACCTCCAACGCCTACAGACCATTCAAAATGACGCAGTATGATTGATCAAGAAAGTTCCAAGAAGGTGCCATGTCTCCAGCTTTCGGCGGGAGCTCCATTGGTTACCCGTTATGGCTAGATGTCAATTCAAAGCAGCAACCCTACTTCACAAATGTCTATATGGGAAGGCGCCTAGTTACTTGAAAGCAGCAACCTCACGGTATTCCCCTTTACCTTCACTGAGACCAACTAATATGAATCTTGGTTCTCGTCCTCTATGTAAGAAATCAAAAGGACTGGGAAGATCATTTGCGAACTGTGCCTCCAAGATCTGGAATGATCTCCCTCAAGCCCTGAGATCGAACCCTACCCTACCTTCTTTTAAGATGTCCATGAAAACTGTTCGCTTAGCCTAAGAATTCATCTGCTTTGTCCCATCTTTTTTGTTGTTGTCCTGCGTGTCTATGTGTGCCCTGATGCCTGAAGGTTTTCGGTGTGTTATAAATTAAAGTGCAATACAATACAATACAAAGACTTTGCCCCTTGACCCCCGCCCCAATCAAACACGATATCCCATATACCCCAACCAAACACTATGCCCCATGACCCCCATCCCCAACCAAACACTATGCCTGATGACTCCGACCCTGCAACAAAATACTATGCCCCATTACCCCATCTCCAAACAAACACTATGCCCCATGACCCCCACCCCCAACCAAACACTATGCCCCATGACCCCCACCTCAACCAAACACTATGCCCCATGACCCCACCCAAATAAAACACTATGCCCCATGACACCCACCCCAACTAAAAACTATGCCCCATATCCCCTACTCCCAACCAAACACTATGCCCCATGACCACATCCCCAACTAAAACACTATGCCCCCTGAACCCCCCCGCAACTAAACACTATGCCCTATGACCCCGAACCCCAACCAAATACTATGCCCCATGAACCCCAGGCCCCAACCAAACACTTTGCCCCATGACCCCATCCCCAACCAAACACTATGCCTGATGACTCCCACCATGAAACCAAATACTATGCCCCATGACCCCCATCCGTAACCAAACACTATGCCCCATATCCCCCACCCCCAACCAAACACTATGCCCCATGACCCCCATCCCAAACAAACACTATGTACCATAATCCCCACACCCCAACCAAACACTATGCCCCATGACCCCCACCCTCAAGTAAACACTATGCCCCATGACCCTGACCCCAACCAAATAATATGCCCCATGAACTCCACACCCCAACCAAACACTTTGCTCCATTACCCCTGGCCCAATCAAACACTATGTCCCATAATCCGCACACCCCAACCAAACGCTATGCTCCATGACCCCCACCCCCAACTAAACACTATGCCCCATGACCCTGACCCCCAACCAAACACTATGCTCCATGACCCCCACCCCCAACCAAATGCTATGCCCCATGATCCCCAAACCCCAACCAAGCACTATGCCCCATGACCCCCACCCCAACCAAATACTATAACCCTGAACCCCAAACCTCAACCAAACACTTTGCCCCATGACCCCCACCCCAACTAAACTCTATCCCCATATCGCCCACCCCCAACAAACACTGTGCCCCATGACCCCCATTCCCAAACATACACTATGTCCGATAATCCCCACACCCCAACCAAACACTATGCCCCATGACCCCCACCGGCAACCAAACACTATGCCCCATGACCCCGACGCCCAACCAAATACTATGTCCCATGAACCCTGCATCCCAATCAAACACTTAGCCCCATTGCCCCACCCCCAACCAAATACTATGCCTGATGACTCCCACTCTGAAACCAAACACTATGCCCCATGACCCCCACCCCCAACCAAATACTATGCCCCATGAACCCCACACCCCAACCAATCACTTTGCCACATGACCCTCGCCCCCAACCAAACACTATGCCCCATATCCCCCTCCCCAACCAAACGCTATGCCCCATGACCCCATCCCCAACCAAACACTATGTCCCACAAACCCCACACCCCAAACAAACACTGTGCCCCATGACCCCCACCCCCAAGTAAACACGATGCCCCATGACCCCGAACCCCAACCAAATACTATGCCCCATGAATCCCACACCCCAACCAAACTCCCAGACTCCTGCCAGCCGTTTTCCATACAAGACTATCGTATTCCCATTAGGGAAAAATTTTAAATACTTGGTGTTCAAACTGACTGCAATCTGAGTGCTGAGGCACATGTAAACCTAGTCTCCAAGAGCTGTGCATACCATCTAAAGCTTCTCAGGAATATCCTCCCTTACCTTAATGAGGAAAACTCGGAAACACTTGCTAGAGCCACTATTCTGTCAAGAATAGATTATTGTAATGCACACCTTATCGGGGCTGATTAAAAAAACCTCCAACGCCTACAGACCATTCAAAATGACGCAGTATGAATGATCAAGAAAGTTCCAAGAAGGTGCCATGTCTCCACTTTTCGGCAGGAGCTCCATTGGTTACCCGTTATGGCTAGATGTCAATTTAGAGCAGCAACCCTACTTCACAAATGCCTATATGGGAAGGCGCCTAGTTACTTGAAAGCAGCAACCTCACGGTATGCCCCTTTACCTTCACTGAGATCAACTAATATGAATCTTGGTTCCCGTCCTCTATGTAAGAAATCTAAAGGACTGGGACGATCATTTGCGAACTGTGCCTCCAAGATCTGGAAGGATCTCCCTCGAGCCCTGAGATCGGACCCTACCCTATCTTCTTTTAGGGTGTCCATGAAAATTGTTCGCTTAGCCTAAGAATTCATCTGCTTTGTCCCATCTTTTTTGTTGTTGTCCTGCATATCTATGTGTGCCCTGATGCCTGAGGGTTTTCGGTGTGTTATAAATTAAAGTGCAATACAATACAATACAAAGACTTTGCCCCTTGACCCCCGCCCCAATCAAACACGATATCCCATATACCCCAACCAAACACTATGCCCCATGACCCCCATCACCAACCAAACACTGTGCCTGATGACTCCGACCCTGCAACAAAATACTATGCCCCATTACCCCATCTCCAAACAAACACTATGCCCCATGACCCCCAACCAAAAACTATGCCTCATGACCCCCACACAGCAACCAAACACAATGTCCTATGACCTCCAAACCCAGCCAAACACTATGCCACTTGACCCTCACCCCTAACCAAATACCATGTACCACAATCCCCACACTCCAACCAAACACTATGCCCCATGACCCCCACCCTGCAACCAAACACTGTGCCCCATGACCCCCACCTCAACCAAACACTATGCCCCATGACCCCCACCCAAATCAAACACTATGCCCCATGACACCCACCCCAACTAAACACTATGCCCCATATCCCCCACTCCCAACCAAACACTATGCCCCATGACCCCATCCCCAACTAAAACACTATGCCCCCTGAACCCCCCCCGCAACTAAACACTATGCCTTATGACCCCGAACCCCAACCAAATACTATGCCCCATGAACCCCAGGCCCCAACCAAACACTTTGCCCCATGACCCCATCCCCAACCAAACACTATGCCTGATGACTCCCACCATGAAACCAAATACTATGCCCCATGACCCCCATCCGTAACCAATCACTATCCCCCATATCCCCCACCCCCAACCAAACACTATGCCCCATGACCCCCATCCCAAACAAACACTATGTACCATAATCCCCACACCCCAACCAAACACTATGCCCCATGACCCCCACCCTCAAGTAAACACTATGCCCCATGACCCTGACCCCAACCAAATAATATGCCCCATGAACTCCACACCCCAACCAAACACTTTGCTCCATTACCCCTGGCCCAACCAAACACTATGTCCCATAATCCGCACACCCCAACCAAACGCTATGCTCCATGACCCCCACCCCCAACTAAACACTATGCCCCATGACCCCGACCCCCAACCAAACACTATGCTCCATGACCCCCACCCCCAACCAAATGCTATGCCCCATGATCCCCAAACCCCAACCAAACACTATGCCCCATGACCCCCACCCCAACCAAATACTATAACCCTGAACCCCAAACCTCAACCAAACACTTTGCCCCATGACCCCCACCCCAATTAAACTCTATGCCCATATCGCCCACCCCCAACCAAACACTGTGCCCCATGACCCCCATTCCCAAACAAACACTATGTCCGATAATCCCCACACCCCAACCAAACACTATGCCCCATGACCCCCACCGGAAACTAAACACTATGCCCCATGACCCCGACGCCCAACCAAATACTATGTCCCATGAACCCTGCATCCCAACCAAACACTTAGCCCCATTGCCCCACCCCCAACCAAATACTATGCCTGATGACTCCCACTCTGAAACCAAATATTATGCCCCATGACTCCCACACCCAACCAAACACTATGCCCCATGACCCCCACCCCCAACCAAATACTATGCCCCATGAACCCCACACCCCAACCAATCACTTTGCCACATGACCCTCGCCCCCAACCAAACACTATGCCCCATATCCCCCTCCCCAACCAAACGCTATGCCCCATGACCCCATCCCCAACCAAACACTATGTCCCACTAACCCCACCCCAACCAAACACTGTGCCCCATGACCCCCACCCCCAAGTAAACACGATGCCCCATGACCCTGAACCCCAACCAAATACTATGCCCCATGAATCCCACACCCCAACCAAACTCCCAGACTCCTGCCAGCCGTTTTCCATACAAGACTATCGTATTCCCATTAGGGAAAAATTTTAAATACATGGTGTTCAAACTGACTGCAATCTGAGTGCTGAGGCACATGTAAACCTAGTCTCCAAGAGCTGTGCATACCATCTAAAGCTTCTCAGGAATATCCTCCCTTACCTTAATGAGGAAAACTCGGAAACACTTGCTAGAGCCACTATTCTGTCAAGAATAGATTATTGTAATGCACACCTTATCGGGGCTGATTAGAAAAACCTCCAACGCCTACAGACCATTCAAAATGACGCAGTATGAATGATCAAGAAAGTTCCAAGAAGGTGCCATGTCTCCACTTTTTTTGGCAGGAGCTCCATTGGTTACCCGTTATGGCTAGATGTCAATTTAGAGCAGCAACCCTACTTCACAAATGCCTATATGGGAAGGCGCCTAGTTACTTGAAAGCAGCAACCTCACGGTATGCCCCTTTACCTTCACTGAGATCAACTAATATGAATCTTGGTTCCCGTCCTCTATGTAAGAAATCTAAAAGACTGGGACGATCATTTGCGAACTATGCCTTCAAGATCTGGAAGGATCTCCCTCAAGCCCTGAGATCGGACCCTACCCTATCTTCTTTTAGGGTGTCCATGAAAATTGTTCGCTTAGCCTAAGAATTCATCTGCTTTGTCCCATCTTTTTTGTTGTTGTCCTGCATATCTATGTGTGCCCTGATGCCTGAGGGTTTTTCGGTGTGTTATAAATTAAAGTGCAATACAATACAATACAAAGACTTTGCCCCTTGACCCCTGCCCCAATCAAACACTATATCCCATATCCCCCAACCAAACACTATGCCCCATGACCCCCATCCCCAACCAAACACTATGCCTGATGACTCCGACCCTGCAACAAAATACTATGCCCTATTACCCCATCTCCAAACAAACACTATGCCCCATGACCCCCAACCCCAACCAAAAACTATGCCTCATGATCCCCACACAGCAACCAAACACTATGTCCTATGACCTCCAAACCCAGCCAAACACTATGCCACCTGACCCTCACCCCTAACCAAATACTATGTACCACAATCCCCACACTCCAACCAAGCACTATGCCCCATGACCCCCACCCTGCAACCAAACACTATGCCCCATGACCCCTACCTTAACCAAACACTATGCCCCATGAGCCCCACCCAAATCAAACACTATGCCCCATGACTCCCACCCTCAACCAAACACTATGCCACATGACCCCATCAAACGTTATGCCCAATGCCTCCCAACCCGAACCAAACACTATGCCCCTTAGACCTCCACCCCCAAACACACTATGCCCCATGGCCTCCAGCCCCAACCAAATACTATGCCCCATGACCCCCGCCCTGCATCCATAACTATGCCCCATGACCTCCGCCCCAACCAAACACCATGCCCCATGACCTCCATCAAAAGCTATGCCCCATGCCTCCCAACCCCAACCCAACACTATGCCCCATGAGCCCCACCCCAAACCCAACACTATGCCCCAATGACCTCCACCCCCAAACATTCACTATACCCCATGAGCTCCACCCCCAACCAAACACTATGCCCCATTACCCCATCCCAACCAAACTGTATGCCCCATGAGCCCCACCCTCAACCAAATAATATGCCCCATGATCCCCACACCCCAACCAAACACTATGCCCTATAACTCCCAAACCCAGCCAAACACTATGCCACTTGACCCCCACCCCCAACCAAATACTATGTCTCATAATTCCAACACTCCAACCAAACACTATACCCCATGACCCCACCCTGCAACCAAACACTATGCCCCATGACCCACACCCCAACCATACACTATGCCCCATGACCCCCATCAAACACTATACCCATGCCTCCCAAGCCCAACCAAACACTATGCCCCATGACCCCCACCCCAATGAAACAATATGCCCCAATGACCTCCGCCCCAAACAAACAATTCGCCCCATGACCGCCACCCCCTACCAAACACTATGCCACATGACCCCCACCCTGCAACCATAACTATGCCCCATGACCACACTCCCAAACAAACAATATGCCCCATGACCCCCAACGCCAAGCAAACACTATGCCCCATGACCCCCACCCCCAAGCAAACGCTATGCCCCATGACCTCCACCCTGCAACCAAACACTATGCCCCATAACCCCCACCCACAACCAAACACTACGCCCTGTGACCCCCACCTTGCAACCAAACACTATGCCCATGGCCCCAACCCCCCAACCAAATACTGTGTCGCATGACCTCCAGCCCAAACCAAACATGATGCCCCATGACCCCTACCCCAAAACCAAACACTATGCCACATGGGTATCACACCATTACTGTGCACCTGAAAATACTGAAAATGAAAATGCTGTTACTGCGCCTTTCAATGCAATTATATGTGGGCGGAGGTCTAGTGTAATGAATAATACAGGGGAAATGGGGGGCTTCGGGTGGTCTCCTTCACATGTATTTGCATTGAAATGGAAAAAAAAACATTTTCTTCCATATTTTATTTTCACAGAACTCACATAGATCTTGCCCCATGACCCGCACCCCCAGCCAAACACTATGCCCCATAACCCCCAACCCCAGCCAAACACTTTGCCCCATGACCCCCACCCCCAACCAAACACTATGCTCCTTAGACCTCCACCCCCAAACACACACTATGCCCCATGGCCTCCACCCCCAACCGAACACTATGCCCCATGACCCCCACCCGCAACCAAACACTATGCCCCTTAGACTTCCACCCCCAAACACACACTATGCCCCATAACCTCCACTCCAAACGAAACACTATGCCCCATGTTCCTTCACGGTACCTCCTTGTCACAATTTTATTTGATCTCCTCTAGGAGTGGTCCCCAAGAAGGAGAAGGGGCAGTACATTCTTATTCACAACCTTTCCTTCCCTTAGGGGCCATCGGTAATCAATGCAATTGATGATGTGTTGTACACTGTCAAATATGCGTCAGTTGATCCGGCTGTCCCGAACTTGCAGGTGCTGGGGAGGGAGCATTGGTGGCTAAGGTAAATGTAGAGTATTCTTTCAGGCGTCTCCCAGTGCACCCACATGACTATCGGCTTCTAAGTTTCCAAGTGGAAAGACGGCTGTATAAATGCATGCCTATGGGCTGTTCAGTGGCCTGTAGTTATTTTGATAAATATAGTTATTTGCTGGAGTGGGTCACCAAACAAATGTGTAAGTGAGCATCAGTGCTTCATTACTGAGATGACTGCCTATTTCTGGACCTTGCTGTGTCAGATAGTTGAGTCTTGGAATTGGGCTCTGTAGGATGTTTTGTGTAGATTTGGGGTTGGCGGTATTTTCTTACTGCCAAAGAAGAGTGGTAATTTGGTGATGACGTATCCTTGCATTTAGATTGGGTTTGGCCTTACCTCCTTTCAGTGACCATGTCTTATTACACTATATGGGATAATGTAGTAGTATACACTATTGGTGTTCATTTCTGGTGGTGAGCATAACATTCCTGTTCTATTTATGGCCCCATCATACACAAAACCTTCCTTATTCTTATACTATTCTTGTGATCTATAGAGAGCCTTGGACCTACATTCAGAAACACCACAGTTTCACACAGAGCATCACCAATACCCGTGGTGTTATGACTGATCTATCTAAATCAGTGAACTATGCTTCCATAGGCCTCATTACTGATTCATTACTGGTTCATGGACCCCCAGTAATCTATATTTTGTATTAGATTTCACCCAGACACCATGCACTGGGGAACACACACATACATCTATTTATCACCGCTAATTCTAAATATTATTTCATCCGCATGGAAAAATGACAAATGTACTACCTAAAAAAAAAACTTCCCTGTATCATAAAAGCTATTCCAAATGCACCAAAGGAAAACAAAACACTTTACACGTTCTGCTTTTATATTGTGTGTATTAGAAACAATTGCAATTCAAAATAACATCTTACCAATTACATTGTGTTGTTCTCTGTAATAAAAAACAAGAAAAGAAACAATACAAAAATAGAGCCACATTCACTTTGCAACATTATCATATGACAAATTAAATGCAGGGGATTTCTTTTGCTTTGCTATCCTAACTGCCTACCATTTTTAGAACACATTTGCCAAGCAATTGCATAAAAATAACCTCACTTCGAACTTGGCTTCTTACCAAAAGATCTGTGGTTTTCTCCCCCAGGCGACCTCCCTCAGAAGAGCAGCCCAGTCTACAGGTTTTGCCTTTGTAATCTCAGTGTCTGATATGCACAGTGAAAACATAGGGTTCTCAAGCCAGTGCTAAGACACCAAGATCATCCGTCTCTCGAGGTCAGCAAAAGCGATCTGAACTTTTTCTGTCAGACTTTCCCCAGCAAAACTCTGCACCGTCCCATTCTGCCTACGTGGCATAACTGCAGATATAATTCCTTCCAATCATATTAGCAGAAACTGTATTCTGTTAACACCCTCATGTCCCAAACAATGGTAGCTTCAGATTATAATAACTGTATCTTTTTCGATTTCCTGCTGCCTTCCTGCTTTCTGCATTCAACACAGCAAGAGAAAAGAAGAGAGAAAAATCCAGTGCATATTTAAAGCGAATTTCAAAATATGTATTTTCACCTCACTTTGTACATGGGACTACATTATAATGTTAAGGAGTTAGCATTATTGATTAGTACTTGTTAATTAAATCAGTCAGTTATATAAATAATATTCAATAATGTAGTCCTCTATGCATGAGGGAATCCAGAAAAAAAGAAAAAAAAAGATGCACTTTTCCTCTCTGTAGAAAGAAAGAAAAATGATGCACATTTACTCTCTGTAGCTTTATATTGGGCTTTGGCTGCATTATGAATATTCCATACTTGCATGCCCCCAGCCACATATTCACCTGTTATACTGACAACATAAAGATGACTATATGTGTGTGCCACATTATTGCTGGCGACAGAATTCTATCACATTCAGTGAGGTGCTATAAACATCAAAGCGCTATATTTTATACTACAGCTCCTTTCAACGGGTGGCAGAGCACCTTGTGGTCTCTTTGAAGATAGATAAGACGAAGGCCCCATGTCCACATTAACTTTCTTGGGGACTGAGCATGATTCAGTAAAGGGTGAATGCCATTTGCCTATGGACAAGGTGCAAGCTTTCCGCTCATCGGTACAACAATGTTTGAAATCCAGGAAGTGTGCTTGAGCTAGCTACAGATACCAGTTAGCCAGCTTAACATTGCACTATGTATAATTCCCATGGGAATCCCCTTTTCTAGATCCATAGCGGGAGCTCTGACAGGTCTGAGGGAAAAGCACCATAGGGTAAGATTGTCTAAGGAGGTCAAGGACGGCCTGTATACCAGGGTTTCTTTTTTGGACAGTTTCAATGGTGAATTTACTTGGCCGGCTACGGAACACCCTAGTAGTTCTATTGGTTTGTTCACTTATGCTGCAGGTAGTGTGGGGTTTGGTGCTATCTTGGGAAAGTAGTGGTGCATCAGGGTATGGCTGAAAGAGTGGGAATGGTCCAGACTTGATGTGGAATATGACGTTCCTGGAGTTGCTTCCCATTTTGGTGGCACTGCAGGTATGGGCGAGTGAACTCCAGGGGAGTAATGTGGTGTTTTGGTCTGACAATATGTCGGTGGGTCAAGCCATTAATATCCAAATAGCGGTGTGCCCAATGGTACTCTGTTTTGTGAAGAAATTGGTTCTGATTTGTTGGTAAAGTAAAATATGGTTCAAGGCAAGACCCATTCCAGGGGTGCACAATAATGCTGCTGACTCTCTTTCTTGTTGCAAGTTTCCGGAATTCAGGAAAAGTCATATGTAGGCAGAATAACAGGTGACGTCCCTTCCAATGTGGAAGCTTGGTGCCCAATATTCCCGAACCTGATAGCACAATTAGTTGCAGCTAAGACTAAAACAGCCCGTGTGTGGGGGGGGGGTGGTATTCAGGGCCTTTGAAGCTTTTCTTATCAAGGGGGAGCGGCTCTCTTTTCCAGCAAGGCCACCTTGAGCTACGTAGGCCCATCTGCATGCAGGGAGGTTATCTTTATTGATCGCTAAGCAGCATATATCAGCCAAATGATTCTTTGTGGGACTCTTGTGGGTGGCCACTGGTCCCAGAGATATTGTCTTCCAGAAAGCGCTAAGGGGTTGGAGGAGGTTGTGAAAGGTGACACCAGATGCTAGGAGATCTCTAGACCAGTGCAAATTGGGGAAGTTAGCTGGGGCCTTGGATGGGGTTTGCTGGACCAACTACACATCTTTGCTGTTCAGGCGGTACTTCACTACAGCATTTTACAGGGTTTTTCACATTGGGGAATTGGTTTCTAGTAACAAACACAATTCTGCTGATGTTCTCTCCAGGGAGGATGTAGAAATAAACCAGTGTATGGCGATGCATATTTGGTTGAAAGGCCAATAACGGACCAGGCAGAAAAAAGTGTCATGATTATCATTAGGTATGGGTGGTGTGTCCATAATCTGACCTGTGCATGCAATGTCTGCGTTCTTGGCAGCCCGAACTGATCAATCGTGTTCCGCTTGGTTTCATGTAAATAGGGAGTGCATGTCCCAATCCCAGTTTCAAAGAGTTTTCCAGCGCGCTCTTAATCAGATAGGTTTGGATGGGACCAATTTTTCCTCTGATTTCTTTGATGTAGGGGTGCCAGCTCAGCAGCCGCGGTGGGCGTTCGTATTGGGCGGATCATAAGATTCGGACAATGAAAATCAGAAGCGTTTCTAGTCTAAATTTGCCCTCACCTAGTCTAGAGGGGTTGTGAGTGGGGTGGTAGGGACAGGTTGGCGGTATGCAGTGGGATCTGTATTCTGTGATCATTTGAACATTTGGTTTGCTGTTTTCTGGTGTCTAACAGATGTCTCCCTTTTTTTAAAACATGCCACCGCACCGCTTGGTATGTATTCTCAGGCATTCCTTTATTCAGAGGGCTGCCAAGGTCATAAGGAAGTCCGGCTGGGGGGATGTTGATCTCAATTAGGATTTGTCTATCTGGTGGATCAGAGTAGGAGGGCTGCGGGTTCAGCAGCTGAGAGGGACCTTGGTCACACAATGTGTTGGAAAACACCTCCCACACCCAGATTTGGTGATTATCTTTATTGGTGGCAATGACTTGGTGACCTTGGGCCATAGAGCACTACAGGAAAAGTTGGTGTCAATGCTCTGTTTGGTTTTCTGCAGGCACAATAGTGGCTTGGTCTCAGATGTTGCCACAGAAAGTGTGGTGTGATATGTTGTCATCTTGCCCACTGAATACAACTGCGTAGAAACTCAACAATGAACTGCCCGACTGCCATTCAGTCACAGACACTTCAGGGTGATCTCTCATGGATTGGTGAAAGGGCCAGGTGTTTTTAACCTGGATGGGGTCCACTTGGCACTTGAACAATCTCAATTGTTGGTACATAACTTTTGTTGGGTGATATTGTATATAAATATGTTCTCTGTAAAGCCATTTTGGCCAGACACTATATAAATAAAACATTGTTATCATCAGCAGGCCTTGGTCGAAGAGGAACTGCCCAGGACCGCCAGGTCCAGGTCCCTGTGGCAGTTGAAGGTTGACTGTGTTGACAGAACTTTGCTCCTGTAGGGGGAGCCGGTGCTCAGGGGTTGTGCCGATTGGGTAGTTAGACCCGCACACATCGGATGGTTTCAGCCAGTATGGATCTTGGAGAGCCGGAGGAGCAGAATTGGGTGACACTAGGGTCAGGTGCTGGGTACGGGTCCCCTGGTACCGCTCCCAGATACTAGAAGAGATTTGGGGATTGAGTGATTGTGTGGGTTGAAGTGTATTTTTGGTGTGTAGTGTATATTTTTGGTTCTATGGTTTTATTTCACATTGCATTTGTTTGATGAGTTGTAATAAATTCAGCCTAAAATCCACTGTGTGTGTTGTAATTCCTAGCTGTTTTTTTCCTTTGCGCTACCCATAGGAGGCACATTGCAAGGCAACTAGGTGGTAATTTAGGTATTACAGGGTGACCACACAGTTGATGTGTCATCACAGAACGAATAGGGAGCTGTACTGCTCTTCCTGTCAAATTCTATTAGCTCTGGGACATCTAGTTCAGACCAGTTTCTATACTGTTCAGGTCTCTTTCTCCTGTCATCTGGCCAGGAAAGATCAGGTGATGTAAACCCTGTCGGCCATCTTGAATTTCACGATTACCATGTGCTTGATAACGCCACAGCAAGCTGTTACTTTGTGTGTTCAAATGTTGGTGAAATGTCCATTTTATGGCAATGCAACATGTTTTCTCTTGTGGAAAGGGTTGATTCATCAAGCCCATTCAATCCTGGGCGTACTCAAATTCTGAGCTCCTGTTGTCTTCCAAATAATCTGAACATTGCAGTCGTCAGATCAGTGATAACGCCTCATATACCTTAGATTTCATGTTCATCATATACCAAGTAGTCATGAAATTACGAGCCGTGGTTCAGGACAGCAAAACATCCTGACCTGAGGAAAACGACTGAAGTAAACAATATAGTTGTTGAAAGTGAAAGCAAGTCAGGGGTGAGCCCTACAAAGCGTTATACATCTGCTGCTCACCCACGGGTGTGGACACTCCAGCACCTACCCCCACTTCCCCTCTTCTCCCTGCACTTGCACGTTCTGAATACTCACAAGGCATAGTAGGTTTGTCCTTATCCTCCACTGTATTTATTGTTTCAATCCCAGCGCTGAACAAATGCACAATAAATAAATAAATAAATAAAATAAATACATCTGAAAACTGAAATATCTTCAAGTCTTGACCAGTAAACTACAACGAATATTAAGCATTTTTTCAGAAAGGTTTCACATTTGGTGACCCTCGGGAAAGAATGTCTGACCCATAAAAAGACACTAGTCCATTCAGGAGTTGCTTATCAGTAAGTGTGATCACACACACACATGCCGCTGTGATACAATGGAACACACTCCATGTGGATCTCCAGCCTTCCCACGCGGGATTTGTGTGCACAACCATAACAGTGATGGGACACTTGGCTGAAAACATTGACGATTCTAGTGCATGAACAGCCATTCAAATTCAGGATGAACCCACTTATTCTGACAAGTCAATTTCAGAGATGTTTAATGTATAGTTAATGACCAAACAGATTCCGTAGGTTTCAGTTATAATAGTAACGCCGCATTCCATTGTTCCCATTTAGAACAGTGCAGACACATTTCAGAATCCCATTTGGCACAGTGAGGACATTTTTTCATTATGTCCATTAAGTACAGTAAAGTCAAACTGAAACAAGGCCAGTCATCAAAGTAGGATAGATTCCAATATGATAAATGAGTATATTAATGTCACATTCGATAGGTTCAGGCAGTGGAACATGGGTAGATTCCAGTATGCCCAGTTTGCCCAATAAGAGTATATGCTAATATGCCCCATTAGAACATTAAGGCCCGATTTTAGTGCGCCTGTTCAGCCCGTAATACCAAATTCCAGTAGGCCCATTTAGCAAAGTATGTGTAGATTGCAGTATGCCGATTAGCACAGAAAGGTCAGCTTTTAGTTTGACCACTTCGCACAGTAAGTCTAGTGTTAGAGCAGTGCAGACAGATGTCACATTTCTCTGTAAGAGCACCAAAGTCCGCTAAATCCAGATAGCACAGTAATACCGGACAAGAGTATGTCCAGTTAGCAGAGATGGCCAAATTCGTCGGTAGCCCGCAGACATCAGGGTGCAGAGAGACAAATTAATGTTAGGCAAACGGTGGGTGGAAAGCTAGGGAGTGGCACATTATTTAAAGAAAAGAGTCTTCAGTTTTTTCCTAAAGATTAACAACTTTGGCTCTGCTCTCAGGGTAACTGGGAGGCTGTTCCACTGCTGAGCTGCTCGAACCGGGAAAGATTTCCCAGAACCCATAGTTCGGGATGCCTGGGGTATCTGTAGCTTGCCTGATGTTTGTGATCTTAGGGCCCTATTAGGGATGTATAGTGTGAATTTGGCTCTAAGATAGGATGGGGCCACTCCGTACAGACATCTGTGTACTAGAGTCATGGATTTAAAGAGGATTCTCTCCTCAACTCTAAGCCAGTGGATGGATCTTCTAGCCTCTGTCACATGGCTTCTTCTATCAATCCCTTTTATGACCCGGACTGCATTATTCTCCATTATCTGGCATTTACTGATGCATTTTTTGCAAGCTCCCAGCAACAGTGAGTTGCCATAGTCAAGACGTGCCAGTATAATGGCCCTGGCTATTGTGGCCGCATTATTTTCTGTCAGAAGAGAGCATATAGCTCTCAATAGCCTAATATAGTATGCATTATTTTTGTGAAGAAAGTTTGTTTGGGATTCTGATCCCAGGGACACCTCCAGCATCATCCCAAGTGTTTTAACGTGGGAGACCACCTTAATGCATGAGTCTTTAATAGTAAACTCTTCAAAATCTTTGCCGAGCTTACCCCTTGCTTGACAGGAGCTGAAAATCATAAGCTCAGTTTTTTTTACTGTTCATGCACATCCAATTTTCTTCCACCCATTTATCTATCAGATTGTAGATGGTTGTAATCTTTTCCTTATATAGTTGATATTCTCTCTCCAGCTCAAACACCAGCTGCGTATCATCGGCATAGTTAGTAAAATGAACGCCGATAGATTCTAGAAGTAGGCATAGATATTTCATAAAAAGGTTGAAGAGCAGAGGGGAGATACTGGCACCCTGTGGTGAAGGACAGGTGAAAGAGGATTCCCAGAATGTTCACTTTCTTGAAGTAGGCTTGTGATAATGGAAGATTTCTGATGAGGAGGTCGCTGGAAAGCCCCTTTGGAGCAGTTCTTCTTTATTAATAGTGACTTCACAGTGATTCAAGAATCTAAGCATTATTCCTGTCATTTCCTTATGGTCCCTGCATTTTCTGAACCTGTTCCGGGGCAATGGTGGACCTTCCTTACCCCAGACCAGGAATGAACCGCACTGTAACTAAACCCACTCCCAGACAAGCTGGACATAAAAGATGTTAGAACAGGAGATGGGGACTCCAATTTATTTGTAACAATATATAAGAACTATATAAACATTACTAGCTAAAAACCCTTATAACATTCCTATCCTCTGTCGCTGTGGCATGCTTTTCCTTTGAGGGAGCTTGCTCATCAGCCTACCCTCATTGAGAGGGGTCAAATGGACACACATAGAGTTGAACTAACGGATAACAGGAAAAACATACCCACACAAATAAATATACATTTACGTTACAAATACACAAAAAACTATGTATATTATTTTACATGAGTGTGGCTGCTGCAGTCAGCCACACACTGGTGCAATAACAGTGCCTTTTAGTCTTTGGCCTGATGTTATGAGGGGTTGGACCAGCCCTTATCTGATGATTCTGGGCTGGCTGACCCATGCTGTTGTAGTGCTCTTTTCCCTGCTGTGCCCGTCCATGACCTGGGGAACATCATCACTGCAGCGTGGCCCTGCACTCTTCACAGAGTTCGTAGCTGTGCCCATGCTGCTCAGTGGTGCAGCGTTCACTGCCACCATGCCCAGCACAGTTCATGGATTCCTGACAGGCCTGCCCACCAGGTGGGGACACCAGAGTGACCATCGCAAAGCCCACGACCTGAGAATCTCATTTGGTGGGCCCTATGACCTGGGGATCCCACCAATGAAACTGCTGCTCCTCCCTTGTGCACTATTAAGTCACATTGGCCCAATGACCTGGGGGGCTGCTTCATTGCACACCCTGGGAGGCATTTTTTCTTCTGGCAGCATGAGAAAAAGCATCCAATGCTCTTTGCAGCTCTTCGCTGCTCGCGTGCTGCCGTCTGCCCACCTTTTCTAACGGACCGCCAAGGTAAGCAGCCCGCTGCACCTCTTATGCCCTCCTCTACTGCCCTCGCCACCAGGCTAACACGGCTTGGGTCCCACACACATACAGCCCCACATACCTCTCACTTGCCGTCCACGCTCCATAGAAATATGCGATTACAAGCGCGTCTCTTTGCTCCACCCAACACCTGCTGTGTGTTATGGCCCATGCCCATGCCGGCTAAGATACCATTGAACTCTCTCACTGGAGCTCTGTACCACGACTAAACTTTGTCCTTGCCCTCCCCAAAATCCATGCGTGCAGCATACGTAACTGCAAACCCACACTATATTCCTGCACTAAGACATGCACAGCCTCATCAAAGCACGATAGGATCCCAGAACGCATTCCCCAACTGCATGAGACAATTTCGCCTTTCATTGTCTCAAATATATTTCCTAATAATAATACCAATCCCACCGTCAAGTGTCTAAATGTCATGATGCCACATTCTTCAACCACCAATGTTGATTGTACTGAACTGAATGTTACTGATGGTGATGGACCTACCCCTGAAAATGCCAAAACAAATGCCAATGTTACAAATGCCATGAGACCACATTCTCCTCCCACCAATGCTGCTTTTATTGATCTCAATTCCACTGCCAAGTATACCCGCACCACTGAAAGGTTTATTTCTAAGGCTACTGATGGCAATACCACCTTAGCCTTCACCAGAAACTGCCCCCGCACCATACTACCTAAGCCACCACCCTCAGCCAGCACCACCTCAAGTGCGCCCTAGTTAATGCTCGCTCCATTAATGCCCACGCATTAGATATCCATGACCTCCTCACCTCTCACAACTTGGACCTCCTTTTGGTAACCGAAACATGGCTACACGATGCCTCAGGTCCTGCGCTAACCCTGGCCCTCCCCTCAGGCTACTCCATCACCAGGCAAGACCGTCCATCCAAAGGGGGAGGTGTAGTTCTCATAGCGAAAGACTCCCTTTCCATCAGGAAGGTCAACAGACATTAACAACAACAGCGATTACCTACAACTCAAACTCAATCTATCACCCCATACCACCATTACTCTTCATCTCATCTACCGCCCACCTGGACCTACAGGGGACTTCCAGGCAGCCCTCACACACCTCCTGTCAGACAGCTTAAAAAAAAACACCATAAATCCATCCTACTTGCAGAACTCAATCTAGGCCCCAATGACTCCAAGGATCCAGGTGCCAAATCACTCAACTTAGCCCTTGACATCGTAGGGTTCAACAACTCCATCACTTGCCCCATACATGCACAAGGCAGAACAATTGACTGGATAGCCCAACACAATTTTCCCATCCTAATCACTGGTAACACTCCCCCTCTGTGGTCTGGCCATCACATTATCACGTTCAACATCCCTTCCACCAGAGTCAACTCGCACCCCCTCCCCCTTTACCACCTGCACTCGCCGAAAGCTCCCACCAGCTCACAATGGAATGGATCCTACCCTACCTTCAGGTACCAGCTTTCAGGCCTCCATTCTCAACTGACTCAGATGCCGTCACGCTAGCATATGACACTGCCATCACTTTGGCTGTCAACTCCATTGCCCCACTCAATCCCTGCAAATTGAAACCTACCAGCCACACCAACGCCTGTTCACCTCTGACCTCCTAGAACTCCTCTCTAAAATACTGACATCCTTATCCCGCTGGCAAACAACCCACTCCAAAGCTGACAAGCAAGACTTCCACAAACTCTCTAAAGAGTACAAAAAAGCTATAATTCGAGCCAAAGCCAACTTGTTCGCAGCCAGGAATATAGTCTCTATTTTCAGAGATTTAGAGACTCCTACGCCTACCCCCCCACAGAACCTCACTAAAGGCAAGTCATGTTATGTTAACGGTATTTATAAAGTGCATGCATCATGGCTCTAAGAGAACCAGGACAGTTAGGTACAAGCAGAAGGGGGGCGATCTTAGATTAGTGACGTTTTTAGTTTCCGCCGAAAGGTAAGGTGATCAACTATCTTCCGTAAATCAAGAGGGAGTTGATTCCAGGTCTTTGCTGCCACAATGGAGAAGGCACGACCACTAATGCGGGTGCGCCTAAACCAGGGGACAACTATCAAAAGAGCGGAATGGGATCGAAGAGCCTGGGTAGGAATATAGCACACACATTTTACTTGCAAATACTCAGCTCCAATGCCGTAAAACGCCCCGTGAACCATACACATGGATTTAAACATAATCCAAGCTGCCACAGGGGGCCCATGGAGTCGTCTCAGCAGAGGGGACATGAGTGTACCAAATGGTGGGCGAAGAACAGATCTAACCACTGCATTTTGGAGAAGTTGCAACTGCCTGAGCAGGTACACGGGCTGTCCTAGATAGAGTGAGTTACAATAGTCAACTCCACTCAAGACTATGGCAGCAACCACAGGCGCCTGAGAAGCAGTTGGAATAAAAGGAAGAACCTTCCTTAGGACCCAAAGTTTAAAGTGGCCGGTCTTACAAACTGCTGCCACTTGCTCCTCCATGTTCAAGGAGGCAGCGATTTTTATCCCTAGGTTTCTTACTGACACAACAGGCATAGGAAGTGAGCCCAAAAAAGAAGGCCAGAAATCATTGGTCCAGAACCAGTGGGGGGAGGTGGTACCTACAACCAGGACCTCAGTTTTGCTGGCATTTAGCTTGAGCCAGTTCGAGGTCATCCAATCTCCTAGCTCATCCAGGTACTTTCTTAAACGGGCTGCTTTGTCAGACTGAGATAGGTCCAAATGCACCAGAATCTGGGTGTCATCCGCATAAGAATAAAAGCGGAACACATGAGACTGAAAGAGAACCAGCAAGAGTCTAATGTACACATTAAACAAGATGGGGGACAGTGCAGAGCCATGGGGGACCCCACAAAAAATAGAGACGGGAGCAGACCAAAAAGGAGGGAGGGATACTGATTGTGAACGGTCAGCCAAGAAGGCAGAGAACCAACTAAGAACTTGGTCAGACAGGCCAGCAGCAGATAACCGAAAGATCAGGGTAGAATGATCAACATTGTCGAAAGCCGTTGATAGGTCTAATAACACGACTGCTCCAACACCACCTTGATCAACCAAACATATAAGGTCGTCTAATGCTGAATTTTGGACAGATTCCGTACCTCTTCCAGGCCTGAAGCCGGATTGAAAGTCATCAAAGTATTGAGAGGACTCTAGTCATGGTGCAACGAAAACCCAAACCGCCAAGCGCAACAAACTGAACACCCTCCAAACTAAAATCCAAACCACCCATCATTCACTCACCAAAACGCCTACCCACAATACCGGTCCAACCACCGACACATTCAAAGCAATACAGGAAGACACGATCAACCTGATAAAAACCTTAAAGCCTTCCAACTATAAAGGAGACATATGCCCACTGCTATCATTAAGGACTGGAAAGGTTCCCTCTTGCCTCAAGGAAGCCTGGGTATGCCCACTACTAAAAGAAAACCACTCTCGACCCCACATCTCCAAACATTTATAGGCCTATTACCACTGTCCCATTCTTACTTCAAATACTTGACAAAGCAGCCTACTTACAGGTACAATAATTCATCAAGGAAAACAAGCTCCTACGGCTATGACAATCCGGTTTTCACCCGAGACATGGGAAAGAGACTGCCTTACCGGAACTTAAAAACCAGATAGATGATGCCAGGGATTCAGGTAAACCAGCCCTACTCCTACTTCTCAACCTCTATGCGTCATATGACATCATAGACCACAACATTCTATGCCATCACCTCACTACCATGGCCAACTGCTTCCCCAACACTACTGCCTGGATCACCTCATTCTTACAAGGAAGGACCATGCAAGTATTCTCTGACCTAGCTTCCGCTTCACCTATGTGGCATGCCCCAAGGCTCCTGCCTCTCACCCACACTCTATAACATATTCACACACCCCCTCTTCCTCATCCTTGATGCCTTGGGTACCTCCTACACCAACTATGTGGCCGATACTCAGATTCTACTCACACTCACAGGCGATTATGACACTGGCTCTAGAACCCAGAACAACATATACAACACCATCCAGACCTGGATGGCTGCTAACGGACTGTGCCTCAACTCAAAGAAGACTGAACTTCTCTTGGTAAGCTCCACCGACACACTCAAGAATCTTGACACACAATTCAGTCACTTCACCATTGACTCTATCAAAATCCCAGTATCGAATGCAGTGAAAACACTAGGAGTATACCTTGACTCCAACCTATCCATGACCAGGCAAGTTAACACAATCGCCTCCTCAGCAGCCTATTATGCCAGGCTCCTAAATGGAGATCTGCACCAACATAGCAAGAGCCATCACTGGCTCAAGGTTAGACTATTGCAACGTTCTCTTCATGGAGACATTGGCAAATAATCTAGATAAGTTCCAAGTCATCCAGAATGATGCATTACGCGCAGCGATGGGCATTCCCAAAAGGGAATATATCACTGCCACCAGGCAAAAGCCCATTGGCTCCCTATAAAAGGACGTGTCTTATTCAAAGCCTGGCACTGACCCATAAGTGCATCCACCTCACCACACCGGCCTACCTCTCTCAAAGGATTCACCCATCCACATCTGTGAGACCTACTACAATGCCTTACTCCAAATTGCTCACTTTGCCCCTAATCAAAAGTGTCAGAGCAGGCGGCGCTAGCTTCCTGTACTTAGCATACCTTCAATGGAATGCCCTCCCACCACCACTATGTGCGGAGGAATCACACATGGCATTCCGAAAGGCCCTAAAAACCAGGCTCTTCACCTAACCAGCCCCCTCAAGAGACACAGCATGCCTACACACTCAAATATGATAGAAAACTGCAAATGTATATTTAATCTGTGCATTAAAAAAAGATATGTGTATAAATGTATAAATGAAAATCCTGTAAATGTATACTCAACCTGTACCCCCTCCCTGCAACTAATTGCTCCTCAAGTAACAGCGCCACGATGCCCAAGGGCTGTTTGTGTGCTATATAAATAAAAAAAATAATGAAATATATAAATCTGCATTGCTATGGGGGCCACTGTCACTGTTGCACTTGGGCATGCTCTGCGGACACCAGCCTCCACCCTTTTCCCTCTCCAGCATCATCGTGGCACAGAGTGCGGTCTGTACACTTCTTGGGGCTCTTCACTAGGGTGGCAATGTCGCAGAAGTCTGGGACTTTCCTTTACGGACCCCCAGACGAGTGTGGACTTGGACTTCCTCACTCACAATGGCTGCACTCTGCTTCACCTCCTGGGCCACACATAACATATGCGGCCCAGTAGGATTCATCTTCTAGCCTGCTCCATCTGGCACTGGGCAAGGTGCTCACGGGGCACGGCTGTGCCCCATTGTCCGAGCCGCCCCACATGCACAGCTTGGTCAAGGTGGACTTGCTCTTCTTCCCAGACCACCCAACACATGGCCTGGGATCTTTGATGTCAGAATACTAAGCTCCATGAGTGACTGGGCTACTCTGGGCACACAGTCCAGGTCAACTGTAGATGCCGGGCCACCCCAGACATATGTGTCCCAGTTTAGGCAAGTCATTGGGCCTCATTACAGGGTAGGTGGTTAATGGGGCCAGAAGAGCTGCCAGCCCGTTAACCCCCTACCGCCTCATTACGAGCTCTCCTCTCGGGACCTTGTAAAACCAGGCATCCTTAGTGGTTCCCCGAGCAGACCAGGATGCAAACAACGGGTCAAGGTGGCCTTGCTCTTCTTCCCAGGCCACCCAACACATGGCCTGGGATCTTTGATGTCAGCATACTAGGCTCCATGAGTGACTGGGCTACTCTGGGCACACAGTCCAGGTCAACAGTAGATGTCGTGCCACCCTAGACATATGTGTCCCAGTTTCGGCAAGTCATTGGGTCTCATTACAAGGTAGGTGGTAGGAGGTTAACTGGGCCGGTAGAGTTGTCGGCCCGTTAACCCCCTACCGCCTCATTACGAGGTCTCCTCGTGGGACCTCGTAAATCCAGGCATCCTTAGCGGGTCCCCGAGCAGACCAGGGTCCGTCATTAACAGGCCCGTTGTTTGCATCCTCCCCATTCCCATTGAGCCCTATGAGGGCTCAAATGGGAATGGGGATGCACCGCGTCCCGGTTCCCTGAATAGGAAAATACTGGGCCCTCCAAGGCCGGAATGGCCCGGTATTTCCCCATTCAGGCAACCTGGACCCGGTACCCATTGTCGTAATGAGGCCCATTATGCCCTGGGTGCCACTCAAGGCCACGGCCCCCCAGGGAGCTTCTGTTCTTTTCCATTCTTCCTCTCTCCCAAACACCAGCACAAGGTTTTTCTTTTTCTCCTTATTCTCACTCTGGCCCTATGGTGGGCAGGATGGTACAGTCCTGCACTAAACTAAACAAGTTAGATCATGTAAACATAAATACAAACATTGAATAACATCATTTTTCTATCCACCATGGTGTCTGCGTCTTTATTTCCCTAGGGGGGGGAGCAAGTAGCTACTTAGCCAGGCTCAAATTGGGCCAGTGGCTACATATTTATTCTGCTTTTCACACAGGCTGGAGTATTTTGGGAGTATTTCAGATTTCATTCTTTGATGTTTTAATCTCAGTACTTGAATTGTTTGAGGGAAAACTTCATGGAGTAAAATACAAACAAATGCAGTTCTATTCTAACTCATGGCATTCCATTTGGGAGAAAAAAATATTCATTACACATCCAAAATAAAACTTTGCTCTCTGGTGATGAGCACCGCAAATGGAGCAGCACGATCGTCACAGAAGATACAGATGCTGTTCCGTTCAGGATGGTGATGCTCCAGTTTTGGTTGAGGAATCCATCCAATGGAAAATGCGCTCCATGTCAGACACACATTTTTAGGATGTAGCTAATTAGGAATAATGAAGAAAAATCATATTATACTACCGATTGTCAAATGAATTAACAACGTTACCTCAATTTAAATAAAACATAACTTTATATGTATTCTACATATACAAAGGAATCATATAAATGCATCAGATATTCATGCATGCTTTTCAGTAAATATATAAGGTTTATATCAAAGTGTGGCAATCCAACATTTTCAGATTTTCCATGTTTACTGCATCCTTCACAACTTTCCCGATTACATGGGGGTGCATTTGAGAAAGTCATGAGTTTTTCTTCGTACTACATGCTGCCACGTTTTGCATAGTTCTTACAATGTGCAAACTAAACTACAAGTTGCATCATTCAATTTGAATCCAAAATCAAAACGTTCAATAAGATTGACACATGTAGGTTCAAACATTTTGAAGATATGAGTGGCACTTGTGTTGTGATTTATTGCACAGTTAGATAGCCAAAACTGTAGAGTCACACATGCACCTTGTTCAAAGGATGTATGGCTGTGAAATATTAAGAAATGTAGAGGCATACACATTATTGTAAGTAATATCTATCAATATCTAAGTGAGTACTATATATTCTAAAATAATTTATGGTGGACATATATGGTTCAGTATGTAAACAAGGACCACGGATTACAGGAGTTCAATAACAATACATGCAAGTAAAACAAATGAAATTAACATTGATGAAATGATGAATTGGTTCATGGATAATAGGTCAAAGCGACAGAGAAACAGGGAAGAGAAGACATAATGAAATAGAAACAGCATACAAAAAACGAATAAAGATACATGTGGCAGATTTTCATAGAAATTTTAACATGGTGATTTTTATGTACATTTGAAACGAAAGCTGGAAACTAATTAAAACATCCAAGACATTTAAATAGAGAAAATAGTAATGATACACCTTTGAACAATGATGAAGAACTAATGACCAATACCTGCATAAAGAACAAGCATTATTTTCTGACAACGTTATGTGTTTCCGATTGTCTTTCAGCAATGGGCATATGCAAGGGTAGTCTGGGAAGCTGTTTTAAGGTGGCAAAGGTCCCTCAGGCTGGCTCTTCTGTTGTTTCATGGTTCAGAGATACTCTATGAAAAAGAAATTTAAACTACAAGAGCCTTCATGATCTACACTGCGTTAAAGAACATAGTGTGTCAATCCATTTCGAGGCTACTGAGAAGATGCATTGATAGACTTGTTTCAATTGCATGAACATTGCCAGTGTACTTGGTCGGCCCTAACCATAGGCATGCACATTGAATGATTAGGATGGAGAAAAGGCTATGCCCCAGGCGCATGGTTATTGTACCCAGTGTCAACCCTTGTTGTTAATATTGGCAACACTGTGTCACACACACTATTGGTCTCTTTCTTCCTCATCATTTTACAACTCCGACTTTCTAATTAAGTCACAGTCTATACATCTTTTAGTTGGTTCTCTGTTTTATTCTTTAAGATAGATTCATCCATGCTTTTTTGTTAGAAATGTGTTGCTCAATGGTAATTTCATTACACAAATAATCCAGTGTAATATTCAATATAACCTATCAATGTTAATTTATGGTGCTTATAAAAAAAGTTGTTTTAATATGTTGATGTTAGATTCAAACAAAACAAATTCCGGGGAATTTTGATTTTTATTTCACCACTTTTCCGATGCAGTGAAAAATAAGCAGATTCAAACCAGAATGCCAGCCTATAATAAGGCTCCAATATTTCCATGTAATACTGCCAGTGGTAGCTGATCAAATCCAGAATTATTCAGATGAAAAAAACTCAGGCTTTTTCCAAAATCAAATTATTTTAACATTACCACCCAACTCTGAATAACTATCCAAGCATTACATGTAATGTCTTATCCAGTACAGTCTTATGTGACCAAGAAAAGACACATATTGCAATCATCATCATGTTAACAAATGTTACATGAACAGACAGTACTTTGCCCATTCACAAGTTGTCTGAGACACATAACCACAGTCAGACAAAAAGAAAATACAGACACACACACACACACACACACACACACACACATGCACTCTCTCCACCTTCCTTCAAAACAAAAATACACATAAATATGATCGGTTGTTCTTAATCCGTCTCAATTAAACCAGTCCTTTGTGTACTCTACTCACAGTTAGCTCTGCTTCCATGAACTGCAATCTGCAGCATACTTTCCGATCAAGTGCATCTTTTTGCATGATAAAAGCCAAGTACCCTCAGCCTCTTGGGTCTGCATTGTCCAAGTGCACACCCAGACCCACAGTTGCTAGCAAAACCACAACTAATGCTTATTTTCTAATCTGGCTGAGGCTCACTATCAACTGAAGTTGGTATACCTTTTGCAATTCTGCCAGAGCAATGTCTTTATAACTTATAATGTAAATCACCAAATAAATATTATAAATGTATGTAATGCATGCGAGCAGGGAGGCAGGATGGCCAGTGAGTTTCTTATGTTGTAGGTAGGTTGTTGTGTTGACAGGTTGCCAGGTATGAGATTTGGGTTGCAGTGTGTGGAGCAAGAAGCTGGGTAAACATACTAAGCTACTCAGTCGTTCTCTGTTTGTACCCAAACGGGGTTTTAAACTTATATAGCATGTAGAAAAAAAGATTGTCAATATTGATTGCAAAATTCGCTATGCCAGATCTCAAATAATCTCAAAAACTCAAAGCCCTAGCTCTTCTACAAAGTTTTATGTTCCAAAATGGACTAATTACTTCGTAGTGAGGAAACAATCAGCGTATCAACAGTTAGAGATTCATGTGCCAATGCATTTCAGAGTTGTCTCCTTCATCAGGACAAATCTTAAACATTATATTGTAATTCACAATATTCATACAGGGGGAGACAATGCAATATGTACAAAATGTACATGACATGTCAAGAAAATGTGACAAAAAGAAAGAAAACGTACCATATTCGTAATGTTTTCAAATTGTAGACAACACATGTAATCCAAAACAAAATTAAAACAAAACAGATAAGTTATGCGATCCCAAATAATGATCAAAGTATTGTGTGTGCTTAAATCAACTTAAAAGACCTGTTACCTGTACTGTTGTGGAACTGTAATTGTTGCTGAATGTCGTAATAACTGCAAAGGGTTTACTGATCTCGCGAGTGATGCTGAGCCGATCACAGTCACTGTTACAAATATATGCGGTGTGTTAGTCTTATAATCGCATGTGAAAATCTAAGGAACTAACAACTGCTCTTGCTAACTCACCCAATGATGTCTCCTCTCTTCCCTGTGTTTGTACTGAGCCGTAAGCGAGTGCAGCGTTCCTGTTAGCCCCGTTGCCTAGGTAACAGGACTATTTTATGTATCTGTTACGTGAAACCGAAGTAAACATTGTGTAATTGCAGATCATTAGTCCATAAATACCTATTAAAGATCAAACAACATAGTCAGGTGCAGATCCCCTCCAGTATCAAAAGTGCTGACGTGTTACACACCGTGTATTAGATTGCTGTGTGGACGTGGCGTTGCTTGGCAACGGTAAGAATGGTTGTTTGACTGGTAGGTGCTAATAGGCACTTGGTGTTGATGAGAAAACATTACCTAACAACGGTATGGATATCTGCTCAACTGAAGTGCTCTAATTGGAAGTACTGTGTATTTTAAAGGGAGCGGGTGTCAATGTCTGCACAGCTCATATGACTTACATAGATAACAGTAGAGATAGTTGTATGAAGCGGCACTGGTGCCACCTTATAACTAAATGAAAACACTATTCCTGAGTATGTGTGATAATCAAGTTAAATACCAGTAGTGACAGAAGGTGTCGCATAAAACAGCACCTTATGTCCCAAACGTGATGAGCATCCCAGAAGGGCCTCCTGGCTTCACGTTTATGTGGTGACTGATACACAAATATCTACGAATACACAAATAATGTAAGAAACAATAGTGGGTGCCCAAACAGAGTGTTAGATCACATGCAGCTAACAATACTAAATGCCGAAACCTGATGCTATTCATAATAATTAAATGCAACTCGTTGGCATATTATTATGTTACATACGTAAAAATATCAGACAAAAATTACATCACAATCAACATTAGATGAAACAGTGGAAATTGATCTCTTCATTCAGTCCATTCGGGGTTAAAGATCCCAATTTATCGTTAAAAAATGTCTCTCTTCTGTTCAATCGTAGACCAATGTCTTCATGAGGATTGTTTTTGGTAACCACTTCCAGAATGTGAAACCTGATTTGTGACAGGTTGTGTCCTTTACTGATCCAATGGCGAGCTACTGCCGAGTTCAGATTCCTGTTGCAGATACATTAACGGTGTTCATTCCACTGTGCCTTGGCTGGTCGTGTGGATTGTCCCACGTAAAACTGCCTGCAAGGGCATTAGATTCCGTAAATGAATTTATGCTATCGCATGTCCCATATGTTTTAAGGATGGTTTTCTTGTCAGTTCATGGATGATGTACGACATTGCCTTTTAAAACAAAATTGCAATTGATACAATGTAGGCAAGGAAATGTTCCTGTGTGGTGAGTCACTGGTTCTTTAGGTGGTGGCCTTGTCCTTACCAACTCATCACGTAGATTACGATTTCTTTGGAAGGCAAAAACCGAAAATTCCTGAAACAGATGCTGTAACCTAGCATCACTTTTGAAAATACCCCAATGTTTCTTGATTGTATTTTTAATTTTGTTGCTTTGTATTGAAAACTTGGAAACATACACTGGTGATTTCAATTCTCTCTTCACTTTTGAAGTTTCTGCAAGTAATGTTTCTCGATCTAGCACATTGATCCTCTGAATTGTCGAGGTTAGCTCATCTCTACCATACCCTCTTACCAAAAATGTATCGCTCATCTCAGTCTGTTGCAATATGTAATCATTCGGATCACTTACAATTCTCTTAACACGAAGTAACTGGCTACATGGTAAATTAAGAATCAGAATTGGTTGGTAAAAACTCAAACCATGTAACAGATTATTCCTGTATGTGGATTTACGAAATAAAGTTGTGCTGTAACCTTCTCCTTCTATTTTCACCTGTATATCCATAGAAATAATCATAGTGCTGGACACTTCTTTTGTGAATTGAATCCTGCTATTGATATTATTAAGATGGCTAAAAAAGCTGTTCAACTCTGCCTCAGTTACTGACCAAATACCGCAAATGTTGTGAATGTATTACACCCATAGGTGGATATTCTTCCTCCATTCCTCTTTACCCAGTACATGATCCATTTCATATTTATGCATGAAAAAATTAGCATATGTTGGTGCCATGGTGCCCCTCATAGATGTACCAGAGATCTGCAAAGCGAACTGCTCTTTGTACTGAAAATAAGAGTTCTCTGCTATAAATTTCAGTAGTGTAAGTATAAATTGCTTCCTAGCTCGTATCTCAGGTGCTCTCAAAAGCCTTGAGTGTTTGTGGTACTAAAGTGTGAATGTTCTTTATAGATTTCCACCAAAATTTATCCTGACCAGGACTGACATGAACGTTTACGTTTGGAATCGGAAGAATATATCCCCCCCGATGAATGTCAGACATCAATGAGTCACTGGACAGAAACATGTTGGGTCGTGTTTAAAACACAACAAATCAATTTTTATTGATTTTTTTTATGTCTAATATTTGTTGTTTGTTGGATTAGGTTATGTCATATGTACAATTGATTGAATTTTGATATTTGTATGTTTTAATCGCTTTGTATGACTTGGTTTTAGGTTTGTCTTAAGTATAGACTTTGTTAACCTTATATGTGTATTTTTTCAATACAATATGTACTCTATGTTTAACTAATTATGTATACATGACATTTGTCTTGAGGGGGCAACACTATGCCTGTTTGTTTGCTAAATGTTTATTTTGTTCTGTTCTTTTGGTAAATGCCATGCTATAACAAAGCATGCCAAATCACCTGCTATTATAGCTTGTTCCCTACCAAAATTCCCATTGTGAGCAAGTACAGCCAGACTTGCCCTGGCCTACATACCGTCTATGCTGAAATGCAACCTTTTAGGTCTGTACTTTAGGCACATATTATGGAAAACCTCAAAATCCACAGTGTGGCAAAATTCAGTTAGGCCCTTCAAATATTTGGTAAGCAATTTGTGGCACTCAATCTTTGGAAGGGCTTTGTGAGGAGAAGAGCCATGGATAAACCACATTTTCTTAAGCTCGTGCTCTTCACTCAAAGGTCTGTGTACATACTCATGAAAATGCTCGGTATCCACCCATGAGTGTATGTTTGGGTCTCTCTCCCTTAGGCTTGGACCCCCTTTATACCACAATGTTTACACTTGGTCTCCCTCATTCGGACTTGGACCATGGATCTCCCTCATTCGGGCTCGGATCCCTTTTCCACAATATTCACATTTGGTCTCCCTCGTTTGGGCTCGGACCATGTAGTCTCACTTTCTACGGTTTCCTCTTGATATCAAAAGCAAAGACTTTTGAATGTGCGATGGGTTTTGCTTAAAACTTCACAGGGCCACTTCAATTCACTTTGTACAATGTTCTGATCAATCTACTTTTGTTTCTACCACTTCTTGGTGGGATACCTTGCAGAGACCTTTGATTGAGTACATTCACGGTGCTGGAACACTCTGTCTTATCTTTCATTCTCAAGTTCAAACATTCGTCAGTCATTTAGCTTTACTCACATCTTTTATCACACGCATTTATAAATGTTTGTTCCAGCGCTTGTTATATAATTTTGCCACTTGCAACCTTGACTTCAACACAGACAGATCTTGCATCAGTAGCCCCAAGTCACCGGCTCTGTTGATCTCTCTTCCGCTCTTTGTTTTTAAGCCAAGGATGATACCACAGCGGTTGCTGCTCCTCCCCACCTTGGTCAGTTACGCGGGTGGGCCTCCGGTATCTCTGGCACACAATGCAGGATTCTTCAGCCTGGTTTCATGGCCGTAGGCTTTCTGACTCAAAGATTTCTTGAAAGGAATGGTTTCTTGCCGAAAAGGTCAAGGGTATTTCCCTCCTTGCAAACCCTTCTTCATTTGCTGTCTTTCTCCCCTCGTTCAGCTGCTGACTCGAAACTGCTGTTCCTTCGTGTGATTTGCCTCGCTCCGAGTGTGCATTCATGGTCCACCTTTTATCCGTATGGAGATGTTTAATGGAAGTCAGGTGTGAGTGATTATCAGTAATTGCTTGACTTCGTCTGACCATAGTTTCGGGACATGTCAGGTACACTGCTCGTGTGTGAGTCTGTTTTCTCCCAGAGCAGACTGGCCGTGTGGAAGTGTTTGTTAAGGGAAAGGGGGGGGTAAAGTTCCCACGTATCCTACCTGGTAGGATGGGTTAAAGGTGTTACAGCGGGAGATAGACCGTGTCTCGCCATCCGGTGTCCCACTCGCACTCCCCGAAGACCCCTCACCTAGGTGATCCTCCTGCACTGGTCCATCCCCAGGGTCTGGATCCAAAGGCGATGGCCATGCCCTAGCCACCTGAGAGAGAGATCCACAGGACTAGTGGATGAGGTACCTTCTGGTTTCTCACACCACCGATATACAGTCCTTATCCTTCTTAGTACACCACTGGTAAATCTTAATCCTTGTAATCATTTTAAGATTTGACATTCTTACTATACCTGGACCAGTCTTCTGGGACAGCCATGCAACCACCTTATTCTTTAGGTGCTATTCTTAACACCTTATTCTTAACATGCTAAGGTCTCCACATTAGAAATAGTAAAGTTCCTGTGATCCATTACAGTTTTCCTAAGAAAGTCTTCAGCAATTGGGGCATAGCGGCTTTGCAAATGTGCTAATGTCTAGGGAAACAATGTTTAGGGTTAATGGTATGCTGTTGTAAATGATGTACAGAAACTTGGGCCAGATCTCCTGTTTCAGCCCAAGAAATGAGTCTAGGTGCTGACTGCCCCCTTAAAACCTGCACATTAGATAGAACTTTCCAACATTACATGAAACCATCCTTTAAGGGCTGTATTGTATTTCTTAACTCAGGACTCATCTGACTAGGAAATGTCACTAGCATCACCCAAACTCGTGCCCTTCCCTTCCCTTAAGGGTTGAATAAAGCTCTGAGGGGCCAAGCAGCTCAAATCACATTGGGTTGTTTGAGATATCAAGGGATCTAGCACTTCAAAGATTATTATTTTCTATATCAGTAGCACAATCCCACTGGCAAAATGTGTCTGCTTTTCTGGCCAGAAATGTACTCCCATATTGTCTTTCACATCTAACCATAAAAAAAGTCTGAAAGATTGTTACACAAGTTGAGTTTACCAATTATTCGGTTTTTCATTTGTGACCATTGCGCAGGACTGATATGGAAGTGTGGAGATAACATCACAAGTGATCTTCCTTGTCTCAGTTTTTGGCTTAAAGAGATTAAAAGAGAAGAACATATCAGGAGTAGTGTCCCTCAACACTCTAGTCTCAAGAGGGACACTAAGGACAGAAATTGCCACAACAAAAGTCTCCTTTGTTAGAAAGAACCATGGACACTTTGGGAACAGTCATACTTGTTCTCAGTGGTAACGAAAGGCAAGGAATAACTGGGTATTGGAAACAGAAGGAGTGGATTACCTTTAAGCAAGTACTAAGAGAAGCCTAGGAAGAATTGCACAGGTTGATTAAAACAATTGCTATATGTTTGTGACACAATCTCTTGCAAAATAGTTTATAACTCACTTGTAAGATGTGTGTGTAATATGTCAATGTGTGTATATATATATATATATATATATATATATATATATATATATATATATATATATATCAGTAAAAAAACTTTGTTAAAGGGATGTTATGGTTAAATTGCGCTACAAAAACCTATGAAATTCAGTAAAAAAACGTTGTTAAAGGGACGTTATGGTTCCAAGTAAAACCGAAAAACCCATGAAATTCGCCAGTTATGGTAAGCCAAGCAAACATAACTGGTGCCACCACCGTGCACTGCTAAGACTAACACCCAGGACATCAAAGATGACATCACAAATGTCATTGATGACATCACTGATGACATCACATGTGCATTTACCTTTCATGAAAAGTCTGTACAAGGGATTCTTATTGTAATGTTAATAAAAAAGTGTCAAGGATCATTGGAATAAATATCATGAGATACATAGTGCATTAAGTAATGCATTAATCCAAATAGCATTGTATTATGAAGTTTTTCTCCCACATACTAAGGTTCACATGTAGTAACATAGGCATAGTGTGCAGCAGACATGATGGAGATGCAATATTAATAATCTTGCCATGTTAAATACTAAAATTATAAATGCTTTCTTACTAGAGTCTTGCATGCTGTGAAACATTTAATAAGTACCTAATCAAACCAACTTCCTACATTATTGCATTACTGCACACAAAACACAAACAGACAACAACACATACAAATAGAGTATGTAAAGGGAAAGTGAAGTACGCAAAAAAAGCAGCAGTAGATCCAGAAAGTGTTATAACCTAACTGATTATCTTTATGCACAGAAATGATTGCTCTGCTTGAAACCTACTACTTCCCTATGTATAACTATCACATGATGTGACTGCACCCTAAAGAAAGTAATGTGAATACAAATATGAGCATATCCAGAGAAAGTACAGTAATAAAAAAAACAGCAGAACAATAAGAAAGTGTTGATAACCTTACTGATTCTCTTCATAAACAGAAAGCATTGCTGTCTTTAAAGTGTGTATTGTCCTTATGTATATGTTTCATATGCTGTGAGTGGCCCCTAAGTGAATTATTGTAAGAACATATGTGAGGTATAAGTCTACAAACATAGTATTTTTTGAATTTGTTGTTCTTAACTATTACTGGCCAAGATATATTACTAAAGGAAAAAATAACAAGTAAGACATTTGATGTCATCAGTGATGTCTACAATGACATTTGTGATGTCATCTTTGATGTCCTGGGTGTTAGTCTTGGCAGTGCACGGTGGTGGCGCGAGTTATGATTGCTTAGCTTACCATAACTGGTGAATTTCAGGGGTTTTTCGGTTTTACTTGGAACCATAACGTCCCTTTAACAAAGTTTTTTTACTGAATTTCATAGGTTTTTAGTAGCGCAACTTAACCATAAGGTCCCTTTAACAAAGTTGTTTTACTGAATCTCATAGGTTTTTAGTAGCGCAACTTAACCATAATGTCCCTGACTTTATATACATGTAACATAGAACATACTGAACCCCCAGCTAGTGATTTTGATGTCCGCGGACTGTGCGTATATCCACGGACCGAACGCGGACAACATCAATACCCAAAAACTCAGGGGGTATCTTAAATTGTTCTATCAAGTCATATAAATATTGCACAAGTTCAAAAAGCAGCATATAAACACATTATATGTAATAATAAATAAGAAGTGGAACCTATATATGTAACACATCAACCATCCATTTAAATACCATATGTAGTAAAATGGAATAAACCAAAACAAAAAAGATATGCCTCCAACATAATTACCTCACAGAAACTGCACAACTAGGAGCAACAGCAAACCTACACAACAGTAAGAACACAATTTACCAGAAGCTAGTAAGTAAACTTAATTTTTCTTATATATTTCTAAACTTTCTGTATTAGGTACACTAAAAGTGATATATATATATATATATGTATATATATTGTTTTACACAGAAATGGCCAGTACTTTGGAATGGCTTGAAGAACATTTTCCACAAAAGGAAATGACTGAAGATAATGATACTAATGCTAGACACTTCTCTATGTAACCAAATTAATAATCATAACTTTATGTGTGCTTAACATTTTTATTTTTCTTCACAGACCATAAAAACATTGAGAATAATACACCTAAAGACACCTTAGAACATACTCTGCACCGCATGGAAGAAAAAATTGACATGCTAATGGAACATTTCAATCTTTTGAAACATTTTGTGAAGGCCCACATAAAAGAAACAATTAAATATCATTGTCCCACATGTACCTGTTCCCCCTCTCCATGTCCCAGTCAACTATCCCCAAACCTTCCCCACCAAGAAAAACATTCCGATGAGACTTCCATCCCTTCATCTCCTCCCATCCATCCTCTCCAAACCCCCAATTCCCCTGTGTTTGTGTCAGTTTCTGCTTCCCTCTCTTTCATACATTTTATATCTGTATATAATAAAAAAAAATATTAGATGTGTTTTAATTCAGTCCTTTGTGTCTTATTTTTTTAAAAAAGGCAGTTAAGATGTTCGCGGACAGCGTGGGTGTCCAGGATGTCTGCAATTAACCAAAATGGGGGTGTCCTAAGGACACTACACCCGTCCGTACTGTCCGCAAGCAAGATGGAACTGTTCTAAGAACACACTCGGTGCCCGGAATATCCTCAATTAACCAAAATGGAGATGTCCTAAGGACACTATGCCTGTCCGTAATGTTTGCAGGCAAGTTGAACTTGTTCTAAGGACTTGCGCGGTGTCCGGGTTATCCGCAATTAACCAAAATGGAGGTGTCCTAAGGACACTATCAGGGTAATTCATAGAATTTCGCAGAAAAGTGTCGCAAGCGGCTGGCGCAGAGTGTCCGCGTGCGATTGTCTGCGCCAGGCACGTGCGCTAAAACCGATTTCCGCGCACAGCGTATTCATGGATTTTAGGCTCCCAAACCAGCCGTGGCGCAGAGTATCGCAGCGACCCTGCAGCAGCGCCAGTAACGCCCCCAAGAACGCCCTCGCGCAAGGAAAAGCCATCAAAATCGCTAAATCATCGCAAAGGGCTGCGCTAACCCTGGACCAGTCTACAGGGCTGCCAAACAAGGAACGCAAAGCGGGTAACGTGCATATCAGGGGTACGCGTGAAGTCATACACGCGATTAGCCAGGGTACATGTATTACAGGGGTACGCGGGAAGTTCTACACGCGATTGGCCAGGGTACATGTATTACAGGGGTACGCGTGAAGTTTTACACGCGATTAGCCAGGGCACGTGTATCACAGGGGTACGCAGGAATTATCACACGCGATTTGGCTGGGTACGTGTATTACAGGGGTACACGGGAAGTTCTACACGCGATTCGGCTGGGTACGTGCATTACAGGGGTGCGCGGGAATTCTCACATGCGATTTGGCCAGGTACGTGTATTACAGGGGTGCGCTGGAACTATCACACGCGGTTTGGCTTGGTACGTGTATTACAGGGGTGCGTGGGAAGTTCTACACGCGATTGGCCAGGGTACGTGTATTACAGGGGTACGTGGGAATTATCACACGCGATTTGGCTGGGTACGTGTATTACAGGGGTACACGGGAAGTTCTACACGCGATTCGGCTGGGTACGTGTATTACAGGGGTGCGCGGGAATTCTCACATGCGATTTGGCCAGGTACGTGTATTACAGGGGTGCGCGGGAATTATCACACGCGATTTGGCTTGGTACGTGTATTACAGGGGTGCGTGGGAAGTTCTACACGCGATTGGCCAGGGTACGTGTATTACAGGGGTACGTGGGAATTATCACACGCGATTTGGCTGGGTACGTGTATTACAGGGGTACACGGGAAGTTCTACACGCGATTCGGCTGGGTACGTGTATTACAGGGGTGCGCGGGAATTCTCACATGCGATTTGGCCAGGTACGTGTATTACAAGGGTGTGTGGGAATTATCACACGCGATTAGGCTGGGTGGGTCCTCACAGGTGTTCCCTGTACACCCTCCACGGCCCCTGCAGGCAGCCCACAAAACAGGGGACTACCCTGCACACCTGCTCATGTCCCCCTGCACCCCCACCCCCCAGCAGTGCAGGGGCAGCCTCCACCAGGCCCCCACCTATGCCTCCCAACACCCCCACCCCCCAGCAGTGCAGGGGCAGCCTCCACCAGGCCCCCACTCATGTCTCCAACCACCCCCACCCCCCAGCATCCAGGGGCACCCTCCACCAGGCCCCCACCCATGTCTCTCACCACCCCCACCCCCCAGCCACCAGGGGCACCCTCCACCAGGCCCCCATCCATGTCTCCCACCACCCCCACCCCCCAGCAGTGCAGGGGCACCCTCCACCAGGCCCCCACTCATGTCTACCACCACCCCCACCCCCCAGCCACCAGGGGCACCCTCCACCAGGCCCCCATCCATGTCTCCCACCACCCCCACCCCCCAGCAGTGCAGGGGCACCCTCCACCAGGCCCCCACTCATGTCCCCTATCACCCCCACCCCCCAGCCACCAGGGGCACCCTCCACCAGGCCCCCATCCATGTCTCCCACCACCCCCACCCCCCAGCAGTGCAGGGGCATCCTCCACCAGGCCCCCACTCATGTCCACTATCACCCCCACCCCCCCGCCACCAGGGGCACCCTCCACCAGGCCCCCATCCATGTCTCCCACCACCCCCACCCCCCAGCAGTGCAGGTGCACCCTCCACCTGGCCCCCACCCATGTCCCCTATCACCCCCACCCCCCAGCCACCAGGGGCACCCTCCACCAGGCCCCCACCCATGTCTCTCACCACCCCCACCCCCCAGCAGTGCAGGGGCACCCTCCACCAGGCCCCCACTCATGTCCCCTATCACCCCCACCCCCCCGCCACCAGGGGCACCCTCCACCAGGCCCCCATCCATGTCTCCCACCACCCCCACCCCCCAGCAGTGCAGGGGCAGCAGGCAGTCAGGCAGCAGCAGGTGGGAGCATGCTCGGGGCTCTGGGGGGCAGTAGTTCGGCCTTCCGGGCAGGAGCGTGGTATTCCGTGTGCGTACGCGTGGCCAGCTTGGTACGGAGTGATTTGGCACGTGAAAATCCTGCACGTCAGCGTGAAAACCGAGGAAAGGCCCTCAGCGCGTAAGCGCGTCTGTGACGTGACCCGCACGGGTGTTTCCCACACAGCACGTGATGACAGAGCACACGTGGAAAGACTGCACGTCAGAGTGTAATCGCGTGTGATTGGTGGAAATGGCCCTACACGCAGAAGTGACAAAGCGTGTGATTGGTGGAAATGGCCCTACACGCAGAAGTGACAAAGCGTGTGATTGGTGGAAATGGCCCTACACGCAGAAGTGACAAAGCGTGTAATTGGTGGAAATGGCCCTACACGCAGAAGTGACAAAGCATGTAATTGGTGGAAATGGCCCTAGCGCGTACACGCCGCGTAAGTGACGCTGGACGTGTGGGCCTGTATAAAAGGTACGTGTAGAACACGTTTTCCTTGTACGTGCTTTTCGTGGAGAGCGAGTGGGTGAATTCTGTACTTCTTGTCGTTTCACACGCGATTTACTTCACGGCGTTTCAAGTTCGTATTCCCTGTTACCTCTGACAGCTTTTTCTCTTTTTTCGCTTTTACTGGTTTACCTGGGCCTGTTCCCTCAAACAGTGTTCCCTTCTACTGTTGTCCTGTCTCCTCAGACAGCGTACAAATCTTCTTTTGGCGGGGGTGTTGCCAACCAAACGTGCTCCTTTTACACGCTCGTTTACCAGGCAGACGGTGAGTCACGCACGTATCTAACATCTGTGCTTGCCCCGTGTGTAGCCTACCCCTTCAGAGGTCATTCTAGGCTGCGTGTGACACGCATACGTTCATTCTTGTGTTACTGGGTGCCACAGCGTAGTGCAGGTTTTTCTTTCTGCACACGTGGTCTAGGAGGGGTTGCGTGCACGTCATCTCCCTTTTTTGGGGCTCCTGTGCGTAGCGTGACCCGTCATCTTTCCCCAGGGGTTACAATCAGCCTTGCAAGAGCACTAGGGTACAATTACCATCTGGTACCCAACCCCTTTGACCCCCAATTGCCCAGGACAATAGTTTACAGCCACTCCCATACTCACATTTACATCAGTGCCATGGCTGGGAGGCGAGGATTCCGTAAGGGTGGCAAAGGTGGAAGAGCCACAAGTGGTGGCCGTGGTGGATCCGGTAGGGGACGTGGTCGTTACTTGCAGGGTGAGCCTGTCCCCCCATGTGTGGAGGACCAGTCAAGGGCACCCATAATCCCCCCCCCCTCCCGTTGAGGCTGATGTGGCTGACACCATCCATGCTCAGCCCTTGTTGGACCAGCCCATTGTGGCACCAGATCTGGCTGACTCCATGGCTGACTTCCAGGTCAGCAGGCCTATGACACGTGCGCTGGTGCACGTTGATGTCACCATGCCACGTGCATCTGGGCCAGCAAGGTCATCTGCTGCACCAAGGAGGCAGGGCGGAGAGGCTGCAGGGGCAGCTGCGGCTCCATCCACCCCAGCCCTCACACACCCAGCCAGGACAGTGTCGGTCCTAGTCCATGCTGCTGACATTCCCCCTGACACCATCACACTAGAGCCAATGCCTGCACCAACTCCCATGCTGAGTGTGCAATCCCACACTCCTGATACAGAGTCCACCAGGGCTCCTGCCCCTAGTGTCCAGAGCAGCGCAGGACACTCAGGATCACCACCACCTTCCAAGCGGAAGAGGAAGAGTGCTCGTCCGGCACAGGCTGATGCCCCAGACACGGCTACACAGTCCGGCCCGTCCAGGAAGCCCAGCTTCACGGATGACGAACTGAATGCACTTGTCGAGTATGTGTCCGGACATGACAACGAGATGGTCATTGTTGCAGGATCCAAGACCACACCTGCACAACGCCAGGCACACTGGCAGACCGTTGCGGACATCGTAAGTGCCCTTGGAATCGTGAGGCGCACAGCCAATGATTGCTATAAGCGCTGGAATGACCTAAAGCGCAGGGCAAAGAGTAAGCTGGCCTCAAGTCATGCCGCAACTCTAGTGACTGGAGGTGGGTCTCCAGTAGTAGACATGGAACTCACTCCACATGAGTCAGTCGCTGGGACCTACGTTACGGAGGAACAGATCCAAGGCGTGGGAGATCTGGCTGATTACGAGGCATTGTCCGGTGAGTGCACATGCATGTGTGTGTCATCCATGTGCATGGTGTGTGTGTGAGGGCTTCTGTTTGTGTGCCAGGTGAGAGTGTGTGCGCCTGAGTCGTATGGGTCAGCCATGTGCTTCATGCAATACTTCCTGCGCAGCTGCATTTGGCCATAGCAGTATCCCTTCTGCCAACAGTAGACATCTAGCCCAACTGCACGCCAGTTGCCCTTGAAGTGTCACCTTGCCACAACATAGTTGCTTATTTTTCACTGTTCATTCAGTCAGATTGTTTGCATTCCCCCACTTTTACTAGGCATGTCGCTGTCCACTAGTCACATGTCTGACATGGCTATGGTAAAGTGGAGTGACTTTGTTACCTGGATATCATTTGTACACACATGTCCCTGTGCAATTGGACCATTTCAGACTGGCAGCTCCAGGTGAAAAATCTGACCTGTTAGAATTAGAAAAGCGATTACATGCGGGAACTGGACTGAATGAATAGGTGCTGCCCTCCTCTCCATCTTCACTCAATAGCAATGGTACATGCCATCTGTGTGATGGCATGTGTGTTTCACCTGGCAATCACAGGCCAATGTGTGATGCCACTGCCAGGCAGCATGCAGAAAATGTGTTCATCTTCCATCTTGGTGTCATCAGTGTGTGCCATTTGCCTGCACTTCATACGCAGTGAGGGTGTATGCATGGGAGGGTTTTAGTCATGTGGGACATGTGTCAATCAAGTACTGGTTCTCTTGCTTCTCAGCCCTCATTGTGTGCCATGGTGCTAATGCCTGTTTCCATTTCTTTGTTTTAATGTCTTTGCAGGGGAAGACGCACCTGATACTGCTGGGGTTGTGGAGATGGTGCAGACCCAGGAGGGGTCCGAGGGCCGACCAACCACCAGTGAGGGACGTGGTGTGGTGGTGGGGGAGAACCCACAAGTGCTGCAGGTCGTGCTCTCAAGGGGTGTCTCTGGCTGCACCTCCCCCGAGCTGTACTCAGGTGTTGATTCGGATGAGACCTACGTGCCGTCGCAGGTGAGTGTTCCAGGGAGGGATTCTGTTCTGTCTCACCCACCTGCACCAGGGTCAGAACCCTCCATGGGGATGTCAGTGTTGGCAGCTATGCCTTTGGTGGTTACGGATGCAGGGTCACACTCCGCGACATCTGATCCTGTTCCTGGGCCAGCAGATCAGAGGGGGAATGCAGTCCTGCAGCCTCAGGCAGTGCCGGCACAGCAAGGCGCAGTTCGCCTTGCCCCAGACAGGTGTGGTGCCCGCCGACGTGGTGGCCGTACGCCACCTGGCAATACCGCATGGGAGCAATCCATTTACGGTATGGCAACCCAACAGGCTGCATCATCCGAGATGATGGCTCAGGCCATGGATAGGGTGGCCACTTCCATTGTCCCCCCAGAAAGGCTGATGGAGCGACTAGAGCAGGCAACCGACTCCATCTGCCAGTCACACAGGGAGGACATGTTGGGGTCCAACAGGGACAGGCGGGCGGCACTGGCGACTCTGCAGGAGGCCATCTCCATTGAGTCCCAGGGCCACAGGGAAGCCCTGAGGCAGGAGCTCCTTCACCTCAGGACGACTCTTGTTGAGCTTGAGGCTTCAACACACCAAAGGACAGAACAGCAGCTGGAGCGTCTCACCCGTACGCTCTCAGCTGAGATGCAGGCAACGAGGGCGGAGGTCCGGGCATCCCGTGAGTTGTTGCATGGGGACCTCCGCACACTCATCCTCCAGAACCAGACCTACCACACCCGCATGCTTGCAGCCATGGAGGAGCAGACTAGGGCCTTGCGTGGGCTGCCTCCCATAGTGCAACCACCTCCGGATGCAGCTGCACAGGGTGATAATAGCGACAGCAGTGATACTCCCCCAATAGGGTAGCCGTGTGGGCCATGAGCCCATGGAGGTGTTTTATTTTCCCAGGATCCACGCAGGTGGGTTCTGGTGTGCATCCTGTCCTCGGACCTCCTGGGTGGCCTCCCCAAACCCCCCGGGCCCATCAATGGCCATTTTTGATTGTTTCTTATTTTTATTTTTATTTATTTTATTCCCTCTTTTTCTGGGACGATTTGTTGGCTTCCGTGGTTCCTGTGGGCATACGCTGCATTGTGGCTGGGCACATGCAGGCTTGTAATGTATTTGGTTCAGATGCTTGGGTTTGAGTCACACACACCCCTCCTGCTTCCCGTTTCCATGGGCTTGCAAAGGGTGTGCCCAAGTGACAGTGAATTACACAGTGACGTTGGACTTCCATGAGCTGTGTGGGCAGTCTGTAGTCAATACTGTGTATACATTCCTAGTGCATATTGCTGTTGTGTTGTACACTGCATGTTGCATTGATGTGTAACTCATCTTCTGTGTCTACCTCCCAATTTGCAGGTCCCTTCCTCATGTCTACACAAGGACCTCTAGTCTGGAAATGGGGTCCATGTTGGCAGCAGTGCACCTACAACTCTACATGGCGCCAACACTGCACAGTTGGTAGTGGTGGGAGTGCAGGCATTTCCAGGTGGTGAGACTACTAATATGTAACATTTGTGATGTCATGTTAATGGTAGTACGTGCTCAAGTATGTTGTTGGTCCGGCATTGCTGTGAGCATTTCAGGTGTTGCAGGTTTCTAATAGGGACACTGTACATAGAGACACTAGTGTCATGTTGTGGGGATTACTTTGTTTACCTGCAAATAGCATGACATGGCACGGTGTGTCGTGTGGCGGTGCTGGGGTTGGGTTGGCTGACATGGCACTGTCCTCTTGTTGCATTTTGCAAGTGGGTATTCATTTTAGCTGCTTGAATGTGTAACTTCACAAAACTGCATTGGTGGTGTCTGTGTGGGTAGGGATGCACACATTGTGACACTTCCAGGTGAACAATCTCAGGCTGATATGGTATTCACGGTTCATTCTCCAGACATTCAGGATCAGTGTCAGGTTGAGTCATCATTGATTGTCAGATGGAATGTGCCAGGGCAGTGTGCACTCCACAGGGGTGTGATTTCTATGTGAAGTAATTAGCCACTAGCTGTGTACGGGCTGCCTCCCCCCGTGCCCTTTCCCCTCCCATGCGCAGCGGCTGTGCATGTGGTTGGGGATGTGGGGCCACCACCATGTCCACGGCCTGGCCCCGGCGTGTTGCAACGTTGTGCAGGACACATGCTGCCACTATGATCCTGCACACTACTGGGGGAGCGTATAACAGCTGCCCGCCAGAACGGTCAAGGGAGCAAAAGCGTGACTTTAGCACTCCGAATGTGCGCTCCACTATGCCCCGGGTCGTAATGTGGGCTGTGTTATATCTTACCTCGGGTGGCGTGGTGGGGTTCCGAATTGGCGTCATCATGTGGGGGCTGAGAGGGTAGGCACTGTGCCCTGTGGAGGTGGTGATTGGTATCATTGGTGGGGTTGTGACCTTGCTCAGTATCCAACATGCATGCATGTGCAGTGGCTTACATACTCACCAAGCAGCCATGTATCGCCATGCCGCCCAGCTTCTAGGTCCCGGCTTAGGGTGGACATTCGGTAAATGAAGCTGTCGTGGGTGGACCCGGGATAGTTGGCATATACTGAGGTGATGATTCCCTTGGCATTACATGCTACCTGCACGTTGATGGAATGCCAGTGCTTGCGGTTCCTATAGATGTGCTCAGATGCCCTGGGGGGACGTAGAGCCACATGGGTGCAGTCGATGGCACCTAGCACTTTGGGGAATCGTGCCACACCGTAAAAATCCAGGGCGGCAGCATGCCTTTCTGCAGGTGTTCTGGGCAGGTATATGTGCCTGCGGACTGATGGGCGTGCAGTGATGATGTTCAAGACCTGGTGTAGGCAGCGTGACTGGGTGGCCTGTGACACCCCACCCACTATGGCACTTGTCCGCTGAAATGATCCAGTGGCTAAGAAGTGCAGTACATTGAGGACCTTCTCCAGGGGGCTGAGTGCTTGGGAGCACAGGGTGGGTGATGTGAGGTCATCCTCCCACTCACTCACCAGGTCCAGTATTATGTGTGGTGGAAACCTGTACCTCCCATACACCTGGTCATCAGGCATCCCGAAAAGGCTGGTTCTGGGTGTGAATATTCTGGCCCTGACTATCCTCCTCCTCCTCCTTTGGTAGCCCACTGCCACTGCTGCTAGGAACGGTATGTTCATCCTGGCGTCTGAGCTTGTTATTGTTAAAGTGCGCAAATTTATGCTTTGCGCGTGTTCTAGGCGAGCGTGTGACCCGCGCACCCCTGGAATCCAGTTCCCAGTCCAATAGCGTGTGGAAATTCCCACGCACCACGGGATACAGGTGCACTGACGTACTTGCGTGTGTAAGTGCCCGCGCACCCATGAAATACACGTACATAGGCCAATTGCGTGTACGCGCACTTTTGTCCAATTACACGCGATGACACTCTGACGTGCAGTATTTCCACGTGTGCTCCGTCATCACGTGCTGAGTGGGGAACACCCGTGCGGGTCACGTCACAGACGCGCTTACGCGCTGAGGGACTCTGGTCCAATAGAATCGCGTATGCGTGCTGACGCGCTTACGCGCTAAGAGCCTTTCCTCGGATTTCACGCTGACGTGCAGGATTTTCATGTGCCAAATCACTCCGTATCAAGCTGGCCACGCGAAAACACACGGAAGACCACGCTCCTGCCCAGAAGGCCGAGTTACTGCCCCCCAGTGCCCCGAGCAGCCTCCCACGTGCCATCTGCTGCTGCCTGCCTGCCTGCCTGCCTGCTGCCACCGTGCTCTGCCATTTGTTGCCTGCACATCAGCCATCTGCAGGGGTCCAGTTGCTGTGTCCACCCCTGCTGGAACTGAAGACTCCCGACTGGGATTACATCGCACCACAGCCCAGCCCCAGGACCCAGTTGCCCACCCACACCTGCCTCTGGGGTTGCCATGTCGGGCACTTCCACATCTGGCACCAGTGGCAACCCCAGGCCAGAGGGGCAGAGGGGCACCAGCTTCACTGCCACCGAAGTTGGTGTCCTGGTGGAGCATGTCCTGGGGCAGTATGATGCCCTCTTTGGATCGTCCCGCGCCAGCAAGGAAGGACGGGAGAGGATCTGGGCCGACTGTGTGGTTGCCATCAACGCGGAGGGGGTGGCAACCCGCAACGTCCTGAAGATCAAGAAGCGCTGGGAGGACTTGAGGTCCAGGACCCTTGTGAAGGCCCGGCGCCTCGTGGAGGGGGGCCGGGGCCGCATGAGTTCCATCCAGATGAGTGTCCTGGAACGCGTACGCCCAGCGCTCCACACCCAGATCCTTGAGAGGGAGGCCCGTCTGGAGTTGAGCGGTAAGTGTCCAAGCATTACTGTGTGAGACAGGGCATGTTGCGGTGTGCTGGTTCTATGATACTTGCCTGTATGTGTGCCATAGGCCATGTATGCATGTATGTGTGCAGGGACATCATGGTAATGCATGTGCGACCAGTGATGTGTGACCCACATGGTTGTTGCATGTGTTCAAATGCCGCATGGGGAGCCCTATGCAGATTTTGAACATGAGAGCATGCCAGTCTCTGTACCTGGACATGGGTGGGGGTGAGGGATGGGTGCTGATGCCAGGTACATATATGGTAGCCATGTCTGTGTGCCTGACCTGCGTGTCTGTGACTTGTGCATGCCATGGATGCATGACACATGTGTGTGACAATGCACAGATACAGTGAAGCAGCCAAATTACCCTTGTATCCGCTGTGTTTGGTGTGTTTGGGGCCAGATGGATGTGACTGAGGTGAAGTGTGTGCATGTGATAGGCATGAGCCATGATGCATGTGAGTTACATATCATTGAATGTTTCAAGAGTCCATTGGACATGCATGGAAATGTCCATGGCATGCACCATGCCTGTTACTGTGTGTGTTTTGCCTGGACTGACCCATGTGTTGTGGAGGGACATGATGGAAGTGTACTTTGACAGTGGTGCTCATCTGCTATTGCTTCCTGTCTAGGGGACCATTGTACAGTGCCCTGATGCTTGTGTTCTTTGTCTCCCTCTACGCAGCGGCTAGTGAAGAAGAGGGCGGAGACGGCGCTGTGGAGCAAGGCGGCGGGGATGCCCCCACGGCTGCAGCGGAAGGGGTGGGTGAGCCCCCACAGGGGCCTGCTACGGTGGGAGACGGTGAGGAGCCATCCAGGTTGGTGGTTTGCACAGAGGAGGAGGAGGCTGCCACTGGGGCACACATGGGGCCTGGTGGGGGCATCCCTGCTGGTGCAAGTGGTGCAGTCCAGGGCCAGGGGCAGGAGGCAGCACAGGTCACCGTGGAGGGGCCTGTGCATGTCGCTGTCCCTGACCCTGTGAGTGCACCACCATGCACCAGCAGGGATGCCCCATCCCAGGCCCGTCCGCAGGTAGAGGGGATGTCCATGTCACCTGACTCCCCTCCACCTGCGGACGTGGGAACCCCTGGCCGTGTGGAGAAGGTCCTGATTGGGGTCGCGATGCGCACGGCTGTGATTCGTGATGCCGTGCGTGCTTCCCGGGAGGAGCACGCACGTCATCACGAAGTGCACCGTGCCGACGTGGCCCAATTGGGATCGGCCATGTTCGGGGGTTTCCTGCATGTGTTGTCCAATCTGGCGGCCCTCTCCTCCTCTGTGCAGGCTATACACCAGTCGTTCTCCTTGCCGTCTTCCGGCCCAGATGCCACCAGGGCCCCCTGTGGACCTGCCCCGACCAATGCAGCCAGCTCGGTGGGGATCCCATCCCTGCCACAGTTGGGAGTCGGAGGTCCAGCAGGGGTGGACAACACAGCAACTGGACCCCAGCAGATGGAAGATGTGACAGCATCATCGGGCAGGGCACGTGCACGACGGCGTCGGTGGTTTCCATCAGCCTGGATGCCGTCGTGCTGGCAGAGGCAGTGGCGTCGAAGGCAGCAGCAGGCTCGACGTGGGAGGCATCATGGCTCGGGGCCATCAAGATCAGAGGGGCAGGCATCGGCCGGAGGGCAGGGCAACCCTGGGATGGTGGTGTCTTCCGTGTGGGAGCAGTTGGTCCAGCGGATAGGTGCGGAGCGGCAGCGGGCGGAAGAGGAGCGGCTCACCATGGTCAGGGCGGAGTTCTCCATGCGTCGGGCGTTGAGGCGGGCTGAGTGCCTCGAGGAAGCTTGCAGGGAGTTTGAGCTGGACATGGGGTTATCCCTGCGAGACCTCGGGGCCAGGACAGAGTCCCGCCTCCAGGACATCGACATGGAGTTCGATGATGCCCTGGCCAGCAACATCACCGAGTGAGCCGCAGGACTTGCCCGCTGCCTTTGTATATAGTTATTTAGTTAGTTAGTGTTAGGTTTCCTTTATTATTTTTTATTTTTTTGGACCGCTCGGACAATGGCCACTTTTTTGTATATATTATTTTCATTAGGTAGTAGTAGGTTTCATTTATGGTGTTGGGCTCATGGACCCTGGAATATTCGTGTATATAGTTTGCTTTTTGAAGAACTTTTTTTTTATTAATTATTGTGTTCACCATGAGGAAATGGTTTTTCATTATTTTCCTTCCACATGATATTGCTTTGGACAACATTTGTTTTTGGATTACTTTGTTTTTTTTACTTTTACATTTGTTCTCGGACATGGACCATTTATTTTGTTATCCCCATTGTTGTATGTTTGATTTGTTTACTTATTTTTCATCTTTAATACATGTTTTTTTAACTTTCACTTGTGGTATTTTCTCATTGGTTTCATACATGTCATGATATGGGTTTTGACATTCACTTGCACCCATTGTGTATGTGTGTGTGACGGACATGTGTTCATTTACAGACTTGCCATTGGGGTTGTATCATGTAATTGCATTCACTATGTGGGTGGATGCAATCCTTGCCTGGGTGTTTGTGCTGGGTATGCTGCCCATTACTGCCATGATTGAGTATCGTCAGGACCTGGGGGCAGGGGGACATGTGTGGGGGCCTGGTGGAGGGTGCCCCTGGTGGCTGGGGGGTGGGGGTGGTGGGAGACATGGGTTGGACATGGGTGGGGGCCTGCTGGCAGGTGCCCCACAGTGCTGGGGGGTGGGGGTGGTGGGAGACATGGGTGGGGGCCTGGTGGAGGCTGCCCCTGGCGGCTGGGGGGTGGGGGTGGTGGGAGACATGGGTGGGGGCCTGGTGGAGGATGCCCCTGCACTGCTGGGGGGTGGGGGTGGTGGGTGACATGGGTGGGGGCCTGGTGGAGGGTGCCCCTGCACTGCTGGGGGGTGGGGGTGGTGGGAGACATGGGTTGGACATGGGTGGGGGCCTGCTGGCAGGTGCCCCACAGTGCTGGGGGGTGGGGGTGGTGGGAGACATGGGTGGGGGCCTGGTGGAGGGTGCCCCTGCACTGCTGGGGGGTGGGGGTGGTGGGGGACATGCGTTGGACATGGGTGGGGGCCTGGTGGAGGGTGCCCCTGGTGGCTGGGGGGTGGGGGTGGTGGGAGACATGGGTTGGATATGGGTGGGGGCCTGCTGGCAGGTGCCCCACAGTGCTGGGGGGTGGGGGTGGTGGGAGACATGGGTGGGGGCATGGTGGAGGCTGCCCCTGGTGGCTGGGGGGTGGGGGTGGTGGGAGACATGGGTGGGGGCCTGGTGGAGGGTGCCCCTGGTGGCTGGGGGGTGGGGGTGGTGGGAGACATGGGTTGGACATGGGTGGGGGCCTGCTGGCAGGTGCCCCACAGTGCTGGGGGGTGGGGGTGGTGGGAGACATGGGTTGGACATGGGTGAGGGCCTGCTGGCAGGTGCCCCACAGTGCTGGGGGGTGGGGGTGGTGGGAGACATGGGTGGGGGCCTGGTGGAGGGTGCCCCTGCACTGCTGGGGGGTGGGGTGGTGGGAGACATGGGTTGGACATGGGTGGGGGCCTGGTGGAGGGTGCCCCTGGTGGCTGGGGGGTGGGGGTGGTGGGAGACATGGGTTGGACATGGGTGGGGGCCTGCTGGCAGGTGCCCCACAGTGCTGGGGGGTGGGGGTGGTGGGAGACATGGGTGGGGGCCTGGTGGAGGCTGCCCCTGGTGGCTGGGGGGTGGGGGTGGTGGGAGACATGGGTGGGGGCCTGGTGGAGGGTGCCCCTGGTGGCTGGGGGGTGGGGGTGGTGGGAGACATGGGTTGGACATGGGTGGGGGCCTGCTGGCAGGTGCCCCACAGTGCTGGGGGGTGGGGGTGGTGGGAGACATGGGTGGGGGCCTGGTGGAGGGTGCCCCTGGTGGCTGGGGGGTGGGGGTGATAGGGGACATGGGTGGGGGCCAGGTGGAGGGTGCACCTGCACTGCTGGGGGGTGGGGGTGGTGGGAGACATGGATGGGGGCCTGGTGGAGGGTGCCCCTGGTGGCGGGGGGGTGGGGGTGATAGTGGACATGAGTGGGGGCCTGGTGGAGGATGCCCCTGCACTGCTGGGGGGTGGGGGTGGTGGGAGACATGGATGGGGGCCTGGTGGAGGGTGCCCCTGGTGGCTGGGGGGTGGGGGTGATAGGGGACATGAGTGGGGGCCTGGTGGAGGGTGCCCCTGCACTGCTGGGGGGTGGGGGTGGTGGGAGACATGGATGGGGGCCTGGTGGAGGGTGCCCCTGGTGGCTGGGGGGTGGGGGTGGTGGGAGACATGGGTTGGACATGGGTGGGGGCCTGCTGGCAGGTGCCCCACAGTGCTGGGGGGTGGGGGTGGTGGGAGACATGGGTTGGACATGGGTGGGGGGCTGCTGGCAGGTGCCCCACAGTGCTGGGGGGTGGGGGTGGTGGGAGACATGGGTGGGGGCCTGGTGGAGGGTGCCCCTGCACTGCTGGGGGGTGGGGGTGGTGGGAGACATGGGTTGGACATGGGTGGGGGCCTGCTGGCAGGTGCCCCACAGTGCTGGGGGGTGGGGGTGGTGGGAGACATGGGTGGGGGCCTGGTGGAGGGTGCCCCTGCACTGCTGGGGGGTGGGGGTGGTGGGTTGGACATGGGTGGGGGCCTGCTGGCAGGTGCCCCACAGTGCTGGGGGGTGGGGGTGGTGGGAGACATGGGTGGGGGCCTGGTGGAGGGTGCCCCTGGTGGCTGGGGGGTGGGGGTGGTGGGAGACATGGGTGGGGGCCTGGTGGAGGCTGCCCCTGGTGGCTGGGGGTGGGGGTGGTGGGAGACATGGGTGGGGGCCTGGTGGAGGATGCCCCTGCACTGCTGGGGGGTGGGGTGGTGGGTGACATGGGTGGGGGCCTGGTGGAGGGTGCCCCTGGTGGCTGGGGGGTGGGGGTGGTGGGAGACATGGGTTGGACATGGGTGGGGGCCTGGTGGAGGCTGCCCCTGGTGGCTGGGGGGTGGGGGTGGTGGGTGACATGGGTTGGACATGGGTGGGGGCCTTCTGGCAGGTGCCCCACAGTGCTGGGGGGTGGGGGTGGTGGGAGACATGGGTGGGGGCCTGGTGGAGGGTGCCCCTGGTGGCTGGGGGGTGGGGGTGGTGGGAGACATGGGTGGGGGCCTGGTGGAGGCTGCCCCTGGTGGCTGGGGGGTGGGGGTGGTGGGAGACATGGGTGGGGGCCTGGTGGAGGATGCCCCTGCACTGCTGGGGGGTGGGGGTGGTGGGTGACATGGGTGGGGGCCTGGTGGAGGGTGCCCCTGGTGGCTGGGGGCGGGGGTGGTGGGAGACATGGGTTGGACATGGGTGGGGGCCTGGTGGAGGCTGCCCCTGGTGGCTGGGGGGTGGGGGTGGTGGGTGACATGGGTTGGACATGGGTGGGGGGCTGCTGGCAGGTGCCCCACAGTGCTGAGGGGTGGGGGTGGTGGGAGATATGGGTGGGGGCTTGGTGGAGGGTGCCCCTGGTGGCTGGGGGGTGGGGGTGGTGGGAGACATGGGTGGGGGCCTGGTGGAGGGTGCCCCTGGTGGCTGGGGGGTGGGGGTGGTGGGAGACATGGGTTGGACATGGGTGGGGGCCTGGTGGAGGCTGCCCCTGGTGGCTGGGGGGTGGGGGTGGTGGGTGACATGGGTGGGGGCCTGGTGGAGGGTGCCCCTGGTGGCTGGGGGTGGTGGGTGACATGAGCAGGTGTGCAGGGTAGTCCCCTGTGGTGTGTGCTGCCTGCAGGGGCCGTGGAGGGTGTACAGGTAATACCTGGGAGCACACAGCCAAATCGCGTGTGGAACTTCCCGCGCACCCCTGCAATCCACGTACCCTGCCTAATCGCGTGTGGAACTTCCCGCGCACCCCTGAAATCCACGTACCCGGCCAAATCGCGTGTGGAACTTCCCGCGCACCCCTGAAATCCACGTACCCTGACAAATCGCGTGTGGTACTTCCCGCGCACCCCTGAAATCCACATACCCGGCCAAATCGCGTGTGGAACTTCCCGCGCACCCCTGAAATCCACGTACCCTGACAAATCGCGTGTGGAACTTCCCGCGCACCCCTGAAATCCACGTACCCGGCCAAATCGCGTGTGGAACTTCCCGCGCACCCCTGCAATCCACGTACCCTGCCTAATCGCGTGTGGAACTTCCCGCGCACCCCTGAAATCCACGTACCCGGCCAAATCGCATGGGGAACTTCCCGCGCACCCCTGTAATCCACGTACCCTGACTAATCGCGTGTGGAACTTCCCGCGCACCCCTGAAATCCACGTACCCGGCCAAATCGCGTGTGGAACTTCCCGCGCACCCCTGAAATCCACGTACCCGGCCAAATCGCGTGTGGAACTTCCCGCGCACCCCTGAAATCCACGTACCCTGACAAATCGCGTGTGGTACTTCCCGCGCACCCCTGAAATCCACGTACACGGCCAAATCGCGTGTGGAACTTCCCGCGCACCCCTGAAATCCACGTACCCTGCCTAATCGCGTGTGGAACTTCCCGCGCACCCCTGCAATCCACGTACCCTGCCTAATCGCGTGTGGAACTTCCCGCGCACCCCTGAAATCCACGTACCCGGCCAAATCGCGTGTGGAACTTCCCGCGCACCCCTGCAATCCACGTACCCTGCCTAATCGCGTGTGGAACTTCCCGCGCACCCCTGAAATCCACGTACCCGGCCAAATCGCGTGTGGAACTTCCCGCGCACCCCTGTAATCCACGTACCCTGACTAATCGCGTGTGGAACTTCCCGCGCACCCCTGTAATCCACGTACCCTGACTAATCGCGTGTGGAACTTCCCGCGCACCCCTGAAATCCACGTACCCGGCCAAATCGCGTGTGGAACTTCCCGCGCACCCCTGAAATCCACGTACCCGGCCAAATCGCGTGTGGAACTTCCCGCGCACCCCTGAAATCCACGTACCCTGCCTAATCGCGTGTGGAACTTCCCGCGCACCCCTGAAATCCACGTACCCTGCCTAATCGCGTGTGGTACTTCCCGCGCACCCCTGAAATCCACGTACACGGCCAAATCGCGTGTGGAACTTCCCGCGCACCCCTGAAATCCACGTACCCTGCCTAATCGCGTGTGGAACTTCCCGCGCACTCCTGCAATCCACGTACCCTGCCTAATCGCGTGTGGAACTTCCCGCGCACCCCTGAAATCCACGTACCCGGCCAAATCGCGTGTGGAACTTCCCGCGCACCCCTGCAATCCACGTACCCTGCCTAATCGCGTGTGGAACTTCCCGCGCACCCCTGAAATCCACGTACCCGGCCAAATCGCGTGTGGAACTTCCCGCGCACCCCTGTAATCCACGTACCCTGCCTAATCGCGTGTGGAACTTCCCGCGCACCCCTGTAATCCACGTACCCGGCCAATTCACGTGTGAGACTTCCCGCGCACCCCGGTATACACGCACATGTTTTTTTTCTGTCAGCGCGTGTCTGTGTTTGTGGGTACCCCTTTGCACCTCATTTGTCCTGGAGGGCCACAGTATTGGGCATTCATCATGGCTGTATATAGGTGCTATTTGTTGGCGCACCTTTTGGCGCACATTTCTTCCAGGCGCAGAGACGCTACCGCCTGCTTTCTTGTGGCGGTCGTGTTTGTGCCTGTGCGCTGGTTTGAGCGTGCGCTTTTTTGCTCTATTCTATTCCATGAATACGTGTTGTAGGCGAACGTGTGGGCGTTCCGCGCACTTGTACCCTGTGCTTCCCCCGTGACGCCCACATTTTGGCAAGTTGTTCCCCATTCCGAGTGGTACGCCCCGTGTTCCGCCTACTTTTGTTGCGTGCGCCGCGCTATGTGCGATTTTCGCTCTGGCCTGTGTGATTTTCGCTGTGACCTGGCGCACGCTGTTTGATGGCCTGTGCGCCAACGTGCGCCGCGCACTTTTTTATCGCACATCCGCTGGTTTTCTCGCGCACGGACTTCCATGAATCGATGTGCGCTGCTTTTCGTGCGATTTTCGCACTTGCACTGCGATTTTCGCTATTCCACTGCGAATCGCACGTTTTTGCCCACTTGCGCCGCGCTAATTATTCCATGAATCGGCCTGTAAGCCTGTCCGTACTGTACGCAAGCAAAATGAAACTGTTCTTAGAACACACGCAGTGTCCGTGTTGTACGCAATTAACCAAAATGAAGGTGTCCTAAGGACACTATTCCTGTCCGTACTGCCTGTAGAACATATACGCACATGCGCACCACACCCATAAGTCCTACGAACATTGCGCCTGTCCGTAACTGTTCGTCTCACTTGTGTCGCACTTTTAATTAGTTTCAGGACCCGAACACTGTCCGCAGAACACCCATGCGCATTCACACAACCGTTCCTGTACATTTGGTGTCCTGCGGACACCCGTTCCGTTCGCGGACGTGTTCGTGACGTCATCATGTGACCGCACCCACACTGAGCGTGTGTCCTGAATTGCAGACACTGTCCGGGTCCCCGAACATTTTTAAAGTACGTTTTCAGGCAATCCACAGTATTGTATAGTAAAAATTCACCATAGCACATGTCCCAGACAATGACCGTAACTTTCTACATACTTTTTGGGACCTTTTGAGACTTTTTGGGACCTTTTGAGACTTTTTGGAGTGTTTGATCTGTTCACGGACAATGCGGGTGTCCGCAAAGCGTGCACCAGCACCCCTATAAAAGGCCACACCCCACAGCTGATCTTCATTGTGCTTCTGGCTATCTCACAGAGCATTATCTACTTTGCCTTGCAATATTCCAGATGTTGCTGCCTTTGCTGAAACCTGATGGCATCCATGGCTGCTGTTCTTCCACCTGGTGCTACATCTGGATCAGCACCACCCCTAACCCCTCCACCACCACCACCTCCCCAAGGGCCTGAAGAGGGGAACAGGTGTGAGGATGTAGAGGAGGATGAAGAGGATGAGGTAGTGGAAGTCCCTACTATCAGCACTCGCTGTGAGTCTTGGGTGTGGTGGGAGGCCTAATTCGTGCCGCTTCGGTATGACATCTATGAAGCGACACCTAAGGTCGTTCCACGGTGGGACCATTCGCAAGGTTGTACCTTGTGATCAACGTAGTAGGTTGAGTTCCTCTTCTACATCCTCCGTTTCCACTCCTCTCACCACAAGAGACACTCCTGTGGGAGAGAGCATCCCTCCAGCTGCCTCACAGGCCATTTACGATGCTGATGACCCTTACTGTCCAATTTTGTCTCCCTCTCCTCCCCACTCTCCTCACCTGATCGGTAATCCTCCAACTCTTCTGACTCGAGCCGGCGGCCCGAGCGAGCCGCGGGAACCGAAAGAAAGCCTAAGTGAAACTAAGGAGAGGAGAGGGAGAGAGAGAGAGGAAAAAGCCTCGCCAGAAGCTAGGAGAGGCGAAAGGAATAGCACGGAACAAGCCGCTAAACGGAAAAACTAGCGTTCTCACCCAAAAGCAGGAAGCAAAGGCTACAGGGTTGCAACGCAGCGATCGCTGGGAGTGAGAGGCTGAAGTACCTCCCAGCGACCACTATTTTAGCGGAGAACTAGACCGAGACTGCACGTAAGCGAAAGCAACGTGCTGGAAATACGGTCTGCGCCGGAGAGTCCAATGCGGAAGTATCTGCCAATCGGCCCGGCTGCGTATGACAGTATGCCCCCTCACAAAGAAAACCCCCCCAGGCTTTCCCGGAAAACTTTGATGGAAACCACTCAACAACCGGGGGGCATGAATGTGGGAGACCGGTTCCTCCGACTCCGGGTAACCCTCCCACGAGACCAAGTATTCCAAACGTCCCCTGTAGAATCTGGAGTCACGAATGGCCGAAACTTCGTATTCCTTCGTACTTCCAGAACCTTGAACTTGCAGACGGGGAAGGGATCTTAGGTGAGGATCCGGAACAAAAGGTTTGAGAAGGGAGGAGTGAAAAACAGGATGAATGCGACTGAGAGTGGGAGGCAATTTCAATCTGAAAGAGACAGGGTTGATCTTAGATAGAATAGAAAAGAGTCCCAAAAAGCGAGGAGAAAGTTTGGAAGGGTGAACCCATCGAGGCAGAAATTTAGTAGAGAGCCACACCTTGTCTCCCTCCTTCCAATCGGGACAGCCCTGCCGACGTTTATCAGCCTGTTCCTTGTTTCGGATTCTGCTCCTTTTCAGACTGAATTCAGCAGTCCTATGCGCCTCCGCAATGGACTGAAGTACTGCTTCCGCAGTGGGAGAGTTCGTAGGAACTGAAATCATGGGAAAAATGAAATGGATCGAGAATGCACTCCATACGTGCAAAAAAAAGGAGTAAGACCTATCGCGGAATGTGTAGAATTGTTGTACGTAAATTCCGCGGTGGGTAACAATGACACCCAGTTGTCTTGATGTCGGTTGGTATAACATCTCAGATATTGCTCCAAGGTGGCGTTCAGTCGTTCTGTCTGGCCATTCGACTGAGGGTGGAAACCAGAAGATAGCGCTCTCTCCATGCCCACTCTAGTACATAAAGCCTTCCAGAAGTTTGAGATGAACTGACTACCTCGATCGGAAATGATCTTGTCAGGTAAGCCCTGTAGTCGAAAAACCTCTCGTGTGAAGGTCTCTGCCATCTGAGTGGCGGTAGGTAAGCCAGGTAGCGGGGAAAAATGTGCCAATTTAGTGAAAGTATCTATCGTCACCATAATGCAAGTGCAGGATTCGGACTCTGGTAGATCCACAATGAAATCGGTAGAGATGAGACCCCATGGGCGTGTAGGCATCTCGGGTTGGGTCCGCAAACCTAAGGGCTTGCCAGATGGATATTTCGCCCTGGCACATATTGGACAGGCCTTGATATAATCCTTAACCTCTCCTTTCAATTCAGGCCAGAAGAACCTTCTTGCAAGTGGATCATGGCCCAAATGAATGATCTTCTTACGCCAAGGGCCTTCTGGAATGTACAGTCGGTTACCGTAAAACACTAAACCTTCCTTCTCGGTATATTTCCCTCCTCGTAACCTAGGAAACTTTGGCCTTTCAGATGCCAACGCGGTCTTCACTTCTTGAAAGAAAACATTGACAAGTCCCAGATCTTGTTTCTCCTGAACATAGCTTCTCGAGAATGAGGGATAAAGTCTCCAGGAACCTCCTTCCTTGACAAGGCATCTGCGACTTTATTCGAGGTACCTGGTAGATAGGTGATATGAAAGTCGTATTGGGCAAAAAAATAAGCCCATCGGGCTTGCCTTGAATTAACGCACTCCATGTTTTATAATGCCTTGAGATTCTTATGGTCTGTCCTAATGAGAAAAGGATGACGCGCACCCATCAGTAAATGTCGCCAATCTTCACAGGCCACCTTCATGGCGAGTAGTTCCTTCTCTAGAACTGAATTGTTGAGTTGGCTGGGAGACAAAGTCTTCGAGAGATAGGCGACTGGATGTTCCACACCTTCGTAGGTTTGCAAAAGAACTGCCCCTATAGCCATAGCAGAGGCATCAGTCTCAACAATGAACTGTCGGTTTTAATCCGGATGTCGAAGAATCGGAGCGGAACAGAACAATCTTTTTAAGTTCCTAAAACCATGTTCAGCTTCGGGTGACCATAGGAAAGGCCCTGAATCTTTCCTCAAGAGTCTTGTAATGGGAAGTACTATCTCTGAGAAGTTTGGAAGGAACCTCCTGTAGAAATTTGAGAGACCCAGAAATCTTTGTACCTCCTTTACATTGTCTGGGGAGGACCAATCGAGTATAGCAGCGACCTTGCCTGAATCCATGGAAATCCCTTCTTCCGAGAGAATGTAACCGAGATAGTGAACGGAGGGGACTGCAAAAACGCACTTCTCGGGTTTGACCAGAAGTTTATAACGTTAAAGGCGCTCCAGTACTTGAGTAACATGAATGATATGGGATTCCAAATCGGATGAGTAAATCAGAATGTCATCCAAATAGATGATGACCGTAACCAGTAGTAGATCGGAAAATAATCGATCCATGAATCGCTGAAAAATGGCCGGGGCATTTACCAATCCGAATGGCATTACTTTGTATTCGTATAATCCGAACGGGGTGCGAAAGGCCGTCTTCCATTCATCTCTCCCTTGGCAATGCGAAGCAAATGGTATGCGTTCCGAAGGTCTAGTTTGGTGAAAATGCGGGCCTCCTGTACGGCCTCTATGATCTCTGATATGAGCGGCATAGGATAGCGGTCTCTGATTGTAACCTTATTAAGTCCTTTGTAATCTATGCAAGGACGCAAATCGGTGGAGTCCCTCTTTCTTATGAAAAACAAAGAAGCTCCTGCCGGAGACTTGGAAGGTTGAATAAGGCCGTTTTGCAAATTGGTATCCAAGTAGTTCCTTAATACCTGTCACTCAGTTTGGGTTAAGGAAAACATCCTGCTGAAAGGAACCAAAGCATTAGGTTCAAGCTCCAAAGAGCAATCCTCAGGCCTGTGTGGAGGCAGATCCGCAGGTATAGTCTCCTTGAAGACCTCGTGATAGGGTAAACAATAATGTGGTAATGCGTGGACTCCCACATGATCACTTGTTAACACCGTCGAAGTAAGGTGCTCACTCTGGAATGATCCTGAGAGACAATGTTGTCTGCAGAACAGAGATGAAAAACTCAACTGATTGCTAGTCCAGTTTACCTGAGGGTTGTGTTTGCGAAGCCAGGTAACTCCTAACATTATAGGAAAGTGCGCTGCTCGAATGATATCGAATTTGAGCACTTCTCTATGTTGGAAGATGGTGACTCCTAGTTCCTCCGTGGTATGGGTTATAAGGCCCGAAGAGAGGGGAGATCCGTCCACGCCCTCTACCTTTTGATCCTCTTTGCGGGCTACCCTATGAAGGCCCACCTTCTCTGCCCAGAGAGTGTCCACAAAGTTTCCGGCCGCCCCACAATCCAGGAGGGCTAGGGCATCTATAGACCTTCCCCGGGATTCAATCCGTACAGGAATAACCATCAACCTGGAATCCTCCAAAGTGTTGGGAGCTGAAATGGAGAGAGAAACATAGGGACTAAATAGGTTGCAAGTTGATCCTCGGAACCAAGTCCCTACTGGCGCCGAGGAAGTTCGTTTCCCTGTGATCTGGTTGGAACCACCGGACAATCTTTAAGCTGGTGCTGCTCAGACCCACAATATGCACAAAGTCCCTTTTCCTTTCTCCGTCTTCGCTCAGCAAATGAAAGAGGACCCCTGGTAGCTCCGATCTGCATTGGCTCTTCGAGGGAGTGGGAGGAGGAGTGAGAATAAGACGTAGATGTATTGGATGCATGAGGGCTTGTCGCAACACAATGTTTGCGGCGTTCTGCTCGGCGTTCCTGAAGACGATATTCAATCTGCAATGTGGATGATACCAGATCGGCAAAAGTCGCTGGACGAGAGGACCTGGAAAGCTTGTCCTTAATCTCTTCTCTTAGGCCCCTTCTGAATATGGCGTACTGGGCTTGCTCCGGCCAACCCGCTCCTGCCGCCAGAGTCTTGAATCGGGATATATAGGTTAGAACATCTGAGGCATCTTGCCGTACATCCAACAAGTCCTCGCATGCAGTGAAGGTTAGTTCCGGTCTCTCAAATGTCTGTTGCAGTAATACCTGAAACCCGGCAAAGTCATGCAATATGGGATTGGCACTGGTCACCAATGGCGTGGCCCAAGAAAGGGCGTTACCAGTCATGTTTGAGATCAAAAAGCCTACCTTGGATTGATCGGTAGCAAAGGAACGAGGCCTAAATGTAAAGTACACTACACAAGCCTCCATAAATTCTTTTATCTTCTTTGGCGAACCATCAAACTTTCCTTAAAGGGAGCGACATTATCGGTAGTTCAGCAGGCGAAACCTCCCGAGTCGTGGCAAGTTGTCGTAGAACCAAGTTTTCAGCCTTAACCGTCTGTAATTCTTGTGACAAGCCCTGAACCGCCTTCCAGAGTTCCTGGATCTGTTCTTCGGCCGACATTGTGTTCTCTGGGCGTTGCAAACTGTCCACTTTTGTCTCCCTCTCCTCCCCACTCTCCTCACCTGATCGGTAATCCTCCAACTCTTCCGTATTGGGATGCCGACGTGAGCAGAAGTCTCTCTTCGTAGCCGAAGACACTTGTCTACCACGAGAGGAAGCCACAGTGAATGCTTGAAACAAGCAGTCCTGGGACTCCTCTCCCGTAGCAGGCGACAAGGGAAAAAGCCTTGACGGCAGAAAAAACCCTTGTAAGGAATGAGGCCAAACTGGAGTCTTCCAAGGAGATTGATGGTACGTAGGCTCCAGTGGTAGCAGAAGAGTGGGTAGTCGGCTACTGAGGCTTGGAGGAGGCAGATGTGAGCTGATAGGGGCGGAGACCAAGAAGCCCTCGCCTCGCAAGAAGGAGTAGCGAGAGAGACTCGAGCCGGCGGCCCGAGCGAGCCGCTGGAACCGAAAGAAAGCCAAAGTGAAACTAAGGAGAGGAGAGAGAGAGAGAGGAAAAAGCCTCGCCAGAAGCTAGGAGAGGCGAAAGGAATAGCACGGAACAAGCCGCGAGACGGAAAAACTAGCGTTCTCACCCAAAAGCAGGAAGCAAAGGCTACGGGGTTGCAACGCAGCGATCGCTGGGAGTGAGAGACTGAAGTACCTCCCAGCGACCGCCATGTTGCTGGAGAACTAGACCGAGACTGCACGTAAGCGAAAGCAACGTGCTGGAACTACGGTCTGCGCCGGAGCCTCCAATGCGGAAGTATCCGCCAATCGGCCCGGCTGCGTATGACACTTACCTTTTGAGGGTCACAGTTTTGTGTATGTACTGCGACGCAGTACTCTGCAGGGGGGAGAGACTTTGAAGTGCTTTGGAGACTGTGGTCTCAGAGCACGAGAAGACCTGCTACTTACCTAAGTAAGGCCCACCCTACATCTTCCTCTCTCCACCTGCCCTTTGTTATCCCCGTGGTTGGTGTCCCCCCCTTACCCTCCTTTCCCCTCCTCTCCTAGTGTGTCATGTGTAAAAAACCCAAAAAAATAAAACAAACAAATCCCCCAAAAAAGGCTCTTTTCAGAGCCACCTTCCACAGTCTAAAAATAGAAGTGACAAATAAATGGAGCAGGGCCCTGTGCATTTTTTTAGAAGTCCGCAGACAGTTCGCGGACATCTTAAATTTTGGGGTGCTACCCTATCAAAACCATTGCACTTTTCTCTGGGAGGAATTGGTGGCTCTGAAAAGATACTTTTGGTGGTGTTTTTTTGTGTTTGAAAAACTTGAAATACTCAACACCTATTGCAAAATGGATGGCTGTAATTCCACAAAAGGACACAATGCATTTTGTACATTTCTCCAAAAAATCTAACTAGCACCATAAGTAAGATGGACTCCATCTCTGCGAAAAATGTATGTGTTACGAAATATAATATTTTCATTGTGGAAAGAGGACATGCCAACATCTCTTAGAAAGGCACAAACAGCTTTATTAACATTCCACCTCGCTTTCTCCATTTGTGGACCAAATGAAGAAGAACGCATCCACATTTGTCTCTGCGCGATACGAGAAAAAATTACTTGGGAATTTGGAAACATGTCCATGTCCTTCCCAAGTCCTTCTTTCATCGCAAAATGCAAAGAAATTCCTGACACATGTCTTAAACTGTTCCCTCCACAATGAATTATAATTATATCTGGATGAAGCTCTGTCTCCAAACTAGCACAGAGAGGTACCAAGTCCAACCACTTCATTCCACACTCTCCCTGCCAGTGCCCTTCCACATGAGGGAATCCAAGATCTGCAGCTACTCCAAGCGTTCTGCATGCACCTCCAACCAATGTAACCATGATTCTCCCAAAATCCAGATAATCTGTTTTCTGAAACACACAGCCATAGCTAACTGTTCTTCTCTCAGGAAAAATACTTTCTGACAAACTCTCTCCTTACACAACACACCCACTAAACTCTACTGACCAATCCCTTGCTCTGCTCATTCTCATTTGCATGCCTCTACCCCAAAATCCCTGTATGTAATACGCAACATATCGTAACTTGGACAGCCCTTCTACCATTTCCACTTCACTCTCTGTGCCATTCCCTCATTGGATACAGCTAAGCAGTCACACAATCATCCACCAATCACATCCAAGAGCTCTACATCTAACTCCATCATCAGAGTTCAGAACTTCAAATGTACTGTTGATCACTCTGAGTACAAGTCTCATATCATTGGAAAGCACCTACTACAAAAACTATACTTCAAGTCTCCAAAATTTCTACATGTGCAACTCTTATGAATGCATATAAACAGAGTAACTGCCACTTAACCTGTATAGCCTATAAAATGAACTCATTGTCATTTTTTCCATCTACTATAATTATTTACACACACACACCTATCTAAAAAATTATAATATTAGAAGATGGAAGAAATAACAATATAATTTTGGAAAAACACTTAGTAGTGTATCATAGCATTACACACAGCCAGTAAAAGTTCATGCATCTTCACACACTCCCACACATAGACACTATAATTGAAACGCTCCCAGCTGCAATAACACTACTACCTGTAAATCACATTCTTCTGCTTTATTACCCACACCTTCACAAATGCACATATTTCATGCTTTTCTATACAGTTTCTGCCATTTACCTTATAAAAATTACAAAATAAATATATCATTAATTCTTCTTTCTCCTAACATTCTATAACACAGCTTCAAAAAACCAAGTGGATATTATACACTTAATATTCTACTCATTTGCAAAGCATGTTGAACTAACATAATGTAAATAACATATAAAGGCTGCACATAGTCAAATGAAACTGCATGCATACACTATGTTCAAAAATCAACCAAGAATACTACTACAAAGACATAAACATGAACCTCTCAATTAACAACAGTGCTATAAACACACAAAATTACTAACTTTTTTCTTTTACAATTGCAGTGAAGACCACTCTCCTGGAAAACAGCAACATCTGAACTACAAACACCAACTCCAAAGAAACCTGCTCATTCCACAAAAAAATAGTAAGTACAATACTACCTTACGTTCTCTGCCTAGTCTTTAAATCTCTCCACGATCTTTCTCCCCCTTATCTCTCCTCTCTCCTCTCTTTCTACACTCCCTCCCATGCCCTTCGCTCTGCTGACCACTTTCTTCTCACTGTTCCTCCTTCCCCTTGTGCCACATCCGTTTCCGCTCCTTCCATCTCCTAGCCCCCCTGCACTGGAACTCCTTACCTCTCTCAAATCTCTTCTTATCCATTCCCCAACCAACATTAAACCCCTCCCCCTTCTTGCCCCCTCCCCCTTGCCTTATCTCCTTAATCATCTCCCTCCCCTCCCCCTTCCTCCATTCTCACCCTTTACCCCATCTGTTTCCCTCCTCCTCCTCTTCCCCACCCCTCCCCCTCTCTCACACTTCTACTGCACTACTCTCCTTCTCCCCTTCAGTTTAATTGCTCTACTTAATGTTTTGTTGGTCTGATTCTCAATTGTAAATTGCTTCTACTGTTACTGTTATAATGTTAATTGTTATATGTATCCTGTTGTTGTTCAAATGTGCACCACTTTGGTGTAAAGCACTATATAAACTAAATAAATACAAATACAAATACAAATCTTCTTACGGTTACTCAAGCACTCTGTAAATACTCATGTAATTTGTGCACCAAAAAAATGAAGATTTGTGCACCATTCTGCCCACAAATCGCCATTTATTAAACAGGGATTTGCACGCAGAATGGCACACAAATCCCCGTTTTCCGGAGCACAAATAACATAACTCAGCCCCTAGAATGTTAGTATTACAAAACAAAGAATTGTTTTAATTTTATACCATTTGATTTACTATTAGTGCTTATCCTCACCACTAGCTCACTTTCTACTGTCATCTGAACCGCATTATAGTAACACACAAATAGAAGAATACCCTTCCCAACTAATTGTAGCTGCCAATGCAGAATCACACACCACCAGATACATCTTTACCATCATACGCAGACACTCATGCATACAGCACACATACATTGCACAACAGCCGAACCCATACCTCCTTTTTTTGTTTCAACAGACCCCACAGAATGCCTACCAGAAAGCAAGTCTGTAGAAAGCAATGCAGAAATAGAGCAAATGAAAATAAAAATGTCCAAAATAAGCATCCATCTCTAGCAGAGTTTGTACAAAAAGTTCAAACAAAACAGCTAATAAAGTCATTTAGCATAACAAAACAATCTTCCAGTACAGAAACTTTGCCTCCTCTATCAAAATGTAAAAGAAAACAGAAAATGATTAACAAGAATGCAGCTACCACTACTGCTAAAACTACTCCTATAAATCTTGATATAGTAGGAAATAACCATACCAAAAAAATTATATTAGCAAAAATGTTCCACCACACAGTCCTTCAGAATCTTATAAAAACAGGAGACAAATCATGCACAACCCTTAAAAACTACCGTAGAAAATGTATCTTAGAAGCTTTGATAGGCAGTGCAAAGCTTCTAAAATGAAAGTTATTATTTTTAGTGTTAAACAGAATGAAACCGCTAACAAAACTAAGTACTAAATTACAAAAAAGACGTCTCAATAAACAAAATGTCAACAGAAATAACTTCTTAAATATCTGTGGAGGTGAATGGTGTCACACCACAAGCACAGAACCATATTTTAATGAAGAAGCATACAAACAAAATCAAACAAACACAATTGCCATACATAGCAGTGGACGAGGTTATGAAAAACTTAATTATATCATAATGCAACAAAAAATACTGCTTACAAAAATATCCCCAGAAAACTCAGTATCAATTCTCCATTCGACTGAACCAGAATGTCCTGTATACAAATGGCCATGCACGTCAATGTGTAACATTGCCAAAAAATCTTTCAAATCTTTACGCCAGTTCCTCAATCAATATGTGAAAGGCAAAGACAACATCAAAATAAAACTTCTGCAAAATATGGATACCTGTCCAGTGCGCAAATACACAGGACTGCAAGGACATTCATTGGCCTGCATTTCAGGACTTATTTGCAAAAGCACCTTCCATCATATCAAAATGATATCAACACATCATTCAACTATAAGAAATCTAGTCTATAAACTGTACTATGCAAAGTCCTGCTTTAGCACTAGCCAAATTAAATAACAATTTTCTACATGATACAGCCAAAGACCTACTCGAAGAAATCGACCATATCCAGAGAAAATATTTTGCAAGAGAAAGCCGCTTACAAAATGCAATAGCTTTAACACAGACTAGCAACAATTCTGCACATTGCAACCTTCTACTACACACATACAAAAAAGAAATACTAAAATTCAAAAGCACATCCGCTGAAGTACCAAACCATGTGTGTGTGTGTGTTGCTGCAGAACTTTTTATAAAAGTAACACAAAAACTATAGACGTAACATACAAAATAGAAGACAATGAAGATTCCAAATGGTTTGAATTAGCTCTCTACCTTATAGCAGAAAACAAACACAAGATAACTGACCCCTTAATACTTTGCAGTTACTGCACTACAAAACTTGACAACAATCAAACTCCTTCATGTGCTATCACAAATAATTTGGAATTATTCCCACTACCAAAACCCCTGCAACAATTTATATGAGACCATCATAATTCAAACAGTGCACCCATTTCAAGCAATAATACGCCTTCAACCAAAAACAGCAAAATTACCTCCCTCTGAATTGGTGAAAGGTATTCATGGCAAAGTAGTTTATTTACCATTAAATCTCACGGAAAATGTACACACTCTAGGATTGCAACGTCCAATAGAACAATCTTAATTATCTTAGTAAATGGTGTACCAACAAAAGACAAAAAAATCTGGCAAAAAAATCTGGCAACAACTCATCGACTTACATAAAGTTAGACAAGCCTTGCAATATTTAAAAGACAATAATGAGTACTACAAAGAAATAAATATTGAAGAAAACTTAAAGGAAACAACTAAATTAATTCAAGAGTCACCAGAAACTGATCAATTTGAACTTCTAGATCCTGCTACAGTATTCAATATTTTAGACCATTATACAATTCATCCTTTACACTCTAATGACACCATTAGAAGATGCACTAGAAAGGTACCAAATGCGACAAACGAAAGGATCACCAATCAGCATATGGGAAAAAAGTATAGAAGCTCGTGCTTTTCCTCTACTCTTTCCTACTGGCAAAGGAGGAAGGTACGATGATAGACCTATTCAAATAACAGCACCAGAAACCGCTCACTATGGATGTGAAGTGGGAGAATGGAAGACCAGGCTCCCGTCCTTCACCTCTCGCGCTTGGCCTAGAGGGTCACGACCCAGACACCCGCCACGAGAAGAGTTTGTCCATTTACCAGACGACCAGATACCCTGGTACAGGAACATACGGATGTGTCCATCTGCCTGCCCAGCAGCCCGCACTGGCCATGCCGACACCTGCGGCACGGACCAACTAGACTAAAATCTACACGTCGTTAGAGATGCCATGACGACCTAGACAACGGGAAGCACATCGGTACAAATATACACACTGGACATTCCCACACCGATCTACACGAAGAATATACTCAGTGCTATGACGTAGGCGACAGGCATATTCACGGACGTGCATCTTTATTATTTTTACATAGGCTTTCAGAATGCAGAAACACAAGACGCGTCATGAACTCATCTACAAAGCTTGCTCGCGCTTCTCTTGAAACCAGTTACCACCATGAGAGGTATAATGAAGACACGCTACTGGTCATGGAACTATATGCTACTATAACCTAAAGCACCTATGCACCTGCCGTTTTGTCTAATAAACAGCAGAGTCACCTTGCTCCTTGTGTGTGTCTCATACTCTATCTCATCTGGGATACACGGGAGGAGTTGGGGCCTCCCTGCCTCTAGGTCTGCGGACGGCCCGGCCGACCCCGGCAGAATTTCCCCCCGACAAGTTGGAGGCACTGCTGAGATCTGTTTAAGATCGACTTTTTATTTTTTACTTTTTCCAGGCACTCCCGTTGCGAGGAGGCCCGGCGGCGCGGCCTCCTCTGCCGTTGCCCCCTTCTGAGGACTACAGGACCATCGCGGAGCTGCGAGAAGACCGGACAGCGCAATCCGGATATTGGCCCTCGGGAGCCGGTTGAGAAGTATCCCGCCCGCGGTTGGCGAGTGTCCAGACGTGGTCCAGACGAGGGGAGGTGGCGAGCCGCTCGGAGGGGTGCACGCAGTCGAGCGGCCCTGCATCGAGAGAACTTGGTGAGCATGACACACACAACAAGCAATGCGAAATTGTGAGGGAGGAGGGAGGAAGTAAATAAGGGAGGAGGGAGGTGTTGTACAGATGCACGGCGAAGGTCTAACAACTTAGTGTTGCCAATGGAATGAATGGTAGCGAAACGAGTGCGAGAGCAGTCGGCTACGTCACGCGAAAGAGGGGGGCGGAGCACGAAAACATCACGTGCGGCCGCTCGTAAGGCACTGATTGGCCTAAGTCGCGACTACGTGTAAGGGTGGGTGTGTGTGGTTTCCTACGATTTGGCATTTATTGATCAATGAGTAGACGAGGATCCCTATTATTCGAGCAAGAAACTCGATAGGTAGATGACGTTTCCCTGTAGGCGGTAGCTAGTTGCCTAGTTGCCCAATACGGAAGATAATTGGCTGGTTAAGCCCTCCTGCTGAGGGGCGTATCACACGCGAGGCGACGCAGCGTGCGCAGTCCGATTATATTATTGATTTGATTACCTTGTTCCAGGAGTGACAGGAAGACAGCTGTAGGGTTAGCGGGGGTAGATTGCAAGTGTATTTTGAACTTAAAGAACATATGAAGAATGTACCAGTAGCTCGAAGAGATCGGTGACGTCACCAGTAGGGCTTTAATAGGATATCGCGAGCACAAGGAACTTTGGTTTTGAGAGTGGTGGGGAAGAGAAATATGATAAGGGAGCGGACACGGAGATAAACGATAAACGAGTGGATCGGGAAAAGGAGAAGGGGAGAGGGGCGTGGCTGCGCACGGAGAACGCCGGCCACGGCAAGTGTAGAAGGGGGAGGAGAACGGGGAAACAGGACAACTGTATAAGAGCGTCGTAAAGGGTACGCAGCCGCAGGGGGCTGCGTGCGCTTCGGCCGCAGGGGGCCGTAAGGGAGGGAATATACAAATGTAAAACCATACATATATATATATTTTTTTTTTTTATTTTTTAATAATTTTTTTATTGCATAATTTTTCAAAGGATTGTCGTAAGTCCCCACACTTGCGGGGCCAGGTAAACAATATAAGGTTGTATATTGTAAACTGCTAGTGAAGGGAAGGGTAACAAGTGGAGCGCCACTATGTCATACGGGACAGGGTCGGGAGGGTGGGGGAACACCCTCACTACCCAACTACAACACATATGCACCACACTGCCACCCCATAGGGAGAAATTAATTAAGTACAGCATAGAGTGGACCCAGGGGACGGATAACAAAATGTTAACACCATGGCCGCCTAATGGTAGTTTCGATCCATATGCCCAACATTCACTGCTAAACCATCTGCACAATACATACAAGGGGAAGAAGTTGGCAAACCATGTGGAGGTGTTTAACTTATGGAGGATGTTCCAGGGGTCCCGACCAGGACCAAATGGAATGTTCACTATGGGGGAAACACCGGAAGAAAAGGAGATTAAGAAAGAAGGAGAGGATGGGAAAAAGGGGCGTGAAAGCACAAAGAATACGGGGAACGGAGGAGAGGGAGGAGAAAAGATTGATAAATCAGACGACATAAAAAGGGAACCCAGCAACGAGATACCCATAACACCGGGAGTGAAAACAGAGGGAGGAGGGTTGTACCCTTTAAGAGAATTAGGAGAAATAGAAGGACAGTTAAGGGCGGCTGAAGGATACTCGAACCCGGCATACAGCCCTCCACCATATGTAGCGCATAGGAAGATGCCAGTGGGGGAGGGGAGGATTGGAGAAGAGCAGACTGTAGAGATAGGAAACGATGAGTGGGTAGCTGCACAGATATTATTAAAATTACGAGGTTCACTAACTGGAGAAGAGAGGGAGGTAGTAAAGAGAACAGACGAGGATAGTGCAAGAGAGAGTGAAATGAGGGGGGAAGAGCTATTACGGCAAAAGGAAGAGATTTTGGAGGAAAGATTAGCAAAGCTAAGGGATGAGCAGAATGAATTGATCAAACAGCTTGAGAGGGAGGAAAGGGAGAGAGTGAGGAAAAGGAAAGAAGGTAAGAACGAATTGGAAAAATTAAGGGAACGAAATGAGGAGCAAAGGAGAGAAGCTGAAAGGGTAAAAGCAGCAGCAGACAGGGTATCAAGAGTAGTGCTGAGAGAGAAGAAGAAGGAAGAAGAAGAAAAAGAAAAGGAAATGGCAATATGGAAGAGGAGGGTACTATCAGAGACAGCTAAGAAATATGAAGAGGGGAAAGTAATAGAAAGTATAGTAGAAAGAGAAAGGGTGAAATGGGAAAGGAAGAAAGAGGATGAAAGAATATTGGAACAGATGAGCAACGAAGTGATGGAGGAATTGAAAAGGAAAAGGGAGGAAAATAGTAGGGAGATGGAGGAGAGAAGTGAAGGGGAAAGAGAAGGGAGGAGTAGGGAGAGTGAAAAATGGGGGGATGTATATAGAAGTAGAGAAGTAGCAACAACATCAGCACTAGGGGGAGCAGTTGGTAACAAAGGAAAAGGAGAAATAAACCTAATAGACTTAGAAACAGTAACAATAAAAGGGAAAAAGGCAGAGTGGGGGATGCCATTTATGAATGATTTTTGCAGTGAGGAGGAAGAAGGAGTGGAGAGGGAAGGAAGAAAGAGTGAAAGGGAAAGCTTAGATAAGCTATACCTCACTCGAACAAACATAGACTCGCCATGGATCAGTAGGAGAAGGGAGGAGCTGGAGAGAAGTAAGGAGGGAGTGCAAGGACTAGAGGAAAGACAAACCCATGAAACCACACCACCCCCATCTCCATCACGCCCTCCCCCATCGCACCCTACATGCTCAACCACCGCACGCTCGCTGCGCAGAATAAAGCTCGCGCCCTTCATGGACGAACTGACACCCTATGCATGTCGGCTTAGAGACCTCCCTAGTCGCAGGCAAGACAGACAGATAAACACGCCCACATTAAATACAGGAAATGACGAAAGGAGGGGAAAGGATGGAGAAGGAGTTAGGAGCAGGGGTAATAAGGACGAAATTGAAGAGGTAAAGGAAACGGAAGAAGAGGAGGGGTGTGAGGACTCGATATTATGGAGCGTAAAGGGTGACACAAGACACAACTTAATGCCACTGTTGGAGAGAGGAGGGGTTAGACCACAGTACGTCCCTTGGAAGCATACGGATAAAGAAAATATAAAATGTAGGCTCCCATCACTAAGTGGAGGTGCGGGTAAGTGGATATATGAAATGGAAAAACACACCGCAGGACAGAAACTAGCAGTAGGAGATGTGAAGGGCCTGTTAATATCAATATTAGGGGATAGAGCGGATGACATTTGGAAGAGAGCGGGATTCCATGGGGTAACAATAACAAACACATCGCATGATGGGGCACCATTTGCAAACTGCAGACATGCGCTATGGCAGGCACTGAGAGTACAGTACCCAGACACATCAGACATAGGAGCAATTACTTCCCGTAAGATACGTGAGAATGAGGATCCTGTTGATTATATCCAGGATATCCAAGAGAAGTGGCGCATGGAAACTAGAGAACAATGGGACAAAACACCGGCCATATTTTATCATATATTAGTACAAGGGCTCCCAGAAGGAGTTCAGAAACAACTAAAGAAAGTAGTGGGAATGGAAGCAAAACCATGGCCAGAAATACAACTGACTATAGTACATCACTGCAGGACATGGCAAGGGAAAATGAAACAACAGGAAGAGGACAGGAAAACAGAAGAGGCTAAACTAGTACAGAAAAAACTTACTAAATACACAATGGAAGGGGCAATAATAACTACGCCCACACCAATGGCCCAAAGCCCCACACAAGTAGTGGCTGCACAAGATCCCGCTCAAATAACACCTCCACAGACTATAACACAACAAGTGCCACCACTGCAATTACACGCACCAAACATGGGAGGAGGGTACCCAATGCAAGGAGCTGGGTATTATAGTTATAACAGGGGGAGAGGAGGATTTATGAGAGGGAGAGGATACGGATATAATACCCAACAGCAGGTGGGAGGACTTAGAAATTCCTACCCCACAGGGCAACCAGTATACCAGGACAACACAGGGAGCTTCCCGTGGCAAAGCAGGGAACCACCCGTGTGTTGGAGTTGTGGATTACTAGGACACATGTCACGTACGTGTAGGGTCAGGCCAGGAACACCAGCATGGAATGAACAGGCACAACCTAGGACCTCACAAGAACAGCAGGGCATACAACAACAGCAGACGTTACAACAAGGAAGTGACCCACAACAACAAATAACACAACAACAGCCACAAACATATTCACTGCCACAACAACAAATAACACAACAACAGCCACTGCCACAACAACAAGTAGCGCTAACACAACAACCCCAAACTCAACAAACGCAATTGGGTAGGGTGACAGTCTTGGGACACAACCCTTACACAGGGAATGGCCAATCATTGTACCCCCAAAAGGACAGCCCACAGACGGCCTTGGTGTGTCCCATCCTGTCAGTAACACCTAATAGTGCGGAGGAGCCACGCATAGAGGTAACGATAGGTGACAAAAAATTATCATTCCTTGTTGACACCGGGGCAACCCGGTCCTGCATAAGGGAAGGTAAATTTAAGATGTCAGGCGAAGCCATGAACACCCAAGGATTTTCTGGGGCTAAAGGGTTGGTTCCCTTTACTGATAACGTTCCCTTATCTATTGGAGATTATGATCTGTCGGTTCCACTTTTATATTATAGTGCCTCACCAGTAAATATACTGGGGAGGGACATAATGAACAGGTTGAATATGACGATCTCCTTTACAGAGGATGGCATAATTTGCTCTACTCCAGGGATTAACATGCTCGCAGCACGACAGATTATGCAAGCATACTGTGGACAGACAGCGATTAGGGCGGAACCAGTAGATGGCGAGCTATTCCAGTATGGAACAGACATGGCATTTGCATGGATGCCAGGGATAGAAGGGAAAATATGGAGGAGGCCAGCAGCCTATCTGTTCCGACCAGAAACACCTGTTAATGAACCAGAAGGAAAGGTGTTTGTAATGGACATTGAGAGCATTATTGCAACAGCTGATTATATTGCTGTGCACGCCCAAGATAAAGAAGGGAGAGCATGGAGGGCAGTGATAGCACTAGCAGAAGGATGTAGGCTGACCCAGGTGTCAGATGAGGAGCTGTTCTCAGAAGAAAAGGAGGAAGATGAAATGGTGTTCATGATGAGTGTAGAAATATGGCTAAGAGTGGCTCACAAACAGGTAGCACAGAAAATTGCAATGGCACTTGAGGCACCCGCATGCACCCCAGTCCCCTTCTTTAAGGAGGATATGTCAAGGGTGCCCAAATCATTATGGACTATTAGCCCTTATGACGTGGGATGCATAAAAAGCATAGGGGGTGTAAGGATAAAATTGAAAAAAGGTGCCATACTACCAAGAGTGAAACAGTACCCACTGTCAAAAGAGGCAGATGAGGGCATATATGAAACCATAACGGCCCTTATAAACAATGGCATATTGGTCCCCTCAGAGTCACCATGTAACACGGCTGTGTACCCAGTGCGCAAGGCTAAAGGGGGGTCTTGGCGCTTCATACAGGACCTCAGGCCCTTGAACAACATAGTAGAAGCAGAGTATCCAGTAACAGCAAACCCGGCCACAATATTGTGTGGCATTCCAGCAGAAGCATCACGATTTACAGTGATTGACCTTAAAAATGCTTTTTTCTCAATACCATTACACCCAGACTCACAAGATTTGACAAGCTTCACTTACCGAAATACAAAGTGGAAACATACCAGATTGCCACAGGGGTATTGTGAATCACCCTCAATTTTCAATAGAGTAATACAGATGGATTTGGGTAACGTTGAAGTGGAAAGCACAGTGTTACAGTATGTGGATGACATAATAATTTGCAGTACAAACGAAAGCAAATGCAGAGAGGACTCCTTAAAAATGTTGACGATATTGGCTGAAAAAGGGTACAAGGTAGACATGGAAAAGATACAATACTGTCAGGAACAGGTACTTTACATTGGCCAACTGATATCCCAACATGGAAGAAAGATTGCACCACAAAGAGCACAGGCCATTTCAAGCACTCCAATGCCACAGACTGTGAGAGAACTGCAGCAATTTCTAGGGCTGTGCAACTACTGTAGAGCATGGGTATTTGATTACAGTTCATACATAGGACCCCTGCTTGAGGGTTTGAGGGAAGCCAATAAAGGGGAGAAAAAGTTGGGGCGGACTATGGAAATGAGGGAGGCATTTGATGAATTGAAAGACGCGATATCAACTGCTCCAGTACTGGCATCCCCAGACTATGAGCGACGATTTTTTATATTTTCACATTGCGACTCAGCAGTGATGAAAGCAGTATTGGCCCAAAAAACGAGCATGGGCTATAAACCAGTAGCAATTTACAGCGGTCACTTAGACCCTGTGATGTTAGGTCACTTCCCTTGCGAACAAGGTCTCGCTGCAGCTGCTTTTGCAGTGGAAAAAGCATCAGCAATAACCATGGGGTGTCCAACTACACTGTTTGTGGAACATGCACTATTTGCAATATTGAATAAACCTAAGTCCACACTAACAACGCAGAGGGCATCAGGTTATGAGATCATTTTGTCTAGAGCTGAACTAGCAATTGTTAGATGTAGCACGGTTAACCCTGCAAGGTTCCTAGCAGAAGTAATTGAGGAGGGAGATTACGCCCATGACTGCACCCAAATAACTGAAATGTACTCATGTACTAGAAAAGTTGAAGAAAACGCACTCGAGGGAGGTGAGCTTTTGTTTATTGATGGGTCATCAACTATTGATCAAGGAGATGGGATACGGAGGACTGGGGCAGCAGTGGTAAAAATGATGGAGGCGCCGGTGTGTGTGGCTATGAAATGTGTACAATTACCACAGCATTACTCTGCTCAAGCCGCGGAACTGGTTGCACTAATATTGGCATTAAAGGAAAGTTTTGACAAACGAGTAACCATATATTCCGACAGTGCATATGTTACATCCACTGTCCACTCAGGGCTATCAAAATGGAGAAGAAGAGGGTTTAGGAGAGCTGATGGCACTCCAGTGCAACATGCCCTCTTATTGGCTGAACTAATTGAAGTAATAAACGACCCCCAAGAACTAGCCCTAGTAAAATGCACCGCACACACCAATGGTGAAGACCACGTCTCAAAAGGGAATGCAGCAGCAGACGCACATGCGAAATATGCTGCATACTTTGGTGAGATATGGAACCCCACAGACTCACAGAGAGGGAGAGGGAGGGGAATGGCTAGGGAGATGTTGATAAGAGAAGGGTACACCCATCTCCCAGCCACACAGATTATGGAGCTACAAGCGGCTGCACCAATGGCCGAAAAAGAAATATGGGTAAAAAGAGGATGTACAATGTCACCAACCGACGCACTATGGCGCCAGGGTGGCACTGGAAAAGTTGTAATACCGTTGGCACTTTTAAACACCGCCCTGAGCCAATTACATCACCCAGCCCATACAGGCAAAGAAATAATTGCAGCACGAATTAGAGAAGATTGGTTCTGTCCCGAGTTAAATTCTCATGTGTCGAATTTTATCAGCAATTGTCTCACATGTCAACAGTTTACGGCCGGTCATACCCTAAAAGTGATAAGAGGCACCATACCCCGGCCAGAGGGACCTTTTCGGCACCTTCACATTGACTATGTTGATATGATCAACATATGTCAAGGTAATAGGTATATGATTGTAGTAGTATGTCCATTCTCTAGGTGGATTGAAGCAGGGCCCTGTTCACACCCAGATGCATTTAGAGCAGCCAAATTCCTAGTAAGGGAGGTCTTCCCCAGGTGGGGAGTGTGCGAGGTGTTAAGGTCAGACAATGGCCCGCATTTCGCAAACGAAATGTTCCAGCATATCACATCCTTGCTGAGCATAAAACACAAATTTGCATGTGCATACCACCCACAGGCTAACGGTGTATGTGAACGCCTGAATGGCCTATTGAAGGAGGCAATTGCAAAAATACAACAAACAACAAAGAAAAGCTGGTTGTATTGCCTTCCATTAGCCCTATTTGAATTAAGGAATAGGCCAGGGTCCGACCACCACCTCACCCCTCACGAGGTGGTTACTGGACGTCAAATGCGCCTTCCCCTAACGCCAACGTAAAGGGCATTCACTGACCACGAAAGTTCAGCGAGTGTGTTAGGTGATGAAATGTATCAATATGTGTCTTCTTTGATTACTAGTGTTGTGTTTGTGTCTCAACAGCTCGAGCGCACACGGGGCGGGTCTACCAGCAATCAAGAAGAAGGCGCCAGTACAGAATTGGAAAAGGAGAACTTGTGCAAACTTGCCAAAGGTGACCACGTGCTACTTCGCAATTTCAATAGGAAGTGGAACGATAAGCGGTTCACTGGCCCCCATCTGGTAGAGGACGTATCAACAAGAGCAGTAAAACTAAAGGACAAGCGTGCCTGGAACCACCTACATGATGTAAAGATCTACAAACTGCAGACTCGCCCCAGCGCCAACGACAGGTCCATTGGAAGAACAGCAACAACATCCCCGACAGCGGAAGGAAGTTCTACCACAGACAACGACCCAATTGTTCCCTTACCGTGTCACTACCCAGCTTCCCCGGAGACAATAACTGACGAAGAAAGGGGTGATCCCCATACTGCCCACCCCATGGTCACACGCTCAAAGAGTAAAAATACTTCCGCCATCTGAGCCCAAACCCCCCGCCCATTGACCCCCAAGTATAGTTATAACTGAACTGAAGGACATTGCCTGCACAAATACACATGTAAACAAGTGAATGTTCTCTTTTTTCTCTCGCACATACAGGAACTGCGTATTATTGTATTGTTAAGAAAATAGCTAACTAACAAGTTCACTGCCCAGGCGTAGATGGTACTCCCAGACGATAACTACCCAGAAGAATTGTCACACCAATTTGTATACGAAATAAAAAGGCCAACGTACCTAAAAAGGAGAAGGGTACGTGTCTACTACACAGCATTCCTCCTGGCCATAGAATATTCCATGCCCCACCTCTGCCCATACTTGCCGGTCCTAAGAGACAGATCACTTAGAGTAGCGTGGGAACAGCTCTTCGCCTGGGCACTGAATGACTATTTGATAGGGAGAGCTTAAAGGAAACAAACAACTAACATTTAATAACAAGCATTTTGAGAATTTTTAGGCGGGCAACTTTAACGTCGCAAGAATACGCTGCCAGGACTGCAGCAAGGTAAGAGCAAAATGCCGGTGAGATTAGCATATGTAATAAAAGTATTAGGGATTTTGATGATCACCGGGTTCTTGGCTGCCTCTGTATGGCAGTACAGCTATGCTATTAATTTTATTGCTGCACCCAAACCTAATATACCCCCGTCCCCTGCTGCAACAGGTGTTACGTCAGGTGATAGTAGTAACATTGCACCCGAGCAAAATAGAGTTAAACGCAGCACATACTCAGACAATAAAGGTATTGATAATTATATACAAGATTCAGCACACGTCACAAACAACATATGGTACCAACACATGACCCGCATTGGTAAGCAGACAACTGAGGACAGCTGCTACGTTTGCTCATTAATACCATACGCCATGAGTGCTTCACGAACATTTGTTGCCACAGAAATAGATGAAAAGACAGCACAGTGCATAATATACTTGGCACTGTTCCAAACGAAAGGAAGATTTCAAGGGACAGTAGTGCACATGACATGGAAAACACGAGACTCATACCCATATGAAAACAACTTCCTCAAGACCTATTTGAGTTACCACAAGAGCAGTTTACATGCTGAAGCATTCAGATACATAACAAGTGGCCCTGCAAAAGGAGAAACAAAGAAAGTAACACTGCAGTATCTACCATGTGATTGGTACGCCACTGAAGTTCCGGGTAAACAAGGATGTTGGGAGAGGCCGCTGGTGACGATAACAGGAAAGGTGTATCTGGACAACAGCTGGGAGATAGGAGTGATTGGCAGCAACATGGTAACAAAAGAAACTATCTCAACTATCGAGGCACACAATCACCAATGTTGGACGACGTGGATCAAGTATGTACCAATGCTCACGTGGGTAGAAACAGATGAAGACCCAATAACAATACTACCGCTGACTGCGCCCAAGGTATGCTACCAGCATAAAGGAGAGGTGGACGTAGGATATAACACCAATTGTGCAAGTGTGATGGAGTTACCTGAGGGGGGAGCAGGAACAGCAGTAATAATGGACCATTATTGGGCCTGTGGAGAAAAGGCATACCATACACTGCCTCCCCTGTGGAATGGTGTGTGCACAATGGTGCACGTCAATGTACCATCACTAGTGGTACCTAAGAAGCATGTCAATGTGGCGAACTTTCCCAAAATGGATGAAGGGGACAAGAGAAAAAAGAGATCTGCACCACTTCAGGAGGAGCAAGGGAACAGGACCAACAGCAATGATACTGTCCTAAATAGAAGAAAAAGACAAGGAGAGCCACTGACAGGAAACTACCTGTGGGGAAGGTCGGAAACGGCACTAACCTCAATACCGCCAGAACACAGACTATTCAGCAGAGCAGCAATGTTCTTCTCCTCAATAATACACCCGGGACTGCAGGCTTACGCAAACGCAAAATGGCTCCAAATAACTAGATGGGAACTAATGATGACCATCAATTCTACAGTAAATGGGTTTAACGCAATAAAAGAGGAGCTGCGAGCTATAAGGATGGTAGCACTGCAGAACAGATATGTATTGGACCTTCTCACAGCAATGGAAGGAGGAGTTTGTGCAAAGATAGGACAATCATGCTGCACGTTCATACCTGCCAACGATGCTGACAATGGTACACTGACAGAAGCAGTTTCACAATTGGCCCAGATGCACTCCAAAATGATGGATGAAAGTAACGGTGTAAACAAGGATAAGAGCTGGTTTTCACTATTATGGTCATGGATGCCATCCTGGCTGTCAGATGGACTGAAAATAATAGTGGGTTGTACTATTTTGGCTGGAGCTACGCTGATCATAATTAGATTTTGGAAGGCCCGGAAGGCACGTACCACTGACGAGTTGCTCGAAATGGTGGGAATGCACCCCTTGATGCCAGCAGATGACGGCCAACATACACTTGTGATAATACAGGAGAGGGAGAAGTTGCGCACCCAAATCATCACCAACCATCTAGACCCACCATCAGTGAAGATCGAGAACCCAAGAAACCCCAGGAGCTACATAGGGAAATGGGTATACTGTACTCCTGGAGGAACCTGTGAATATATGTATTGGTCATTTGAAGATCATGTAAACCATTATGGACATCTAGGAGGAATAACTAAGATATGGCGAGTAAGAGGAGATAACGAGAAGGATATGTTTGTGGTCGACAAGTCGACCAGAGGGGGGACTGAAGTGGGAGAATGGAAGACCAGGCTCCCGTCCTTCACCTCTCGCGCTTGGCCTAGAGGGTCACGACCCAGACACCCGCCACGAGAAGAGTTTGTCCATTTACCAGACGACCAGATACCCTGGTACAGGAACATACGGATGTGTCCATCTGCCTGCCCAGCAGCCCGCACTGGCCATGCCGACACCTGCGGCACGGACCAACTAGACTAAAATCTACACGTCGTTAGAGATGCCATGACGACCTAGACAACGGGAAGCACATCGGTACAAATATACACACTGGACATTCCCACACCGATCTACACGAAGAATATACTCAGTGCTATGACGTAGGCGACAGGCATATTCACGGACGTGCATCTTTATTATTTTTACATAGGCTTTCAGAATGCAGAAACGCAAGACGCGTCATGAACTCATCTACAAAGCTTGCTCGCGCTTCTCTTGAAACCAGTTACCACCATGAGAGGTATAATGAAGACACGATACTGGTCATGGAACTATATGCTACTATAACCTAAAGCACCTATGCACCAAACGGACCACTTATGCACCAGGCCCAAGTAGGCCTCAAACAAGAGCTCCCGTGGACATTAACAAAACAAGAGTCAGGTTGCTGGTCCTGCAGAATGAGCCCGGTGAAGCAACCAGCCAAGGTCGCAATGTTGCAAACCCACATTCCAAGAACAAATCATCAAAGGCACGATGTTGCAACCTCGCACTCCGCGCACCAACGTTAAGGTCACACCTGCAAAATAAACCAGACACACAGTGGAAAAGCAATATTAATTGTGCAGAATTCTGCCTCAAACACGGCCCCTCCCCACGTGACCAAGCCGAACCTGACGAGATGCCAAACCCAGGAGAGAAGAGGCGTCTGGATCCCTCGCTACGAGACACAGGCAGATACACTTGAAAGGCTCAATGGACATCTGCGACAGTGGGAGCGGTCAGCCTTCCAGCTATGAATAAATCCTCACATTGTCTGCACGTACCCATAGTGAAACATTGTTGCAAATTGCAGGTACACCGAGAGCTGGGAACAGCGGTGGTCCCAGGCTGGGAAGCTCACGGACGCACCAATCAGAACATGGGGCTCTTATCACTGACGCCAGTAATATTAACCAATCCTCAGGAGTCTTCATGTAACAATTCTCATGTATCTAATTGTAGGGACAACCCAGATATATCACCTGACTACCCTTTGTCCACTAACATTGTTCTCTATATGTGTGCTATACTAACCCTACCACTCGAGCAACCAATTAAGAGTGGCGATAGGTTTTTTGTTAACTTTCTGAGGTGACGCAAGTAGCGCGTCATAATACAGTAAAAAGGGCCTGCGAGCCCCACGATTGTGTGTGTGTCAGGACGGACGCGTACGCTCCTTGACCCATCCCTGCCGTTTTGTCTAATAAACAGCAGAGTCACCTTGCTCCTTGTGTGTGTCTCATACTCTATCTCATCTGGGATACACGGGAGGAGTTGGGGCCTCCCTGCCTGGAGGTCTGCGGACGGCCCGGCCGACCCCGGCAGAATTTCCCCCCGACAGATGTAATCTGAAGATCCCAGATTTAGACAAAATGTGAAATACATATTCCACCTACTCTTTGAAAGTGAACTAGCAAGTCTATGTTACGGAGTTGCACACACATTAAAATCAGGAACCCACTTTCAAAATATGTCAGCTACGCAATTACTACAAAAAGTGCAAGAAAAAGATGAGGTTTTACAATCAAGCATTACAAATCTATTAGCAAACATGTGTGGTACTACAGAGTACTGGTTCCGACGTCACGGAGATGTACGTTGTATGATAAGAAACCCTGGCCCACCCACTTGGTTTGTTACATTAAGTTGTGCAGAATATGCATGGGAAGATTTACATGATTTCCTACGCATATCAAACGAAAACAAAACAAACATAGATATACTAACACCTGGAGAAATTTGCGTTCTAGAGCCTGTTAATGTTTCAAGAAATTTCCATCATCGCTTCATTGCTACGCTACACTTTATTTGTAATAAAACTGTTCCTCCCCTCGGAGAAGTACAACACTTCTTTTGGAGAAAAGAATACCAAGCCAGAGGAGCACCACATACCCACATGCTTTTATGGATTAAAGATGCTCCTAAATTTGGTCAAGACAGTGATGCCACTGTGTTACAGTTTATCAAAAAATGTCACTTGTGAAATTCCATCAGAAACAACAAATAGTGATATTCATGCACAAATTGTACAATTTCAAAGACACAAATGTGGCAAATATTGTCGTTGCAAATACAAAAAAAAGGGAAATACTACACCAAATGCCGCTTTGGTTTCCCTAGACTGGTTACAGAAACAGGTGAAGTGAACAACTTCATGTCTTCAGTTAGACATAGTGTTAAAGGTAAATCACCTAAAAATACATATTACATAAAAAGAACAGATGAAGCTAAATATATTCATGATTACAATGCAATCATTGCCCTATTATGGAATGCAAACATAGATGTGCAGTACAATTCCACTGCAGTTCCACGATATGTTACAGCCTACTTAACCAAAGCAGAAAAAACAGAGCTTCAAGACCTCTGGAATGACCTGTCATCAGACAAAACACTGTCTCAGAAATTATACAGCTTGGGCATAAAAATGCTCTCCCATAGAGAATGTGGCTGCTATGAAGCTGCAGTTCGTTTAAACTGTACTGCTTTGTATAGAAAATCTGAAAATATAGTATGGCTAAGTCTTGGTCCTGCTAAATCTAGAAAAAGAGTTCTCAAATCATACAACGACATAGAAACAATAGCCAAAAATGATCCCAACAGCCAAGACATTTTGAAAAACAATTTACTAGACACATACTACCCAAACAGAAGTACCACTTTGGAAACCATGTGTCTATACCATATAGCCCAAAACTTCACATACAAAAATAATATAAAACCCGATGAAAAAAAAAGGTAGATACATTGTGAAGGCAGCTTAGTAAAACTACCAAGCCAAGTTTAATTAATCATATCAAAGTGTCATTAAAAAACTCCTCAACAAAAAGAACTATATTACATGTCCCTGCTACAACTCTTTAAACCATGGAGAAAAGAAGAAGAGATACTAGATAACTATGCATTCTATGAAGACGCTTTCAAAGCAAATGAAAGCACTATAACCGATGTAAACTTTACACAGTACAAAACAATGTTGCACAATGAACAGCAACATGAAGAAGAACTCCAGGCCCAACTAACTAGATAAGGACACTCCCGACAGTAGTCAACGTTCTATAACAGGAAGCCAAGAACCACTGGGACAGTGACTAATAAATAGCAAATGAGGCAGAATTAGCTATGACAGAAGTAGAAAGCACCATGTGTCAGTATTAAGATACAGAAGACTTAACTGTACTATAATCAAAACTAAACAATGAACAGCGTAGCATTTTTCAAGAAGTAACAAAAGAAATTGCACATGGTGTACAACATGAAAATAAAGAATGTACCTGCCAAAATTACAAACCTATACTACTATACGTCAGTGGTGAAGCTGGTTCAGGCAAAACATTCTTAATCAAAATCATCAGCAAGTTCCTTCAACAATTGACAAACAACAAACTGTCAGCTGTTGTAACTGCCCCCACAGGTTTAGCTGTCTACAACATAGGTGGTGTCCCTTTACACTGATTACTACTCCTGCCAGCAAAACACCAAAATAAATTTGAATATTCCAAACTTTCTACAGAAGCTACAATTGAACTACATAGAGTGGTAAAACAAAAGGAAATGCTACTAATAGATTTAGTGAGCATTGTCTCCAACCTAATTTTGGCTTTGATTCACGTCAGATTACAAGAAGTACTTAAAACAAACTACAAAGAGCTCTTTGGAGATCTTCTTCAATTGACACCAGTGAAAGGTGAACCTATTTTTAAAACCTTAGGACACAAACTCTGCCGTAAAACTGTTGGCAGCATAGGAAATGTCAACCTTTGGCAACATTTCCAATACAGAGAATTAACAGAAAACATGCGACAGTCTGCAGACCTCACCTACGCCAACATTTTAAAAAGTATTAGAGTTGGTGTACTATCTCAAGAAGCACAAGCAATATTAATAACCCGGCACATCCATGCACTTTATGGCCATAACTCATGTGCTACTGATGTCATGGAACAATTAGCACACAAAGATGTCAATTGTATGTCCTTGATGCCAACTCTTGCAAGCTGTTCCAAATTCAATGAAACAATGTTGAAAAAAGAAGTGCAACCAATAATTGAAATTTCTGCAACAGACAAACTGGACGTACATGGTATGACACTACCCATGTGTCAGCCAGCCACAATAAGACTAAATACCTTAGAAAATTCAATCTCCAACACAGCTGGTTTGGAGAAAATATTAAAATTATCTTTAAACTGTAGAGTAATGCTTAAACGTAACCTTGACATGGAGCAAGGACTAGTTAATGGAGCACTGGGTACAGTTGTTGGCTTTCAAACATACCCACGTGACAACAACATTCAGTTTGTCAATATTCTCTTTGACAAACTTTCAGAAGTAAAAAGGATCGGGCGCTCAAGTGCTCGATTCCTTCTTTTCAAAGACATGTATGTACGCAGAGAACAATTTTCTCTAACTCTAGCATACGCAGTCACCTTTCACAAATCACAAGGTCTTACCTTAGGTAAAGCATTGATAGATATTTGGAACACAGTCTTCAAAGAAAGCATGAGCTACGTAGCACTATCACGGTTATGTACACTCGACGGTCTATTTCTAATCAACTTTAATTCAACACCTCCATCTAAAAACATATCCTGTTCCACAAAAAGCAAAACGTTGTAAAAGAAAACTAGTTCAAACAGAAATGCAACAGGATATCACTACAAATCCTCCAAAGAGAGTAAAAGAAACTAATACTTCATTAATTAGTACAACCAAAGAAGAATCTATTACACAAAGTAACTCAGGTACTTCTTCAAAGAAACAACACACACTCCAAAAAAATGACTTGGACACAGAACTATATGGTCCATTCAAATTTTCAAATATAACTGGTGTAAGTTCCTACGCAAATTTAGCAATCAATATTCTGTTTCAATTGCCACCAATTATTGACAACATTTACTTACACAGTACAGACCAATTGCGTTTGCAAATGTTAGTCCTTCATAGAAATACAACCAACAATCCTGACAACACCTACAGTGTTCATGGAATAAGACAAGAATTGGACTACTGTGCTGGAATGGTGAAATTCACTATAAACTCACAAGAAGATCCACAAGAATTTCTAATGTACAAGTACTGGAAAACAAAAACATACCTATAAATGAAATCTTCCAGATTTCATACATGTGGAAACATACATGCACTCTGTGCAACAATATGCAATATGAACAAAACCCTAATGAACGTTTTGTGTATGTATTCATACCTAACTGTGAATCCGTTCTATTTCAGCAACTTGTACAAAATGCAAACCATGGCAGATTATGTACTACCTGCAATTCAGATAATCGCTCCACCTTAATAATACAAACACATAGTAAATATGTAATAATAATGCTTCTACGTTACAATGTAGATGGTACCAAAAACAACTGCAAGATGACTGGATTCACACATGGTCAAGTATCGCTTGGTAAGAAAACATTCACAACAATAGGTATAATCTACCACGCAGGAGCCACAACCAATGCAGGTCACTACACTGCATATATAAAAAAGAATTGTGGATGGTTCGAATGTAATGATAGTACAATTACTCTAAAGCAGAGATTACCAGCAAATCTTATAAACACTTATTTAATCTTCTTAAAACCAAAATTTAATAACTAATCTGTACTTAAACATTAGCAAAACTTCAATTACAAAACTATAAACAGTTAGAATACGCCAACAGGTATCTAACTGCCCCAAGATTCTGCAACAACCAGATAGATTAACAATTTGAGAATATAAATAAAAATTATAATCAGTTACAAATCAACAAGTATCTAACAATCTGCAACAAGCCAACATTAGCCAGAAACAACAAGTACACACTGAAAACACAAAAATAAATGTACTATACCAAAAGAAACAAAAAGGTTTTTCTTAACCCAACATGGATTTTTCTTTCCCACGGACCCAACGATTTAACAACAAGCACAGAAACTGAGCAAATTGCACAGTACACTGGTTTGTAATCTACTAAATATGAGGGTCGAAATGAATAAATAAGTCCTTACAAACTACCGATACTAACATGATCTTTTCTTTTATCACATAAATTGACAAATAATATATGTACTCGAGTTACCAAACCAAACAGTAAGTATATTATAATAAGTACAACTCATAAATACTGCTCCATAACACAACCATTGAAGCAAACATGTAACCGTACACCACAATGCAAAATGTTTACTTCCATGGATATGTTATACTGCAGTGCTTGTTACCAAACTCTACAATCTTAATGGCATGATGTAGCCAAAACTTCACATGCAAACTATACAAATAAACAGGGCATAAACTGTAGATTTGCAAATATTTCATACATATTCGGTCATGCACCCAAGACTCTTGGCCCTGGCCACAACCACCGCAGCATATCACACCCATAGATCACACCCATAGAATCAAACTTTTTAACCATGCAACATTGGCATTTTATATGTCTGCGGACACCTAAAGTTTTCTAAGAACAGTTTTATTTTGCTAGCGTACAGTACAGACAGGAATAGTGTCCTTAGGACACCCCCGTTAGCCCAATTACAGACATCCCGGACACCGCACATGTTCTTAGAACAGTTTCAACTTGCATGCAGACACTACGAACAGGAATAGTGTCCTTAGGACACCCCCATTTTCGGTAAGTGTGGACATCCCGGACACCAAGCCAGTTCTTAGAACAGTTTCAACTTGCCTGCGGACAGTACGGACAGGAATAGTGTCCAAGGACACCCCGTTTGCCCAATTACAGACATCCCGGACACTGTGCATGTTCTTAGAACAATTTCAACTTGCATACGGACACTACAGACAGGAATAGTGTCCTTAGGACACCCCCCATTTTGGTATGTTCGGACATCCCGGACACCAGGCCCATTCCTAGAACAGTTTCAATTTGCCTGCGGACAGTACGAACAGGAATAGTGTCCTTAGGACACCCCCGTTTGCCCAATTACGGACATTCCGGACAGCTCGTCTGTCCACGGATATGACGAACACAACAGGGGTGCCTGCCACCTAAATAAATACAGAATTTGACCCATCTCTTACTCCCATACCCTTCCCAAATGCTCTTACACACAAACACACTTGCCAAAGTTGTATTTCTCCACCATTTGTCACCGCCCTGTCCGCGGATCCAAGATGGCGGGCGTTTCCAAAAATCAGACGCACTTCAAGCTCTTCACCATCCAATCAGTGGACACGTTGCATGTCCGCGGACATGACGCAAGTCGATTGGCCAATCAGGACACTGTCCGTGGAGCGAACAGGAAAGTGTGTCTGCGGAGCGGACATAGATATCACTAATTTTTTGTGACCTACTTTTTGGTCGTTTTTTAAAAAACTACTGGTTGGATTTTCACCAAATTTACAAAAGCACGCTTTCGGACCAAGCTGCTGCTCCTGCTGCAAATTTGGTGAACATCCGTCCTGCAATTTGGGCTGTAGGCGTGAGTAAAGTTTTTTCCCCATTCAGTCTATGGGAAAAAAAGAAGTTTTGGGACCCCCCCTATAACTATGCCCCCCCCCTGACCAAAACATCAAACTATGCAAACAAATTCTGAGTGGGCGATATAATTTTTTTGCAAAGTTTGGTGTGGATTCGTCCAGGGGGAGCAAAGTTATAAGCCACCCAAAAAGTGCTCTTCCTATGGGAATAGCAACTTAACCATAACTACACAGCCACTACCGTGGCTGTGTAATATGTATTTACATATATATATATATATATACATATATATATATATATATATATATATATATATATATATATATATATATATATATATATATAGAATACAATAAATACAAATACAATAAATATAAATACAATAATCATTAATGGTTACTATTCACTTGACTGCGTGTGATGAAACACCGATGGAACAGAATTCAACAGTAACTTACAAGTGAGTCTAGTGCAATCCTATTTTAGTGAACTTTGATGTTTCATGCATATCTTCTGAGTAGTCTGTTCTGCATATGCAGAATCGATTGCCCCTCACGTCCCCCAAGACATCATTGGCTCTGCTATTAATCTCGGATGCTGGAAAGCCACAGCTGAGCAACCATTTTCGTATCAACAACATATCCTTAGGGAAAATGTGCAACACTGTACCAGTAGTCCTATCATGGCTGATATTGGGGGACCCTAAAACAATACATCAAGGAATTGTTTTATGATCCAGAAGATCTAGTAAAATAATTACAAAAAGAAAATAATTATTAAAGTATGACAGTGATGTATACAACAATAACATTATCTCAAACACAAAGCGCGTTATTTATTAATTTATTTAGCATTTGTAAAGCACGCATAATCTTTGGGTACCTGGGCGCTGGACAGATATCTATAGACATTTTTTTCAATTGCATACAAGTGAGCCAGCATGTCGTCAAATTTACAATTCACAGTATTTACAGGTATTACAGATATTTACAATGTGCCCAAGTATCTTCTCGGATCTAAAGGTGCTACCATTTGAGGAGCCAGTTTTTGAGTTTTAAAGTTTGGTAACTGCCCTGTCAGCAAGTTTGACTCACCAGAATATCCGTAGTAGTCTGTAGAGATGTCGTCTGGCTAAGGATTTGAAGTCCTTTATAAACATTTTGAAAAGTGGGTGTGTATTTGAATTTGTCGTGTAGAAGGACTGCCCTTAAACTTTGTTGGTTAGTTTTTTTATGGAGTAATATACTATCGTGATATAGACATATTCGGGTATGTCTAAAGATTGAGGAAGGAGAAGGATTGATGATGTAAAGTAAAGTTTTGTAAAGGAACATAGGCACATTCCAACAACCATTGCCAGTGCATGGCCCAAGTAAGGACTGCCATTGATAAAGGATGGAGATGGAGTAAGGATGAAATAAGCAGAAAACGTCTAGGACCTCGTAAATGGTCACATAGGGCCTCATTAGGACCCTGGCGGAGAGGGTGTTACGCCAGCGTAGTGCATGGCGTACCTCTCCGCCATACTACGAGTTCCCGTAGCGCCATGGAGGTTTTCTCCGCCTGGTTTTACCAGCCGGAGAAAACCATGGCGCTACGGGACCTCGTTGTTAATTACGCCACCGTATTTTACGGTGGCGTAATTAACTCCTTCCCCACTCCCATTATACCCTATGGGGCGAAAATGGGAATGGGGAAGGGCAGAATGGGGATTGGGGATTTACCGCTCCGCCGAGGTCGGAATGGGGCGGTAAATCCGCCAACCCCCATGGCGCTATCGGCGGCTTTCCGCCATGCTTCGCGGTGCATTTAGCACCGCGAAGTCCGCCTGGGTCGTAATGAGGCCCATAGTATATTGGTTGCAGGGATGGGGGTCTTCAGAGACACTGGTTCTAGGGTGGCCATGTGAACAAGGGTCCCTAGAGGGAAGACCCCTTTGAGTTGTACATTGTAAGGGATTTTAATCAGGCACGCACCCAAGTCTCGCTTGGCATGTAGTGCACAATGAAACCCTTATTTATTTTTGTCTATAAATTCAATATTCTGAATTATATACCACTCATATCACACCCGTCTCAAAATACCCCCCAGGTCACACTGAACCAGGAGTCAGGCTAGATTGTAAAGGTAAATATTGATTTTATTTATTTAATATTCAAATTACACATACGTTTAATATATATATGTATGACAGCAATCACCAAGGGGTGACAATACACTTCAGAAAATAAGCAAAGCAATTGAATACACTTATAATGATGAAAAATAGAAAACACAGGAAAAAGAACCATTTTGTTTTGTGCACAGATAGCTTTTAGGTTAAGATTCCCCCCTGCAAAGTTTTGTTTAAACACAAATGAGCAATCCTGCACCAATGTGAGTAACCAACAGGTATTCAGGAATTAAAGACACGTTCTAGAGTTTATAGGCAATCTTCCCTCCCCAAACAAGAGAGAAAACTGTTTTGTAAAATGACACTTTTAAACTGACAGATGAAAATTGCTTTGTAAAATTCTGCAAAATGGTCAAAAATACTGCAAAATGGTCAAAAATGCTTAGATGGAGAAAGATTCTAAGGAAAGTAACTCTAAACAGGTCCTAACACACATGAGCTATAATATAAACAACAATACACACTTCAGATCAGGATGGGATGGAAGAAGCACTTTGAAATCCGCAAAAGACACATGTAACTTTGGCTAGATTGCAAATTTGTGACAAACGTTTACTTGCGATATTGGATGAAATTGGGTCAAATACACTGTTCCACAATGTTTAGTTGGTATAGCCAAGGGTCTTAGGTATCAGTGAGAGTTGAAACTTTGTTTCTATCTTTAAAACTGAAGAAGTTATAGAGGTTTTAGTGAAAGGCGTTTTTGCAAAATAGGCTCGAAAATGAAAACAGAAATTCAATATTAAGAATGACAGATAGGTTTTCTTATACTAGATTAATGACTATGAAAAAGAAGAGACCACACATGAATTTTCACGGCTATGTGGCCAGCACAACCATTCACATGATAGGTCCTCAATTTCTTATGGGATTTACTTTAGTTACTTCAAAATCAATAGGGAGTTATGGTTTTGTAACACAGATGAGAGACAAAAATTAGCATAAGAATGATTCTAACAATTCTATGGTTCTGAATTAAAGATGAGTTGGGCTGAGATGGGGATAATATAATGCCAATATATTATGGGCCACTGTTCTTCCTATTATACCTACAGTCCTTTATAAGTAAATTGGACCATCAGCTCTGGTCATTGGTGGATCATGTCTACCAGCAGCAAGGCACCTCTGGAGAGATTTGGGTCAGCAGCGCGGTTCTGGTCAATTTTGGACTGCACCTCAGACTGGATTAGAATGAGCCCTTCTGGTTACTGGACACGGTAGATAGCAGGATGCAAGTCTCAGCGGGCAAGCCTTAATGGTAGCAAGCCAAGCTGATTCAGAATTATTCTTTTAAGTTCTGGAGGTTTGCAATTGGGTCAAGCTAGCAAGAGTTCTGCAATGCTAAAGTCTGGATTCTACAAAGAAATCTGGATCTTCAAAAAATTCTGGAGTCAGCTACAAGATGAAGAGTTCTGGAATAAGGTGCTGCGCTGAAATCTGGATGGTTCTGGAAGCAGTGTGTTCTAGAAACAGTGTGCGTCTTTGTGTAGTGAAACTCCTATATTTATACATTACAAAGTGTATGGTGTGGGCAGAACTTCAAAAACACACCCCAATGTCTATGAGTGGCTACAGGCATGTGCTTTGTCCTGGTTGGCAGTCTGAACAGAGCTGTCATCATTATGACAGGATTTAGGAACTCCCACCTTGATTTAAACCAAAACATAACACTTGCACACATGTACATTTCTAACATTATGTACCCTAATAAAATTGGACACATATATTTAATATTTGATTGTCTACATCCACATTCAATCCCCGTCCTTTTGCGAGCTGTCTTTCTCATTCTATGGATTTTTATCAATTTTTACCATAACAGTTCGGATTAATCATTTCTAATTCGGTACTTCTCTGGGCGCTGATCAGTGGATCATGTACATACAATTTTAAGCTTGCAACATTAATAGTTTTGCCACAATCAGTGTTTTAGTGTATCTTTGGTTCCTTATGTAGTAAGAAATCCTACCAAATCTTCAACTGTCTAGCATGAGTTCAGATTTATAAGTTTGTATTTTTCACTTGTCTACTTATTTTGGTTGTTCTGAGGCAAAAACAAGTAATTTCCAATCAAAATCCAGTCTAGGTTTTTTTTCTTACTTCCCAAGTGAGCAAATGGCCAGTCCTTTGAAGTTCACTGAGAAACCTCTTCCACATCCTGCCCCTCCTTTAGGAGGATGGGTGTCCAAGCCTTCCTTTGTCCTTGGGTCAGCCAGCAGATGAATGTCTGAGGCTCTCTTTGTTTTCCTTATGCCGGAACCATTAAGCAGCCGTTAAGCCCTCCTGTAGCAACTGAGTGTCCAACTGAAATGTGAATCTTCCCAGGCTTGGCTGTCAGATGAAAATTAAATAGTTGATTCGCTCCCGACTGGGTTTGTATACATGAATTTACTTTCAGTTCACATATAAAATAAAAGCACAGTTTATAAGTGATTTGGACATTTTAAAAGAATTAGCCCTTCACAAACATTCTTTAAATGGGTGAATTTTGCCATTTTAATCAGGAAACAGAAACGCTTTTAAACTGGGTTTGACAGCTAATTTTCTGCTGCAGCTGTCAGGCAGGGAGGCCTGGATTCCTCTGACTGCCTGGAGAATCCATGATTTCAGCACACTTTCCTTTCAATAATTAACTGGGGGAAAATGACAGAATTTTTAAGGACATTTTCGGATTATGCCCTTCTGTTGCCTTGTTTCAGGTGACCGGTGACAGATGACAGATGACAGCAGTGATTCCTGTTTTTACACCAACTTTGCCTGTGTGTGTGGCAGGGTGTGCAGCTCTTTTGTGGTTTATGCACCATGCGCAATTTTGCAGATTTAGTGCACACGGGGGTAATCGCCTCCATTTTTGACAATTTTCTTTCCCCATTGGCAAAGGAGTGCAGTGCGGCGCATTGGTGTGGATAAAAATATTCCACAATATGGTATTAGGGATCTTGTCCATGCCCATTCACCCATCCCCATTGCGAGCGCATGGCCCCAGTAAGAACTACCATTGATAAGAGAGGTAGGTGGATAAGTAGGAAGCAAGCAAAATAGGCTGGGCATCTTGTCAAAGGACACACAGATATCTTGATGGCAGGGAAGGGGTCTTCAAAGCGGATAATGAAGACACTGGGTCTTAAGCGGACAAGTGTCGATAGATGTGAGAACTCATTGAGTTGTACATTCACCTATGCTCTGGTGTACCCGCTGGCCCAAAACATGACCCACATGAAAATGCATGGACAAAGTGATAAAAGTGCAATGATAACAGAGAAGTGTTTGGACATATTATGATCGAGTTTGATTAATATTGGTAACATGTTTAGGGGAGTGCCAATAACATCGGTTTATCTTGCTCGATATAGCATACCATTTTTATAAGTAGACTTGGTGGTGTTGGTGACTTGGACAAACACTTTCATTCACTTGTCTTTATATTACTACATTGCTTTTATTTCCTATGGCTGTGAAAGTTGAAGGATTGTTAACATTAAATAAAAGACGTGTGTATTCCTAAATACAATGAAATGAAATGTAGAGATTTGAAACAAAGAAGTAACATGTCAAGAAATAATAAGAATAAGAAATGCTATCCCCTGTATAATGCAAGTAAGTACTGAGCCTTTGGTATTGTGACTTTAGGGTTTGTACCTTGTTGTATGTTGTTTGGGAACATATGAGAAAAAAGTGAAAATATTAATGTCACCCTTACACACAGAAATGCCCTAACTTGAAATAATCGGAAAGTAAACAATTCCAAATTGTTAGAGACATTTATTTTACTGGAAGTAACATATTTTAATAAAAATTGCATTTTTGAAAAATATTTTGAAGGTATATACAAACTACAAATTATACTGACCTGGTAGTGGTACTGTCTATAAAAATCCAGTATATTGTTTGGATGCACTGGGAAATTGTTCAAGGATGGTTCGAAAGACTCAGGCCGATATGACACATTGGGCCTCATTCCGAGTATGGCGGTAAGGGATAGCGGCCACCGGTAACGAGACCGGTGGCGGTATTCCCTTACCGCCATACTCCGAGTTCCCTCTGCGCCCTCGCCCTTAACGCCTGTTTTGAGCAGGTGTTAAAGTCGAGGGCGCAAAGGGGCCTCCAAGCCAATAACGGTGGCCGTAAGGAACGGTCACCGTTATTTGCATCTTCCCCATTCCCATTGAGCCCTATGGAGGCTCATTTGGGAATGGGGAAGAGCCTTGGTGAATGGGGAATTACCGCCCCGCCAACCTTGGAATGGGGCGGTGATTCCGCCATCCACCAAGGCGCTGCCGGTCCGGGTACGGCGTCAACCAAGGCATTAATAGCGCCATTGGTTAGCGCCGTACTCGGAATGAGGCCCATTGAATGTAGAATACCAGTCTTCCAGGATTCTACCAGGTAAATGCTCTATAGGCCATACGCCTGTACCATCTGTGTAAGAGAAATAATTTTATTCAATGAATCAAATAATTGCTTTCATGTTTTTTGGCCTATCTTTGAAAAAAATAAGGCATAGATAGGAACTCAAAAAACATGACTTGTGAGTAAAAGCGTCACAGTCCAATTTCTTTTTGTAATAAGGATATTATCCATATGTATATGCGCTTTGGAAATAGAAATAAGAGAGCAAGATCATCTGGTCATACCTTGTAATAGGCAAAAAGTAATGTTGTTGACTTTCAAAACAGAAGATGAAATCTTTTAGCATGAGCAAAGAACCATATATTTTTAAATATATCAAAATATATATTGTGACTGAACCCATGATATCACAATGGACTTGTAGTGCAAGTCAAAAGAGTATAGTGCAAGGTTAGCACAAATGAAACAGATATACACAATACTTAAACCTTAGTAGGAGCACAACGGAGAACAGTTGCTATATGTATGTGTAACCGTACCATCAGCATTTTCAAAATGGATCTTGTCAAGCAGGCTGCCTTGAAGTCTTCCAGCTCGGTCACGCATAGTGGTGAAGGTTCTTCTTCCTGTACGTAGGCCCAGCAGCCAGAGATTTCTCAGCAGGAACTGTTCTTCACCAAAGTTGTCATTACTTCACATCGATGTCACATACACCAGTGGAAACGTCTTCCATGCAACGAGGATCAGGATCCTGCGTGCGATCATCACCACTTTCACTTGATTCACCATATTTTTGGCTACTGTCTCTCTTACACATTTCCTCTTCTGTATACTCAGGCTCATAAAGGTATGGTTGAAATGAGACCATAATTATCGAGGATTGAAGAAAGAGAAAATCAACTGTGGGAGAAAATAAACATTTAGTAATTTGGATAAAAGAATACATTGATGTTTTATTTTTAAAATGGTAAATTATGAGAAGAAGCAGACATGTTATAGAAACTCATAGTGCAAATACAATAGGAATAGGCCCAACGTTGGCAAGTTCTCATTGGTACATGAAAAACCAAACTGATCTAAATATACAATTTACATTTTGTTTAGCAAAGAAGTTTGTCAATTATGTAATAATTATTGAAAACCAAAATGCTGATATAGAAAATGTATTAGTGCTAGTGTAAGTACCTTTTTGAGTTGTATTCGCCATAGTTGTTAGCTAACTGAAGAGAGCAAAAAGGAGTCCTGGAGGCCCGGAATGAAATAGAAAGACATGAAGGCAGGAGAAACTCCAATGTTGTCTGATCAGAAAGGGTTTATTGATCTTTACAGAGCAAAGAGGTGTCTTGGAATTTCCATGGAGAAACGTCTTTAGATTTTGCAGAGAGGACATTCGAGCAAGACGTGCAAAGGCTTGGTAGAAAGGGGCATTAGCATAAAGTTAGCATCTACTGATTTCGGCTTGAGGGCTGTGTGTTATAATTTGCTGCCACAAGGGGACTTGATCTTTGGGGCGATTGATCAACGGATAAGATTATCAGAAGATGGTGGTTCTGAGCCACGTGTTAGTGTGTCTAAATGTCTGTAAATCTAAGGAAAGTTGTATTGGAAGAAAATGTGATTGATTGATTGATTGATTGATTGATTTATGCTAAAAAATACATGGCCTATCCATTGCCCATGCCTCATAGCCCTTTTCATTTTGGGTATTAGATGGTGCTTGAGTGCCACATGTAAGCCGAAACTATTGCAGTGGAGTACGGATAAGGAGATGACATACAATGTGGGGCACTCAGCTTGTGGGTGTTTTTTTTATTTACCCACCCTTTGGCTGCATGTGTCCATGCTAATCTCCATAGCCATCTGAAAATTATACCTGCCCTTCCCCCACAAAACAGATCCTCCTAGGATCACTTTGGGCTAGCCCTACCAAGCTGTAACATCAAACTGTGGTCTGCCAGTGTTATGTCTAAGCAGTGTTCCGAAATGTAATGGCTTAATTGCATCTGTACATGTGGTACTGGTATAATACACATTTCTTAACCATGTGTTCCTTCAGCCATTTTATGTATAGGTTCCTTCCACTAAAGTCCTCCTTAAAACAAGCATTGGCAGAGCCAACTGTTTTAATTGTGTATACGTATTACATATGCAGTTGTCAGGTGTCAGGCACTAACATATGCCCAGGTAATAATACTTTTCTCCAGTTGTTGCCATCTTTGGGCCAGGTAGAACCCTTATGACAGTGCTTGGAACATGCAAGCCCATGCCCACACAAAAAACATACCTTCTGGCTTTGACAATCTTTGGTTGATGTCTTTTTGTATTGTGTGGATAAGACACTTTCTAGATTGTTTTCCCCCTTGCTACCCATAGATGGTGAATGTTGTTGGTAGGTTGCATTTTGGATCAGTCTCGACAGAGTGTTTGCCCTCACTGGGCTGTTCCATTTTGCTGATCTGGACCGCCTCACTGTGCCATCCTGACTGTCTAGTTGTTCCTTTGTTTCAGAATGTGTCACCCTGGGAGGCTGCTCTGAGGTTCAGGTTTAGGTATTTGTGTATAGGAATGTGCTCAGGCAGAACATGATCTGTAGCGCATGGTGAAAGGCTGTAGACAATGTTCACAATGTTCAATGTTCAAAGACTCTGACATACTGAATGGCAGATATCCCCTTGGAACTCCACATTTTGGGGAGTTGGATGTGTGTGAATTTCACCAGAGAAAGGAGGTCTTGATGGGGGAACATTGTGTTAAAGGGAAGGTGAAAGTGAGTGATGTGTGGCTATTTAGGACGTGTGAATTAAGAGTGGTCAATTTTCACCTTCAAATAATGAGAAACTCAGTTGCTCTGGTAAATAGGGTGTCAGTGTTTGTTGTATATATATGATTATAAGTGTGTGTGTCCATTTGTCTATTGTAAATGAATTACTGTATGTTTTTACTATTTTCTATTGCTAATTGTCTTCATTGGGTATATTGTATCGCCCATTTGTGTTTTCCTTTATATTTATTGACTATGCCTTATGTTTATCTCTATCACAGATCAGCATCAATGGACTGGAGTACATATGGATTTATAAACAATATGTTTCAGTTACCATGACTATTGCCAGTTCACAATTGCAACAAAGGAGCTTCAATATTAAAATGTTAGTCCAGCGTGAACTTTCCTCTGAAATGCAATACTCTTAAGGTCTGCTTTAAAGTGTCACATAAGGTAATACTATTCATCATTAATGACAAATCTTTAAAGTGCATGTTTGTCGAAGTTAAATGATTTGTTAGTTAATGTATTGTTTCTAACATAATTCTATTTTCTTTGTTTAAGGTGTAAATAAACCATGAAACAAGCAATCAATAAAATTGACATACAACACAATTATAATGTGCTACCATAAAAAAGCCAATTATATCACAGACAACAAAAGACAAACAAGGTTAAAATATTAATTCAAACTATATCGTATCTTGTTCTCAGGAACCCTGCAAGGTAATTGTAGTGAATCCAAAGCGCAACATGTTCCATGCTTTTAAAATAATGATTTGAACAAGAATTTCCTATGGAACAATACACTTGAACAGGAAAAAACACATGATTTAAATCTTGAATTTCTGACTGATATACTAGACTTATTTGGTCAAGATATGCTACGTTTACCAGGCACAAGTAACCAACTCGTTGGATAGTGGGAACAATTTAAAATTCAAATAATATCTCCTGACTATGCTAAACTTAACCTGATTCAAATATCTTTGTGTGCCCATGGCAAGACTAAGGAGAATATCCTGTAGATTTTCTGATTTGATACAATATTTAAAAAATCCAGTTATTTTCAATGCTGCGTGATACCTGAAAAATTGCTTGATAGCACATTAATATAAGTATTTTATATTGAGTTCCAGATCAAGAAACAAGACCATTGAGGAAACAGATATGAATATTTGCTCTTCCTGGGACCATTAATTTCTTCTCATATTAGAATTAATTTGAATTGTATCCAGAAGGGCCCCATGAGTGGGGTACTAGGATTGTATAAACACATCATATTCCTCGAATTCAAGATCTACCATGTCACATTTAAATTATTTTGCAGCTATATGTGAAGATTTCCTTATCAGGAGTGGCACATTAAACACTCTATTATAGCCAATTTTTTAAGATCCTTTTAAAATATTCAACCCCGTAAATAATAGTGACAGTGATTTTTGCCAGTATGAAGTTTGTTCAAAGCTCCTAGATGTCTTGAAGCTTATGATTTTAAAAAAAGAAAACGTTTAGGCTCATTCCTGAGACACGCAAGGATACCTAGTTATTTTAATTGCTTGTTCCAGCTTGAACAGCTATTAGATCTTAATGAGATATTACATATGCCAACTCTGTTGTCTGTAACACAATTTAAATGTATATGAACAATGTCTCTTTGTAAATTGAATAATCTTTTTTTTCAAAGAGAAAATTTCAGAACAATATTGGATGTATGTATTTAAAGATTGTTGAAGACCAATTGGGCCTTGCCTGAGAATGATGGCATTGCCAGCATAAATAAGTGTCTGCATGGAGACCTTAACAAGATTTGGGAGTAAGCTTATTGTTTTTGTTTTTTAAATGCTGGGTAAATAAGAAATATAAAAAGAAAATAATAAGGGGATACTTTCAACCTTCTCTCAACACATTTTGAGTGGGGATTTTTTTTAATTCTCCTGGATGTCCTAACTTTACTTCCCTTCACTTGCCCACCCCCTCCAGCACTATCCGAAATGTTGTCAGACCGAGTACGATAGTTACTTGTTTTGTTCCTCTCCCTCCTTTTTCGCCTCCCCCTCCCTCACCTCTTGTTAATCTCCCGCTCTACAAGAAATGTCATCAGGCCTAGTATGGTAGTCGCCTGTCTGTTACCCATTTCCTTACTATCTGTGTTTTAGCTCTTGCACTATCTGAAATCTCATCAGTCCGAGTACGATAGTTAATGTTGCATTCTTGTTGTTCATGGCCTGTAAGAATATCATTGTATATTCCATTGTTCCCTCCCTTGCCGTCAAGCCCTTTAAAACACATCATGTATAGGCGCTATATAAATAAAGTATAATATTATATTTTATATAAATAAACTATCATTACACCCGATTTTGTGCATGAAGAGACTGCTGCACTTGCCCTCTTTCTCAATATGCAATTACTAAGTTTCAATTGGACAGTCCATTCACAGTTCCTGGAAATCTGAATACCAACTATTCAGTGGTTGGTATTCAGTAGGTGAAAACCAACTACTAAATCAACTCGGCAGATCTTTTTGCTTTTCAGTTCAAGGCAATGTTTCCGTTCCCTAGAGCAGGTATGCTGGCAGACCATGGCCACTGTTTTGGTGTTATTAATTCATGCTTAAATTCTTTTCTATATGATTCTAGAGTTGCACGCTGCTTTTTAATGCCACAAGGTGTTTTAATAAAGCTAAATTGTCTGCATAGAGCAAGTTACATATTTTATTTGTTCCCCCATCTATACTACGAGTTTCAAAGTCTAGATGTTTTAATACATAGGAAAGCTAAATCGTCTGCATAGAGATGAATCCCAATTTTGTTTCTCCCCATCTATGCTACGAGGGTCAAAATCTAGATTGTTTAATACATTTGCCAATTCCTTAATATACTTAGAAAATAAATAAGGTGCCAATATGCAACCTTGGGGCACACACTTGTTTTGAGCCTGAATTAAATACACCTAGAACATTTTTCACTCCATTAGTGGAATATCAAAATCTGAGAAAATAAAATCTTCATGGAGTTCAGATGAGAATGATAATCACAGACAAAATATAAACTTAGCCCATCATGAACATACTCAAGAAAATGAGACAGAAGCTCAAATAAATCTGAACACCTCATATTTTAGAGATTTAGATTTTGCAGTAAATAATTCTTCTAGGGAGTTTGGATATTTTAGATGTGTGAGTTTTGAACATCCCGTATGTCAAAGTGATGAGCAAATTCCATCCATTTTGAAAAGAACAGAGGAAGAAAAATGTGAGTTTCATAGACAAAATGCCATCTTTTCCCATTCTATCAAAGTCCTGTCTAATGAAAATACTGATGTGATGTTTTGTAAAGGGGAGATAAATAGTTATAGAATCCCAGTGGTAACTCAGGGAAAGACAGTGGGGGTAATTCATAGAAATCAGCGCACAGGTGGCACACGGGGGGCTGGCGCACAGTGTGCGCGTGAGGCAGTCTGCACAAGCCACGTGCACCAAAACCCATTCCAGTGCACAGCGTATTCATGGATTTCAACATCCAGAACCAGCTGTGGCGCAGAGTGGCGCAGCGATCCTGCAGCAGCACCAGTTACACCCCCAACCCCGCCACGTGCGCCATAAACATCGCACAAATCCAGTACATGGCGCAAAGGCCAGTGGACCAGCATACAGCCCCATAACCACAAAAACGCATGTAAAACTCCCCGCGCACCCCTCAGAATACACGTACCCATCTGGTACTAGCGAAAACACGTGTAAAACTCCCTGCGCACCCCTCAGAATACACGTACCCCTCTCGCACTAGCGAAAACGCATGTAAAACTCCCCACGCACCCTCAGAATACACGTACCCCTCTCGCGCTAGCAAAATCGCATGTAAAACTTCCTGCGCACCCCTCAGAATACACATACCCCTCTCACGCTAGCGAAATCATGTGTAAAACTCCCCGCGCACCCCTCAGACTACACGTACCACTCTCACGCCAGCGAAATCACGTGTTAAACTGCCCGCACACCCGTCAGACTACACATACCCCTATCGCGCTAGCGAAAACACGTGTAAAACTCCCTGTGCACCCCTCAGAATACACGTACCCCTCTCGTGCTAGCAAAAACACATGTAAAACTCCCCACGCCCCCCTCAGAATACACGTACCCCTCTCGCGCTAGCGAAATCACGTGTAAAACTCCCTGCGCCCCCCTCTGAATACACGTACCCCTCTCGCGCTAGCGAAATCACGTGTAAAACTCCCTGTGCACCCCTCAGAATACACGTACCCCTCTTGCGCTAGCGAAAACACGTGTAAAACTCCCCGCGCACCCCTCAGACTACACGTACCACTCTCACGCCAGCGAAATCACGTGTTAAACTGCCCGCACACCCGTCAGACTACACATACCCCTATCGCGCTAGCGAAAACACGTGTAAAACTCCCTGTGCACCCCTCAGAATACACGTACCCCTCTTGCGCTAGCGAAAACACATGTAAAACTCCCCGTGCACCCCTCAGAATACACATACCCCTCTCGTGCTAGCAAAAACACATGTAAAACTCCCCGCGCCCCCCTCAGAATACACGTACCCCTCTCGCGCTAGCGAAATCACGTGTAAAACTCCCTGCGCCCCCCTCTGAATACACGTACCCCTCTCGCGCTAGCGAAATCACGTGTAAAACTCCCTGTGCACCCCTCAGAATACACGTACCCCTCTTGCGCTAGCAAAAACACATGTAAAACTCCCCGCGCACCCCTCAGAATACACATACCCTGCTCGCGCTAGCGAAAACACGTGGGAAAAGTCCCCCCGTGGTGTGGGCTGCCTGTGGGGCATGGGGAGGGTGGATGGGCTGCATGCATGTATCCTTAGGGGTGTGCAGAGAGTATCACACATGTTTTTGCTATCCCAAGAGGGGTACGTGTATTCTGAGGGGTGCGCAGGGAGTATTACACGCAATTTGGCAGTGTGGGTCCTCCCAGGTGTGCCCCCTCCCCAGGCCCTGCAGGCAGCCCACACCACAGTGGACAACCCTACACCCCTGGCCATGCCCTGCAGGCAGCCCATCCACTCCGGGAATGCGCGCAGGCAGCCCACCGACCCTGGGCATGCCCTGCAGGCAGCCTACATGGCACCATGCACTTGTGAGCCCCAACACATGTCCCACCCACCATTGATGGCCACCTGCCAGCAGGCCCCGACTCATGTCCACCTGCACAAAGATGGCCACCTGCCAGCAGGCCCCGACTCATGTCCACCTGCACCCCCACCCACCCAGCAGTGACGGGTACCTGCCATCAGGCTCCGACTCATGTCCCCCAGCACCCCCACCCAACCAGCAGTGACGGGCACCTGCCAGCAGGCCCTGACTCATGTCCCCCTGCACCCCCACCCACCCAGCAGTGACGGGCACCTGCCAGCAGGCCCTGACTCATGTCCCCCTGCACCCCCACCCACCCAGCAGTGACGGGCACCTGCCAACAGGCCCTGACACATGTCCCCCTACACCCCCACCCACCCAGCAGTGACGGGCACCTGCCAGCAGGCCCCGACACATGTCCCAACAAACAACATGTCCCAACAAAACAGACTCATGTCCCTAAAGCCAACCCTAATCCCCCTTGCCCCCCAATCCAAGCATGCAACTATCCACAGAACCCACTCCCAAATTACCCATGCCATGATAGTCTAAATGAACCACCATGCCCATGCAGGAATGCACAATGGAGCCACACAGTGGCAACACATGACTGAGGAAATGTTCAATGAGACATGCACAAAACCAATGACAGAACACAACACCAAGTTAGAAAACATGTATTAAAAACATAATGAACTGACTTGGAGGAATAGTAAAATGAAAATCAATTTACATTGACAGATTTAGAAAAAAAATGTTTTAAATCCAATGAAGTAAAAAAAAAATATTGTTGTACAATAAAAAAGTGGTCCATTGCCAATGTCAATAATAAAAACATGATCCAAATTAAAAAAAAAACATTGATCCATGGGAACATAGAAAAAGAAAGTATGTACAAGTCTGCAACTATATACAATGGAAGTCCAAATGGTCCATGATCCACAAACAAAATGAAACCTACAAAAAAGTCCTATGAAGAAAAAACTATATACACGAAGTGGAGCAATGCCCATTAACTCCAAAATAAAAGAAAAACAAAAGAAACCTAAGACTAATGAACTATATACAAGGCGGCGGGCAAGTCCTACGGCTCACTCTGTGATGTTCCGGGCCAGGGCATCATCGAACTCCACGTCGATGTCACGGGGGCGGGGCCTCTTCCCTGTCCTCGAGATCTCACAGGGATGCAGTCATGGTCTGTTTCAACTCCCTGCGAGTTGCCTCGAGGCACTCAGCCTGCCTCAATGCCCTGCGCATGGAGTTCTCCGCCCTGACCATAGTGAGCCGTGCCTCCTCCGCCCACCGCTGCTCTGCATCTATCCGCTGGCCCAACTGCTGCCACACAGAATACACTCCCATTCCAGGGTCCTCCTGCCCTCCGGCCGATGCCTGCCCCTCTGATGTTGATGGCCCTGAGCTATGATGCCTCTCACGCTGAGCTTGCTGCTGCCTCTGACGCAACTGCCTCTGCCAGCACGATGGCATCCGGGCTGATGGAATCCACCGGCGCTGTCATGCACGTGCCCTGCCCGATGATGCTGGCACATCCTCCATCTGCTGGGGTCCAGTTGCTAGGTGTCCACCCCTGCTGGACCTCCGACTCCCGACTGTGGCAGGGATGGGATCTCCACCAAGCTGGCTGCGTTGGTCGGGGCAGGTCCACAGGGGGCCCTGGTGGCATCTGGGCCAGAAGACGGCATGGAGAACGACTGGCGCACAGTCTGCACAGAGGAGGAGAGGGCCGCCAGAGTGCCCGACACATGTAGGAAACCCCCGACCATGGCCCCTCCCAACTGGGCCACATCAGCATGCAGCTCTTTGTGATGATGTGCGTGGTCCCCCCAGGAAGCACGCACGTCATCACGAATGTCACGCATGCGCAACGCGACACCAATCAGGATGGACTCCATACGGTCATGGGTCCCCTCGTCCGCAGGTAGAGGAGTGCCAGATGACGTGAACCTCCTCCCTACCTGCGGATGGGCCTGGGATGGGACATCCCTGCTGGTGCATGGTGGTGCAGTCACAGTGTCAGCGACAGTGACATGCACAGGCCCCTCCATGGTGACCTGTGCTGCCTCCTGCCCCTGGACTGCACAACTTGCACCAGTGGTACCACCCCACCAGGCCCCATGTGCGGCTCAGTAGCTGCCTCCTCGGTGCACACCACCAACCTGGATGGCTCCACACCGTCTTCCGCCATCGCAAGCCCCTGTGGGGGCTCACCTGCCCCTTCAGCTGCAGCCGTAGTGGCAGACACAGCACCAGTCCCCTCGCTCCCAGATGATGGTAAATTCTGGGAGGGTGACTGGGCCTTGCGTCGCCGGCCGGTGGAGGCATCCCCGCCATTTTGCTCCACAGCGCTGTCTCCGCCCTATTCTTCACTCGCCGCTGTGTAGAGGGAGACATAGAACACAAGCATCAGGGTACTGTACAATAGTCCCCTAGACATGAGGCAATAGCATATGAGTGGCACTGTCAAATGTCACTTCCATCATGTCTCCCAACAAAACATGGGTCAGTGCAGGCAACACACATGCAGGAACCGACATGGCACATGCAACAAAAACTTGCATCCATGTCTACCGCACCGTAGATACATCCAATGGTGGACTGAAACCACATGCATCATGGGACATACTGATCACATGCACACGCATCACCGGAGAGTCATGCATCTGGCCCTGTATGCCCACAGACACAGTGGATACAAGGATTAATAGGCTGTATCAGTGATTCCACACACCTTTACAGACATGTGTCATGCATCCATGGTGCACACACTACTCTGACACATGGACATGTACATCATGCATGTCCATGACAGCAGCACACATCTATCACACCACAAACATGTCAAGGTACAGACACAGGCATGCATACATGTGTGCATTCCGCATGCTGCTCAGCAAGATGCATTGTAACACATACACCAACCATGAGGGTCACGCCTGACTAGACTCACATGCAGCACCATCATTTCCCTGCACACACACATCCATACATGACCCATGTCACACATGCAGACAAATAGCTGACTACCACCACGCTTCAACATGCACTGTTTCAAATGTGAATGCATAGCCACTTACCGCTCGACTCTAGACGGGCCTGCATCCTGAGGATCTGGTGGTGAAGCACTGGGCGAATGAGCTCCAGGACCCTTATCTGCTGAGTGGTAAGATGGGCCCGGTGCCCCACTGCATCTGCTGCCTCCAAGAGACACTGGGCCTTCTTGAGGGTCCTGGATTTGTAGTCCTCCCAGCGCTTCCGGACATGTTTGATGTTGCGGGGTGACACCCCCTCCGTGTTGATGACACCCACTATGTCCTCCCAGATCCTCTCCCATCCTTCCTTGTCGGCGCATGATGGTGTGAAGAGGGTATCATAATGCCCCAGAACTTGCTCCACCAGGATACCAACTTCCTTGTCACTGAAGATGGTAGCCCTCTGCCTCTCGGGCTGGGGGTCGCCAGTGGTCTCTGATGGTGTTTGCCCCAACATGGCGACCCCCGAGGCAGGTGTGGGTGGGCAACTGGGTCCTGGGTTTGGGCTGTGGAATGATGGAACACCAGTCGGGAGTCTTCTGTTCCAGCAGGGGTGGTCACAGCAACTGGACCCCTGCAGATGGCAGATGTGCAGGCACCAAATGGCAGGCACAGTGGCAGCAGGCAGGCAGGCAGCAGCAGTTGGCTCGTGGGAGGCTGCTTGGGGCTATGGGGGGCAGTAAATTGGCTTTCTGGGCAGGAGCCTGGTCTTCTGTGTGTTGTTGCATGGCCAGCTTGATACGGAGTGATTTGGCACGTGAAAAAACTGCACGTCAGCGTGTAATTCGAGGAAAGGCCCTTAGCGCGTAAGTGCGTATGTGATGTAACACACATGGGCGTTTCCCTGCAATGGGTTGAGGGTCCCACGTGGGTTTCCATCGCTCTGTATGTGCTTTTCGTGGAAAGCGGTGCGTGTGTTTTCCAGGCGTTGGGGTTCACACACGATTACTTCACAGCGGGTGAGTGTTGGCGACATGTTCTTCTTCTAGATGCAAGGCAGACGGTGAGTCGCACACGCTATTTTTCCCACTGCGGGTGTCCCTGTTTGTCGCGTACCCTTTTTTTTCCACCCATACTAGCCTGCATGTTGATCACATATGTATTTTTGGGGTTCCTGGCTGCCACAGCACACTGCGTGTGTTTTTTAACATGCACATGGGCTACAGGGGTCGCTTCTCTCTTTTTCTTGCTTTTATGGGATGCCTGTGCGTTGCGTGACACGTCATTTCTCCTAGGGGGCCACAGAATGGGTCATTCATGTAGCTGTATATACGTGTTGTTGTTTGCGCACACTTTTGTTATGCGCAGGGACGCTACCGCCTGCCTTCGTGTGGTGCACGGGTTTCCCTTGTTCGATTCCATGAATATGTGTTGTTAGCACACGTGTGGGCGTTGCGAGCATTTACCTCCCGTACTTCCCCGTAACGCCCACATTTTCACACGTTGTTCCCCATTCCGCGTGTTACGCCCCGTATTCTGCCCACTTTTCTTGTGTGCGCTACATGATGTGCGCTTTCCTTGTGAACGTCACGCATGGCGTTTAGTGACGTGTGCGCCCTCGTGCGCCACCCACGGATTTGGCGCACATCCCAGGATTTACACGCGCAGCGCATTCCATGAATCAACGAACGGCTGCGTGCGTGGCTTTACCATGCGTGTGCTGTGATTTTCATGCTTGCGCTCCCCTTTTCGGTGCACATTTATTCCATGAATTATCCTGAGTGTGTTTCCAATTGGACCGAGGCAGGAAACGACCTGCAATGAAAACTGATATTCTTCCTACAGACTGGGCCCACTAGCACTTATATATAACCCAGCCTTAGAAATGGACTGACAATGGCAGAATCAAGACACAGGGACGACCATAGACCAGCAATTTGCTTAACCCAATAAAGATTAAGAATAGGGAAACTCAACACTGGTGACACTGCCAAGCAGCACTTTAAGATGCGTAGCCGCACCCTCGAGATGGATGGGGATGCAGATTAGTACTCTCGCATCAAATCAATAATAACAACTCAATAGTTTGGCAAAGGGAGTCCATTTAATGACAAGTACAAAAAACAGGGAGTTCATGAATATCAGAAATCTCTTGATTTTCCTTCTCGCTTCAACTCCAATTAATTTCAGAAAAAACATAGTATTTATACCAAAAACTCATCATCACTGACGTATAATTTCTTAAAACTTGGCATGCACTTGATTGGTTTTAGGAAGGTAACTTTAATATAGGCACTATGGCCCTCATTACAAGTCAGGCGTTAAGGGTTTAACGGCGCCGTCGGCGCCGTTAACCCTTAACGCCTGATTCACACTTTAACGCCTGCTTTTTGCAGGCGTTAAAGTCCAAGGCGCTAAGCGACCTTGGTGCTAATTACGGCACCGTAATTTACGGTGCCGTAATTAGCGCCTTCCCCAACCCCATTGTGCCCTATGGGGCAAAAATGGGAATGGGGAAGGGCAAATGGTGAATGGGGAATTACCGCCCCACTCACCTTGGAATGGGGCGGTAATTCCGCCATCCACCATGGCGGAATCCGGCATGGACCATGGTGCTAGTAGCACCATGGTCCACCGCCTGACTTGTAATGAGGGCCTATATCTGTATATGGTAACGGGGAGAGGGGATTGGATAAACAATGTCAGGTGAGGCAACTAAGCCCTTCCTTAAAATGGCTACTGTAAGCATCACTAAAAGTATGCGTCTCATTGGTTCTACTAACTATAGGACCCTAGATTACATGGTCCACTATGATTAGGTTAGTATCAACCCCACTCATACTTTTCCATTTGCTTAGCAGCGTGCAGAATAGCTGGCCAGGTGCAGAGAGTTTGTCTGCACCCCCACCTTCCCTCCAATTATTGTTACAATCAATCATCACATCAGTTGTCATGTCTCAATTATTTCTTTGTATTTTGGCCTCGAGTCTGCTTTTTGGTCTGGGAAACTTAAGGCGTCTGGGCATGGCAAGAGTCCATGCATAGGTGTGACAGTTTCATCCTTTCTGCTTGCCTGGTCATGTGGTTCTGACGCCATTAAATCATCTTATTCTCCATGCAATTTTCATGTATTTGATTTAATTCTGCCAGTCGTTTGCCACCTGTGGATTAGCGTGATCTTCTTCACAGGATACTCCGTTCTTCGTCTCATTAATTGTATCCACTGTTGGTCTATTTCAGCCAATACAACCTTGGCTTCTTGGCATGGTGTCTTCGTCTGAGTTTCTCGCCATCTTTAGTTCTTGATTTGTTTGCTGCAAAGCTCTCCTCCTGAGACCTTTAGTAACCTTTGGTTGATTCTGCTCTTGTGCATAGTGGAAGTATACTTGTATAAAGTGCTCCTTTTGAGGTAGATATGTATAGGTGGTGCTTGCCGCAATCTATCTTACTACTAAGCATAAGCAAGCCTCACGATTTCTGTGCTTCTTGCGGTTACTGTGCATATGTACACATTTAAACTAGTTGAATATCTTCATCACGCTCATGGCATAAGTTTCTGACATTTCGACATTACTTATTTCACTTTGGGCTCGGGATGTCACTTATCCATGGTGTTTCGTCTCTTTTCATCATTCTTAGGTCGTTATATCATCTATATGTAAGTCGGTCTGATTTCTAATTATGTCACCATTCGTCTTCTTTTAGTATCTCCTTGGCTTCTTCAGGTATTGCATTTCGACAATCGTCATTCTGTCTCACTTCTCTGTATGGTTTTCTCAATGGGTACCTTATTGTCCAGGTTTTCTTAGGTATCAGTACTTCAACAGGTGTTGTTCGTCTGATAGGTACTGGACAGAGCCCCACTGCAGCTCTCTGCTTGTTTATTTGTTCATCATATGTCACGTATTTCGGCATGAATGTTCCTGGTACTTCAAAATGGGTAGTAGAAGTGTGGATCGTGTTTGGTACCTCCTCTACAATCCCCCCTCTGGGTGATTCATCGACCACTTTCACTTTTTCTTTTGTATCCACCTTTATTTTATCCTCTGGATTCACTGTTATTTTATCCTCTGGGTCCACTGTTATTTCATCTTCTGGGTTCACACATAGAGGTCTGAAGAAATGTCTGTTTGGGGTCCATATCCTTATGACTCCCTTCAAGCTTCCTGCTGTTCTTATGTGCTCATCTTTGTTCCATGTCATAAGTTGACATTGTCCACTTGGACTACAATAGATCCATCTTCCCACATCATTTCTGTGTTTCCTTGGATAACGAAACTTGGTTCCTTCTGGTGCATGAATGCTAGCTTTCACAAAGTCTCTTATTTCTTTATTAGTCAGGTCCTTGGGTTTCCATCCTGACTCGACATCAATCGTGATCTTCATCCCTATGGCTTTTTTCACAATTTTCTGGCACTGAGATATTATTATCTTGATAACACAGAATACAAGCAATATCATCACCAGCAGGGCTCCTAAAAATTTGAATGCATCTGCCATTCATTGCGGAACCCATGAAAATAGTGATCCAAACCAGCTGTCATCATCAACTTCATCAGTTTCATCAATCATCTGATTCTGTAGCTTCATCAGCATACCTATGGCCTCTGTTAAGGTTCCATTTTCGTCATCGTGAGATGGTATAAATGTGCAACATGATTCTCCGATTTTTGCACAAACATCTCCATCCATAGCTGTGATCATGTCAAGGACATATTTGTTCTGTAGAGTCATTAGTCAAATCGCCCTTAACTCTTCCTTGATTGCATTTAATCCTTTTATGGTCGTGTTGATGGTCTACAGTAACTGGTTATCTGCAACCATTTAGTATTTGCTCCAACCTGAACTCTTGGCATCAGAATTGTCGTGAACACTGATGAGGTTAGGCTGAACAGCCTATGTTCATACGGGATCGCATGAAAGGCTTCTTCTGATTTGGCAGAAAAGTAATTCTCTCTCTTCAATTGGTTCATCAGTTTCATAGATCTCTTCCTCAGGTGAGCACCTGCTTTCGGGAAACTGTCAATGTTCAGATCACATTTTGGAATCACCAATGCTGGGACATGGACATTCACCATTGTACATATACCTCCCCAATTCTTTGGTAGTCTGATATATGCTTTGGATTCACACGCCTAATAATGATCCATGATCACTGCAGTACCATGTACCATTCCTGGAGCGTCAAAAACTCAGCCACAATTGTGATTCTCTCCCATTTGTCTTGTACCATTATTCCTGAAGCACAATTTGGAATTCTCTAATGGCACTATCTGCAAGGGTCCTCCTCTGTCCTCGATCCATGTCAGCAGTTTAGCAAGTCTTGCCCACAATGGCTTGCATATCATCTGTGCATTTTCAATTGCTTCTTTGTAGGCTCCAATGACCATCCATGCTCTGCAGTTCACTACTCCTTTCTCCCATCCATCTGGTGAAAGCGCTGTTCCCCTAATTTGCATGTGGCCTCTGTTCTTCCAACTCCAAGCTTCTTCTGGAGTTTTTCCTTGAATGTTCAGCCTTTGGTTTGCCTCTCAACTGATCTCTGCTTCTTTAACTCCAGGATTTTCATATCTCATTACAATGTTCTTTGTTTTTCCATTATTTCTTGTCTTTATGTCCCTGACATGATCGTGTTAATTCGGATCTGTTGTTTCAGTTGCCCATTTGAGTGAAGCATTGCTTCCCATGAACTGGCCTCTGGTCTTGCACATTGCTATATGTGATAGACAGTGTGCTGTTGTGACATCTATTTCCACAACTACGAAGTTCTTTGACTCCCCCATTCTGTATGGTAAGAGTGCGCAAACAAAGCATTCCTCCTCAGAATATCGTCGTCCAACTTCTTTCATGTGTTGGTACCAGATGTTATTTCCCAAGTGTGCTGTGCTGTCCAGGTAGTTGTTTAGTTTGTTGTTGTCTTCTTGTGTGCTTCTTCTGATTCTTAAGGTTTTCATGTAGTTTGCTATCATCACATACTTAATCGCATCTATATAGCTTCTTCTTGCTGGAGGATTCTCAGGCATCTCCATCCATGGTCCAGGCATCTCCATCTGTACCATTTGAGTAGGAGAAAGTCTGGCAACTCTTTCCTTGTCCTCTTGTCTTTTCCTGGCTCTGATTATAAATGGGCAAATTGATTCTGCTATAATCTCCGCACATGATAGTTTTGCAGGACTTGTACTTGTTCTCTTCATTGGATTAGGTGTGCTCGTTAATGCTGTCTGTTTGTTTATTCTCCAACTCCTTTTGTCTCCTTAAAAGTTCAGCTTTACCCATTTGTCTTTTTACTTCGCTTGGTGTGGAACTTCTCATAGCGGGTTGTCCAAACTTCTCCCCTTCTTTGGACTGTGGTTCTGTAGTTACTGATACTAAACCTGGTGTATGTGCATTCATCGTTTGCGTGTGTGTGTTTTTCGTTAACCTTTTCTCATGCTTGCTCTGCTGACCCTGTCTCCGGTGTTTCAATTTATTTGCTACCACAAGTGTGTGTGTGTTATTGCTCATCACATCCATTTCAAGCTTACTCATTCCGCTATCAGACCTTCTAGGGACTGGAATGACTATGTAGGGTCTGGGAGCTTTTGTGGGTTTCATGCTTACATCATTAGGTGGGTGCACTGGAATCAGAATGCTTTGCGCACCAATGCAGTTTGAATCATTCAGTGACAGTAAAACAATGATGAATATAATGCATAGGTACATAATTCCTCTATAAGATAGCCTACAACACTTAGTTCTGGAATTGTATGAGCGTCTCTCCTCCTGAGTGAGGACAAGATTACTGGTTTGGTTGCCCATCTCGATCATCTAAGGAAAGAAAACGAACTCTTTAATACATTCAAGGTACTATCGTTATCTCTGGATTCTGCTGCTTCTGCTTGTAGGTTGCAGATACTGTAACGACTGTGCTTGTTTGTCTGAATAATAGATAATTTCTTGTTCTCTGGAACCAGTTCTCTTTTCTATATATGAAAATGTCAAAATAAGGTAGTAAATTCACCAAGTCTCTTAGTTTGCGTGTTCAAAATTAACAAGCTCCCAGTCAATGCCTCTTTTCTGTTTCATTCCAGAAGACATGTTGTCTCGCTGTCAGCATGAGCAGGAGTGAAGCTTTCTGGCAACACCTTCTTGATCTGTCCCTCGGCGGAAAGTTTACAATCTTCTCTGGTAATTCTGATGATGATTAGAAAGTTCAACCGGCATTACAATACAATGCAGGAGCATGCTCATCTGTGTAGAGTTTGCTGGGTCTCTGATGAAAGTGAGGACGTCAGCACTGGCAGGCCTCCCCACGAGCTCTGGAAAGTCCTCAATTAGGCGAAAAAACACATTGCTTGCTAGTCTGCTATCTTCTGGTGACAGGGACATTTTTCTTGTCCTTGCTGCACTCTGGAAGCAAAAGGAACTGCTCGGCAATCACGGCGAACAGCTTCCTTATTGTTTTTTTTCATTTTCAGGGTCTTGAAGAAATTCAGTGATGTTAGTGAGCCTTCCCACTAATGACAGGTACGACCTCAACACTAACTCAAAGTAGATCAATATGTCCTAGTGATGTCACTACTGTGTGACGCTATAAGTGAGTCCAAAGAAGGCTTCTGTTTTGAAAGAGTCTGGATACTGTATTTTTTTCCGATTTGTGAGTCCTCGATCAAAATTTGGCATATCCTTTTCTCATCAAGACTTTAGTGTGCCTCAGTCCAAACTTCAAAGTCAACAGACTATGTTGTGGCTTATACGTACAACCTTGAGGTTGATACACCAAAGAAAACGTGTGCTTTATACCAAGCAACAAGCTGATCTGTTCAAAGACTGCATTAACAAAGCGAGGCCCATTGTCTGACTTCATGACTTTGCATTTTCCCCATCTGGGAAATACCTCTCTTACCAGAAATGTGGCCGCACAGGTAGAGTCTGGGTGTGTACATGGACCTGCTTCTATCCATCTAGAGAATGGACACACTACAACAATTAAGTACCTGTACCCATTACATACTTGAATCATGCAGACATAATTGACATGCAAGTGCTGAAAAGGTCCAATTGACCTTGGGATGATTTCTCTAATTACTCGTAGTGTATGCCCAGCCGTGAACTGTTGGCAGATTATACAGTTCACCTAAAAAAGCAACGTGCTCTGCCAAGTTCAGTATAAATCAGTCTTCAGCAATCGTCGTTGCTAAATTCTCTTTGGTCATGTGTGCTGGATAGTGTAACTGTTCCAGTGCTATCTTCGATAAGGCTATAGGCACCACCGGTTTACCAGTGCTGTCTTGTCACCACAAGTGCTCTGAGGGGTTTAAAGAACACCCTTGCCGCTTCCAGAGGTTGTTCTCCTCCTATGGTGCCTCCCCTTGGAGTTCCATTAATTGGGTTTTCTCCATATTAATAAAACTGTCAGGTTCACTTTGTGCAAAAATCATTCTCTGATGCATATCTACTGCGGTCGTCCTCAAACACCCCAAATTTAGGACAGCCAAATTTGGAGGCACCACTCTTGATGCACAGGGCCCCCTTCTTTGGAATACACTACCAGCCCGGATACGGCAGATCCAGAGCTATGCTGTATTTAAATGCATCATAAAACCTCACTTCTTCAACCTGGAATAACTCATTGACTCTGTCCTCCTCTACGGCCTCTTGTGCTTGTCTGTCTATGTCTTGTCTTTGTGTGCGCCCTGAGGCCTACGGGCATGTTGGCACGTTACAAAAATTAAAATAAATAAATAAATAAACATCAGTTATTTCCACATTCATTATAATTTCATCTTTGGTCGACACATGCTTGGCTTCTGTGTCTGCTGCTTGATTTCCTCATGAGATAAAGTCTGTCCCTTTTGTGTGGGCATCGCATTTCACAACCTCTATGCCCACTGGGAATTGTAGTGCCTTAATCAGCCTGTCCAATAGGGCTGCGTGCTGCACTAGCATGCCATCAGCTTGGAGGTAGCCCCTCCTTTTCCAGCGCGCTAGGCCTGCGTGCACTGTTGATGTCACATAGGCAGAGTCACTGTACACTGTCACTTCCTGGTCTGCGTGATTCTCGAGTGCAAGTATCAATGCCAATAATTCTGCAGCTTGTGCTGAATAATAGGGTGGTAATCATGCACTAATAAGTACTGGTTAGTCTCCATTTGCTCTGTTCTTCATCACAGCAGTGCCTGCATATATCTCTGCCCATCATTTTGATCGATTCTTGAAGAACCGTCAACAAAGACAATTTCTCCTTCTGCCAATGCATTTTCTTCACTCTGGGAATCTCATCATAAAATTCTTCATAGTTTGCGCAGTCATGGATCGGCTCTCCTTCAGTGACTGGCTCTGCTATAAACATAGCCGGGTTCACTATCTTGCATTGAATTATCTTAATAGATGGATTTGATATGATCACTTCATATGCAGAAGCTCTCTCAGATGTCAATGTGCCTTTTGGTTTCTCTAGACTGGCAAATAGTGCATGCTCGACAAACAACATCATTGATCATCCCATCACAATGGTTGTAGCCTTCTCTATGGCGAACGCTGTGGCAGCTGAACTTTGTTCACATGGGAAGTGACCCCTCATTACTGGGTCCAAATTCCCACTGTAGTATGCCACGGGCCTGCACCCCAATGTGGTTCTCTGTGTGAGTACTGCTGACATAGCACAGCCATTTGCGTGCGAAAACAGGTAGAATTCATCTGCATAATTGGGAATCCCTAAAACTGGTGCCGTGCAAATGGCCCTTTTTAGTTTGATAAATCCTTCTTCCGTGGTTTCGGTCCATTCAATGTTTTCTTTTGTCCCCTATGCCTTCTTTAGGGCTTGCAACAAGGGCTTGGTATAAGAGCTGTAGCCAAAGACCCATGCTCTTCAATAATTGCATAATCCTAGAAAACTCTGCATTTGTTTTATCGTGCGTGGCTTGGCTGTGGTTCATATGGCTTCAGCCCTTTCAGCGGTAACCCTTTTCCCTTCATATGAAATCAGCTGGCCTATGTACAGCACTTCTTGTTGACACTATTGTAACTTCTCTTTTTCATCATTATATCCTTTTTCAGCCAATACAGTCAATTACTGAATAGAATCATGTCTGCACGTTTCTTCTTGTGTTGTGTGCAAATTAAGATGTCATCCATAAAAATGCATTTTTCAAGTCAATCACTGTGCATCAGCGACTGTTGAGACTGTCCTCGTGGAAAATGTGTCATATTCTGAGGTTGCAAGCTTTGTTGTGCTCTCAGCGCTTGCTGTTGCACCGTGTGATTGTGTGCAACTCCATTTCTACCGTGCTGTAAAAACATAGGTGGATTCACCATCCCTACTCTTGTTCCTTGGTCATTTTGTACCATGCCTTGACTTGTGCACGTGTGTGCTAGATGCCCTGCCATCCCACACGCCCAACATATTGGTGGTGGTCTGATTATTTGCCCATTTTACATATCCTGATTGCCATTTTGCACGTTTTGAAAACCTCCCTGATTACCTTGGAAACCTCCCTGATTACTCTGGAAACCTCTTCCTCAAAAGCTTCTCCCTCTGGGGTAAAACCAATTACTGCCTTGATCAACCTGCCTTTGATTATTGGCCTGCTGTATGTTCGATCCGTCTGTGCTAGTTATCATTGCCCCTTCAATGGCATATTTTGAAAATGTATTCAACACTAATTTTTCCTCTTCAGCTTTTTGTGCAGCCTCTTTTTTCCGATTTTTCTCTTGCAGCAGCCTGCAATAGTGAGCTATTGTCAACTGTATTTCAGACCACTGTTTGGCCTCAATTCCGACCAATTTCTTGAGCTGCTTCTGTACCTGATCTGGCAGCCCTTGGCATAATATATGGTAAAACACAGGTATGGACTTCACCCAAGATTCGCATGTTTCCAGCACCCATGGGTCTTGGAAATTCTGAATGTAAAGCACTGGATCTTCGGACTCCTTAATTTTACGTGTCATTATGCCTCCCATGTCAGAAGTATCCGGGTATAGCAATCGTAATGCTTTCCATACCACGGCTCTGCAATTAATAAACAGAGCTCCATCATGCGTGGTATTAACTGTAGTCATACCAGGGTAACCTCACATGTCCACACATCGTCAGCTCTACCACCAAGTATGGTGATTAAAAGACCCTTAATGTCCACGATAGCTTATGTGTTCCCTCCCGTTATTTTTTCTAGCTCATGAATCCATTTTCCGGCTCCCGATGTCAACATTGGAAGCTTATTTTTCAGGTTTTCTCGATCCATGTGTGGCCATGGTATATACTGTGGCCTTGTTCCTCCTTTTTCGAGTAATGGGAATTTTAACGCATGGCTCTCCTTTTCCTCCCTCATCATTTTTCTATCCACTGTAGGGGTGATATTCCCGCAGCGCCGTCTACCTGGCAATGGCCTTCGTCTGCTCACATAGGGTGGTGGAGACACCCCCCTCTGACCCTAAGATACTTCTTCGTGTCAGTCTGATTGTGTGGCTGACTCTGATGCCTTAGGTGCAGACTCACTAGAATCTGACCATCTTATTCCCTTTCCTCTAGAGAAGCATTTTTCGCATCTTCTGTCATCTTCTTTTTCCTCATATTCCTCTCTTTCTGCGTCTGATATTGTCTGTGCCCAACTCGTGTAACTCCTCTCATCTTCCTCGTTCCTCTTTAGTGTTAACCTATCTAGGGACAGCTCTCTATTTCTGCTACTTCGGGAGGTGTCCTCAGTGTTGCACAACTGAGTGCTCTCAAGACGCCCGTCCTCTCCTCTCCCTTGGGGTAGTTGTTCTAGCCCCATTTCATCATATATTCTATCGATCGTTTCTCCGATGCTTCTGGTGTTGAAGTCATCTTCGATATATTCCCTAAACATGCCTGGTACTAAATCGTACTCAGGAAAGAATTCTTCTATGTCCACCCAGTCTACCAATGGATCAGGTTTTTTAACCTCTCTTTCGATATATTCAAGATCTTGTGCCCTCTGTCTTCGCTTGCGTTCTATGTCATCATCGAACTCTCTGCACGTCCTCGCTTCCTCTCTGACCCTATCTTCTTCCTGTTCCTTTGCATCTTTACGTTCATTTGCCCTTTGTATTTCCTCATCCCTTTGTCTTTTTATTCTCTTTTCCCGTTTCTTTTGTTCTTCTTCTTCTATTCTTCGTTGGTCCTGCCTGTCCTGATCACAAGGTACTCTTGGCTTATGATCGCGTTTCCTTTCTTGTTCTTCATGATACAGCTGCTCTCGTCTCTCTCTATCTTTTTTCCTGATTCTTTCATCTCTCAATCCTTTTTCCTTTTCCTTCCCTTTCCTTTTTGAATCGTCTGACTCTCCCTTTTGTTCCACGTCCTCAATCCCTTTACATCGAGTTTCAATAAAATCTAACCTCCCATCCATTCGTTCTGTGTGAATGCTATCTCATCAGTTCTGTCCTCATCTCCTTTCTATCTCGTTCCCTCTCTACTCGTGTCTAGAGATGTACTTGCTTGTGCTTGATTTCCTTTTTCTTTCTCGTGCCTCCCCTTGTCCCTCAGGACTTCGGAGGTGATATCTCTACCTCTGTCCTTATCTGGGGTTTCGTCACTCCTTTGCGTAGGTGACTCATATGCCGGGTTGCTATATCCCGTGGCTGCTTTAAGCTCCCTCAACAGTTACAATCCTTCATCTTTACTGGCTTCGCTTTTTGTTTCAAATGGGGCGGGTGGCGCAGAATGCGTTTCACCCCCCTCTGTGCATACATTTAATATCCAATCTAACAGTGGCTCCTCCTCCTTATCCCCTTGGTACATCTTCCAAAGCTCTAAACTAGCTGGGCGTTTATCTAACTTTTTGCCAGTATATGTGGCATGCAAATATGTCGTCATGTGTTGCAGGACCGTTTAGATAGCGCCTTGGTGCCATAGCATAAAAATGTTGTGGGCGGTTCCTTTAACCCATTCTGCACTGTACTTCTTGAGCTTAGGTGCATGTTTTGGCAACTGTCTGCACAAGTGTACTAATGGTGTAATGTCTTCCATGCTTAAATCTGTTTATCTTTTCCCCATACAACACTTTGTTATGCTTTACATTTCTCAAACTAAATCAACAATATGAGCGAGCACCAATCGTCACAAGCTCCAATCCCCTTCCACAAAAAATGTTATTCTTATTTTTTCAAACAACAACCATCAATTCATATCATACAACATTTTATCTATACAATCACACAATTTCATGCTATTTTCCCCAAAAATGTTCTTACCTCGTGATGTCAGAAAAAAGAGAGAAGAAAAAAACACAAGACAAACTTAACAGACTAGACAGACACCGGCCGGCTACATAAATCTGATGCCCCTATCATTATTCCGACATGGAATGTAAGCCCATTTCTTTCAGACCGCCTCTTTCATCAATTCTGGTCTCCTATGTTGTCCTATTCATTCAGGACTTTAAATGCAGGCTTCTTCTAGTGCTATATTAAAGCCTAGGTATTTGGGCGTATCCTCCTAGCTCGGGTATCCTCCCGGTATCTCTCTCTATTGCTCGGCCACTCTCGAGTCAATATTTTCACCTTATATAAATATTACTCTCTTACTCTGTCATTATTTTTTGTCCCACCTCCCTCTGTTACCTTTTCTTACTTGTTATAAGGCATGCAACTTTTTGCCAAAGCATTTAGTCTTTTTCACTCACCGTTCGCATTTTTTTCCTCTCTGGATGCTCGGGATCACCACCTTTGTTACCGCCTCTCCTTGCTGTTTGTCCGATAAGCTGCTCGTAGAAGTGGGAAGGGGTCTGTGAGGGAAAGCACAGGTTCCTTCAGACCTGACCTGCAGGGATTACACTTAGACTATCCACTATCCACGAGGAGCCTCTCGTTCTACTTAGCCGGATGGCAAAAGGACTTGTGATATCGCAGAGGACCCTGAGTTACTTATGTTGACGGCCAATGGGTGTCTTATTTTAATTGATTCTAATCGAACCATCAATCTCTGCTACCAAGTGTGCAGTAGGGACCTCAGCCGGCCCATAGGACTGGGGGTTTCCCAAACAGCACTTTAAGATGATTAGCAGCACCCTCGAGATGGATGGGGATGCAGATTAGTACTCTCGCCTCAAATCAATAATAACGACTCAATAGTTTGGCAAAGGGAGTCTGTTTAATGACAAGTACAAAAAACGGGGAGTTCATGAATATCAGAAATCGCTCGATTTTCCTTCTCACTTCAACTCCAATTAATTTCAGAAAAAACATAGTATTTATACCAAAAACTCATCATCACTGACGTATAATTACTTAAAACTTAGCAGGCAGTTGATTGGATCTAGGAAGGAAACTTTAATATAGGCACTATATCTGTATATGGTAACGGGGAGAGGGGATTGGATAAACAATGTCAGGTGGGGAACTAAGCCCTTCCTTAAAATGACCACTGCAAACGTCACTAAAAGTATGACATGTCATTGGTTCTACTAACTATAGGAGCATAGAGTACATGGTCCACTATGATTGGGTTGGCATCAACCCCACTCATACATTTCCATTTGCTTAGCAGCGTGCAGAATAGCTGGCCAGTTGCAGGGAGTTTGTCTGCACCCCCAGCTTCCCTCCAATTATTGTTACAATCAATCATCACCTCAGTGTCATGTGTCAAATAGTTCTTTGTATTTTGGTCTGGAGTCGGCTTCTTGGTCTGGAAAAGTTAAGGCGTCTGGGCATGGCAAGAGTCTATGCGTAGGTGTGAAAGTTTCATCTCTTCTGCTTGACTAGTCACGTGGTTCTGACACTCTGAAATCGTCTTATTCTCCATACAATTTTCATGTATTTGATTTCATTCTGCCAGTCGTTTGCCACCTGTGGCTTATTGTGAACTTCTGCACAGGATACTCTGTTCTTCTTCTGATTAATTGTATCCGCTGTTGGTCTATTTCAGCTGATACGGCCTTAGCTTCTTGGCATGGTTGTCTTCGTTTGAGTTTCTCTCTGTCTTTAATTCTCGATTTGTTTGCTGCAAAGCTCTCCTCCTGAGACCTTTAGTAACCTTTGGTCGATTCTGCTCTTGTGCATAGTGGAGGAATACTTGAATACTGTGCTCCTTTTGAGGTAGATATGTATAGGTGGCGCTTGCCGCAATCTATCTTACTACTAAGCATAAGCAAGCCTCACGATTTCTGTGCTTCTTGCGGTTACTGGGCATATGTACACGTTTAAACTAGTTGAATATCTTCATCACGCTTATGGCATACGTTTCTGACATTTTGACATCACTTATTTCACTTTAGGCTCGGGATGTCACTTATCCATGGTGTTTCGTCTCTTTTCCTCATTTTTAGGTCATTGTATCTTTTATATGTGAGTCAGTCCGGTTTCTTAGGACATCACCATTCGTCTTCTTTTAGTACCTCCTTGGCTTCTTCAGGTATTGCATTTTGACAATCGTCATTCTGTCTCACTTGTCGGTATGGTTTTCTCAATGGGTACCTTATTGTCCAGGTTTTATTAGGTGTCGGTACTTCAACAGATGTTGTTCTTCTGATAGGTACTGGACAGAGCCCCACTGCGGCTCTCTGTTGGTTTATTTGTTCCGCATACGTCACCTATTTCGGGGTGAATGTTCCTGGTACTTCAAAATGGGCGGTTGGAGTGTGGATCATGCTTGGTACCTCCTCTACAACATCCTGAAGCCTGGTAATCAGAACAAAATCCACACCAGACAGAGAATTTCTCTCAGACAACCGATGCCCCGAACTTCTAGAATAGATATGGTCAGCTCAGCAGGGTCTGGAAAATAATCAGGAATAGGGGTCTCCCACCAATCCGCACAGCCATTCACACATACCATTATGCTCACTTTCTCCTCTACACTAACAAACAATAGAATGCAGATATACCCCTCAATCAATTTTGGCCCAGCTGCACACATACCTACACACCACCATGAACACCTCAACAGTCTTTAGAACACAGCTATACCCCACAGAGAAATTGGCCTAGCTACACGCATAATCTCATACACAAGCTCCACCACCGCCAGAATACAGACTCCAAGGTCAATGGCTTTGCTGCACACATTAAACTGTTCTCACACAACTACTGCACCAAGCCTAGCATTAGAATCCAGCTACACACCGCATAAACCACACTGACTGCACATATACTGAGCGCACCCAAGCACTTTTTTCTATCCTACTCTATCCACTGACCTGGGCTACGGTCCCCGAGAGCGTTCAATCAACAGCACTTTGAGATCATGACAATGGTATATAAGGCACTATACAAATGCACAATAACATAACATACATTTGAGAAATGCCTTGCCCATTCAGATTCCGGGATTGGCTTCAAATAATTTGATAGACTGTCAGGAGCATTGTACCGAGACACAAGGCTTCAAAATGTCCTTGTGTGTATCATATACTGCACTCGTGATCTCAATCCAGTTCTTATCATTTAGCTCTGCTTTTTTGGATAATGAAAACCTTTTATTTGTGACGGAAAGCCTGGATTATGGCAACATTTGCATCATTTCCTTTCTTTAACTAAGAGTGTAACCTAGCCTTCATAACCTTACAGTTGTGATCAAACCATTTGTTGCCCACACTGTAGGACTGTCTTGGCCTAACTGATTGTATTATGCATGATACAGGGAGCCGAATCGAGTTACAAATATCATTGTAGCAATTTTCAATGTTAAAAAAAACTTGATTGAGGTTCACGAGATAGGTCTCAAACAGTGTAATTAATTAAGCATATATTTCTGGAATAATGGTCTCCTGCTTCAAATCATTCCATTTAACACTTTTCCTAGTGGCCCAATTATAATTCTCTTGGTATCCAGGAGTAAATGGCACATGGAAAAGATTAGATACTGGTTGTATTGTGAAACAGATGGGGTTGTGGTTACTTTCTGGCCTCATAATATCTTATGATATGATAAGTCATTTATAAACGCTTGCACACACAGGTTTAAGCCTTGTGTCATTGAGATTGGGCGAGGCGCAAAGTGCAGGGGAGGAGTTGGGAAGTGCCAGGGGGGGAGGGAGAAGTGCCATCAGGGCAGGCAATGCTCTGAGTAAATGCAGCCAGGGCAGTGCGGCTCTGGATAAGTGCAAGAAGGCAGGGGACAGTAGGGTTCCAGATACAGCCCTTAGTGTGCAGTAGGCCTGGAGGCAGTACAGGTGCTACTAGTGAAGGGGGGCCTGTTAACCATGAGACTCTGAGGGTAACTGGGCAGCCAGTTAGTGTACCAAGCAGGTTGGTCAGCAGGGGTGAGAGAAAACAAAAGTGAAGAGGAAGGTCTTGAGTTGCTTCTGGAACTTCAGGTGGTCTGGATCAGGGTTGGAAGGGGCAGAGAGGCCAGTCCAGGGGAGGGGCCTGCAGAGTTGAGAGATCTACCCCCCACTCTCTGCCTGGCGAAGCATCTGACCCTCAGAGGGTTGGAGGTGGCTGAGCAAAGGGCTTGAGAAGGAAGGTGTTTAGTATGAGAGAGTTGGATGTAGTGCGGGCCCCAACCCCAGAAACGCTTGTGGGAGATGCAGAGGGTCTTGAACTTGATCCTTGCAGCAACCGGGAGCCAGTGGAGAGATTTCAGGACTGGAGAGATACGGTTCCTGGGCTTGAGGCCAAGGACAAGTCTCGCAGCCCTGTACTGGATTAGTTGCAGAGGGCGCAGGGAAGAGGAAGGCAGATTGAGAAAGAGGCTATTGCAGTAGACCAGGGCTCTGGAGACATTGAGCTTCTGGGGGAAAGTGAGGAAAGGAAAAGTACCTCTGATGAGGTGCAGCTGGTAGAGGACCTTCTTGGCAAGGTCAGTGATGTGATGGAAGAAGGAGAGAGTGGAGTCGAAGATGACACCAAGGTTTTTAGCCACACAGGAAGGCAAAGGAAGAGGACCCAAGGAGGGTGTCCAGAGTGAGAGAGGGAAAGCGGGAGCAGGGGTCCCAGTGAGAAGAATCTCAGTCTTACTGGTATAAAGGCAGAGATCTTTGGAGGTGCACCACTCCTGAATCGTGGCTTCACAGTCAGGAATGAGCCAGAGACAAGAGGAAGCTGAGGGTAGCCTGAAGGAGAGCTGAGTGTCATCTGCATAACACTGAATGTTAGAGGATAAGGTACAGATAAGTTGAGCCAAAGGGGCCAAGTAGACATTGAAGAGCCAGGGTAAGAGGTAAGAGCCATGGGGAACACCACAAGTGGAGAGAGAGGTGGTGGAGAGAAAAGACCCAAGTTGGACCTGGGAGGGTTGCTTCAGGCGGAAGGAGGTCAATCAAGCTAGGGCCTGATCCATGATGCCCAGGCTCTCATAGAGATGAATGATCAGGACGGCATGATTGACCGTGTCGAAAGCAGAGGAAAGATCCAGGAGGATGAGGACAGATGGAATGCTAGAATCGAGATTAGTGAGCAGATCTTCACAGGTGTTCTGGTGAACAGTTTCCGTGCCTCTGGCTGCTGTCAGCCAGGCCGATGGATATGGAGATAACCAAAAGATTCAGTGTAGAGAGTAAACTGGGGGATGGCCAGCTTTTCCAGGTGTTTGCCTAAGGAAAGAGATCGGGCAGTAGTTTGCCAGACAGGAAGGATCAGCAGAAGGCTTTTTAAGGAGGGAGTGTGCAAGAGAGTGCTTAAGGGGAGAGGATGAAAGTTCCAGTGGCAAATGACTGATAACAGAAATCAGACAAGGCTTGAGCGAGGGTGTCAGTGTGGTCCTTGATGGTTCTGAAGGAGCAGGGGAGCACCTGCTTAGACAACACTTTCATAGATCGGAAGAGGGAGAGGTGGCCAGAGGGAGGCCAGGAGAGGTAGAGGAAGAGGAGAGAGAGGACAGGATATCCTGAGTTTTAGTACTGAAGTGAGAAGCCAGAGCCATCCACAGGGCCTGGGAGGGAATAGGAGAGGTGGAGACTGCAGAAGGATTGGCCAGCTCCTTGCAGATTTAAAGAGTTTGGCTGTGTTATTAGAGGCTGCAGAGACACAGGCTTGGATGTATGCTCTCTTCTTGGTCAGGACAGAGAGTCTGTATTGCTTTTGGAGCATATATTTATAAAGAAGGAGCTAAACATTTTTCTAAACAGTTATCTCCTCACCCAGATACAATGGATCACTGAATTTCCGGCACACTTAAGCCTTGAAAAAATAGACTGTATGCAATACATTAAAAAAAATGTTTTTCAAAATACATGTATTCAAATAATTTTCACTTAAACATGTATTGACCCTTAATCGCAACCACAGTGAACCAAAATAGCAAATGAAAGTAAGGGTAATGTCTAAGAAATTGGTCTCCACGGCATCGACACGGCAAATGAGGTCTCAAAACAAATAGAGATTGATATAAATAGAATACAAGAAGAGATAAAGAAAAAAATGGATCTAGAGGCCTTTAAGGTAAAATTGGAACAACACCTGAAGGGGCTAATAGATTTAAAAAATGATACAACTCTAGGAAGAGTAAAATGATGAAAAAAGATCTGAACAACTTTTGCCATGAAAAATCGTTCCCCTACATCGTGGATGGTTATAAATTTGGAAATACTTTCCAAGCTTCCAAGAACACCAGATGTGTGCTCTTTCGTGACACCTCATATAGCTCGAGTGATGAAGGCAGTACAGGTGCGAGTGCAGAACAACAGAACCCTAATAGAGGAAGAGGAAGAGGCCAGAGAGAGGCCAATCAACAGAGACAGAGGATGCCTTTTTTAGGGCAAGGCCCGAATCGAGGGGATTGGGACAACCAGATCAGAACGAGAAGCCGATCGAGGAATCAGTGGTAGTTAATCTCTCTCACCGCACCTTGAGCAATGAGGAAGAAGCCATTTTAAATAAAGGGCTGAATTTTGTTACCACCAAATTGCATGACCCTTTTGAATTCAGAACTGAATTCTATGCGTTCATGCGCAAAGTCCATCTCAATGAGTTCTTTAGGGAGAATGAAGAGTACACCAATAATAACTGCAGTGGACTCCGCAATCGTTCCACCTTTAATGCTCCTTCTCACTCCTTTACTCCAGAAGCTGTGGTTTTTGAACGACAAGTGCTAGCTGAGATTATAAAAAAAAACTGGAATCTCAAGAAAGATCCCAGAATTCTAATTTCAGTAGTGTTCAAAAAGCCCTGATCATAAATCTGGCAAAGGACAAGACTCTAATTGTCAGACAAGTGGACAAAGGTGGAGCTATAGTCCTCATGAACCATTGCGATTATGTCACCAATTGCGAGAGGCTATTATCAGATGAGGCGAGTTATTTGAGACATACTAGTGATCCATCCGCAGAGCTTATGAAGGTCATTAAAGAAAAAGTGTTCAGGGCATTTCAGTCTGAGATGATCAGTAGGCAGGAGTATGAGTACCTCATCAGGGATCAGGGCAGGGTTCCAGTGTTTTACACTTTACCTAAAATACATAAGAGTCTTATGCACCCCCCTGGTCGACCTATAGTATCGTGAGTTAACTCCATCTTGGAACCCCTGTCAAAATTTGCAGATTTCTATCTAAGACCCTTTGTCTTTAAGATGCAGAGTTACTTTAGGGATACCACAGATGTGATCATCTGATCTGTTTGGACATTCAATCCCTATACACTATGATACCTCAAAAAGCTACTCTTGATGTGGTAGAAGAGATTTTGTTGAATAGACAAGACGGACACCCGTTAGCAACGGATTCATGCTGTGGTGTACCGAAATCGCTGTAACACAAAACATTTTCCAGTTTCAGGGAACTTTTACCAACAAATTGAGGGCACGGTGATGGGGGCAGCTATGGCCCCGAATTTAGCCAATTTATACATGGAACTTTTGGAGAAATCGGTCATATACCCTGCTACCAATCATTTTGGCCACTTGCTGAGAAAGTGGCTATGGTACATAGAAGATGTGTTGATTGTATGGGATGGTTCTATGGAAGAAGCAAATGTGTTTGTTGTTTGGTTGAACCAACAAAATCACTTTCTGATGTTCACCAGGTCAATAAGCGAATTGGAGACCAATTTCTTAGACTTTACCATTTTTCATTCAATGTGTGTGCTGAAAGTGAAACCTTATAACAAGAACACAGAAAAGAATGCCTTGCTACACTATAGCAGTCACCATGCCAAACACATGAAGATGAATTTGCCTTTTGGACAAAATCCTTAGGTTAAAAAGGAATAGTAGTTTAAAGGAAGACTATAGCAGGAGCGCTAATGCTCTGACCCAGAAACTGCTGGTGAAAGGATATCCATCTAGAGTGATCAAAAATGCTTCCAAAAGGGCCTATAATAACAACTGTGAGGCTCTCCTAGAGAAGACCAACAGGCCAGAGAGATCGGGACAGTGTTTGTAAACACATACTCAAATTTATCGTATAAGATCAAAATGGTCATTAAAAAAACTTGGAGGAAAGTATACCATGGCAAAAATGCCCTACCTCCTTTGGTGGCCTTTAGAAAAAATCAAAGCCTACAAAATATGTTGGTCAGAAATGATGTGACAGAGACCCAGACAAGGCCCATACTAGAAACCCTGTTGTGGGGCCTGCCAGAGGTGAAGGGACGTTTTCCATGTGGTCAATGTAGTATGTGCGAACAAACATAAAAAAGAACATCTGTCCAAATATTGCCAGATTTGGTTTGGGAGCTTACTGATATGACCAATTGCAATACTCAAAATGTCATCTATATGATCACCTGTCCATGTGGCTTAGAATATACAGGTAAAACGAACAGGAAATGCCGTGTCTGCATGGTTGAACACCGTAGTTGTATAAAAAATAAAGTGATTACAGCACCACTGGTAAAGCACTTTCTGGAAAAGAAACATGGTCACACAGATTTTACTTGCCTTATATTGAAAAAGATATATGGGACCAATAAGTCTGAGATTGATCGTAAATTGTTAAATTTTGAACAGAAAATAATCTTTAGACTACAGAGCCACATAGTGGGGCTAAACGAAGGCATTGATTGGCATTGTGTTAATATAACATAAGAATGTTACTGGGTTGGTACTATGATAACACCCTGTATGACATAATGTGGTGCACCTGTGTTGTCTCTTTTGCCCTTTTTGAAATGGTCTTCATATCTATCATGTCAAGGGATGTTGTATCATGAAGTTCAAAGTTTGTAAAAGATTTTTTTTTTTGGGATAATAAAGTTTTTTATATGAAGGTTGCTAGATAAGATAAGAGAACTAGATGTACAGATGCATATATATTTACAATAGCACCAATCACTTGGATGTGCATGTATCTATACCACTGGAAGTATACTGATGTAAAATGTACATGATGTTGCATTATAAATGATTTGATGTTCTCTGTTTCAAGTGTGATATTCGGTGAGAAGAAGTAACTGGCAGTTCAGAAAAACATGTTTGGTGTACACCACTGCATTAATTGCTTTGTATATTATGTTTGGGCATGTGTTCCCGGTAGTTTCCTTCAATACGTCCTGTTGAGACGTGGTCGGGCCCTCCACACCCCTTTGTTGTGGGGCCATTTACCAATTTCATACATTCAGGAGTTCGCATGTATGCATTCCAACATGGCGCCCCCATTTTGTGATATGGACAGGTGACTTCTTTAGTTTTGAGCATGGAGCCACCCCGGGTAGTCCTTTGTTTATGCCGATGGCACGAGCCTGACATTGGTGTAGTAAATACGGAGCTCCTGCTTCCTGAGGATTTCTCGAGCTTAGCGGACATTGCGCGCAATGAGCCCACGCTGTTTACTTTGAGCAATAGCTGAGTCTGGTTGTGTTTACCATGTTTGTGTGCCTTGTTGGCCATATATTGTGCATAGAATTTCCCGCATTTTCACTATACTATGTGTCGGGTGAAGGATTAATTCCATCCAATGTTGCACTTTTCCGAACTAGGCTAGATGCACTGTGTTTGGGCTCCGGTAGACACCATTAGAACACCCGGGCACTGTCATGCATAATTTTACACCTTGCAGTGCTATTTTTAGCCATTAAGTGTTCGTGCATTGGGAAATTATATGTGTGGTGACAATTGGTTTTGTTTCAGGTGTAATTGCGGATTACCTGTGTTTCCGGACAATGAGATTGAATCACCATACTCTGTGACAGTGGACCGTGACTATATCAAGCTTACACCCATTTGCTGAAATATTGGAGATAAGATGTGTTGTTGGAAAGTTGGTGCAAGTGGATTTTTAGATTTGACGGTATTTAGATCGGCAGGACATGGTAACGATACAGAGTTTGGTTTCTCTGTTTGTTGTTGTTGCAGATTTGCCTCAAGAATCCTTAGGTAACTTGGTGTGCCTATTTTGAGATTTATATGTGTCCAATATATTGGAACACCTGGCGATTGAATATATAGTATACGCCCATCACGATATACCATTCAAGGTAATTTTTTTTTGGTTCATAATTAGAACTGTTAGAGTGGGCTCAAGTAGTGGGCCTTATCTTTGATCCCGTTTTCACTGCTAGTAACCTCCAGTGGAAGGGATGTTTGAGTTTTGTGATTCCCACCTCAGGTCACTAAGGATCCATTTCTGTATTTTAGGTACAGTGGTCGTCCACTGGTGATGATGATAAAAAAAGACCCTCTCAACACAGTGTTGAAGAAATCTAGAGTTTTAAAGTGTTCCCCTGAAGAAAGTTCACCCATTGTGGGCTTTGAAGAACAGAAACATGTCGGGAATTTTGCTTTTTATGACACATTTAGAATGTTGTATGTTGTAATGTAATATCACCTGTGTCTTGTGAATTGTTGGTTAGGTTGCTTTAGATGAACTTTTATGTACTATTTTGATTCACTGTGGTTGTGATTTAGGGTCAATACATGTTTTAGTGAAAATTATTTGAATAAATGTATTTTGAAAAGATTGTGTTTTGATGTGTTGCATACAGTCTATTTTTTCAAGGCTTAAGTGTGCCGGAAAATCAGTGATCCATTTTATCTGGGTGAGGAGATAACTGTTTAGAAAAACGTTTAGCTCCTTCTTTATAAATATATAATCTATTTCCCCGTTGGTGGAGTTGGATGCATTTTGCAAATGGGTTTCTTGTTTGAGAAACCTAATTAAGAACACTTGCCTTTGGAGCAGGGAGCAGGCAGCAGGCCAGTTTATCAGAGGATGTATCTGAAGCTCTCCACTTCCTCCCAGCCACCCTACACTTGCGTTTCAGGATAGCGAGATCAGAGTCATAACAAGAGTTGCACTTGGAGGTAGGCTTCCTGCGGATTCTCATGACAGGGACAAGGACATCCAGTGTGTTGGAGATAGAAAGTTGCAGGTTAGAGAAGGCTGTGTCAGAGTGTGACTCAGCCGCAGGCGTAGGAGGAACAGAGAAAGTAGCAGCAAAGGCCTCCACTGACAACTGTTTCATTGGCTGAATGACAGAGAAGGTGGGTGGCAGTGCTGGGGTCTGCTTCGCCTGGAGTATAGAGAGCTTCAGGTGAGAGTAGGGCAGAAAGTGGTCAGACCAAGAGAGAGAAGTGTTGAGAGGGTTTGAGAGGGGGCTGTCTGAGGAGATGAGAATATCTAAGGTGTGTCTGGCAGGGTGTGCCAGACCAGAGGGTAGATTGGAAAGAGAGAGAGAGTCACAGAGACTCTGGAAGAGCCCCAAGGAGGGACGAGAGCATCTGGATGGATGTTGAGATGACCTGTTCAAACCCTCCAATTTGTTGCCCTCAGACCAAACTCTATAAAGAGGATAAAGATCATGTGTGCTTCAGAAAGGTGAGATTGTAGTCAAAGATCTAAATAAAAATCCTTAAAACATCGTTGAGAATTGGTGTGTTCTTGGGGTCATTGGTGACACCCGCTACAGAGCTGTAAACGGTGAAAAGATCAAACAAGAAGCATTTAATTCAGGTTTCTATTGGTGGTTAAAGTCTACATTTTACACTTTCTAATTGTATTTGTGTTTATGTGACTTATAAAGCACCTAACACCAAAGCGCTGGAAAAAAACAATAAGAAGTTCAATTACTGAAAATGTACAATCAGAGTGGAAAGTCGGATCAGGAATGGAGGAGATAGAACCAAAAGGGCCAGAGTATTCTAGAATTTTGGAGCAAGCAGAGAAAAGGATCCAAAGCGAAAGGGCATTGCGCCTTGAAACACCTTCTGCTGTATAGAAGCATAATAAATACCAAATAAATAAATGGAGGACAGGGGACTGATAGACCAAATTGAGATTGAGACCTAAGAGAGCAATCAGGGGTCTACAAATAAACAAGAGAAAGATAAGGAGGGGCAAGGTGGTTCAGACATTTTAAAACTGTGCAAAGAAAATAAAACAATAAACAAGATTCAAAGGAAAGCCAACAAGAGAGAGCAGAGCATGGCAAATAGATTCATATGGGGATAAAGAAAAAATAAGATGAATAGAAGAGTTATATATTGAGTGGAGGGGGGCAGGTTTGTAAGCAGGGAGACTAAACAGGATAGGAGAGCAATAGAATAAACCAGAAAAGACCAATGAAGAGAAATGTAGTTTAGTATCATGAGTGGTGAGAAATGGACAGGTCTTTCGTATATTATACAGCTGATTCTGACATGATAGAGAAATACTAGCTATTTGGGAAATAAATAAGAGAGAGGAGTGGAAGCATGTCAATTACAGGCCATAGGAGAGATAGTAATAGATGAAGAGGGAGGAAAGATGATAGAGGAGGAACAAGCGGGGGATAGTGGAAGCAGGACTTAAAATCACCTTGGTTTTTTAGGGATTGTGGTGAAGAAAGTGATAAGCCATCCAAGACTGAATGCCAAGTAGATAAGTAGAAAGATTAGAATACATTTCAGAAGAAAAGGCGGAAAAGGAAAGAAATATCTGGGAGTCATCAGCATGAAAATTATGGGAGACTCCAAAGGAAGAGATAATAGCGGACAAGGGGGCTGGAGTATAAGGAAAACAGAAGAGAACTGAGAACAGAGCCCCATGGAACACCATAGTTGAGCAGGTGAGTAGGAGACAGAGAAAGTATGGGTTAATAGATAAGAAGCGAACCAGTCAAGCACCGTGCCAGGAAACACAAGATTATAAAAGGAGGAAAGCAGATTAGAGTGGTCCATTGTGTCAAAAGCCGCAGATAGATCAAGAAATACAAGAATAGATTGATTGTCTTAAGAGAAGAAAAAAATCCTTGAAAGTTGTCACTTTCCCATAGTCTAGTACTTTTCACTAGGAAAATCATTACATATTTTGTTGACAAAGTGTGCTGGACATGCCCAGAGTCAAAACAACATATCGGATACAAAGGAGGAAGTACCCAGAAGTGGGCCAGGAGTAGTCAAGAGGGGCAATGAAGAAGATGGCTTGGGACTGAATAGAGTAAAGCATACACAGAGTCGGAGACACACAGAGGTGGGATGACTTGAAGGTGCTGATTATGTATATTTATTTAGTGGATCAGGGAGTTTTTGAGGACATGCCCCGAGTCACAAGAAAAGATCAGATACAAAGAATGAAGTGCCAGGATGTGGGCTAGGAGCAGTCAAGAGGGGCAATGAAGAGGATGGCTCGGGAGGGAATAGAATCCGGAAGGCACGGAGTGGAAGATATACAGGTGTGTGTATTTTTGGAGTGGGTCAGGAACTTTGTGACTTGGTGGGCCCTCCTCTGTTGGAGATTAATTAAAAAATAAAAAATAAAAAGGAAAATGTCTTGACCAGAATAAGATAAATGGGAGAATTCTAAAAGTTATTTGGGATTGTAGGGCAGGGATACTCTAAGAATGTGCCAAGAAGGGGCAGGGAAACAATGTCAATGGTATTGGAATGAGAACGGAGCCAAACACTAAACATGTCCAGGTGAGGGGACAAGGCTATGAATGGGCTAAGATTTAGGTGAAAGTAAGGGCCTCATTTAGTGTTTGGTGTTGTGCTAAAAAGAGAAAGGGCCTCATTATGACCCTGGTGGTAGGGAGTTAACGGGCTGGTAGAGCTGCCGGTCTCGTTAACCCCCTACCGCCTCATTACAAGGTCTGCTTGTGGGACCCGCTAAGGACGGCTGGTAAAACCAGGCATCCTTAGCGGGTACCCCGAGCAGACCAGGATGCTAACAGGGGGCCCGTCATTAACGGGCCTGTTGTTAGCATCATCCCCATTCCGTTGAGCCCTATGGGGGCTGATATGGGAATGGGGATGTACCGGGTCCGGGTTCCTTGAATGGGGATATACCGGGCCCTCCAAGGTCGGAATGGCCCGGTATTTCCCCATTCAGGTAACCCGGACCCGGTACCCAGTACGGGGGTAGCCATGCCACGAAAAACAGCATGGTTACCTCCAGGGTCATAATGAGGCCTAAAGTAATGGATTTACTGCCACTTTAACCTCATCACAAAATTCAGGGTTTCAAATAAAAAATGTACCCAAATAAGGTTTTGAAAGTAGGACATTTCCTCCACACAAAACAACTCCAAGTGTGATGTTACTCCATTAATTAAATTCCAAAATCACTAGAATGGCAATTCCCAATGGGCTCCAATGGGAATCCAAAATGGGGAATAACTGAAGGGTCCACATGACTCTAAATCATCTGGACACTTCCCATTACTTCCTGCAATGAATGCAGTAATATTAATTGAGTTTCACAGTATTTCCTGAAGAAATGCCATAAAATTCTGCAGCCCTACATTTTTGGCAGTTGGTGTATGGCTTTGGAAAGCATATGAAAATATGGGTTATGGCAGTCATGAGCCATTTCTATGTTAGAGGTTAGATAAATAATATGTTATAATGGGGCAGCTGAATATGCAAATAACAAACACTGCCCCTACTCAGATGAGTATGCAAGTACCGCATCTGATCCCTGCTCCTCGGCAGTACTGTCATTATGAAAGCGAAAGAAGTGCAGGAATACAGCCATTTTCTTAGCATAGAGGCCGCAGCAGGCCTAGAAGTTGGCAAGGCTTCAGATGAAATGCTAAATACATAAAAACTAATTTTTTTTAGAAGTACTGAAGTTGCCCAGACAGCAGTTTGCAACAAGAAAGAAAATATAGTGACCCCACAGGGTGTAAAATACAGGTGATGTGGTATACTAATTACCGATACTCACCTCACTTTTTCAAACCTCAAAAAACAAACAACTAATGTACGACACTGTAGCATACAAGAAAAATGCCACAGACTAGTCAACAGATCTAGCACAAGGTTTCCCTTGGAGGATCACTCTCACTTAGGTCTACTATTTTCTGATTCCAAGGAGTGTCCTAATTAGCTCTGGCTCTATATGTTTTACCCCTGGTTAGCAAGTGGTCATATCATCATTACTATACATTAACACTTGAATATTAACCAGAGTCTTGGCTATAATTCTCATTATTTTAATAGAAAGCATAAAACAACTTTTGGTGCAAAAACTTCAGTGACATTTTACACAAAAATTATTATTTCTCAAAAGATACATTAATTCGAATATAATCTTTCGATCAGAATGTCAACATTTGAATTAATCATGCACCATAGAGAACAATAAAAAGTTAAGTACAAGTAAAACAAAAAGACCGTACAAGTATTTTTGACAAAAAGACCCAATGAGACAAAGTTTTCATTTGGACAAAATCTATGAATAACACAAGAAGTAAATTCTATTCCTATGGCAGAGGGATATTATAACATTACTTAGTTTTCACCCTATTTTGGTTTTACATTGCTTAGTTTTCAACCTATTTAGGTTCTGAAAATCCACATATGTGTTCGCCAAAAAGCCCCAAATAGAGAAAAACAAAAACCAATTATTGTTCCTTTATGGGGTTTAGGAATAGATAACTAGTGTCAACTAAACTTATATATTCACACTAGACTACTGTTTCTTACAGTACTGCTCAGGTCTACGTATGTGCAAACTGGCCTAGCTGATATAAATCCAGTGGTCAACAATGTCAGCCAAAGAGGGTCAGGCAGATGGAGTTGAAATACGTTTCGGCGTGAAGTTCTGGACAGAAAACGCCTTCCTCAGGACCAAAAGTCAGATGTGTAAGAATTATAGCCTCTAAAAAAACAAGCAAATACAAAGAGGACAAGGAAGAAGAACAAAAAATAACATTAAGGGGAGTTATAAAAAGATTAAAAATCCAACCTACAACAACTACTAAAGAACTAAAGGCATACCAGTTTCTATTCAAATAATGAATGTAAAGGAAAAAAGCCAGACAAGAAAAGAGAAAGGATAAACACCCAAACCCATCACAGGGTAAAGAGACAAATAATAAACAGTATTGTTTATAACAAGATACAATATGTGTGCATAGTCCAGCACCGTGAAGGAACATTACAGTGTGTAGATAATAGATCATGCAAAAAACAAGCGTTTGCCAGAGTAAGCCGAGGTAATAAATATGAATATAAATAAACCAAATGTTCTGAGTCGAGTCAGACATAGGAACATTATTGTAACACCCGCTCGTGGAATAACACCCCTAAGTTAGAATCTTGTGCTCAGCATCAAGGGGATATCTGTACCTCAATTGGGGCGATCGAACAGAGGCCCGAAGCCACATGCAGTGTTGCCAGATTGAATAATATCTGTATTCTGGAAGGTATTGATAACCGGAGGACCCAGTCATATGTGAACACACTTCACTTATCTGGAAGGAAACATAAGTGTATGTCACATAAAATGGGTGTCTCTCTGAAATCCATGTCCGGAGTTCCGAAAAGTTACAAATGTACTTGGAATACATAGCAGTAGTAGAAAAATAAATAAATAAAGGTCTAAATAAGGCAGTTTGCAGCATGCGCCAAGGTCAGAGGCACAGAAGGGAGTAGTGGGCGTGCAGAACACAGAGAGGAGATAACAGTTCCAAGGAGATGAAGAAGTAGTCTTCCAAGTTAATTGAATTAATAGGAGCACAGACAGCCATTGATGCACAGGTGTTACATGTCCTTTGGTTCTTGAGCAGGAGCAGCACAAACTCCTGCTTCCCCGTGGGGTCTTGGTACCTGCACTGTGATTGTACACAGGCCACATTAACCTGTTGGGGAAAGAGGGCGAGGGTCCAGTTGATTGGATGGGTATGGGGTAGTAGGATCACTGGAAAGAGCATGAGGGAGAGGTTGTAGGGAAAAATGTTCCTCGACTCCTTCTTCTTGTGTCAATGAGGTCAGCATAACACACACTCATGCATTCAATTGTTGCCCCCGAAACCATTCATAACCCACACTAAAACAACATGGCACACTTTGTGCGAGAATTATTGATCGTGGGATTCCACCTTGCAATAAGTTATGCAAGATACATTGTGTGTGGGATAACACCTTGCATTACTTCATGCAAGGTCAACTGTGTGTGGTTTTGCATTACCTCCCACTACATTGAGCATCAAGAACGTTGCATTACTTCATGCCACTTTACATTGGCGTACATAGCCCTTCTTCCCATCCCTTCTTGGATTTCACTCGTCTATAGATCAACAGCTGAGATCGTTCCCAGCATCCAGGCATCCAGGCATCCAAGGTATTTCTGTTTTATCAGGACAGTTCAGTCTATTAATTTCTTTGATGACTACCTCTTCCTGTCCTGTCGCCGGATATGCAAGCATTTTGCTTTTCCATGCAGGTTCATTTTCCATCTGTGTAGTCTTGATATAATCGTCCAAAAATGGAAATTACCATTTCGGTCCCCATCGCAGAACGGCCTGACTTCCATGAAACTGTCATCTGGTCATACATGCTGCAAGATGAATGAGACATCTGGCATTGTGTTTTGGAATTTCTCTAGAAATTAAAGTTTGTGCGGTATTCATGGCATAGGATATGAGAGTGCAGAAATAGCAACTCTCCTTACATGTTCTCTCTCAAACCTTTTTCATGTGCTGGTACCAGATGTTATTACCCAGGTGTGCTGTACTATCTAGATAAGTGTTTATCCCATCATTATCTTCCTCTGCATTTCTCCTGCGTCTCCCTAGCAGAATGGTTGCAGCCCATGGAAATAACTCTAAAAGCAGCTTTACTATGGGAAGACAACACAAGGATTTTTGGCTCATCAGTAATGGGCAATAGTTCTTGGAGTAGGGAGGATCAAAGGGACATCTGTCGTATTTGGACCAATGAAATAGAGAGTGTGAACCAGGAGAAACAGGAAGACAAATATAGAAATCAAGCATGCATCTACTTTACACCAGAATATTAACCCACACCACTTGTGGCATTCTGGAACCGGTTGGGCTTGCTCATTACCCAAAATTGTGCCAGCTTCAACATTCCTCATTTTACTACAATTGTTAAGGAAAAAACACTTTTACTCCGGTAACTGCAATAGATCAGGTAGCTGAAATATCTCTTCCACTATTGCTACAAGCAGCATTCTGATCAAAGGGCCATTCTTAGGATCCTGTATAAAAGTGTGAACATCAGTGTGTCTTCTGACAAGAGCAGGATAAGCTTGAAGGATAAATACAAAAACGGCAAGTAGAAGTCAACTTTTCAAAAGACGCCTCTGACTCTCGGCACGGGTTGCACACCCACTATATTATCTATAAGGAGTGTCCAAGGTGAGTCACGGTCCAAAGTCAAATCTGCATTTATTAGCTATTATCCTTATCGTCCTTCTTCTTCGTCATCAATCGAGTCTGCACACACTGAAATTCTTCTTGCTGTCTTGCTTCTAAATTGACATTTGGGGGTGGTGCGGTCTCGCTGATATATAACTTTGCATCGTTTAAATGTATCCACCTTCATCGGTCTTGGACCTTTACTGCTGACAGAGTAACATTTTCAACACAAAAAGGGCCATTAAATCTTGGCTCCTGCCACTTCCTAGTGAAGTTTCTTATTAGCATGGTGTCGACAACAAATGGTCTAGGTGCTGATAGAAATTCAGAAGATCCGGTTGCTGAATGGTTTTCATCTGTGTTCTGAGACTGACCCACCCGGTGCTTGAGTTGATCTGAAATGAGAGAGATGCTACAGGTCATACCTGTCAAATAATTGTGCATTTCATCACCTAGCAATTTCGCAGTACTCTGAGCATCACTTCTACTCCTTGTTGGAGGTGTAAGAGGCATTCTCAATTGCCTCCCTGTTACTAGTGTGTGGGGTGTGAGGAGGTGGTCCAACACAGGCTGATTCCTTAGGGTATATAAAGCTAAGGCCAAGCAATATAGCCATCTCTTCTTCAAAGTTAACTTGAGCTTGGCGATCCTTTCTTTAAGGAGGCCATTGAGTTTCTGACATATTCCGTTCGCTTGCAGGTGATAAGCTGAAGAAATCTTGTGCTTAATGCTCAACAATAGTCCTATCTGTTAAAACACTTCATTGACAAAATGTGGGCCATTATCGGATCTCAACACTTCACACACACCCCATCTTGGAAATACTTCATGTACTAACATGTTTGCAGCGCTAGTGGCATCAGGGTGTGTACACGGGCTGCTTCGATCCACCTATAGAAGGTACACACCAGTACTATCAAATAACTGTATCCATTACACACCTGCAGCATATCAACATAGTCCATATGTAAATGCTGAAAAGGACCATTGGGCTGAGGAATAACTCCTCTATTTGTTCTCAGTGTATAGCCAGCAGTAAACATCTGACATACGATGCAATTCACTACATAGAATGCAACATGTTCTATCAGATTTGGAATGTATTAGTCTTCCACAATCATTGCAGCCTAGTCACATGCATGGGGTAATGCAGCTGTTCTAGCACAATCTTTAATAACTCCACATGCATCACTGGCTTTCCAGTGCTATCCTGTCTCCATAATGCTTCTGTGGGGGATAGAGAACACCGTCTTTGTTTCCATAAGTCATGCTCTCCCTTTTAGTTGTCACCTTCTTTCCCTCATGTGTGATCAATTGCTGTATGTATAGCACTTCTTCTTGACAATACTGCAACTTCTCTTTGTCTACCTTGTAACCTTTGTCTGCTTGAATAGTCATCAACTGAATCGAGTCCTGTCTACACTCATCTACTGTAGTGCTACAAATTAAGATGTTATCTACGTACTGTGTCACTGCACTTTTCAAATCAATATTGCCCAAGTCCATCTGAAGGACCCTGTTAAGGATAAATGGAGACTCACAGTACCCTTGAGGCAGCCCAGTATGTTTCAGACAAGTCTAGCGGAACGTAAATGAAGTCAAGTCTTGTGAGCCCTTGTGCAACAGGATTGAGAAAAACGCATTTTTCAAATCAATCGCTGTGAAATATCGTGCTTCCACTGCGATACTGCATAGTATCGTCGCCGGGTTAGGAACTAAAGGAAACTCTGCATATACAATTTGGTTAATCGGTCTCATATCTTGTATAAATCTCCACAACCCTGCCTTTGATATTTTCACAGGATACACTGTGGTGTTGCACAATGATTCTGATGGCAACAGAATACCTTTTTTCATCAGTGCTGAAATAATCTTGACTATAACCTCATCGGCCTCTTGAGACTTTGGATACTGTCTTGATCAAGGTAAAATCGCCCCTGGCTTCAGCTTTATCTTGACTTCTCCTATTCCCTTTAATAGGCCTACTTCATAAGAGCCTGTAGTCCATAGGGCTCTTGTCACCTTTTCCAACTCCTCGTCAAAAAATGCTGGATGCTGCCGCATTATCGCCATTCACTGTGGGAGTTCCCTTTTCTCTATTGTTGTCCAGTATGAGATGCTCATAAAGAGCACTACTTCATTGTCTGTTGGATCATATCTAAACATGTTTTCATCAGAAATGTCAGTCAATATGCACCCTTCTTCGAGATCTATCACTGTTCTCCATGGTCTACCGTCATCATCTGCTTCTTCAAACATCGCCATTTCCCTTTGTACTGTGGCTGCTTCTAATTCTAGAGGGATAGTCTGTCCCCCCTCTTCGTCCATGGGTATCCGTGGTCTGAAGAAGAATTTGTCAGGTATCCTCATAGTTCTTCCCACTAAGCCAGGTAGCCATGTCAATAAAATGCTTACCCGATAAAGACAAACTAGTGCTAGTATAAATTCACCCACATTCATGTAGTATATTCCAGGAGTGGAGCACTATCCCTTTGTCAGTAAAATAAATCGTCATATTACATATTAAGTCTTCCCACACCAAGGTACGTCGTGTGGCCCCCAATAACTGGCAGAGTCTCCTAGCATCAAAATGAGCAAATGATTTCACCTCACTTGAATTTTGGCATTTGTTATGTTCACCGTGTGTAAATAGTAGTTGTTTATTTTGAAGAATCACACGGGCTGAAGCACGTGTTATTTGGCTGCTTTGTGCTGCATGTGGCCTCGAATTTGCTCAATTACGAGCTCTGTTCATTGTTTTTGGGTAGTCCTCACCTCATTGCAAGATGGCTGCCACCTTCCGATGCTACTTGTGCAACCTGGTCTTGCTCAACCTCATATGCCAATCGGTTGTACCGGGAAGTGCGAGCCGGTCCACTGTGCAAAGGCCCACTTCAGGCCCCAGGACCTTAATTTCTTTGCTTTGCTTTTCCTGTAATCAGCTGTTCTCGTGATCTCCGCGCACATCTTTCATTCTACTCAGCTGCTCTTTGTCTCCTGCAACCACCACTAGCAGCTGTATGCGCTCCCACACCAAGGTAAGCCTCGTGTCCCCCAATAACGGCCAGAGACCCCTAGCATCAAAATGAGCAGATGATTTCACCTCACTTGAATTTGGGCATTTTTTGATGTTCGTTGTGTGTAAATTGTAGCCATTTATTTTGAAGAAGCACACGTGCTGCAGCACATGTTATTTGGCTGCTTTGTGCTGCGTTTGGCCCCAAATGAGATCAATTACGAGCCCTGTTCATTTTTATTTGGGTAGCCCTCACCCCCTTGCAAGACGGCTGCTGCCTTTCGATGCTACTTTGCAACCTGGTCTTGCCCCTTCCCCACTGGCTACCTCGACCTCATCTTCCAATCGGTTGTACCGTGAGGCGGCTTACTTCAAATCCCCTGTCTGCTCCCTGTCTGCTACCAGGATGCTACATGAGGTATTTTCCTGTCACCCCGGCACTCGAACTTCCTTGATGCTGTGACCTCACCCTACTATGAAATCTGGACTTCCATAACACTCCATCCATAACTTTGGGTACATTCCCTCCTCTGGACACATTTCTACCATCTTTTGCCTCAGCTTCCTTCTGGGCTTGTCCCTTTTGATTGCACTTCTGTCTACACTGCATGTTTGCATCCACTGCTAGCTTCTGAATCTTGTTGCTATTCAAATTTGGCTGTGTTTTCATTCATTTAGCTTAGTTCAAATGTGGCTGTGTTTTCATGCATGTAGCTCAGTTCAAATTGTGTTTTCATGCATGTAGCTCAGTTCAAATTTGGCTGTGTTTTCATGCATGTAGCTTAGTTTCAGTTTTGGCTGTGTTTTCATTCATTTAGCTTAGTTCAAATTTGGCTGTGTTTTCATGCATGTAGCGTAGTTTCAGTTTAGGCTGTGTTTTCATGCATGTAGCTTGGTTTCAGTTTTGGCTGTGATACATGCATGTAGCTTAGTTTCAATCATCTTTATTGCCTACCCTTACCTTTTTCTCTTCTTTTTTCTATTCCACCCTGGTGTCCTACATGCTTGTCTGTTGTATCTCGCCCCCCTGCTGTTTGCTTGAGTTGTTTTATGCCTGACTGTTGTATTTGGCCCCCCTGTTGCTTGCTTCAGATGTCTGCTTATTTGTACTCTTTTTCTTTCTGTCCCCTCCTCTCTCCTTCCCACTCCCCTCACTATATCCCTAGCACTTCACTATCAGAAATGTTGGCTGACCTTGATGATAGCAGCTTGTCTGTCTCCTCCCTCACTCACTTGTTTTTTCCTCTCTCTCCCCTCCAGCACTATCTGAAATGTTGTCAGGCCTAGTACGTTAGTTGCTTGTTTTGTTCTTCTCCCTGTCCCCCCACCTCTTGTAAAATTCCGGCACCACCAGAAATGTCGTCAGGCCTAGTACGGTAGTCGCTTGTCTGTTATCATTCTACTTCCCACCCCCACCCCTCCTTTTCATTGTCAAAGCTCTTACTCTATCATTAATGTTGCCGACATGTATGATAGCAGCTTGTTTGTCTCCTCCCCCTCTCCCTCACTTGTTTTTTTTGCCTCCCTCCCTGCCTCCAGCACCATCTGAAATGCTTCAGGCCTTGTACGTTACTTGCTTGTTTTGTTCTTCTCCTTCTCCCTGTTCCCCCTCTCAACTCTTATAAAACTCTGGCACTACCAGAAATGTCATCAGACCTAGTATGGTAGCCGCTTGTCTGTTCTCATTCTCCTATACACGCCCCTCCCCTCTGTATCATTGTCAAAGTTCTTGCACTATCTGAAATGTCGCCAGGCCGAGTATGATAGTTAATTTCACATTCTTATTGTTTTAAGGACTTGTAAGAATGTCACTGTATTCTCCCTTGTTCCCTCCCTGCCATGAAGTGCTTTGAAACACATTGGGGGTCATTACAACCCCAACGATAGCCATGCTGGTAAAAACAGCAGGCTTCTGCCAGAGTTGTGCATTTTTCCCGGTGCCTGGCTTTGGGGAATTACCGGGGCATTACAGCCCGGTGGTCCCTGAAGCCAGGCACCGGAAAATGTCACTCCCCATTCCCATTCAAGTCCCATAGGACTCAATGGGAATCGGGAGGACGGATGCACCAGCACTGTGTGCAACAGTGCCGGTGCATCTGTCAAAGTCTGCGGGTGGGTGCTGTTCTGCCCACCAGGTCAGAGGGCATCCTGCCTGCAAACTTGTACTTTGCCGGTCCGGTAACAATGGTTCCGGTGAGCCTTCCGGCACCATTGTTACCGGACCGGCAATGTTATAATGAGACCCATTGTGTGTAGGTGCTATATAAATAAACTATCAATCAATCAAACAATCAAATCTCTTCCCAGAATATGAACTGGTGTCTGTCGAGAATACAACAATGGAACAGACATGTCACACTCTCCTATAGAGACTGGTAATTTGTCAGTAAAAGGAACTCGACTCGTAGCTCCAGAGAATCCTTAAGCATTCATGGCAATTCCCGACATTGGACATTTTCCCTCTTGTATACATGAATAAGTAGCCCCTTTGTCTTCTAGAAAAGAAAAAGATGTGCCTCCTATCGTCACATCAACCCTTGGTTCCTCTTGGGGATCTGGTGTCACTGATAGTACAAATACATCACATTGCCCTGTGAGCTGTCCTATTGTGGATACATGCATAACCTGTACCTGTAAAAGGATTTCCTCCCACCACAGTGACACCCCCTAGTTTGCGTCTCAATAATTGTCCCATGTTTGCGTACTGCTGTGTCTGCATGGGGAGTGCTGCGATTGCCCCTGCGGTGGATTCATTTGTGCTTGCTGTGGTTGCTGTGTCGATTGCATTTGCAGCGCTTATGTCTGATACACTCTCTGATCTTGGGCAAACCCTTCCCTATTTTGTGTGCTATATGGTGGAGGATAAGCTGTCCCTACTCTTGAGAATTGGCCATTCTGGTCATTCCCTTGGCTCCCACATATGCGTGCAATGTACCCTGTCATCCCTCAAGTCCAACATACAGGAGGAGCCCGTCTGACTAGTCCCCCTTGGTTGAAACCTCCTTGCACATTCGAATTCTCATTCTGTGCATTTTGAAACCCACCTTGATTGTTTTGGAATCCACCTCTTCTTCTATAGCCCATGCCTCTACCTCGTGGCAGGGACTTGTTCCCTACTTGGTCCATCTGGTTCTGGTTATTAACCTGCGATGTACCCACTGCATCTGTATTCCCAGACCTTTTCCGCTTGTCAATACTGCCCCTTTTATGACATATTTTGACAATTTCTTCTGAACTAGTTTAGCTTCCTCAATTGTCCTAGCCTCATCTTTCTTCTTGTTTTTCTCCAGCAACAGCTGGCAATGATGCACAATGATATCGTCAACTGTATTTCAGTCCATGGCTTCGCTTCCATCCCCACTTGCTTTTTCATTTGCCGTTGCACTTGCTCGGGCAACCCTTGACATAAAATGTGGCAAAATAATGCCACTTTTCTTTCCCCACGGCTCCCTCGTTTTAAGAGTCCAGCGCTCTTGGACGTCCTAAATGTAAGCAATAGGGTCTTCATCTTCTTTCATCTTACATGTCATGATTGCACCCATATCTGATGTGTCAGGTTACTAGACCCTCAGAGCCCTCCAAACATCTGCTCTGCAATTAATAAATGGTGCTCCATCGTGCGCCGGTTCTGTGCTGTCACACTTGAATAGCCTGCTCTCTTCCATATGTCATCAGCTCTTTCCCCAAGAATGGCTGCTAAGAGACGTTTAATGTCCGCTATGGCCAAGGTATTTCCTCCTGTCATTTTGTCTAGTTTATGAATCCATTTTCCTGCACCCGATGTTAAACTCGGGAGTTTGCATCTTAAATATCTTAAATTATCCTTTACCATCTGTGGCCACGGAATATACTGCGGTCTTGCTCCCCAGTTTTCCATTTAGTGAAACTGAGTAAACCCTAATTCGCAATCGGCTCCCATCTTCTGCCTATCTATGGCAGGGACAATGGTCCCTGTCCATCTCCTTGTCGGTAATGACCTTAACCTGCTCACACATGGTGGTGATTCTCCCTTTTCACTATACAATTGTCCCCTGGGACACTCTGGGTATTCCATAGGATCTGGCGTTCTTTCCTTAGGTTGCTCTAGATCGGACAATCTTACTTGCTTGTCTGCCTGCAGGCTTCCCTCGGGGCACATGCGCCTCTTCCCCACAGAAGGATTCTCTCTCCTCATCTGACATGTCTAGTCCCCAACTATTGTGACTCTGGTCCCCTTCACCCTCATCTAAGTTCTGTCTGCTTAAAGATGAGGCTCTGTGTTCGAGGCTAAACAGATTTTCTCCTTCATCTCGCAATTGAAATGCTAGGGATTGATCCCCCTTCCCTCGACTTCCCAATTTGCTACCTTACTTTAATTCTTGATAGGTCTTATCGATCCCGTCTCTGATACTTCTTATATCACAGTTCTCTTCGTCTAGTGCAACTCTGGATGCCCCTAACGTCGTTCCCTTTAATGGGAGGAATACTTCCATTCTATCCAATCGTATTGCTGGGCTTGGCCTCATTAGCTCCTTTTGAATGCGATTAATATTGAGATCCCGCTGTCTCCTCTTACATTCTAACTCTTCATCTAGTTCTCTTTGCTTTCTGGCCTCCCTTCTCATCTTCTCCTCCTCTTGCCTTCATTCCTCTCTCCTTTCACATGCTCTTCTTTCTTCCTCTTCTCTTAATCTCTGTATTCTTGTGTGACTTAATTTCTGCGCTTCCTCCTCTTGTTTCTTTCTTTCTCTTCTGTCTCTATCGTCTATTGCTTTCTGCCTGTTGTCATACTTTCTTTGCTCCTCTGCCCGTTCTTATTTTTTCTCTTGCTCCTCCTCTCCTGATGCATCTGTTCTCGTCGCTCCTTGCTCTTTCTCTTACGGTCATCGTCCTTTAATCTTTTTTCTCATTCCCTGTCTTTTCTATCTTGTTCATCCTGATCTTCTCTTTGCCTCACTTCCTCGATACTTTTCCCATCTAGCTTGAGTAATATCTGTCCTCCCATCCATTTGTTCTGCACGAGCATTACCTCGTCAGCATTATACTTCTATCCTTTCCATCTCTTAATCTCTCATTCTATTTCTGTAAATACATTCGATCGCTCACTTTTCTCTTCCTTGTTTTGTATGATCTTAAAGATCTCCTCTTTTCTCTTACTCTCATCTGGACTATCGTCACTGCTATAAGCGGGTGGTTCGTATATCGGACTACTATACCCTGTCGCTGCTTTCAGTTACTTTAAAGCATACAGCCCTACATCTTCCGTACTAGTGCCTTTTTCTTCAGGTGAGGCAAGGGGATCTGATGGTTCGGCACCTTCCTCCTTACACTGGTTAAGCATCCACTCTTTGAGTGGCGGGTCTTCCTTCACTTCCTGATACATTTTCCAAAGCTCTGAAAAAGCTAGCCTTTTCTCCAATGTCTTCATTGTGTACGCAGTGTGCAAGTATGTGGTCATACCTTGCAATCCTGCTTTTGACAGTGATCCCCCTTGTGGCCATGGCATCAACATCTTATCTGCCATGCCTTTCACCTATTCCGCACTATACTGTTTGAGCTTGGGCATGTGCTTTGGCAGTTTCTTACATAAATGCATCAAATGAGTGTCTTCCATTGGGACAAGTTTCAATTGGCTGTCAATACTTACCAGACTTTATAAAATACCTTCATTGATTTGATTTTAAAACAACAAATATGAGCACTCCAACAATCGCCACTCAAAGCCTCCATTTTTCAATGATCTCTGTCTACCTCTGGATTGGTACCAACCACTTCCCTAGATAGATAGCATAACTTATTTAACTGTATCTCGATTTGGTCACAGCATATATCATTTTTAGATACAATTCCTTCACACAAATACACAGACAGAATAGTCGACTTTGCAAATAAAATCCTTGGTGATCACCTTTTTTTGTCTTCCGCCCTAATCAAATCCTCTGATCACAGAGTTTAGCTTATCTCCTTATATTAAACTGTTCGTACGTAGCCTAGTGACCCCGACTGGGGTGTGAGACCACCTCTTCTAGACCCCCTTGGGTCAGGACTCTTGGCGCTTATCTTTAGCTCAATCTCCACACAATATTTCCTGTTACTCCCGTTACTCTCATTACTCCCGTTACTTTCATTAGTTTCTTAAAAATTATCACAATCCCCTCCCCTTAGTTTGCCATTCCCCTCAGTCTACTCACAATTCGCTTGGTTAGCTCGAGGCCTTCCCTCTCGTCCCCTCCTCCTACCAACCACTTCCACTGTTGTTGTTCCCAACTAGAATGCCAGGGGAAGATTTCAGAAACAAAAAGCAAATAAGAAATAGCGAAAAAGGAAGGAGCCCACCATTCTACTAGAATGGTGGCCCTTCTGTGCATTACCAAGGCTGATTTAACAGCCTGCGAGTATTAAGACTAAACATTCACTGAGGAAAAACCACTGCCAGCAGTCAATCAAGTAACCTTGCAATTGTACCAGGTAAGTAAGAAAAGGGATACATTGTATCCCCCAGCACTCTGCATAGGTGGGGTGTGCTGGCTCAATTAAATCAATGTGAAGGGTATGTGAATCCCACTTTACTTCTTGGGAAAAGCAGTTCACCCAAGAACTAATAAGATCATTCAAAAGGAAGCCACTGCATTCAAAATGTTGTGTGCTGCCATATTACACTAAAGTCAGTCTAAAGATATAGGAAACTATAGGTCTAATCATATACTATGATGCGACAAAAAGGTCACTGATAACAAGAATAAAAGACTAGGTGGGAGGGGAAAAAGATTCTCACTCACTTCGGGACAAGGTAAAATAATTACCAAGTCCAAGCAAAATGTTCTGGGGTTGACAAAGGGTCAGGAAGATGTATCTTATTTATGAAAATCTTTCCTAACACTCGCCCCCCCCAGACTAAAGGACAGGAGGAGCTAATACTCTCCTGGATGGATCTCATGTCGAAGTCGGTTAAACCTACTGTGGAGTCCATCAGAAATCTTTTTGTTGAGATTAGTTGAACAATTTATTAATAAATTATAGGACCTGCCAACTTTGTTAGGAACCTTTCTCCTTTTAAAAGAAGCAGTCTTTATTAATAGATACTCAGGAGAGGTTTCAGCTCCAGAACCTGCAATAGGCTTTTTAAATCAATTGGTATAAAGAAGTCCCATGGACCTAGAGGGGACCCCATGATTCCTCACCACCTCTTCCTCTGGTATAGGTTGGGTCTCAGGTATCCTCTTTTGTGTAGTAGTGGCAAAGCATGGTACATGCTTCCACGTCCTCTGAGATCTGAGTTTACCTTGGTTAGGGGTCTCGCTCATAAAACTAGTATTTAATATTGGGTCTCCAGTAGAAGATCCAACAGTCTCAAGGTGTTTCGCCTTAGAATTAAGTTTTCTGGTGTGCCACAAGCTTTGGGAACTAGCAGCCCTCAAAGACCTAGAGAGGTTTCCACTATTCCTATCTACCTCTCCTCAGAAGCAGAGTGGGTCACAGGCTTTATATCTGGAATTTAAATGGTAGAGCATGGTTTAGTCTTCCATTTCCCTTTAACGCTAGCTATATGTTTGCCGTTGTTTGAGATTGCCCTGCTAACATTAGGATTTACAGTAGTGTCCTTTGTAGGGGATCCCACAGATTTAGAGTTGTCTCTTAAAACAGAGACCAATGCCCTTTCAGAACACCTATCCATCTCTCCTATAGGAGTAGTTGGAGTCACAGGATTTTTTTTAGAAGACCTAGTAAGAAAGCAATCTTTAGTCTTTTTTATAACTCTTTTTCTTGTTCAGTTTGTCAGATCTGGAAGCTTCCTTCTGGGCACTCTTAACTGAAGGAGAAAATGTAATTGCTACTTTTGAGTAAAGATGAATCCTAGCCCTAGCGGATTCGCCAAGAACACTGAAGATCTGGTCATCCTTCTGGATCACCTCCACTGCAAATGGTTTTTCTAGGAGTATCTAGCTTTTAGAGTTTTATGAACCGCTTCCACTGTATGTGGATTTTCAAGTGGTTCAGACAATTCAGAGTTAACTGCAAGTGCTTTTGTGTCAATGGTATGACACCACTCTGGGTTTCTGGTCAGCCCTCTGAATTGCCTCCACAGTTTGGGGGCAATAGTCCAGGTTTTGAGATTCAAGGACCACCTCCATAGCCTGTGAGGTTTCAGGGGATTTATTCACCTCAGCCTTAGCTGAAGGTGGGGTCACATCAGTGACCCCTGCAGTGTTAGTACACCAACATACCTGTTTAATAACAACACTTACGTTTTCATTAACTATGTGAATTATGTCCACTGCATGTGGATTTTCAGATATTCCAGATAGTCCAATTACTTTAGCATAGCTCTCAACTCACCCGCTTTTGGCGGGTGTCACCCGCCTTGCAAAGGGCTGACTCACCCGCCAGGCCTCCTGCACGCCCATTCATTCCAATGGGCGTCTCACCCGCCAGAAACAAAATCGGGTGATTTCACCGGCCTTTGCAAGACAAATGGTTGAGAGCTATGCTTTAGGCTTAACTAAAGGTGGGGTCACCTTGGTGATACCATATGTGCTCCAAGCTGTGCCAGGGTTCAAGATGGGGGGCAGCGATAGGAGTCGAAGAAGCCAAAGGGGGTGTTTTTGTGGCATGTTAAGGATTTCAAAGACACAGTACACTCCAGACCAGGACCCTTTCTACTGGCCCGGGATGCAGTGCACAATCAAAATACTTTTATTTTATTTATTATGAATTCAATTTGAGAAGGCACCAACCCATCTCACACCCACCTTTACAAACACCCCGGGTCACAATTGACTATGAACGAGGCTGGTGTGTAATAATACAATGTGCCTCATTACAAGTTTGGCAGTAGCCTTGCTGGTAAAACCGACAGGCTGCTGCCAAACTAACAGTTTTTTCCGGTGCCCGCAAATGGGCAATTACCGGGTCATTACGGCCCTGCCAGACCTGGTAATTGCACATTTGCGGGCACCGGAAAAAAGATGCTCCCCATTCCCATTCGGCCCTATTATGCACTGGCACCGTTCATAACGGTGACAGTGCATCTGACATGCTGCGCTCGCGGGTGCCTTTCTGCCCACCAGGTCTGACCTGATGGTCAGAAATGCACCCACGTGCACAACTGGCAGTTTGCCGGTCCTGGAACTATGGTACCGGCATGCTTACCGGTTCCCGGACCAGCAAACTTATAATGGGGCCCATTATTTATTTATTTTTAAATTTCAATTAAAATCACACGAATTTAATATGGGGCAGCAATCACCAGTGTGTCGATAATTACACTGTAAAATGATAGAACACACTTAGTTTGACCTTCTAACATCAGATATATAATGCACAAGTGAATACAGGCAAGATTATTTTTGGCAGGTGTTTTCTGATGGGACCACAGTTAGTATTTCCCCATGCAATGCTCCCTCAAACCCTGTTCAAGGAGTAGCAAGGAGTCAGGGATACTAGGCAACAAACAGAATGCAAATCCGACCTTCCACCTCTGAATGGGAGGCAAAAAATCAGATTGAAAACCTTTCAAAATTGAACAAAATAGCACTCGGAATTGCTAAATACTCATTTTACATGTTCAGTTGAATTAATGAGGTTGAAATGTGTATAACAGTATCAAAGAGGTAAGAACACTAGCAAACTACAAGGCAATGTACAAACAACAGGCATACAGTTCAGAAAATCGACTTGGGAAGGAAAAAACAGTGCAGCCAAATCACACGTTGAGAAATTGAATTTGCTTATTTTCACAGGTTTCTCTATTGTCTATTGCTTTCTGCCTGTTGTCATACTTTCTTTGCTCCTCTGCTCGTTCTTGTTTTTTCTCTTGCTCTTCTGATACATCTGTTCTCGTCGCTCCTTGCTCTTTCTCTTATGCTCATCTTCCTTTAATCTTTTTTCTCGTTCCCTGTCTTCTCTTTGCCTCACTTCCTCGATACTTTTCCCATCTAGCTGGATCAATATCTGTCCTCCCATCCATTCGTTCTGCATGAGCGGTACCTTGTCAGCGTTATACTTCTCTCCTTTCCATCTCTTATTCTCTCATTCTGTTTCTGTCGATATATTTGATCGCTCACTTTTCTCTTCCTTGTTTTGTATGATATTAAAGATCTCCTCTTTTCTCTTACTCTCGTCTGGACTATCGTCACTGCTATAAGCGGGCAGTTCGTATATCAGACTACTATACCCTGTCGCTGCTTTCAGTTCCTTTAAAGGATACAGCCCTACATCTTCCATACTAGTGTCTTTTTCTTCAGGTGAGGCAAGGGGAGCTGATGGCTCGGCACCTTCCTCCTTACACTGGTTAAGCATCCACTCTTTGAGTGGCGGGTCTTCCTTCACTTCCTGATACATTTTCCAAAGCTCTGAAATAGCCTTTTCTCCAATGTCTTCCCTGTGTACGCAGTGTGCAGGTATGTGGTCATGCCTTGCAATGCTGCTTTTGACAGTGATTCCCCTTGCGGCCATGGCATCAACATCTTATCTGCCATGCCTTTCACCCATTCCACACTATACTGTTTGAGCGTGGGCATGTGCTTTGGTAGTGTCTTACATAAATGCATCACAAGTTTCAGTTGGCTGTCAATACTTACCAGACTTTATAAAATATCTTCACTGATTTTAAAACAACAAATATGAGCGCTCCAACAATCGCCACTCAAAACCTCTATTTTTCAATGATCTCTGTCTACCTCTGGATTGGTACCAACCACTTCCCTAGAAAGATAGTATAACTTCTTTAACTTCATCTCGATTTGGTCACAGCATATATCAGTTTTAGACACATTTCTTTCACACAAGTACACAGACTGACTAGTCGACTTTGCAAATAAAGTCCTTGGTGATCACCTTTTTTTGTCTTCCGCCCTAATCAAATACTCTGATCACAGAGTTTAGCTCATCTCCTTATATGAACCTGCTCATACGTAGCCTAGTGACCCCGACTGGGGTGTGAGACCACCTCTTCTAGACTCCCTCGGGTCAGGACTCTTGGCAATAATCTCACTCCGCTCAACCCAACTCATTTCATAAAAAATTACACTTATATTGTAAAAACTCATCATACGTGATGTCATACTACGTGGCAAACAAGAAAAACCTACAGGGATTGTGATACGTTGAAGGGGAACATATAGGTATATTTTCTGTAGGGGATCAGGCTCCGATTGGGTCTCTACAGTCAGGTGAACAATTTATGCCCACCCCTAGTGCAAGTCATCTTCAACAGTTATTAGATATACAATATATCATTGGCTATCAAACTATAAGGCTCTTTGTTATGCAGCCTTCTACATTTGGTTGGCATGCTCGTGCCCTTCTGGAACATTCGGCTCTCTAGCAGCATGTAAGTTAGCCCCCAGGTGCCAGGAGGTGGACTTGACCATGTCCCCCCACCCAATTAGCCCAACATCTCTCATCACCCATGCCTTCTGCCATGCAGACTGCCTTTGAACTTGGCCTTGCAATGTATCCTTGCCTCTGAGAATATAAGGGAGTGTGAGCATGTTTCTGGAAATCCTATTTCCATCTTTGGCTCACGTGACAGGAGACCACGATTCGGCCAAATTTACACCATTTAATTATCTGAAATGAATTAACTTGTCAAGCATGGTGTTCTTTCTTTGTACCTTGACAAGATATAATTCAGCTTCGCACGTTCACTGTCTACAGGAATGGATAACCAGTGCTTGGCTGCTACAGCCTTTGACACCAGGCCAGACAGCCTCCTCGGTCTTTCCAGGATTTCCAGCTTCTTTCTTGCTGCAACACAGTTTTCAGCCATCTTCTCCATGTGCTTTTGAGTTTACTAAAGGTATGACACTGATGTCCAGATTCTTTACAATGGTGGCACTGCCTGAAGTCTATTCACTGCATATAGCTAGCTCCTATGATCACTTAGTCTACTTGGGTTGCTGCATCTGTATGGTTATTAAACAGCTTGCATTTTCTGCAGTGCCTCTTGCATGTGCAATCGTAATTCCGCATCCGAAAGTTTACTTGATTCTTTACTTTGTCATCAGATTCCATAAGGACTATACATCCTCTTCTCTAACCATTCTTCTCAGTGTGTCACGCTCATATGTTGTGTGACATCACCAACTTCTCTTTCATCTTCAATTTCTTTTGGGGATTTCTTCCAAGCGATTGTCATCTCTTCAGGGGTACACCAGATAGGGTTTTTTCAAAGGGTACCTATTTTCAAAGACTCTCTGCGGAATAGGCAGGACCACTGGTGCCATGCATGGCGCGATTTCTGGCTTCCTGCATATAGGTAGGAGTGGCGCGGTACTTCCTGCAAAGGCATTTGGCTGCTACTCTACACAATACTTATGGGATACATCCTGAAATATAACCCTATTGGGAATACCATCAGCAGTCATGGGGAGTCAATCCTACAACACATTCAGAATGGCAGTCTGCTATTCTTGGGGAGTAAAACCAAGTTAGATATCCTTTTAGAACACCATCAGGGTGGCTAACACTGTCAGTCTTGCATTGACACTGAGTTATGAAATCACATAATATACCAACCCTGTTACAGGTATACACCATGCAACGTTACTTTTTAGAACTCAGTTCAGAGCTAGTAAAACAACTCATAGGGGGTCATTCTGAGGTTGGAGGTAAGGGAAAAACGATGTCGGTAAAGGATTACCCGCATCGCTTACCGCTACGGGCTATTCTGAACAACCAGACCGCTATTTACGGCACCGTAAAGTACGATGCCATAAATAGCGGTCTAGGGTCACGCGCACGACACACCATACCGATATTAACGGTATGCCATAAACCGGAGCTGATCCCAAGTATTGCGGGCATGTAAATAACTGCCTCCTGAAGCCTGAAACGTACCTTACCGGCATGGAGTAAATACCGGCATCTCCGAGAAGGTGTTAAGAACCCTGAGCAGTGTTTCCAAGAGCCACAGGTGCACACAATCAGCACAGGTGGAGGCAATGGAGTCTGGAACAGCACAAAAGGAGCACATCCACATACCACACCCCCTCCCACACAAAGGTGATACCAATAGTAGTAGCATTACTGGAGCTGGAGGCCCTGCTTGCAAGGCAGCAACAACAACAACAGCAGCAACAACAACAACCACAGCCCCCACCTGAGAGGATACATAGGGGGCGAAGGAGGGTGAGACAGGCCAAGCATGCCCCACCAGTGCAGCCACTGTTACCACGCCGGCAGCCCTCAATCCCTCGCATCACAGCCACCCCCTTCAACCTAACACCAGAGCAGATCCACACCCTATACCGGCATGACCGTGACACCATCCCCACCATAGTGGACCTGATGCATGACGACATAGTGAGCCTTATAGAAATACGCACCGCCATCCCCCCTCCACTGAAGGTAGCGTCTGTGCTCCACTTCCTTGCCACAGGCACCTACCAGCACACAGTGTGGCACATGCATGACATATCACAACCCATATTTTCCGGGATACTGAACCAAGTGCTGGATGCCCTCCTCAAGCACACAAGGGACTTCATATCCCTACCACAGACTCCCCAGGAGATATTCAATACAAAAGTTGTCTTCCATGCCAAATTGTATTGGTGCCCTCAACTGCACCCACATGGAGTTGGTAGTCCCGCATGCCATGGAGGTGGCGTATAGCAACCGCAAGCAATACCACTCCATCAACGTGCAGATAGTATGCAACGCAAGCAAGATCATCACACATTGCTGTGCCCGTTATCCAGGATCAACTCATGACTCTTTGGTCCTGCGGAACACCACGCTACCACCCTACAACGAGCGACATGCTGGACGACGTGCCTGGCTGCTTGGTGAGTTGCCTGACTGGCCCATGGCAGTGCATCGGGGTTATGAGGTGGGTGCCTGCATACTCCAGCTGGGTGGGAAGGGGGGGGAGATGCATACTCGACCTGGGTGGAAATGATGACGCCAGTGCACGATGAGCACCTCACCGAACACTGTGCCCCAGAGCCAGTGAAACAGCACATGACTACCAAATCCCACAGCAATGAAGTAAGGCCGACACCTAAAACTACATGACCAACAGGTGACCAGGCCACATCCCACAACACATGCACCACTCATCGGCGGCCCTCACACACCGTAAGGGCATCTAGCAATATGCACTGCATATGCACTATGTCGCTGCGAACAGCATATCACCACACTGGAGAGTCATTCCTGGGAGTTCATTGAACTGAGCCTAACAGGGATACCACAACGTGGTACAAATGTGCTACTGACAACAGCCAACACTCCCTATTACCAAATCTCACAGAACACAACACAGCAATGATCACACTCCAACAATGCTGCATGCATATACGATGCATGTGCAACAAGATGTGGGTGCACACCATAAACCATCCTGAGGATGCTACCCACTCCATCATCCCATTGCACAGGACACATAACGGGGTCAGAAATGGGGCCAATGCATCTAGGGACATGTGCGTATGGGCAGAAATTACCTGCTGCCATGTAAGACTAGTACAGTTGTCCGCCATGAATGTACAAACACTCACCTTCATTCCCCTCTCATGCAGGTGATGGTGGCTATCCCTTGAAGGCGTGGCTCATGACCCCTGTCCGAAACCCACAGAACAGGCACGAGGAGGACTACAATCGTTCCCATAGATGTTCACGTGTGGTGATTGAGCAGACCTTTGGTCTGTTGAAGCCACAATTTCGTTGACTCAGCCGGTCGGGTGGGGCACTTATCTACAGCCATGAGAAGGTGGCCAAGATCACCATGACATGTGTAATGCTGCACAATGGGGGTCATTCCGAATGTGCATCCGTCGGAACGTACCCCTGCCCCCTGACATGGAGCTGCAACCACCTGATGATGATGAAGGGGAGGAGGAGGAAGAAGTGGCAAGACAGCATCACGGTGCCGATGCACAGGAAGGACGTGCCATGTGGCAATCATTGATTGGACAATATTTCTGACACACAAGTCAGCAGAGGGTGTGAGGATGTCAGGACTTCGGGCACTGTGTGTGGGGATACATGTAGACTATGCACAGTGAAACATTAAATGACACATGCGCAATGATGAATGTCCACTCTGTTGTTTTTTTGATGAACAACCGGTGTATTGAATTAGTAGGTTCAAACGTGAAAAACAAACCCTCCAGCACCCTCAACCCCCTCCCACTCCCCCCACAACTCCCAAACACCAGGACTTGCATGTTCCTGTGTGGCTCCTTGCCCTGTATGCCCTGGTGTATCGCTCTCACCGGAGTCGCAGTATGACACCTGGGGATTGGATTGGGCGTCAGGGGTGTGGACATTCACATCAGTGTCCTCCTCAGTAGCTACGCATACAGCTGAGAGGCTGTCAGGGACATCGAGGGGGCCCGTGGCTGCATCCTCCCCAGCCACACTGGTCTCCTCAGAGTGCGGCGTGGGGCATGTGTCCTGCGCCAGTGCAGGGTGGGGTGGGGGCGGGGGTGGGGGTTGTGCACCCTCCATGGGTCCTGCAGGAGCCAGTGGTGTGGCTTGCGGTGTCTTCCTGCTTGCAGGTAGTTGGGGGGCTCTGGCTTGACCCCTGGAGGTACTGGGCTGGTTGGCTGCCTGGTCCTCGCTGTCATGCTCGCTGCCTGTGGAGGTGGAAGAGAGAGACGGCATGAGCGATGATTTTAGATTCTGCATTTGAACAATATCATAATGGGATTCTAGTGGGTTGTCTCCATTTGGGTGGTGAGCGGCACACTGATCCATGCTTGGATGGTAAATGCATGTATATGTCTGGGTCATTCATGTTGGCCGGGTACTGTGCTGGCTCACATGCACAATGTTTACATCACCTGCCCTGTGTGCCTCACTGAATAGGCCTCTTCGTGTGGTATGTGGCATATGGGTTACAGCCCTGCACCTGGCATTAGCCTGGGTCTCACTTGTTTCGGCATTATTGAAAGTGGGGGGGTTTGGCCAACCATCACGTGACACCTTGGCCAGCCCTTGGCAGTACAGACTTTCATTACAAATGCGTTGTCAGTATTGACTTTGGACACTCACCTCCATCGACGGATGACGTTGCCCCGCACTCCATGCCGCCAACCCCTAAAATGGCTTCTGGGCAAATCATGGCCGCACGCATCTCCTCCCACGGCATCCATTTGATGGGGGAACCTGGCCCTCCTCCTGTCTCCTGGGCCTGGCTTCTGTTGGCCGAGAGGATGCTCCGCACCCTCAGCCGTAGGTCGTCCCAGAGTTTTCAGCAGTCCTTGGTGGTGCGGGGGGTGTTTCCCACAGCGCTCAACTTCTGTGCTACCATGGCCCAGATCTCCTTCTTTTAAACAATCGTCACCGTCCACATGTCACCGCTAAAAACAGTGTCTGAATGCTTGTGGAGAGTGTCCACCATCATCTGGGGCTCATCCGGGCTAAAGCGCTCCTTCCTGAGGCGGGCAGCTCCCTTTTTTGGTGCTTTCGGCATGATGCTGGTGTTGATGGTAGATGTTTGTATTCACTGGATGCCACCGGGTCCTGTGTGGTGCGGTGAGGATGGCAATGGATTGTGTTTTTAAAGATGGCCGCCGTGCTCCTTCCAGTTCCTGTGCGATGACGCTGTTTCCGGTCACCGCTATTTACGGTCACCGCTATTGCCGCTTTGCTCTATGGCGGTAGTGTTATGTACGGTGCGCTTGATGCCGGTAAGGGATTTTTGGGGCCCTCTTGCGGCATGGCGCTAGGTATGTTACCTGCATGGCGCAAAGCTCGTGCTCGCGAAGTCGTAATAGGCCGCTTTTAGCGGTCTATTGCCAGCTCAGACACGCTATTTGCACCATGCCGGTAATAACCGGTACTTACATCCACACTCGGAATGAGGGCCACATACTTTCTGGAAGGTCCTCAAGCTATTCAATGATAAGTATCAATGGATCTACACTAATTGATCTTTTCACAATTGACCTCGGGAGAATTGACCTCAGGAGAATTGACCTAATTTAAAAGGTCAATTAGGACATATATGCGAGGCAAGTGAACGCCCCACAACACCCCACCCAATCCAAAAACCCTTGCAACCCCCCACCCAATCCCCTTATATTATTTATACTCCAAAACCAGCCCAATACGTATATAAAATAACTAAAATAATATAAAGGTCAATTGTGCAGAAGGTCAATTCGGACCACTATAATTAGGTCAATTAGGATAAAAGATGAATTGTAAAAGGTCAATTTGGGTAATACCGTATGAACACTCAGTTACTATTTTAGAATGCTCTAAGCAAATCAGGGAAAGCAAAACCGAATTATACTTTAAAAAATAATCTCTCTTATTACAAGGTTGCCGGTAAAACCCACTGGTAAGCGGCGGGTTACTGCCGAACCCATAACACCATTACCACCAACTGACATCCCGGTGCTACCGGGATATCGCAAGTGGCGATGGTATGTTTTTTTCCCATTCCCATGGAGTCCGATAGAAACCTGAAGTTAGTAACGGTGCAGGAGCTGTAATGAAAAGCCTGCTGGTAGGGGCCTGACCTGCTGGGAGTACTGTGCCCCTACCAGCAGACTCGTAGTTTGGTGGTCGGTAAAGGGTGCCGGTACATTGCCAATGGCACTTCTATTTCCAGACCTCCAACCTTGTAATGAGGCCCAATGTATTTCAAGGTAATTGACCTATTGGCACATACCTATATGCAATCTATAGGCTAGTTATACCCAGTATACGTTTAAGAAGTGTATAATACAGTTTCTAAGGTAAGTAAGAACTTTATGAAACTATTTTAGAATAGCACCAACGCAACTCAGGGATTATAGGTTTAGAAGAGCAGCAGCTAATCAAGGAAAGTAAGACCTATATATTTTTAAGAGGGGCAATCAGCAACTCAAAGTGAAGTATTAACTTAAATACTGTTTTAGAAAATACTGTTTTAGATCATTATAAAGCAGACCACAGAAAGCAAACTCCAATGGCACACTATAAGAATGACACAATGTTATTAAAGATGGGTAAACGCTATTGCTGAGTTTTTATACACTCATTCAGTTAAGAATACTAAACCAGTACCAACACTTATTCCTTTTCAGAAGAGGGAAACACCATTCAAAGTTAGTAAAGCAACTGCTGTACTTTTTAGAGGGGCAGAATGCAACTCAGTGGTAAGAAAAAACTTAATTACACTTTGCAACTTCTTCTTTCTCAGGGATACATTTCTCAGGGATGAGTACACACAAACTTCTTTAGCAAGTAAGTACTTTTACACTTCTTATACTTCCAAGACATAATCCTTATCTTAAAAAGTCTTTGCCTATTCTAAACAAGAGGATGAATATTTGGAGATATGGGTGCCATTTAATGAATTGTCTGGCTGAGACTATTCTACCATAGCTACAGTAGAAAGAGTTGAGGGGAAGTGTGATTTGTAAAGATGTGAGTGAGTGGGATTATTGTGCGTGAGTCGAATTGTGTTGTACTGTGTATACGTGTCTGTGTATGTTTCTGTTTTGTGTTTTTGTTTTTCATATCTAGTAATATTGCATAGGGTTATTTTTATAGTTGATGGTTCTATGATGTGGGATTCCATAGGGAAGAATGAAACTATTCTGCATCTTTCCTTCTTGGAAATAACCATCTGATTTGTTAAGATGTAACTGATCCTATTTGATGATTGTGTTGAGGTAATATTTTGAATTGATAAATAAAGAGTTTAAAAAAAAAAAGAATGCTAAAACAGTACCAAGACTTATTACTTTTCAAAAGGGGGAAACACCATTCAAAGTCAGTAAAGCTATTTATATACTTTTTAAATGGGTAGAATTCAACTCAAAAGTAAGCATAAACTTCATGACACTTTGTAACTTCTTCTTTCACAGAGCGACAGTTACCACACTAACTTCTTTTGCAAGTAGGTACTTTTACACTTGTATAACTTATTTTATAAAGTCCTTCCCTATTCTAAGTGTGAGTGATCTCAGAGGCAGAAGAGGACCCTGGTGGTCTAGTTGCCAGCTGTAGGCAGGTCAGGATAGGCTTCAATGGTAGGAAAGTCAAAGTTCCAGAGGGTATCTTCTTAAATAAGTAGGTATTAGCTTCAGAGTTAGTTAAACTGTTCCAGCATTAGGCCTGAGCAAGTGGTATGGGCAAACTTCCAACCACACAAATCACCCACTCAGCTTCACAGAATACTCACCATATTTAAGGTAAATATTACCCAAGTTCACACAGTACCTTAGGAGAAAAGAAGAGCTTCAGAGTGAATGCCTTCAGGATGCATCAGCACAGGACCCGGTCCCTGGTTTCTTGGTCTGGAGACAAAAGAACTGGACACTGGATGGGAACCTGCAGCAGAAGTCATCAGCGGAGGGTTCCAGCAAAGGACTCTTCATGCTTTCTCATGGCTCTGTGGATTTGGCTTTTTACAGCAGCCAGATGAAGAACAAATATCGCTGGTCGGATTCTCTTCACTCTCTCGGTAATGCACTTTGATGACGGACTTCAGGGATTCAAATCACATTTCTGGTGATTCAGCAGGAGTCCACCATAATTTCACATGATTCAGACTTTGGAACACTGTGTACTGCACTCAGGCTTGAGGTCCCAGGGTATAGGCGGTTTGCAGCCCAGCAAGGTTGCAGCACATTGCGGGATGGGTCAAAACGCAGGTCTGCTTGAGACTAGTGGGTCACACCAGCTCTGGGTAGGAGTCATGCTTTTCGGGACACCCAAGCTGAATGGTACGAAGGGTTGCATCAGGCTCCAGTTACACAGCAGGCTCTCTGGGTACTGGAAACGTCTACAGGTATCTTTTCATCATCTTCCTCTTCATATTCAGCTCCAGTGGTCAACTTGTCAGCAGCTTCTTGATTCGGAGTATTTATCAGGAACTACAGCACAACTTCTGTAAACTCTCCCTACAGTTTACAGAAATGGGCGATCTGTCTTGTAATCAGGACAGTCAGCCCCCCATTGCTACATGTTTCCTTTCAGGCAAAGGTGAAAGACAAGGGACTGCAGAGTTGTGGACTCCTCCCTTGCCACCTGCCTTCTCAGACATTCTGGAGCCTTGGCAAGGAATACAAAGGATCCCTGCTGAAGGCAAAACATCCACTGATGTTGTTCCCACCTAGAATGGCAGGGGAAGATTTCAGAAACAAAGAGCAAATAAGAAATAGCGAAAAAAGAAGGAGCGCACCATTCTAGTAGAATGGTAGCCCTTCTCTGCATTACCAAGGCTGATTTAACAGCCTGCAAGTATTAAGACTAAAAAGTCACTGAGGAAAAACCACTGCCACCAGCCATTCAAGTGACCTTGCAAATGTAACAAAAATGGTACCAGGTAAGTAAGAAAAGGGATACATTGTATCCCCCAGCACTCTGCATAAGGTGGGGTGTGCTGGCTCACTTAAATCAATGTGAAGGGGATGTGAATCCTACTTTACTTCTTGGGAAAAGCAGTTCACCAAAGAACTAATAGGAGAATTAAAAAGGAAGCCACTGCATTCAAAATGTTGTGTGCTGCCATAGTACAATAAAGTCAGTCCAAAGATATAGGAAACTATAGGTCCAATCATACACTATGAAGAGACAAAAAAGGTCACCCATAACAAGAATAAAAGACTAGGGGAGAGGGGAAAAAGATTCTCACTCACCTAGGGACAAGGTAAAATAATTACCAAGTCCAAGCAAAATGTTCTGGGGTTAACACAGGTCAGGAAGATGTATCTTATTTATGAAAATCTTACCTAACACTCGTCCCTCCCAGAGTGAAGGACAGGAGGAGCTAATCCTCTCCTGGATGGATCTCATGTCGAAGTCGGTTAAACCTACTGTGGAGTCCATCACAAATCTTTTTGTAACTCTTTTTGAGATTAGTTGAACAGTTTAATAACAAATGATAGGACCTGTGAACTTTGTTAGGAACCTTTCTCTGTTTAAAAGAAGCAGTCTGAATTAACAGATCCTCAGGAGAGGCTTCAGCTCCTGAACCTGCAATAGGCTTTTTAAAGCAATTCTTATAAAGAAGTCCCATGGACCTAGAGGGGAACCCATGATTCCTCACCACCTCTCCCTCTGGAATAGGTTGGGTCTCTGGTATCCTAGTTTGTGTACTAGTGGCAAAACATGCTACATGCTTCCACGTCCTCTGAGATCTCAGTTTACCTTGGTTAGGGCTCTCCCTACTAACACTAGGATTTAAGATTGGGTCTCCAGTAGAAGTTCCAACAGTCTCAAGGTGTTTCACCTTAGAATTAAGTTTTCTGGTGTTCCACAAGCTTTGGAAACTAGCAGTCCTCAAATACCTAGAGAGGTTTCCACTATTCCTATCTACCTTTTCCTCAGAAGCAAAGTGGGTCACAGGCTTTATATTTGGAATTTAAATGGTAGACCATGGTTTAGTCTCCCATTTCCCTTTAACTCTAGCTTTATGTTTGCCTTTGTTGGAGGTTGCCCTGCTAACATTAGGATTTACAGTAGGGTCCTTTGTAGATGATTCCACAGATTTAGAGTTGTCTCTTGAAACAGAGACCATAGCCCTTTAAGAACACATATCCATCTGATAGAACACACTTAGTTTGACCTTCCAACATCAGATATATAATGCACAAGTGAATACAGGCAAGATTATTTTTGGGAGGTGTTTTCTGATGGGACCACAGTTAGTATTTCCCCCTGCAACCTTCCCTCAAACCCCATTCACCAAATTGTGTGTGGGTAGAAAGGAGTAGCAAGGAGTCAGGGATACTAGGCAACAAACAGAATGTAAATCCGACCTTCACCCTTTGAATGGGAGACAAAAAGCAGAAAACCTTTGAAAATTGAACAAAATAGCACTCAGAATTGCTAAATACTTATTTTACATGTGCGGTTGACTGAATGAGGTCGAGATGAGTATAACAGTATCAAAGAGGCAAACTACAAGGCAATGTACTAACAACGGGCATACAGTTCAGAAAATCGACTTGGGAAGGAAAAAACACAGTGAAGCCAAATCACACGTTGAGAAATTGCATTTGCTTATTTTCACGGGTTTAAAATGATAAAAAAGCTTGAAAAATGGGTTAAACAGACAAAATAGGAATGCGGTTTTGATGCTGAGGGACAAATGCACATCACAGGTATAATATGAAAGTGAAAGGGTAACTCGGAATGGATGACAGGATGAGATTCTTAACGGGAAAGGAAATTTGGTTTTTAAACAGCAATAATTTTATGGGACAACTCGGTTTGAAAAGGAAATGACACGTTTTTACTGAGACTAGATTTTAGTGGCTAGAAAAGAGGAACGCCGCCCGTAAAAAGGTTAAGCTACAGTCTCAACCCCATCACGCCGTGTGCCTCTTTATGGGGGAATTAATTAATGTATTCAAAATAGTACTAAGGACTTACACAAAGACTGAAGTGAGTAGGAAATAATGGCGCTAACACTTTGAGATCACTACAGATTTACCTAAAAACAAGGTACAGAGAGGATTCTGACAGTTAAGGATTTTTGCTAGGGCAGTTATAGTATCACTATGGGATTGGACCTAATGCAAGATACCAAAACAAGGGACGCAGTTTGTGGTTGCTGGGGAAGGGAAATACTCACAACAAGCACTTGAATGGGGTAGCTTGGACAGCGGACTGGGTTTCTGGACAGCGAGGCAAGGTCTGGTCACTGCACACAGTGGCGGGCTTTCCTAGAAGGGGACGGCTGGGCCTAGTCTGGTCACCGGACAGCGAGGAGGATCAGCTGGGCAAGCAGGTAGCGGGGCAAAAGCTGGTCTGGTCACAGGATACTCCCAAAATGGTACCACAGCTTTTGCCCCTTTCTCCCTGAATAATTGGGATTTGTGTGGTTTTTTTTCTAGATCAGTGGTTCTGCCTGAATAGGGTCAGCTAGCTCTGGACTGGCAGTTGAATCTGGAATCTTGCAGGGTGAATCTGGAATGTCTGGATCTCTGGATGCGCAGGAGCTGGAAAAGTCAGAAGCGAGTCCAGAGCTCCCCATGCCTCCCCTTTATATAAGGAGCATGACATCAGAGGATTTTACTATGGGGCAGAACTAAGCTAGACATACCTCTTAACATCAGATAGGTCAGCCTATGTATGTTGCCTCGTCCCTGGAAGCAGATTTGACTGAAGGAGGTGACTCTGTTTTATGGTGGGTGTTTTTACAATGTGCTTTGTTCTCAAAGTTACTTTTACCAAAATCAGTTATGGAACAAAACACTCATATTTACAAATGTCATCACCAGAAAACTTATATGGGCAGACTACACATCTTACAAGACACATGCTGATCCAAATCCCAAGACGGTATGATGCTGTCTAGTTATTCTGGTACGTCTTATTTTAATGGCGCAAACATAACATTTAAATGGTCATAATTTCACATTATTATGTCTTTTGGTTACTGAAATAAATGACCTAAGCTGCACAGTCTCTGAAATCAACTGGGCTGGCTTTGTGTTCAAAATATGGGCATTCCATTCCAGGCCACAGCCAAATGTCAGGCTCTGGTCAGTTTAGCCCAGTGTTGTCATGGATTCACCTTTGAAGCCCTTCAGCTTGATTTGAGGGGAGGTATCACCAGGAATTCACCTATTTGTCCTGCAGTCCATTGTCTCCGGCTGGAGCAGTGCCGCTTCGTCTGATGAGGGTGCGAGATGCTCCCCCTTGGCCCATTCATAGTTTCCAGGGGGCTGGTCTACTCAGGGGAAGATGATCCTGTTCTCAGGAAAGGCAGGTCCCTTTGAAGCCAGGGTCTGTCAAACCTGTTCTGCTGGTTTCACAGTCATTTTTTTTTTCCTTAACCAAAAAGCAAATCTTTTAGAAATAAATATCATGTATATGTTTAAAGCAAGCCCCCATCACATGTCTATGCAATCCCAGGGCCTTAGTTTAACATTTCACTTTTTAAAAGCACCTTTTTTCATGTGGGTTAATTCTGCTGGGATGTCAATGCGGTTTTTCTCGCATCTAGGTTCTGAACATTATTTATAGCCCTAGTCAATTTTTAATACACAGAAATCTGTCCAGAGCAAGAGTCCATTGAAACTGACATAAGTAAAGAGAGAGAGAGGGCTTCTTATGAAGGGTTTGTCTGGGTTATTTTGTTGCAAAAAGTTAAGCATTTTCCATATGGCTTGGAGTGAAGTTCTCTGCTCTTTCACAGATTTTGTCTGACACAACATGCCATTCAGTGAGGAATGCCCCCATTTGTTGGTATAAAGCCTGAATATGGGTGTACATGAATGTGTCTTACTTGAACCAAACTGGGTAATGTCGAAAAGATGGAAAGAGCATCAGTGCGCAGTCCTTTTAAATGCAGGACATTTTCTTTTTTGATGGGAAGTTTTGAGCTGACAGCATAGCAGCGCTGCCTTTTAATTCTTTTCTTTGGTGAACATAAGGAAAATACTGGCAGCCATTCTCGGGGTGTTCCATGTTCCATCTCGCCTCATATGTGCTTGGTAAAAACAGTGCAGCCATTATTTTGGTGGCTGCAAAACACAGTTTTGGTGCAAGGAAATGATGCTTAACAGAGCCAGAACAGCAATTCTGCTAGTAACTGCTGAAGATGCAGTTTAGTGATGTAGGGGAGTTCTGCTGGGCTGATAAATGTGCCCCACATGCACCATGTGTAAAGTGTCTAGAATAGTGCATGGGGGCTGGGGGTGGATTTCAGGAGACAGATATGTTAGTGGCATGTGAGGCTGCGGTGGCAGGGGGACATGGGGTGGCTGGAGATGTGGGTGAAAATGTGGTGGCAATGGCAGGTTGAAGGGGTGGGGAGAGGGAGGGTGGAGTTATGGGTGGCACAGCAACGGCCAGTGGCAGTGTGTTATCAAATGAGAAATTATATTGTGCCTCCTATCGCAATAAATAAATGTATATTGCCTTACAAGTCGCTTGCGAAGAAATCTATGTTGCAAGGTCCTGACCTTAAAATCAATGTAAGCCGCCATTTTAGGTCAATCCGCCATTTTAGGTTTGGTTTGTAAAGTTACCCTGTGAGTTAAAATGGCGGACGATGTAATTCCGAAATACAACATGGCTGTCTTGACCTCTGTATGTAGCTAATATGTAACTTACCTGCAGGCCACTTGTTGAGGTCGTGAACTGAGACCTTGTCCTTCTTTGACCTGTGTGTAAAGGATTACTCGTGCAATGAAACTAATCCGCGAGCATATGTTAAGAACAATGTATTCAAATACTGAACGTAGAACACTTGTTTAACTACATTGTATTAATGTTTGAGAAGACCTGCATGGGAAATCCCAGAATACACAGTTGCCGTATAGGCTTGTTGATATATGTATTAAAAGCAAACCAGTTACATGTGGATATGGGAAACTCGGCATGAACCCTAGATCAGTGATGTATTAGCAGAATATTAACCCGAAGTAGGGCTGGACATTGTGCTCACGAAGAGTATAAAAGACCAATGCATTCTGATGTACAGCGTCTCTCACTGAACACACTGAACCACGCTGGAGTTCGTTGTGTTGCACTGGGGGCTGATAGATATCTGATTTTGCTCTGTTCTTCGTAACTGGATTCAGTATAAAATAAAGTACTTTGTATGTTCCTTTGTAACCCGTGTTCAGTGTATTTCATTTTGGGGTACTCAGCCTCGATATTTTGATTTTGTTTTCACAGTTGGCGCGCGAATAGGGACCCTCAAGATTGATGCCAGATTGTTGAAGGTTGACGCAGACTATCGGACCGGGATCAGATGGTGTGACAAAAAGGGGCCTCACTGAATGAGACGCGACACCTCAGCAGCGCTGCACGACCCGATCCCTGGACGATTAGCTTGTGGTCAGAGACGGCATCTTGACGAGGGTCCACTTATTGAGGCGGGCAGATTTGCCGAAATCACCATACACAAGTTAAGATTAGTTAGGTAAGATTCTTTGAAATCTGATCGGACCTCCTTAGGTTTGTTCAGGTGAGTCGTGACCCGGCTCTTAATTCAACCCTGATAATTTGAATTTGGCACATTGTATCTGCAGACACAATTATTGACCAGGTATGACCAATAATTTGATATGCCTGGGAAATTGTCTACCTGCTTCAGGGCGTTGTTCTGCAGCGATAGACAATCTTTGTAATTTAGCTGTCCCGCACCACAGGAGCGGTCGCCGGCATGTACTATGTACTGTAAGCATGGCATTGGAAGTATAGTATTTAATGACATTTGGCACAGACAAACCAGACATGCCTCCGAACTTCAGTGGCCAATCAATGGTAGTTTTGAAATCCCTCGTATTGAGTATTTAGAGTCAATTCTATTAAAGAAAAAGGCTAGACCTGCAGCATTTGATGTTTTGCAGAATTGGAAAAGAGAAGCGTTGCAGCAACTTAGAAGTAGAGAAAAACATGCGCGCCGTCATAAGACGAACGCCGAAAAAGCATTATTGTATGACCAAGATAAACATTCTGAATTGACTATGAATATGGATTGGGCTTTCTCACTTGGAATTCAGAAAATCTATCCTTCCAAAGACCTCCATGCTTCCGATGAATTTATAGACAAATTGTTAAATGAACGAAGGCTTGGTGCCTCTGCGCCACCTCTGTATGTTCTTCTTCCTGCTGCTTTGCATCTTCCTCCTGCTATTCCTGCTCTACCTTCTGTTGTTCCTGTTGTTCCTGCTCCTCCTAATGTTCCCCTTCCTCCAGCTCCTCCACCTCTTCTTATCGCACCAGTTACAGTACCTCCATTGAATTTGCCTGCTCCCTCTCTTCCAAGTGGTCCTGAGCCGCTTGTATTCTATTGAGGTGCAGGGTCGAAGGTTGTCACTCGCAATACTGTACCACCAGAGAAAAAACGTCATTTGATTGCATGGGCTAAGCATTGTATGGAGAGGGATGATCAAGCTAATGTTTTTGCCACACTTTGTAATATGGATAATTTTCCTGAGAAAAATGTTTTTATTGAAGGTTTAGGGATTCATTTATGTGTAACGTGGGGAAAATTAAATAATACAGATCTCCCGCAAAGGTTAAGGGATCTAAATACTTTAGCGTTTTCTAGAGACACTGTGGAGAAAGTAAATGAGCATGTCGAGAGGTTATTTGGGTATAGAAAGGAGTTAGAAAAGTTGCAGAATGAGGATGACGAGGGGGAAAGTATGTATGTACAGAAACGGTTCCTTCCTTGTCGTAAATCGATATCTGAGGAAACACGAATTTGTACGAAGGATGCACTTAGATGGATTTCAGATATGTCGATAACTCCAGTTGAAGTATATGACACATATAGTCAGTATACGCCAGAAATGCAAAGGAAAGTGATACAGGTAATGATAGAGTGCCTACAGGATGATTGTGTAAAAAGAAAGATTAGTTGTCCCACAGAGTTATTGAGTATTTATAAGAGAGCTTTTTCACTTGACACCTCTTCGACTGCTTTAGCGCTCGATTTAGCTCTGTTGCTTAGTAAGTTTTCGGAGTCACCTACTTCTCAGTTGCCTATGAGAGAGATTCCTCCGACATTTGTCCCAAAGGTTGAGATTGCGGCTGATCCTGCAACAAATGTAGTCGCTGAAAACATTCCTGCACATTATGTATCGCAGTTCGTTCACGTCCCATTCCAAAGACAGGAAGTGAATACTATTAGGCAATCCATTCCTGATATTAGGAAAAATCCGACAGTATTCTATAAAGAAATAGAGTCCATCTTGCAATCCTCAGTGCTCACCCTAGGCGATATTGATTTGTTATTCCCTGTACTCCTGACCGTAGATTTGTGGAAACAAGTTAGAACTATAGTTGACGTGCCAGGGTTGGGAGATACATGGTGAATATAACTAGACTCGATGGAGAAAGGCCAGCTGGTGAAAGACCGCCTCATACTAACTTTGCCTGATAGAATCATTGCAAAATTGAAAACTATAATTCCAGAGAAAAGAATTATTTGGGACAAACTTACGTCTTGTGTCCAAGGGAAGATTGAGGGTGCTACCGAGTTCTTTAATCGGTTTGAACAGGTATTCTCGGATTTCAGTGGACAAGACCTAGGCACAGAGTCTGGGAAAAGGTTATTTGTGGACAAATTTGTGCGTGGATTGCTGCCTGACATCCAATCACAGATAATGTCTTCTGAGAGCGCTTGGCAGGCGAAGTCCCAATCAGAAGTGCTGCATATGGCCCAGTACTACGAGAACCGTGTCAATAATGAAAAAGATAGAGTTGAAAAATGAAAAGGTGATTTGAAGACTAAAGTGCTATTACAACAAATTGTTAGAGGCCCCAGAGGGGGTAGTTAGGTCAGTATGTCCCGCAAGGGAATGTGCCCTTGGGTCCTGTGAACATTAACCAGTGCGCCTATTGTCGTCAAGAGGGTCATTGGCATGCACAATGCACCGTCCTTCGACAAAGGTCGAACAACACATTTGGGAATATGGGTAGATGATCCAGAGGTCGCCCTGGTGTAGGGGGTCCTGGTAGAGGTCAGTTTACACAGGATCCTCAGCAACCTTTTTCACAGGATAATCAGACTTCGAGTGTGGACACCAGGAACATATTTGATCATCCATCCGCTGCATATTTATCTGAAGAGCTGAAAGGGGCCCCTAGGGGTCCCTAACGTCTATGGAAATAAGGCGAGTCACCACACACGATAGATACGCGAGACACAAGGTTGTATTCCCAAAGCTAGGGTTTATTGCAAAGAAAAAGTCTCAGTTGGCCAACTTGGCCTCACGCCCCGCGACGTGTATCTCTAGACCTCAAGGGACGCAAGAGAGCGAATTACGTACATCAGTTACATATATACAAAATGCATATCAAACAATCAGCTATGACATTTTTAACACCCCCCTTTTATTGGGTTTCTTTGAACTTGGTGTGATGATGGACATCTCCGACAACTATGACACCTTCAAACATCTATTCTAGTAACAATTTGCAATTTGTGAGTGCGGAGGCATCTTTCAGTTGTTGAATAGAACACAGCGCTTCTGTTCTTGGAAGCGAGCTACATACGGGGCGGAATAGTTGCATTCCAAACCTTGCTATCTATTAGGTGCTATTCGTGTCCTGGGAGCCGACACGCTCTAGCGGCCCAGCAAAATGGGGCCGTAAGAAAAGCATAATTCAAGCCTTTAGCTATATTATTCTAACATATTCTACCACATAACGAGACTGGCTGGCAGCTGCGAAATGATTAAATGCCCTGCAGCTCTGCTTCAAGGCTATATTCGGGAGGGAGCCGGGCATTCTTCCTGGCGCTGCCTACGTTTGTGTTTCAACAAACTCTTGTTATCCTCACGGCCCTGCGGCCTTGTCCTTTTTACGTGCAGACAACAATGTTTTACAGTCGAGCAGTGCAAGCGGAAAATATGCTGCGAAGCAATAGGAACAGAAAGCAATGAGCAAATGTTAGAAAACAAAATGGCGATTCTTGTTACATCAAAATGGCCGTTTAGTGGCAAACTTAAAACCTATATTCTGTCATATCGTGCATGAGACGGTTGGCCCACGGCCACCAAAATACGTTTGCGGTCACACAGTAGAGGTATCCATTTTTCTAGTTTGACAGAGCTTCCTTTTGATGACATTCTGTTTCGTTAGGATTCCCCGAAGCAGGGTTTGGAACCTACACCTATTCCCGTCAATCAGAAAGGTCCCTACATTGAAATGGTGGTGGGAAATAGGAAACATCAGTTTTTGATAGACACTGGAACACAGAAGTGTTCCATTGATCATTCACGGTTTCCAAACATTCCACTGTCAGGGCAAACCAATGTTTCTGTAGGGTTTTCTGGGACACCAGTTGTTTGTCCGGTTTCTTCGCCGGTACCCATTTCTTTGGGTCCCTTTACGGACCACTGTCCATTTCTGTTGACTTCGAATTGTGGAGAGAACTTTCTGGGGTTGGACCTGTTAAAAGAATTGAATGCAGTGATTTATTGTTCTTCTGATGGAGTGCGATTGATGATTTCACCACAGCAATTTTCTGTCTCGCAATTCTTGACTAGACCTTTCCCGCCAGCATTCATTGATGTACCAGAGAGCTTATGGGCTATTGCCGACAATGATGTCAGTGTTTTACAGATTGAACCTGTTAAGATAGTTTTGAAACATGGAATTGAGCTGCCACGCATTCCCCAGTATAAGATTTCAGTTGAGGGCGAGCGAGCTTTGAAATGCATTGTTTCCGATTTTGTGCATTGCGGGGTGATTGAAGAAATTTCAGGAAGTTTGTGTAATAGTCCGATTTTACCCATGTACAAGAAAGGCGATAATGCAATTCCATTCCGTTTCATAATAGATTTACGTGCCATTAATAAAGTCGTTGCTCCACAATTTCCAATTGTACCTGATGTGACGACAATATTAACCATGATTCCAGCTACAGCTACTTGCTTTAGTGTTGTGGATCTAAAGAATGCTTTCTTTAGTATTCCTATACAAAGGGATAGTAGATACTTGTTCGCGTTCACCTTAGGGGGACGCTCGTTCACATTTACTCGTGCACCTCAAGGGTACACAGAGAGTCCTAGCATCTATAGTAGGGCTTTGAAAGAACAGCTTGATACCCTTGAATGGCCCTCTACTTGTACATTGTTTCAGTACGTTGATGACTTGCTTTTAGCTGCTGACTCTGAGAGTGCCTGTAAGGAGGGCACTGTGTTATTGCTTATCCATCTAGCTAAGCATGGTCACAAAGCTTCACTTAAAAAGTTTCAATATTGTTGCCAGGAGGTCACCTATTTAGGCTATCTCCTGTCAAAGGAGGGAAGAAGATTGACACCTGAAAGAATAAAACACATTTCTGGCATGTCTGTCCCAAATACACAGAAGGAAGTTAGAGCCTTGATAGTTATGGCTTCTTACGTAGGTTGTGGATCCCACATTTTTCACTAGTGATCAAACCGATGTTGGCTTTGACAAAGAAGGGCATTTCTTCGCCATTGCCGTGGAACGCGGAACACCAGCAATCGTTTGACTTGATTAAGACTGCATTATGCTCTGCACCAGTTTTGGGCACACCAAACTATGAAAAGGTCTTTCTGTTGGTTGTGCATGAATGTGATGGATGTGCTTTGGCTGTATTAACGCAGGAACATGGAGGGAAGAATAGGCAGTGCGGTTACTTTTCTTCTGCCCTTGATCCTGTAGCATGCGCTTTGCCAAGATGTTTGCGAGCTGTCGCTGCTGCTGCTGCGTCTGTAAAACAGAGTGAGGGAATAGTTCTAGGCCATGATCTAACCCTGATGGTGCCTCACTCTGTAGATGTTCTACTGAACCGAACCCAAACGCACCACCTCACTTCTGCACGGTTGACAAGATATGAATTGATCTTGTTTGCTCCTCACATTCAAATTAAGAGGTGTTGTGTTCTTAATCCGGCTGAACTCCTACCTTTCCCGCAAGATACTACTTGTGGCGATGAAGAGTCACATGACTGTCTGTATACTACCGAACAAGAAACAAAGGGTAGAATTGATTTCAAAGACACTCCTTTGGATAATCCACAAGTAGAGCTGTTTTGGGATGGCTCCTGCTTCAAACTTCCGGATGGTACATCCACAGCTGCTTATGCAATCACCACATTAAGCATGGTCGTGGAAACCAAGAGAATCACGCATAACTCTGCGCAGGCCGCAGAGATTATAGCATTGACCCGAGCTTGTGAACTTTCCGAAGGGCTTGCAGTAAACATATATACTGATAGTCAGTATGCCTTTGGGGTGGTTCACAACTTTGGGAGACTTTGGTCAGAGAGAGGGTTCCTAACTTCACATGGCACTAAAATTCAACATGGCTCCCTAATAGTACAACTACTCTCAGCGCTTGCGCTCCCTACTCAGTTAGCAGTTATGAAATGTGCAGCACATCGAAAGATTACAGATGACATAGGGAAAGGGAATGCTTTCGCAAACTGCTACCGATCCCCTTATGGAGATGTATGTTTTTCATGGGAGACTGTAAATGCTTATGCAATGGATGAGGGTGTTGGGTCTGTATGGGATATCCAAGCTGATGCCACGTTAGAAGAATCCAAGAGGTGGGCTGAAGGTTTGGGGAAACTTGATGAAGACGGGTGTTGGGTGGACATAGCGGAAGGGAGATGGCTACTCCCTGACGCGTATATAATGATGATGGTCATCATGGCCCATGGTCCTACACATGTATGTGCCCAGAAGATGAAAAAGATGTTAGAAAAAGTTTGGGCAAATGACAAAATTTCAAAAATTGCCCAGCGCTATGTCCAGGATTGTATGATTTGCCTACAACACAATGTGGGAAAGGGGACAGCAAATCCAAGGGGACGTTTCGGGCCACCCTCCATCCCCTTTGAAGTTATCCACTTTGACTTTATTGAAATGGAACGATGCAACAACAAAAAATATGTGCTGGTGGTCATCTGTGCTTTTAGTAAATGGGTTGAGGCTTTCCCCGTTAAAGATGCTACAGCCATGACTACTGCGAAAACCATGTTAAGGGAGTACTTCCCGCGGTTCGGGCTACCAAGAGTTATCTGGTCGGACAATGGTCCACATTTTGTCGCTGCTGTAATTCTGCAGATATGTGCGGCATTACAGATCGACAAACGGTTCCATTCGGCCAGACATGCTCAGAGCGCCGGACTAGTAGAAAGACACAACGGTGTCATCAACAACAAGCTCGCTAAGACGTGTGCCGGCACTAAGTTAAAATGGCCGGACGCCTTACCGATCTTGTTATTATCCATGCGTACAACCCCTCAAACTAAGACTGGGCTCTCTCCATTTGAAGTGGGAATGGGGAGACCAACCAATATCTGGAACCTTCCTAAATGTAATTTGTTAAGAAATGTTGAAAATTTATTACTTTCAGATTATTGCAGCCAGTTGACTAAAAACCTGTATTTGATTTATCACCAGGTACGAGAGGCTTTACCTGTGTGATACGAGGGCCCGGGCGACAGTATACGGCCTGGAAGTTGGGTGCTCATCAAGGCATTTGAGTGCTCTTCCTGCCTTGCACCTCACTGGCGTGGCCCGTTATAGGTCCTGTTGGTCACCCAAATAGCGTTGCGGGTCTCTGGAAGAAAGAACTGGATCCACGCGTCCCATGTCAAGAAACTTCCTCACCCAGTGCCATACATTACAGAAGAAACAGAGTGGGGATTAACACCATTCCGCCTCAGTGATTCCCGGAAAACCGGGGTTGTAATGCCCCGGTAATTCCGGGAATCACGGAGGCGGAATGGTATTACGAGTCCGGCGGTAACCAGGCGGTTTTACCGCCGCAGTTACCGCCGGACTCGTAATGAGGCCCATTGTTTCCTGATCAATCAGTACCAGGAAAAGCAAGGTACAAACTGCGCCCAAGAAATTAGACTTACGGCACGGTTTTGCTGTGCATCTGATAGAGTTACGGCACGGTTCGGCTGTGCATTCGAAGAAGGAAAGGATCACAGAGGGCTTGTTTTTGCCCAAATTTGAGAAAGGGTATTCTGTTGGCTAGGGTTGTGGAAGGACGAAGAGGTTGCGCGGCCAGGAAGTTGCCAGCAACGAGCATTGGGGGTTTCCGTTTGAAGACTACAATGCCTGCCACCGCTACCGCTCATATGGGACTTGTAAATGATGGGGTGACCAACCGGGACAATGGAAAATATGCCTGGGCCCTTAAAACGTATTGCTGTGTTTTTATAATGATATTTGGGTTTTTAATAGTCACTGTTTTAGGATTGTGGTACCTTGAGGAAATGCATCCTTTAGAATCCTTGTTGCCCACTGAAAATGTACCTGCTGTTCCTACTCCCTTTGTACATTTGAATACTCTGTCCCCTAGGGACTCTCAGCATAGACAAAGGTACCACAAAAATACTCTGCTACTTATCATGAATGCTACGCATGACATTTTTAATAAGTCTAACTGTTGGGTCTGCTTTCATTTACCGCAACGCGGGGATAAGGCGCTAGGTTGGTATATTCATCCTTTACCTTTGACAACTGCTTGTTATGCTTCTCTTAGAGCACTGCTCTTTGGCCGTTGGAATGATAGCATCTCAGGGAACTTTGATGGCATCAATTTGAATAGTTTTGAGAAACGTGTTTTGTCTCCCCTGTGATGCTCGCTTTTCGCAAACAGGAGTAAACCTAACATTGCTTCTATTAGGCCTTCTGATAGACTGTCTCGTCCTTTCCAATCTTTGATTTCCTTTAAGATGGCTCTGATAGGCAATAAGGATGCCATGCCTCCTTCTTACACTGTTAATCATAGCCCCGATTCAGTTTCTTTTTGCATACAGAGGAATGGAACTCAGTCAATGGGAGATTTTCTAGGTTGTGCCAACGTTGCAAATTTGACTGGTGAAAACAGACCTTTGTATGTAGGCGAACCTGTCTGCGGTAATGTAGCATTCCCATGGTTGCCCAGGGATTGGCAGGGAACCTGTTATTTAGGGATCCTGTTACTTGGGGTGTTCATAGCTAGTACAAAAGAATCTTCAAAGGCTCGTCCACGGCGGGACGAGAATGGTGACACCCCAGCACATATCTTGGGAGATATAGCAAAATCACTTGTGCCATTTTGGGGGCAGATAGCAAATTCCGAAGATATCAGAAGACTAGCGAGAGTACTGGAGCGAACCATCAACCGGACCACGGACATACTCTATAATATGACATTAGAACAGAAGGCGATAAGACTAGTAGCACTTCAAAATCGGATGGCTTTAGATGTCATTCTGGCTGAACGTGGTGGAGTGTGTAAATGAGTGGGGTCCGCTTGCTGTGTGTTCCTACCAGATTCCTCCCCAACCATCTTCAAGGCATTACAGAATCTGCACGTCCTTAGTTCAGAAGTGCATGTTCCCGAGGGAAACTGGGATCTTAGTGCTTGGTTCTGGGACTTCTTGCGATCTTGGGGTTGGAAGGTACTTTCGGTCTTGCTGATTATTTTGGGAATCCTTTTGTTTCTTTGTTGCTGTATTCAGTGTCTACCTAGCATATGTTCGATGTTAGGGGGATGTTGCGCACAAGCGATAGGTACGATAGGACATAAAGTGTATGCCCCCGATAAAACTTCCAAAGAATATGTGTTGAAAGAAATTTTAGCGAATGACCTAATGGCAATAGATATCTCCGACAGTGATTCAGGGTGCATGGACAATGATGCCTGGAGCTATTTGCAAGAAGATCAGAAGTAGTTTTAGCACTTGGCATAGGCCAAAAGGAGGGCTTGTCAAATGAGAAATTATATCGTGCCTCCTATCGCAATAAATAAATGTATATTGGCCTACGCCAAGCTGCTTACAAGTCGCTTGCAAAGAAATCCGTGTTGCAAGGTCCTGACCATAAAATGAATGTAAGTCGCCATTTTAGGTCAATCCGCCATTTTAGGTTTGCTTTGTAAAGTCACCCTGTGAGTTAAAATGGTGGACGATGTCATTCCGAAATACAACATGGCTGTCTTGACCTCTGTATGTAGCTAATATGTAACTTGCCTACAGGCCACTTGTTGAGGTCGTGAACTGAGACCTTGTCCTTCATTGACCTGTGTGTAAAGGATTACTCGTGCAATGAAACTAATCCGCAAGCATATGTTAAGAAAAATTTATTCAAATACTGAACATAGAACACTTGTTTAGCTACATTGTATTAATGGTTGAGAAGACCTGCATGGGAAATCTCAGAATACACAGTTGCCGTATAGGCTTGTTGATATATGTATTAAAAGCAAACCAGTTACATGTGGATTTGGGAAACTCGGCATGAACCCTAGATCGGTGATGTATTAGCTGAATATTAACCCGAAGTAGGGCTGGACATCGTGCTCACGAAGAGTATAAAAGACCAAGGCATTCTAATGTACAGCGTCTTGCACTGAACACACTGAACCACGCTGGAGTTCGTTGTGTTGCACTGAGGGCCGATAGCTATCTGATTTTGCTGTGTTCTTCGTAACTGGATACAGTATAAAATAAAGTACTTTGTATGTTCCTTTGTAACCCGTGTTCGGTGTATTTCATTTTGGGGTACTCAGCCTCGATATTTTGATTTTGTTTTCACAGTGCAAGGCAGCAGGTCATCTAATAAATCTACTGGCGGTGTAGTAGGAACCTCTAGTGAGGTGTGTTTAACAGTGTCTGATGGCAAACCGGGGTTGGAGACCTGTGTTATAGGTGCATTTAAGGTAGGGCCGGCCGTGGATGACCGCTTATATTGTTGTAGTTCCTTTTCCAATTTAGTCTGCATATTTTTGAGAGATCTAGTATGACTTTTCTAATTTGCTTCGTCCCCTCTTGGTACCAGGCGAAGTAAGCTGCCAATGTGACTGGGAAACTTTCTCTGTTCTAAATCTGTTCTAAATCCCAGCGCAAGATAAGGTGATCCATATAAAATTAACCATCAAGAGGCCATTTGGTAAGAAAAGTCTTTTGGAACCATGTGAAAAAATGCCAGTCATTGAGATACCGACATCTGAATGCCCCAAACGTAGAATACATAAAGAAAGCATTGGTTCCTACAACGGGTGTTGGTGTCCCTGACTTGGAGGACCCAGAGCCCAATGCAAAGTCTAGTAAGAGAAAGAGCGGGGGGACACCAATGGGAGAGGGGTCTGCAGGTGTTGCAGGCTAAGAGAAGTGTGTACAGACAACCAAACGATAATTGGTATTTACCATTGGTGGCAGTGGGAAAAACAAACAGGAGAGGTGGTGCAGAAGGGCAGACAGGAGCAAGCATGGGGTGATAGGCGTAGCAGAATTCAAAGATAAGGTAATCAACAAGATAGGACTAGAAGAACAGCTTAGGTCAGCTCAGCAAAGACAGAAATCACTTAACTAATACCTGGCTGAGAATTTTCCATTGGATTCACCTCTTTAGTGGTAAAAAGAAACATGCATATAAACTGCAGGGCTCTGGCCGTTTTAATAGATAAAACAGTGAAGGGGTTGCAAAACACAGAATTTTGTAATAAAGTTTTTTTGGTCAATCAGGTGCAATCCCACACACGTGGGTAGCAAAGTATGTAGCCATCTATGGACACTAGTATGTATGTAGCACGAAAAGTGCAGAGCAAACATTTCATACAAATAAGCCAATGCACAGTATAAGTCAAGATATGAACATGCAATTAATTCCACAAACCAAAAATCACAAAGGCAAATAAAACAAAGTGAACCAATGGATATGAAAATCCGAGGGAATATGGAAATTCCAAGATACGAGGGGGCTGCAGGCAGCACTGAAAGACGTCTGAAGTCAGCAAAAGGCAATATGTGGTAACAGCGCACCACAGAGACATCTCTGATGGTGTGGCAAAGCCAAGCCACTGAAACAAAAACTTCAAAATGCCTACAGATACAAGCGAGCCAAGAATAAGAAATCCCAAAATCCAAGGTGACCGGCAGAATGGGAGCCTCACAGAATCCATAAAAAGACAGCGGTGGCGCGCTGAATACAAATCTCATCATCAATCTAGAGACATAGCCATGTCCCCAGCCCTCCTTAATACACCCAAGAGACAGTGGTCAGTGTGACGGCACACAGGGGCCACAGCCAGCAATCAAAAGCAACACGAACAGGTGCAACTATTCATAGCGTGACAAATAGACACTTTGACATCTACAACGTAGCAAAGCAGTGTGCAGGAAAGTCCCTTTAAAAGGGTTGAGTAAAGGGAGGTTCTGCGCAGGAGAATTCTGACACTCTTTTAAACAACCTGCTGTGTGAACAGGGGAAGTAGATGAGGGGCGTTGTTCCGTGCACGTGGAAATAAGCAGAGAGTGTTGCGTTTCGTTGGGAGCTTTACACTACATTAGAAACGGGTAATATTACTGTTTACTTTTGTGCCAAAAATCATTTGTCCTGTACCCGAAATCCTAGTGATCTCTCGTATGTAGCAGCAATATGTACGACCTATGCACAGGAAAAGCCTGTGGCGCTAATTAAATTGTGGGCTCCCTAACAAAAAGATATGTCTACATTGGTGCCAGGAAACCCAACATATTACAATGAACATAAGCAGCACTACACATGCAATTATGACGATGGACAAAACTAAAGACATCAGTGGGCAAAATTGACAATGCAATCTACAAACATGTACAGTACTGTGGACAGAAAAGGGAGAAGATACAAACGTGTGTTGTCAATGCAAAATGCAACAGTGTGCTTTTCAAATGCAACAGTGTGTTTTTCGAGAGGAAATAGGCAGTGAATGCAACATGCACAGAGATTAAAATAAGGAAAGGTTGTGTTACCCATCAGCTGGTGAGGAAGGTAAAACATGTTCTCAGCCGTGCTGCCGCAGAGATCATCTGCAGATCGGTGACGCACGCACGCAGATCATTTGGCATATTCGAAGACCACAGGCATGCCTCGCCTCTTAGGAAAGGACTTCTTTATCTTGAGGACCAATTCAAAATGGGCCTTGTGGTCATGGTTTCTTGTCGGAAATCCCCAGAGATCTCCTGCGCAGTCAGGTGAAACAATGGGTCAAACAGCACCAACTGAAGTAGCAAGATGTGGACCCCCCCAAAGGGTAGGTTCTTTAGAACCCCGCAGCAATAAGGAGACAGACACAGGGCTGATAAATATAACAAGCTTCTTGTATTCGATAGAAAATAAACCGCATATGCTGAATTATCAGCTCATAATTAGGAAAATACAGAATGACAAGTGGCAGCAGTTATCAAACAGAGCTGTGAGGGTTTGGCCCCAGGGCCTATTTTATATAGCATGTCATAAGTATATCACTAATATGTTATAGCAATTTCCTAATGGTAGGAGATACTTTCCATCACATTGCATACATTTTGTAATAACAGAAAGCAGCTGATTTCTGATGAAGCCTTGCGGTAACATAATCTGAGGACATTGTGTTGTAATATGGGTAAGAAACATTTGTACAAACAACTGTTAGATACGATATATGGTGATAATGCTGAACTTGTATAGAGCAACAGGAAGAGAAGCTCTGACGTGTTCCTGTGGCTGTTACTGGACCATGGCCTAATCTGCTCAAGGTGGTGTGTGGGCCTGTCAGAGGAGATGGGTGCAAAAGGAGGCCTCAGGCAAAGCCAAGATGGAGGATCCAAGGCCAAAATGTATGAGTGAGATTTGTATAGCATAATATAGCATAACAATCCTGCCACACCAACAGTAAACCTATAAGGTGAGCCTAAAAACTAGGGGACAATGAGATAAGTGAGAGTGTCTTGTGTAGGTTGCAAGTAACCAGATGCACTGCTTTATACAATAACCTACGACAATGACAAAAGCCGTCATAAACTATGCTTGTCTCTCCAGTTCAATAGCATGACAGATTACAGACACAGTGAAGAACCAGCAGGGACCACAATTACGAAGGAAATTAGAGTGAACTCGCAATCCTCCTCCTCCATGCGCATGAAGGCAATGTACGATAGAGGGCAATAATACCTTGATAGTAGAACGTAACTTCCATTCAGCCTTAGAGCAGGATGAAACAAGAAATAGTTAAAATACCCAACCGTTTTCTGCCCCGTGTTCCTTTCTGAGGCCATGCCGAGATACCCAAGAATATAGAAGCTTGGTCTAAGATACGAGGCTCCTATATCATGAGCGCCAGTTAAAGTGCCTTTCAAGAAGATGTGACGTGCCTAAGTTAGGATATGTGAGTGCACAGAAGCAGAATGCTATGTAAATCAGGAATTCACACCCTGCTAACACCATTAAAATATGTAACAGCATGGAAAATAAAACCCATGAAATATGTAGTTAGAGGAAAATCAAGTCTGACTGAATACACCTGAATATATCATATACAGAAGAAGTGCTAAGAAGATCCCATTAGCGAGATAAACAGAATAAGAAAAAAGAAAAATAACAACTAACGCAAATAGCGAAGGCGCAAAAAGGGCAAGTGGTGTTGGTTCAGAGTTTTGGGAAACATATTGTGTTAAAATTGAAACTATCATGTCACAGAACATATAAGGGGCTTAACTCAGAATGTATTGAGATGTGTCAAGTAATAGAAGCTTCAGTACTAGTATGTTTAGATGGAAATGTGTAATAACTGTATGTTGCAGTACAAGACATTTGAACTAATGTTTATCCTTTATGTTATTCTGATTCCCTTTCAAATTCCTTACCCCTTACCCCTCCCCAATCATCTCTGTCTCATACTTAATATATATTTGAACATTTTTCGATAATAAACTCATATACATGTTTCATCATGTTTTTCTTTTCTTTTGTTTGACAATATGTGAATATATTTCATGTCTAAAATATGTGTGTCTTAATTAGCCCTGATTTGAGAAAGGCAATCAAGGTGTGTTGAAACACGTGTTATCACAGAAGGGCGCTCTGCTAAGAACTTAATTAGAGCAATTCAGAAATATATGTGAAAATAAACAATATTTTTGGATCAAGGCACTGACAAGAGTTGGCGCATTTGTACCAAGGAGAGCTCTCATTGGACATTAATTATTGCAGAGGTGGGGGCTGGTACCTCTTTCTCTCCTACCAAATGCGACAGTAATCACATTTAGTAGTTCATCAAATCATATCAACTAGTCGCAGAATGTGAAGGTCGGCGCAAAAATCACCCCACAATATTCATTATTTAATGTTTAAACAAGACCCAAACTTTTGGCTTTGTTAGTGCTTGTTCTTGAAGCCATTCATTCAGATCAAATCCTTAGTTGATGCTGGGAGAAAGGGCCCCAAACGAACGCCCTTCCTTGAAACTATTCCCAGCCTTTAAGCATCCATCATACATGTGAGCAACATGGGATGTTGTGGAAATAGAAACATAACAAATAATAGCTGCTGCAGTTGCTTTATGTTAGGGTACATTGAATAAGTAATAATGATATTGACAAAAGAAGTTACGTTTTTGTGTTAGATATTGCAGATAGGGCCCTCATTGGGTTAGATTGGGGAAGTCCCAATTCCAATATGGCGGGTCTTTTTTCTAGAACCTAACACCAATGCTCAACCGTGCTCTGTGGGGACTCAGATAGGAGCTCCAATATGTTGCTGGATCAAGAGCCAGTGGAGGGTATACCAGGTAGGACGCAGCACCTATTCGAGGTCAAAAAGGGTCACAGAAACATTTAAAAAAAACAATCACAGGTTTTAGATTCTTGCACATGAATAGCCTACAACCACATATCAATACATGCAGGTAGAATTCTAATTCCTTTTACGATATTATAAATGTCTTATACTGTTCCTTATGGTGTTCTCAGGAGACTAGGCACTGTGGAAATTGAAATTACCATAAATATTTATTTTTGTTCATTTTATAGCTCCTCCCACTCTGTTGTGTAAAGCAAAAACGAATTCCAGCCTGTGGCTAATTCCGAATGACTTAAATGGCAGATGGGTATTCTGTGTACTATGTATAGAGAGAACGTTTTCTTTCCCTCGAGGAACAGGATATTTCAAATCAATCCCGTCTCCATGGCTTTTGAGGTCAAAGGTCAAATCATAATACTAATGTGCAATTTCAACAACACCTCACGGGTTGATTAGGAGCACAAATCACATGACATATCACTTACAGGCCTCACCCCCCTCTGCTGAAAGTAATACTCCTATCCAGGGGAGTTGCTAGGTCTGGAAAAGACCCGGGGCTAAGCTGATGTCGCAACTGTTGGGACTGGTGCATATGCAAAAAGCTACGCATCTTAAAGTTCGCTTCTATGGAGCCATGCATTCTGCAGAGGCTATCAATGCGTGATCTAGGATTTGATGAACTGACGTACGATTCTGTTAGGAGACATGTTACCTGTAAAACAAGATGGAGTATCACTAACTCTGCCCCGGTAATCCAGCACTGCTTAGTTTTGGTGCTCTCGCTCTCTATTGTCAGCTCGCAATAGATGTGTGGAGGACAGAGAAGTTGTAGGTTATACGCACACCCAGGAGGGAAGATTTCACCCAGATGGATAGCGAAAGCACAGTAAATCCTAGGGCAGGCATACTTAATTAGTAACAGCCGTGTTTGCTATTTTGCATTTGCAAATGATGTTCTCCGCAAAGGACACAGCTGACAAAATGTATTGTGTGGAGGAATTATTTGCGCTTTTCGTCTTTGCCTTCCTTGGAGGAGGAACGGTTGCGCAGCGTCTTGCAAATGCTGCCGCAGTGAAAGAAAGTTGATTTTTTTTTTCTCCTCCAGAATTTAAGACAGCAGGATCCATTTCTGCCTAAGCATCGAGCCCCCGTGCTTTCCCCCCAAGTGTATCCCATCTGCTTTCGGGAGCTTTCATTGCAATATGCAGTGATTGCAGGATAAGCACAGCATTTTCCTGTCAATACTTTCCTATTAGCCTCCTGGATCCATACATCATCGTCTTGCTGGCCTGCAGTTTGCTTATCTTTGTCTCTTAGGCCGCCTTTGATTTATCTAACACCCAGGTTAATGAGCCATGGAGCCCGGGGTGGCTCCAAGGATAATGCACTCTTGTATAAAAATGCTTAGGGAAGGATCAAGTGATAATCCATTCTAGACTAAAAGGCCCAGCTCTTCCGCAAATGTTGTATTTCTTAATCGCTAAACTAAGACTGTAATAGCTCCCCCTGTAAGCTACTACCACGGGTAATATTCCGCACCATAGCTGCCTGCATTCCAGAAAACACTGTCCCTAAACATATTACCTTCATCCGAGCTGGAAACAGCTTCTAAAAAAAATCATTTCAATGTTAGCAAGTTATAATTATTTGACAACACTCGCAAGCAAAACTAAGTTCGTTTTAATTTTTAATTTACATTAATAGTTTTATATTCCCTCGTTGGGACCTTTGGTTTTCTTTTTAAAGGCAAAACTAACCGAAGGAACGCATTTCAGTGTGGCGCTGATAAATCAGAGCACAGCCATTTCAATAATGGTGGTAATTAAAAAAGTGTACACTTCTCAAATGTGCTGGGTGGTTTGTGATTCCTTAATTAACATGAAAGTTTAAATATCGTTTGCAAACATCAGGAAGCAGGAGTTGTTAAGAATGGACCTTGAAATGGTCACAGAGCTGGGTGACGTTCCTGAATATAATTTCAAGTTACCCCTCTTTTTCATTTTACAATCATTCCTTTTGGATGGACGCAGGATTTTCATTTAATGTTGATGTACTGGAGGAAAGTGTTTAGAAGGCATAACTCCATTCGACCTTTTCCGTATTTGTAAACTTGACACTGCCTCCACCTACAGAGCTTCAAAACAGAAGGACGCCCCTTTTAAAGTCCCATTTGACCAAATGATGTTGTCACTCCCAAGAGAGAGCACGGCCATTTTGTGAAAATAATTTCTGCCAAGAAACCCGTCCTGCTGCAGCTGTGCCCTCAGGCCATGACCCATGTAATAAGTCCCTGACTGGTGACTAACACACCTTATTGAGAGCTGGTGACGATTTTAACGGCATGTCATTGTTAGGGATTGTTATTGAGACATAAATGATCTTCTGTTGGCTTATTTAAGTCACAAGCAGAACCTTGTTAAGAATGAAAATTAGTTATTGATTTCAGCAGCAATTAACAGAATACATTTTACTGCCAATATTGTTAAAGCTCTGTGAAGACACTTAATTTTGTTATTCCCTAAAATGAACAAATGCAATTTAGGCTTTCTCTTGGGGGAATTTCGGAGCAATGGATGCATGCTTTGATTTGCATAATGAACATAATTCAATAATGATGCAACTTCAATGGTTGCATGTATTTACTTTTAGATGAGAACATAAATATTGGTGAATTAAATATATATATGATAGGGTGGCTTTAAGGTGAGTTGGACACCCATAGGAACCCCTTAAAATTGTACTGTTAATAACGTTTGATTCGAGTAACGGATTTGACCGAAATGTCGAAAGTGATTAGGGAATTGTGGTCCGCCCCCAGATTGCAAAGTTTCATAAAGATCCGTTAAAAAATAAAAAGGTTATTAAGAAGACAACACATTTTTTTTCCAAAGTTGTGGCCTGCTTCCCATTAATTTTCCCATAGATTAACAAGGTCAAGCGCACAGCCCAAACTGGTGGACGGATTTGGACTAAGTCCAAAAATTATTGAGCACTACCTCGCAATCCATGCTTGGATGGGGGTTATTCTGTGCAGTAGTTATTTAAATATTTGACAGAGAAGGGGATTCCCTCTTTTCAGAAATAGATAGCTATATCTCAGGGATTTACCTGTTTTTAGAAATGAAACAGCCACCATCTTGTTTTTCTATCAATGTGAGAGGTGTTTGAGGTTACAACCGCGGTTATGGGAAAGTGAAACGTAGGAAAAAAGCCATTTGCAGTTTAAAAAAATATGCAAATGCCATCAGGCTAGAGGGCACCAAGTGAAATTTGGGAGTTGGTGGGGGCCTATGGACTGAGTTTTCAACAGAAAGCTTTCTGTAGCCTCGAATAGCCGACATCTCAAAGCAAACTGTATCACAGAAATAGTGTGTGCTGTAGGGGTAAAGGGAACGGCACAGATGAGGGGGCACGTGGTGAGGGCCTGGAAATAATTTTTTTCACATCTATTTTTCCTATATTCGAGGTGGTAAGTACTACAGATAGCCAAGGGTATGTGTAGTTGACATCAGGGGTGAAAAATCACTGGCCATGGATAAAGGCCATGACTAGTGACATGATAGTCTTCCAGATCCCCCGTTCAAGCAGTAACCAGGACAGACCCTGTTTAGCTTCAAGGTGAGGAAGGGGCATGTCCCTTCGGCCCATGTTGCCTCATAAATGAGGAAAGGTTACACGACCACCTAGAGAAATGTACCAGCCTTTTTCTTGTTTTGAAGCTAAGCAGGGGCAGTCCTACTTTGAAGCTAAGCAGGGTTAATCTTGGTTACTACATGGATGGGCAGCAACCGAAAGAGCATCCAAATTATTATTTATTTAAACCGTGCTAGCGCCAGTCCGTGAAAGTTTAGCCTTTTGCTGAATTGCATTCTGCTATTAGTCTCCCAGTCAATAATAAAAAAACTGCTACTGTCAGTACTTGAATGTTTTGCACTCACAGACCATTTCTTTTCCTTTTGATGAACTGCATTCTCGTATTTGTAGTCTACAAGTCAAGATGGGGGAATAAGGCTACAATTGTGCACTTTTTGCCTAACATAGTTCTATAAGGATTTATATATTTGAGTGACACTATGGTATGTGTACTTTTCAAGTTATCTTTATAAAGCAGAGTATTGTTGAAATCAGACATGGGGGTGAGGAGGGGAAATAATGGGAGGGCCAGTAAGCCATGAGTATTTAGCCACAATGTGGCAGGAGAGTTTGCAATCCTGGACACTGGTGCCGTTAGTTTACCCTGATTGTTCCTGCCTTTTAGGGCACAAGTAAAGGACACATGTGGGTGGACAGTGTAACTTTTTTTCAGAGGGTAGACACAGCCCTTTTATTTGTTTTTTTAGGTTGGCAAGCTTGCTCAAATATTTGGCTACCAGGATTTTCCTCAGGTGGTCATATTCCCAGTGCACATACCCACAAGATCACAAGCATGTGTATCTTATTGGAATTTTGTTTTCAATGGAATATTTAACTATAGTTTGCTGCGTTTAAAAGGTGAGCACCTTTTATACTTTGCTAGCATACTTATTGGAAGATTTACTCTCTCAGGTTATGTTTCAGGTGTTCATTACTTTTTTTAAGTCCAATACTATGTTGTCTTGTGCCCTTTATACTAAGGAGAATGACAATTGGACTACATCTGTATATTTCACTGTGGGGTGTTTTTACCCATGCATCCATGCATCCAAGCCCTACCACAAAACTGTACATTACTGGCATTGAAAACATCATGATGGCCAGAACTCCCCAGAAAGTGCACAGGGAAAACATGAAGAATAGGCTGCCACCCATGTTTGCCTATGTTTGTGAGCACAGGAGGGCACTGCCTAAAACCACGATTGGGCTACACACACAGTAGCCTGAAACCATTGGGAATGGCAATGCTGATTGCCAAAAGCAACCCAGAACTGTTGGGAATTCATTTTCTTGATGTCAAAAATTTGCTAAAATCATGAGCACGAAACCACCAAACAAAAATTCAACCCCGGTTGAGTGTTCTACTTTATTCTAATGTAAGGATTCCCATCAAAATAATGTTAAGCAAGGATCATATACTATCAAGCAAAATCCCCTTTTTGAAATGCATTAATTCAAGACAGATCCCAAAAATGGGTGCAGTACCGACATTTTCCACAAACCGGCGCTAGCGGTCTAAACTCTGACAGTAGAACTGTACTTCAGGAGTTGCCAAAGGATCCTGAGTCAGCTGGAAACTTCAAAGCCTTTTGGTTAATTAAAATTCATAAACACCTGCTGTTCACAGAAGACAGGCTGATTCAATTAACAGTCCAAGAGGCTGGGAAACCTTCTCACCTCAGAACTCCACACAAGAAGCCAGGATATCACATGGCCCTGTTGATTGAGAGGGAGGAGTTCCTCCTCCAGCCTGCAGGACACAACACAAAAGACCCTTTCCATTGAATACGATATGCTGATTTGGGTGTTTACTGTCAACACACTGCTCTGGGAAAGAAGAGACATGTGATCCCTGACTCTCCAAGCTTCTGGGGGCGGACCCAGACACTTTTTGTGAATTGAATTGAAGGCAAATATATGTTTTATAAAACACTGATAACTAATTGTAACCAGATGACAGGAATGTACAATTTGGAGATCCTTAAAACAGAAAATGTACCTACAATTTGAGTCTAAACTCAATTCTGTACGATGCTCTGGGACCGAACCCCACAATTTATTCATGTTGCAGACACTGGGTTTAAGCTAGAGACATGGAAATTTACTGGAATATGTGTAGAAAGGCGGTGTACATTTGTGCCATTTTTGGTAAACGTCCGATATTGGTAAACCAACTAAAAACGAAAATAAGTTGTCATTTTTTTATGCAAGCCCCCAGGAAGATCAGAGTTGGGCCAGAATGTACCTTAAGTCATCTGCAATCTGTACATGTAATGTCAACCACTTGTGCGTTTGGGAAATATGTTTAGTTATGAGAATGATTTCTAAAGTAAAAGCAAAGGGGCGTTTCTTCAATAGATTGTAAATGGCAGCATCACTCTGACTCACAACTCAGTTCCCCCAATCAAGGGAGGGAGGAGGAACTGGCCAATGATAAGTTGAGAGGGTTGGGCATGCAGAATGAGCCGACCCACCCACTTTCTAAACACATAAAAGGAGACTGTGCAGGACAGGTAGGGACATTCAATTTCCATTTCCTTGCGGAGCACGCTGACAGACGACTTCACATCCAGAGATCCGGACTGACTCCAGCAAGACAGAGACCAGAACTTAGAACTCTGACTCTAGAATTAAAGCAAAGGCCTAACCCACAAGCTGAGTTCTCTTCAGCAGGCCTCAAAACCTAACCAAACTATTCACAGCCGGGTGAGGTGTTTAAATTCTTTGCCAGGAACTTTTGCCAGAACCGGTAGCAGACCCAGAAAGCAGTGCTGTATCCAGAGAGACCAAAGGTCCAGAGATCCGTACAGTGCCGAGTGCCAGACCAGCAGAGCAGAGCTGACCCAGATCGCTGTGCGCAGAACCAGTACCAAGTGGTGAGAGAACCGCAGCCAATCCTGACCCGATCCGTGACGAAGTCGCATTGCTGTCCAAAATATAGTGTGAGTACTCAGCCAGAACTGTGCAAAACCCAATTTCTTAGTTCAATATAATCTAATTCAAACTATTTTAACCTATTGAGAACTGCATCCTAGAAATCATGTCATTCTGTCATTCTAAAGCTGCAAAACTGTCATTTCTCGTTCTGAGCTTTATTTTAATTTCGAGAATCTACCTTCACAAAATCGTCCGTATCTCCGGACCCGTTTGTCTTAGGAACGAAATTTAACTTTCATCTTAAAGCTAAGATTCTAAGCTTTTCTACTCCTTATACTTCCTCCGTAATTGTGCTCGATGCATGCGACTATAAGTCACCAGAACTGTGCTATTGTAGGATTACCTATTGCTGATTACTGCTCATATTCACAAGTGTGATATCAATTATTAATTTATTATAAAAGTGCAATATATATATATATTGTTTAATTCTCAAATAAACCTTTTAAATTTGCAAAACAAACTTACTTATTGGCTCAGTGGGGTCAGTGGGATTCTAAGAGAGGGGTGTTATATAAGCGTTGTCATCCAGAGTACACGAACTGGACATAAACATATATAAATAAGGGCTTCCCTTGAGATCTTAAGAGAGGTTGCATACTGGCCACACATGGGGCAGGACCTCGACCAATACTTGAAGGGGTGTCTGGTGTGTGCACAATTTCAGCCATCATCCCTCACACACCGTGCGCCTCTCCAAAAGAGGGGGATGACGCTGCCATGGTCAGATTTGCAAATCGACTTCGTAGGCCCTGTGATTCGCTCGTCTAGAGGAAACAAGTACATGTTGACGGTCACATGCTTGTTTACCAAGTGAGTGGAATGTCTCCCGGCTCCAAACTGCAAGGCAGAAACTGCAGCTGCCCTGATGATTAACCACATCTTTTCCCGTTTTGGTCTACCTCAAAGGATTGAGTCAGACAGAGGTAGCCATTTTACCAGCAACGTGATGACAAAGATGTGGCAGATATTGGGGGTCAAAAGGAAGCTACATATTGCTTACCGCCAGCTACTTCTGGAGCAGTAGAGAGATACAACCGAACCATTGTGAGCATATTAAAAAAGTTTGTGACAGATTCTTGGCCAAGTTGGGATATCTGATTACCTCTGGTCCTAATGGCCATCAGATCTACCCCTTCATCTGGAACCAAAATGTCACCATTTGAGTTGATGACTGGACGCAAGATGGTGCTTTCCCAGCATTTGCTCTAGAGGACCCAAGAGCAGACGTTGATCAATGCCTCCACAACTCATGAGTATGTGGAGAATTTGAGGAAACACCTCCAACATGTTTTTGCCTATGCTCAGCGGAATCAGGAAAGATCCGCTAATAGCATGAAAATGCACTATGATTTGAAAACTACCCGAAAAGAATATAATGTGGGAGACCGGGTCTATCTATACAATTTCCAAAGGAACCAGGCCAAACAGCGAAAATGTTTGCCTACATGGAAGGGATCCTTTGAAATTATAGACAAGATCTCCCCAGTTGCATACAAGATCCGCATCCCCAAAGGTAGTCTGGCGGAAGGGGAAGACAAGTGGGTCCATATTAATTAGCTAAAGTGTTGCCATCCCAGGCACACTCTGCAGCAACTAGAGGAGTCCTCTGCAATACCAGAGGGGACCGCTCCAGATTAATTCAGTTCCACCCTAAAATATTCCACATATAGCCTATAAAATGCTATGATTCTTGAATATGTTCTTGCCTCCTGATTTAAAAAAATGTATATGTTCATGTTTTTGACTATAAAATGTATATGCCGCCCCACTATATCAATAGTGGGGGGGAAATGTCTACGAATAGGTATTGCCGCTTTTGCTTTATCATCCTAGGAGAGATGAAACCATGGAGACTGACCAAGGAGAACGATCCGGGGTACCGCCCAATACTCCCATCAGAAACAGCGAGGAGAAGCGATCGATCCACCCTGATGGAGGAAAGATGCTGAACTGTGCCATCTACGAATCGGAAGAAGATGAGGCGAACATCCCAGATCTTGCGAGTTCCATCAGTGAAAGATCAGAATGGCCATCACAAGAGGGGGGGCTTGTGGGATGTTTTTACTCATGCATCCAAGCCCTACCACAAAACTGTGCATTACTGGCATTGAAAACATCATGATGGCCAGAACTACCCAGAAAGTGCACAGGAAAAACATGAAGAATAGGCTGCCACCCATTTTTGCCTATGTTTGTGAGCACGGAGGGCACTGCCTAAAACCACCATTGGGCTACACACACAGTAGCCTGAAACCATTGGGAATGGCAATGCTGATTGCCAAAAGCAACCCAGAACTGTTGGGAATTAATTTTCTTGATGTCAAAAATTTGCTAAAATCATGGGCACGAAACCACCAAACAAAAATTCAACCCTGGTTGAGTGTTCTACTTTATTCTACTGTAAGGATTCCCATCAAAACAATGTTAAGCAAGGATCATATACTATCAAGCAAAATCCCCTTTTTGAAATGCATTAATTCAAGACAGATCCCAAAAATGGGTGCAGTACCGGCATTTTCCACAAACCGGCGCTAGCGGTCTAAACTCTGACAGTAGAACTGTACTTCAGGAGTTGCCAAAGGATCCTGAGCCAGCTTGAAACTTCAAAGCCTTTTGGTTAATTAAAATTCATAAACACCTGCTGTTCACAGAAGACAGGCTGATTCAATTAACAGTCCAAGAGGCTGGGAAACCTTCTCACCTCAGAACTCCACACAAGAAGCCAGGATATCACATGGCCCTGTTGATTGAGAGGGAGGAGTTCCTCCTCCAGCCTGCAGGACACAACACAAAAGACCCTTTCCATTGAATAGGATATGCTGATTTGGGTGTTTACTGTCAACACACTGCTCTGGGAAAGAAGAGACATGTGATCCCTGACTCTCCAAGCTTCTGGGGGCAGACCCAGACACTTTTTGTGAATTGAATTCAAGGCAAATATATGTTTTATAAAAACACTGATAACTAATTGTAACCAGATGACAGGAATGTACAATTTGGAGATCCTTAAAATGGAATATGTACCTACAATTTGAGTCTAAACTCAATTCCGTACGATGCTCTGGGACCGAACCCCACAATTTATTCATGTTGCAGACACTGGGTTTAAGCTAGAGACATGGAAATTTACTGGAATATGTGTAGAAAGGCGGTGTACATTTGTGCCATTTTTGGTAAACATCCGATATTGGTAAACCAACTAAAAAAGAAAATAAGTTGTCATTTTTGAATGCAAGCCCCCAGGAAGATCAGAATTGGGCCAGAATGTACCTTAAGTCATCTGCAATCTGTACATGTAATGTCAACCACTTGTGCATTTGGGAAATATGTTTAGTTGTGAGAATGATTTCTAAAGCAAAAGCAAAGGGGTGTTTCTTCAATAGATTGTAAATGGCAGCATCACTCTGACTCACAACTCAGTTGCCCCAATCAAGGGAGAGAGGAGGAACTAGCCAATGATAAGTTGAGAGGGTTGGGCATGCAGAATGAGCCGACCCACCCACTTTCTAAACACATAAAAGGAGACTGTGCAGGACAGGTAGGGACATTCAATTTCCATTTCCTTGCGGAGCACGCTGACAGACGACTTCACATCCAGAGATCCGGACTGACTCCAGCAAGACAGAGACCAGAACTTAGAACTCTGACTCTAGACTTAAAGCAAAGGCCTAACCCACAAGCTGAGTTCTCTTCAGCAGGCCTCAAAACCTAACCAAACTATTCACAGACGGGCGAGCTGTTTGAATTCTTTGCCAAGAACTTTTGCCAGAACCGGTAGCAGACCCAGAAAGCAGTGCTGTATCCAGAGAGACCAGAGATCCATACAGTGCCGAGTGCCAGACCAGACCAGCAGAGCAGAGCTGACCCAGATCGCTGTGCGCAGACCAGTACCAAGTGGCGAGAGAACCGCAGCCAATCCTGACCCGATCCGTGACGAAGTCGCATTCCTGTCCAAAATATAGTGTGAGTACTCAGCCAGAACTGTGCAAAACCCAATCTCTTAGTTTAACATAATCTAATTCAAACTATTTTAACCTATTGAGAACTGCATCCTAGAAATCATGTCATTCTGTCATTCTAAAGCTGCAAAACTGTCATTTGTCATTCTGAGCTTTATTTTAATTTCGAGAATCTACCTTCACAAAATCGTCTGTATCTCCGGAACTGTTTTTCCTAGGAATGAAATTTAACTTTCATCTTAAAGCTAAGATTCTAAGCGTTCTACTCCTTATACTTCCTCCGTAATTGACTCACGTGACTAAATTGCCGCAATTTGACATTGTGCTTCATTCCAGCCACGTGTAAAAACATTTGTCTTTTGCTTCCATCACGGAATTCTGTTTTCAACTTGATAATCATCCCTGAATCATTGATAGGGCTGGCCTGAACTGATTTAAAGTATCTCTCACTCACCCTGAACCTCCTATAGGGAATTAAAAGCAATTTGAGTATATTTTTCACTTCATTGCCACCACATTTAAAAGGATTTTGCCTGTGTTTAAAATCATACTTGTTTTCCTCTAAGCTTGCTGGGGGGAACTGGAACTTTGTATTGCATTTGTGTGTATTCCTGAGAATTGTGTGTGTTACTTCCATCTCCTTACATTGCATAGGGGGGGAGTGAATTGTCAAAGAAAAAGTGATCACATTATCTTTTGCTGAAATCATATCAAGTTTATTTCTGTACTGCCTTTTATTCATCTTTGCATCTCCTTGAATCCATTAAGCATTCTCTGATACCTTATTCCCCTGTTCCTAGTCATAAGTCACCAGAACTGTGCTATTGTAGGATTACCTATTGCTGATTACTGCTCATATTCACAAGTGTGATATCAATTATTAATTCATTATAAAAGTGTGATATATATATATATATATATATATATATATATATATATATATATATATTGTTTAATTCTCAAATAAACCTTTTAAATTTGCAAAACAAACTTACTTCTTGGCTCAGTGGGGTCAGGGGGATTCTAAGAGAGGGGGGTTATATGAGGGTTGTCATCCAGAGTACACGAACTGGACATAAAAATATATAAATAAGGGCTTCCCTTGGGCATCCCATACCAGGCACTGACTTAGTGGGATTGCTTGACACTTACTGTGTGTATATTCATGGGTGCCAGCTTTTGATTTTTGATATGGGGGCAAAGGTACGTGGACATAAGTGATTCTTGCAGCTGGTCATTTTTTCCCTTTTCCATGACGCTTAAATGCAGTTAGTCGGGGTTGTGTAATGTATCACAATAGTCAGCAAGAGACCAGTCATAAAACAAGGGGCTTGTAGCATGCTGCTTAACCAAAGTGTGTGATCCTCTACAAATAGTTTAATCTCACTGCGCATTGACTAAAAACATGGTGAGTTCTCAAGGCCTGCAATCTTTTATACATTATGGTATTATGCAGAGTATTGTTGAAAGCCAGACTGGGGGCGAGGTGGGGAAATGAAGAGAGGGCAAGTAAGTCATGAATATTTGCCGACGTTGTGGCAAGAGAGCTTGAAATCCTGGACACTGGTGCAGTTATATTCCCCTAACTGTGGCTACTTTTCAGGCACATCTAAATGACACATGTGCGTGGACAGCGTAACTTTTGTTCAGAGGGCGGACGCACCCTTTTGTTTTTTTTGAAGTTGGCAAGCTTGCTAAGGTATTTAGCTAACAGGAATTTACTTAGGTTGTCATGTTCCCAGTGCAGATGCTTACCAACAAGACCACAAGCACTTGTTTCATATCAGGATTTAGCTTTCCAGGGAATATTTCACAAAAGACTGATGGGTTTAAAAGGTGAGCACCTTTTATATTTTGCCATCATATTTACTGGAACATGTCCTCGCTAAGGTTATTTTTCTGGTGTTCATTACTTTTTATAAAGTCCAATGCGATTTTGTCCTGCACACTTTTGTCTAAGGAGTAGGTCTATTGAACTACATTTGTATATTTCACTTTAAGATTTATGTTCACTTATTGTGCATATTCATGGGTGCCAGCATTTGATTTTCGCTCTGGGGGCAAAAGTACCTGGGAATATGTTATTCTTGCAGCTGGTCATTTTTTTCCCTTTTCCATGCTACTTAAATGTGGTTCGGTGGGGTTGTGCGATGTATCAGAACAGTGAACAAGAGACTGACCATAAAACAAGGGACTTGTAGCACGCTGCTTAACCAAAGTGTTTGATTCTCAACAACTCATTTAATCTCACTGCGCATCGCCTAAAAACATTGTGAGTTCTCAAAGCCTGCAATATTTTATACATAACAATACCAATGTCAAAAATCATTATGGGATTGATGAACATCTTTGAGTGATGGGTTGCAAGTGTTTTAAAATATAGAGTGGCCGGGCCCACTGGCCATGACTGAAGGCCATGGCTGGTGGTCTGGTATTGTTCTAAAATATACAGTGGACATGGCTGTAGGGCACGGCCACTGGCGATTTTTTGGAAAACATCAATGGAATAACAAAACCCTAGAAATTCAAGGAAAACACTTTAGCTGCAGGGACGTTAAGGTGAGCCATAAATTGTAAAAAGAAAAATGAAATTCAAGGAAAAAACTTTAGTTGAATGGATGTTAAGGTGAGAACTTAACGCAACAAAACCCCTAAAATTCAGCAAAAGCCACCTTAACATTGGGCCCCCTGTTGCACAGTCTATGACCACAATGATGACATTGGGTCTCATTACGAGGTATGCGGTCCGGTAATAACGGTACTGGTAAGGCATTACTGGCATTGTTTACCGAACCAGCCCATCACGACCTGCAATGCCGGTCCTACCGGTATTTACAGGGACCCACTGTGACCGAAAACCACCATACCAGTATGTGCATGGGCGTGAGGGTGCCGTGCCAGTAACACCAGCATGATGCAAGGAAGAGGACATTACGAGTCACACGGACATGCACATACCGGCATCCAGATGCTGGCAAGAAGGGTCACCATGATGCCGGTAACACCGGCATCGCAGATCACCCATTAATACAAAACTGCTGTGTTTCCAACTGCCACAGGTGCATACATCAGCACAGGTGGAGGCAATGGAGCCTGGCCCTGCACAAAAGGAGCACACCCACACACCACACCCCTTCCAAGACCAAAATTATTCCACTTGCAGTTGTAATACTGGAGCTGGAGGACATGCCTGCAATGCTACTCCTTCAGCAGGCAGTACACCAGGGATTACAGAGGCGACGCAGGAGGAGAAGGAGGGTGAGACTGGCCCAGCAAATCCCACCAGTGCAGGCAGCGGTTCTGAGCAGGCAGCCACCAATCCCTCATATAAGGGCCAGTCGATACAACTTAATCCCAGCACAGATCCACACCCTGTACCACCTGGACAGGGACACCACCACCACCATTGTGGATCTAATACATGATGAATTGGTTAGCCTGACCAACATCCGCACTGCCATCCCCCCTCTGCTGAAGGTGGTGTCTGTGCTCCACTTCCTGGCCACAGGCACCTACCAGCACACAGTGGGGCAGCTGCATGGCATCTCGCAACCATGTTTTTCCGGTGTGCTAAACCAAGTGCTGGATGCACTCCTAAAGCTCGCAAGGGCCTACATATCCCTACCACGGACAGCACAGGAGGTGAAGGACATCAAAATTGCATTTCATGCACTGGCAGGCATGCCCAATGTCATTGGTTCCTTGGACTGCACCCACGTGGAGTTGGTAGTCTTGCATGCCGTGGAGGTGGTGTACCGTAATCGGAAGCTATACCACTCCATCAATGTGAAGAGTGTGTGCGATGCAAGCAAGATGATAACACATTGCTGTGCCAGATTCCCAGGATCCACACATGATGCAATGGTGCTGCGGAACTCCTTGCTTCCCCGCTACATGTAACGACATGCTGCACGACGTGTCTGGCTGCTCGGTAAATCCAATCACAAGGCCATGGGTGTGTTTTTTGGATGGGGGTTAACATGCATATGCAGCCTGTCTGCTCTCCTTGCAATGGGGGGTTTTGTGGGGGGTGACATGCATATGCAACCTGTCTGCTTTCCTGGCAATGGGGGGTTTGTGTGGGGTGGGGGATGGCATGCATATGCAGCCTGTCTGCTTTCCTGTCAATGTTTTTTTTGGGTGTGTGGACACTGTCCTTGGTGGCAAACACTGTGCCCTTGTGCATCCCAACATGATGCATGAAACTGACAATGGATGCAGACGTACCATGGCTGTACCTCATTGTGCAAATGCCAGATAAAAATCTGCGCCCACGGCTGCACATGTCCACTGGCCATCATCAGAACAGAGCCACAGGTAGCACAATGCAACACCCTGCAGTCACAAAGCCAAATACACATGAGCGTATCAAAGGACCTCACAGGTCATGCATCCATGATTAGTCAAGATGAAATGGCGCACATGGAAACCCCTATCACTGCCCCTCACCGACAGAAACACTGGATAATACCATGCCAACATGTGCACATGAAAGCAAACTCAAAAATACCATGCCACAAGGTATTGAAAATCGAATCCATCAAGTAGTCAACATCACCAACATGTTTGCCATTTCAGCAGTAACAATCCACAGCACTCCAGCGCCAGCATGCCAGTCGACACCAAGCCGCATCCAAGGAACGTATCTCTACATTGGCGGACCATAGCAACAACCACATTGTGCTATTGTCACATGTGTAAAGATGCTGAGGGACATGTGCATGGCGTCACCAATCATCAGAAAGCATGATTGCCAAAAAAACCTGTAACATGATGGACGTCAGCCTAATGCATCGGTAAAATCCCAACATGCATATGGTAACATCCTCTCCCACACATCCATCACATGTGAGCACATCATGGACCGTCGCACCCCATCTAGGTGAGTGGTGAATCTGATGTTATTGCACATAAGTCGTGTACGTCAGCCAGGCCCCCCATCATGTATTGCCAAGTAGTACACATACCTGTTATTGGCACAGATGCATTGTCAATAGCTGCCGTTGAAAACCCACTGCACATGAAATGAACAATGTACATGATGTGCACAAATGGAATGTAATAAATGCTCACACACATACATTATTGTGCTCCCATGCAGGTGAGGCTGGATATCCCCTGAAGCCGTGGCTCCTCACCCCTGTCCGGAATCCACGGAACAGGCACAAGGAGGACTACAATCGTGCTCATACACACACTTGTGTGGTGATAGAGCAGACCTTTGGCCTGTTGAAGGCACGGTTTCACTGCCTCAGCAGGTCAGGTGGCACACTCATCTACCAGCCTGAGAAGGTGGGCAAGATCATAATGGTATGTTCCATGCTGTATCTGGTGTACCACTGTGGATCTAATACATGATGAATTGGTTAGCCTGACCAACATCCGCACCGCCACAGCCAGGCAGTGATGGACATGAGGGACGTGCTATCCACCAATCATTGATTGGCCAATATGCCAATGGTGCTGGGAATGTGTAACTCTGGCCACTGGGATTGGGGGAAACTGGGCAGTGGGATTGGGGGACTCTGGGCACTGGGATTGGGGGACTCTGGATACCGGACACTGTTGTACACTGTTGTACAATAAATTGACACACACTCAAGAAGCAATGTCCAGTCATGTGTTTTTTGACACAACAGGTGTATTTATCTGGTGAAACTATTTACATGTAAGTACCCCCCACCCGCAGTACGTCAAAGTCTATCTGCCCCCCAACAGCCCCACACACCCATGCCCTCCACCCCCCAACAGCCCACACACCCATGCCCCCCACCCCCCAACAGCCCCACACACTAATGCCCCCCACCCCCACCAGCCACACACACCCATGCCCCCCACCCCCCAACAGCCCCACACACCCTCAGCTCAATGTGACTTTGAATGGACTGCAAACCAACACATCCAAGGGTCCCCTGCTATGACCGCTCGCTTTTCGATGGAGGTGTTTGCATTTCTGGACAGCGCATGCTGCACAGCAACCTGCGCACAGGGCTAGTTTGTGTCGAGCTTGCAGGCATGGTGCTCGTTGATGCAGTTTGTTGTAGTTCAGGTGCAGCAGGACGGTGTTGTTCCATGTAGCTGGCCATGCAGTCAATGGTCTGTGCAACAGATGTGAAGCCCTCATGAACCCGCTTTGCAACACGGTTGACAGCACGGATGATGGCCACAGCGTTGTCTCTGTTGGCTTTGCGCGTTGCCTCCACATCCGCCAGATACTGCTTCACCATTTTGTGCACCAATTCCTGTCTCCCCTTCATGCGGGAAAACCGTCTCTTTAGGTCACTGATAGAAGTGCTTTGAGATGGTTGCATGGCTGGTGGTGACCTGCTCAACACAAGGCTGTGTAATTGTGGAGTCGACTCCCCCTCGCTGAAGTGGCCTGCGGGCACATGCTCAGGGGTGCCCTGTGGAATGTCCTGCTGGCTGGGCGTGTGTCCGCCATCCCGCAACATGCTGACTCCTGCATCAGGATCCCCCTAAGGTCCCTCATCCTCATCAGCACTGTATTGGGCCGATGCTGCAACCTCGCCCACAGAACTGGTGACTGCCGAGTGTGTGCCGTCCATGTCGCTTGCCACTGATGTAGGGTAATTCTCAGGAAAGGGTGTCTCCTTGGGGGCCGATTGTTGCATGTGACCTGCTTTCCTGGCCGCAGTATCTCTCGGCTGTTGTGCCTTGCAGGCAGGGGTTCCTTCGCCATGGTGCTCCAGGGTGACAGGGGCAGGTAGCAGCTCAGCCTGTGGTAGGGGCTGTGTACCCTGTTGGGCACTGGTGTGTGCTCTGGCTCTCCCTTTGGTTGATGCTGCACCCCTGGATGTTGATGGCCTTGTGGCATTGTCCTCACCCCTGGTCTTTCTTGCAGGTGTTTTTAATAGTGCTGCGGCATCATCGCTGTTGCCGCCTGAATTCGTGCCTGTGGGGGATAGAGAGGCAGGACAACATTAATGGGAGTACTTGCATCCTGCATGCATCAGTGTTGATGCAGTTTGGGGCATGTGCTTCGTTGTGTGCTGGTTGGAGTGGTGGACATGGTGCTTGCTGGTTGGGGAGGGGATTGTTTTGGCATCCCTCAGGTGCAGCCATGATGTCCATGGTGTCTGTTGTGAGGCCTGCAGGTGTGTTGTGGCTTGCATGCTGTGTGCCATGTGCTGTTGGGCTGGGTATCAGGGGTGGCTTCGGTAATGGAGAGGCATAGAGCATGCATTTTGATGCGACAGTGGTGAGGCCAGCATCTCAGCAGGGATGTGTGTGTGAGTGTGTGTGCGTGCATGCATTTGTTGCTTGTGTGTTTTAGTTGCAGCGATGTGGTGTTTGGGTTAGGAATGTGTGTAGGTGTGGATATTGGGCCATGCATTTGCTCTCATCGACTTTACATTTGGTGTACAACTTTGTTCTTGGGATGTCAGGGGTGTGTGGGGTCTCCTGTGGTGCGCATAGGGTCACTCACTGTCATCATCCGATTTTGGAACTCCATACTCCACTTGTCCGAATCCTTCAATCACCTCCATGTCCATGATGGCGCTACATGACTCCTCCCACCTGGCCAACTTGATGGGAGAGTTTGGCCTGCCGCCTGTCGCCTGCCCCTGGTTGCGCTTGGCAGAAAGCATATTCCTGACTTGCAGGCACAGGTCGTCCCATCTCTTCCTGCAATCCTTGATGGTGCGTGGTGTGGTTCCCACTGCACTGACCTTCCTTGCAACCTCCTCCCATATTTGTTTTTTATGCAATTGCGCTGCACGCCTCAGGTCCGCACAGAATACCACGTCCGCCTGCTCCACAAGCGTGTCTGCGAGCATGTTTAGCTCATCGTCACAGAAGCGTGGTTTATGCAGACGAGCTGTTCCTTTCCTTGTAGCCTTTGACATGGTCATCCAGCAGGGTTAGGGATATTCAGTGCACAGGTTCTGACAGCCGAGTATTACAATGGATTGTGTTTTTCCAGATGGCCGCCAGCATATTTCCTGTTCCGGCGCGATGAGGTTGTTTGGCGATAATAGAGGACCCAGTAGTAGCGGTATCATTAGTAACCATGCCGTTATTTAGGGGTAAAACAATGGCAGAGGTGGTTTCAACACATATCTTGAGGCTGCTATAGGGGGGTTTAGGGACATTACTGGCATAGCGGTACGTCTGTTACCGGCATGCCAGTAGGCGCGTACACGCTGACTCGTAATCAGACGCTGATTACGATGCCAGTGCTACACGGACACGTTTGTGCTGGCACGCCAGTAATTGCCATTTCAAACCGCCAACCTCGTAATGAGGCCCATTGTGATTAAAGGGTTGTGTTCTTGAATCAGTAAGTACGTAATGCACACTGAGCTTGCTCCTCACTTTTTTCACCAAACTCACCCTGGAATTACATTATTTGTAACCATGAAACCTATACTCTCATTTGAACATACACAGTATTTGGACGTTAGGGGACGTTAAGATAAAATGGCTTTTGACATCTGTCGTTCCATTAAGTTATGCAATTTGAGAGATAAGGTTTCCTGTCCCAAAAACAGGAGTCTCGCAGAAATCTAGAAATGGAGGGGCTGAGGGGAAGCTATACAGGAATATTCTTAGATAAATATACATATTGCATCTGTGTAGAGTCCACAGCTGCAAGCAGATGCACTAAGATAGAAAGGTGCAATAGCTACAGACTATATATGCATTGTTTGTACATGCAGCATCACCAAATTGATCGACTGAGTCACAAATTCAATCATCATTATCTGAGTGTACGCAGCACGCATCACATCGAATTAGGTGCAGAGTGAATTACTTTTAGCTTAGATACCAGAGCCCCGTGAAAAGTAGGGAGGTTTTGGTGTTTCTCACACAATACAATGTTAGAAATGGTGCATGTAAAGCTTTTCTGAAAAACTGAGTAAATTGCCACACAATTGGTTTCCTAGGAAAAACATGAACAAATCCAATAATGACCAGTACACAGGAGTATTTTCCAATATTTTCTTACTGCTTGTGTCCACAATATATGCCAGCATTGCTATTGTAAATCACTTTGTTGATGCATCACCCACAATATATGCTTGCCACTGCAAATCACTTTGAGGAAGTTACACCCATAATGTATGCCAGCATTCCCACAATAAAAAACGTTATTAATCCATCACCCACAATATATTCCAACTTCACAAATCTAACTCACTTTCATAATGCTGCACCAACAATATATGCCAGCATTGCCGCTGTAGGTCACTTTAATGATGCTGTGTCAGGTATATATGCTGGCATTGTCATTGTACATATCTTTGATGGTGTCACGTCCAAAATTATGTCAGCATTAACACTATCAACCATTTTTATGATGCTAGACCAGAATATCTGCCGCCATTGCCAATGTAAATTGCATTCATGAAGCTCTCTCCAAAATGCATGTTAGCAATCATACTCTAAATCACTTCTGTGAGACTGCAGCAAACATACATGCGAACCTTTGTCACTGTAATTCTCTTTTATGAAGCAGTGTTTACAACATATATGAACATGCACACTATAACTCACTTTCATGTTGCTGCAACCACAACTCATCAGGCACTAAAGTCTGATCATCCCTGATGAGGAAACTATATGCCTACTTCCCAGACAAGCCAAGCAATCTGATACCACTATGGTGATTATTCGGTGCAGTATTAAAGCTTCATAATAAAATAAAGCACATGTGCTAGCATTGCCACTGAAAAAAACCTTCATACAGATATGTGCATAACGTATGATCCCACTGCCTGCTAATCACTTTCATGAAGCTAAGTCGAGAATGGGGGCCACCATTGCACTTTAAATTACTTACATGTTACTGTGCACATGTGTCAGCATTCATAACATAAATCACTTTGATGTCTCCCATTGTATACACAGGCATTTCCACTGTAAACACCTTTCAGGAAGCTGTGGCTACTATATATTCCAGTATCACCACTGTACATCATTTGCATGAGCCTGCATTCAAAATAGAAGCAAGCATTTTTACTATACCACTGCATATCACTTTCATAATACCGAGCCCACAATATGAGCCGTTTACAACTGTAAATCACTTTGTTCATGTTGTGCCCACAATATAGGGCAGAATTCCCACTGTGAATGACTTTCATGTTGTTGCAGCCACAATACATGCCAGCATTGCTGGTGTTTATCACTTCCATGATACACATGCACTAGTGCAAAAAAAAATAAACATTCAGCATCCATTTAATGATACACCGCTACACACACATACAGTGGAAGGAAAATGTAAGTGTAACAGCTTTGCGACCACAAGTGCACAACATTTATTTAATCCTTTATTTTATTTATTCATTCATGGAAATGAGAGGAAAAACAATGCATTTGCAAAACAATGCTTACACAACCTTTTAATATTGATTTACAGTGTGGAGGACCAGTGTCCTTAACAATGGGTTAAAGGGTGTGGGTATAAGACCAGATGATGCAGGGATGAGTCCCTCTATGGCCACCTAGTCTACCCACTTCAATCCCTATTATTTAATCACAGACTCCACAAAAGGGCATCATTGCAGAAACATTGCAGTGATAAAAGGGCAGTTTTTCACTATATTAGAACTAAAGAAAAATTGGACCTTTTGAAAAAAATGTATTATTTCAATGCCATTTTACACCAGGGCAATGTGTGCCTCAGTCATAATGTGGTATGCTAGTAGCACTAGGGAAGGCTAGGCCCTAGTTAAAAAATGTATGGATAGAATAAGATTTTTGCACACAGCAACATGTTGCTGTATTGCTAATGTATGCAATAATTCGCTTGCACCAAAGCAAGGTTTCTGTAATGAGGCCCATGGTATCCATGTTTTCTTAGAGCTATTGATCAGTACTATTGCTCGCTAAGTCAATATAGACCAATGTATGTGTCTTCTTGTCATCACCACTTCCTTTCTAAGTAATTGTGTGCATACTTCCAGTCTGCAGTACTGTACTTAGACTTATTTATGTGGCTTTTATACATGTAAACTGAATTGCCTCAAGATGCCTCTTACCATCTGCTTATATAATGTTCAGGTTGTCAGTCCTACTTGTTTTCTGGGCCTGCTCACACACAAAGTATCTCGAGCTTATGGGAGAATATTGATGCAGACAGAGAAGTAGTTGGGTGTTATATTTAGGAGTTTGGGGGTTGTATGAGAAAATGGGCCTCATTACAACTCTGGCGGTAGCCATGCCCTTATTAAGGGCACGGCTGCCGCCCGAGTTGCATTTTTTCTGGCACCCACGAATGGGCAAGAACCGGGTCATGCCGAGCTGGGCGGATCCGGTAATTGCCCATTTTCGGGTGCCGGAATCAAGGGCGTCCCGATCCCCATTTTGCCCCATAGGGCTGAATGGGTATGGGGACGTCGGATGCACCGGCACATTCAAAGTTGTGCCGGTGCATCCGACATGCTCTGCTCGCGGGTGCCGCTACACCCACCAGGAAAAACCTGGCGGGTGAAATGGCACCCGCGTGCAGAGCGCATAGTATGGCAGTCCAGGAACTACAGTACCGGCATGCTTACCGGTACCGTAGTTCCCGGAACGCCATGCTTGTAATGAGGCCCAATGTTTGCTTCATCTATAGGCATACAAAACATGAAAGAAATAACGATTTTATTAAGTGCATACAAAAGGAAGTGCAACATTAGGAATGGCTGAGTGTATATTACTTTCATGGCAAGTAGAGTGGCTATATATAACCTGTCTGTTTCTAAGAGAATGTATTCTATCAGTTACATGAACAGCATTGTATTACTAAGATACCAATATGCAACCCAATGAAATTACATTCTTCTTGAGGTCTCTGTAGTGGTTATATAAATTGCCTTTCAAACTCACTTAAAAAATAATGTAACACATGTATAAATGTTGATATTGCTGAACTTGGAATCCCCAAACAAGATCCAATGGAGTACGATTAAACTCTGCAGCAGTCACTTCATGCAATGATCCACTGAATAATAGAAATGGTTAGAACATCATTAGCAACACCCAGTGAAATCAATGGAAGTCAGGAACTGAATTCAGGACTACATGTCCATAGAATATCCAACATGTTGCATTGGAAGTACTTTAAAGTAAGCAGCAAAGATTTCTGTGACCTAACCACACTCCATGTTAAAAGGGCTAGAAAGTCCCTACAAAAACCAAGACAACCCTACAGAACTTCGTGGATCTGTTCGAGTATGGATTTGTAAATACGTAGTATTGGAAGATAAGCTTTGTTTAAATATCTTGCGTAGCGCACAACCAGGGGGGCACTGGGCAGAACAATCTGCATCTGGGCACAGTTGGAAAAAAAAGCACAGGTAGATATGCACCCACAGCCCAGACTCTGCGAATGAGGTAAATTTAAATGAAAAGGTGAGTTTTCAATTGGTTGTGAAAATTAGATAAGGAAGTTAACGAACCGAGCTCTAGCAGAAGTTTCTTCCATTAACATGGGCCCTGAACGGGACGTCAGAAGTCAGTTGCCTCTAGTGGAACAACAAGCTTGAAGAATGAGAAGCGGATATTGATCAGTGTACCGGAGAGGATGTGCTTAACATATGGCATACATTTGGAAAACAAGGATTTGGGAGTTAGGCCAAGGTTGGATTTAGAAAACAGGCATACGATTTAAAATGGTATCCTCTGAGTTGGGCAACCAATGTAAGTAACGTCTGGTGGGGGAGACAGAGACAAAGTTAGATCATTTGCAGACAAGCCTGACTGCCACATTTTGACTAATGTGGAGCCGATTTGGCAAGTAGCCTGGGAGTCTGATGTAAAGAGCATTGCCATAATCAAGTCATGATTTCACTAGTGCACCCACAACCACAGAATGAACGGCAGGTAATGAAGGGTATTTAACCTCTCAGCATCCGGAGGTAATAAAAGGAGGATTTGGTAACTTGATTTACTCGGTTAACAACTTTAATTTCTGGTTACCAAATGACTCCTACATTTTCTATCTTCTTGGCAGAGATGGTGAGGAGGTCAAACATGGCCGAAGATGAAGGACATATCGACGTGTCTTTTAGGAGATGTACAAGTCCAAGCAGCATGGTATCTGCCTTGGAGGGGTTCAATTGAAGTTTGTTATTGCCCAGCCAACGTCTAATTTATGCAAGGGTGGAGAAGTAAGGCTCAGACACAAAGGTGGCATAGTTTTGGTTATAACCTTTTATTTAATGAAAGGGTTAGGAAAATGGCCACTCTTTCCCCTAAAGCTAAGAGGTGTTTTCCTGCCTCAAAGAAAACTAGTGGAAATGGCAGGATGCCAAAATAAAGAGTCTGTCGCTGTTGTGTCCCAAAGACCTACTTCTGACCCTAACACTAATTACCTAAATCAAATATGCAAGGGTGTTCTCTTCCAAAGTAAAGTGGTAATGACAGTTCTTGCCAACAGAAAAGTTCCCAATGTCTCAGGTGATCAAAAAGACAAAAGAAATATTCCACAATGTATAATATAGAGGTTAGCTCCTTTTCCCTAGATTCCTTCTGGTTCTACATTTACTTTCTTTATCTCCTTGGGTTCTTCTTGGATGAACTTTGCTGTACTTTTATATTTGCATATGGGTGTGAGTCCCAGGTTATAAGATCTATATTAAGCCAGCTTGGTGTGCTCTCCTCACAAGCATTTTCTCCTGATCTGTCTTCTTTGCTATCAAAGTCCCAGGCCCTCTTATTCTCAAATTCTCGTCTCTGTGCGGGTCCCAGATTTGCAATGTGTGGTTGCAATAGCTTGGATTACTCTCCTGCCAAGCGCGTGCTTTATTGTGGACGGTCTCTGTTTCTCTATGTCCCAGACCCTCTTATTATTTGGCTCTCATATGGGTGAAGATCCCAGACTTGCAATGCTCTGTTGCAATAGCTTGGTCTACTCTCCCGCCAAGCATATTTACTTATTTATTTATTTATTGTGCATTTGTAAGGTGCTTATACAACAAGAACATTGTGTTTCAAAGCGCCCACAGGGCAACAGGGAGGGAACATCAATTGAAACAATGAAGGAAAGAGGCAGACCTACTAGGCCTTGTGAGCATTCAGAATGTGCAAGTGCAGAGAGAAGAGAGGGATGAGGGAATGGGAGGAAGGGCTGAGTGTGCCAGAAGGGAAGTGCTAGGGAGCATGCAGCTGTGAGTGCCAAGTGGAGGAAGTGCTAGGGAGTGGTCAGCTGCCAATAAATAAGTAGGTGCAAGTCAGCTGAGGCCTGATGGGCCAATGGGTGCCAGGCAAGTTCTGGGAGTGGGCGGAGGCTGAAGGCGGCTAGGTGTGGGAGGTCAGGGCCCAGAAGGACACATACAGGCCCTGGAAAGTTTTGAGGACCTTCTGGAATTTGAGAAGATCCGGCTCAAGTCGAAGAGGAAGGGGGAGGCTGTTTCATAGGAGGAAGCCTGCTGAGAAAAGAGATCATCTGCCAACTCTCTGTTCAGCGAAGTGCTTGACACACAGAGAGTTGGTGCCGGAGGAGCGTAAAGATCTGGAGGGAGAGTATTTAGTGATAGCAAGTTGTAGATAGCATGGTCCCAGGGTCCAGCCAGCCTTGTGGATAATACAGAGTGATTTGAATTTGATTCTTGCAGCAACTGGGAGCCAGTGGAGAGTTTTGAGAGCTGGAGAGATGCAGTGCCTGGGCTTGAGGCCAAGGAAAAGTCTTGCTGCTCTATCCTGAATAAGCTAGAGGGTTCATAGAGAAGAAGAGGGTAGATGAAGGAATAGGCTATTGCAATAGTCTAGTCTGGTGAGAACCAGAGCACTAGAGACATTGAGCTTCTGGGGGAAGCAACCGGGAGCCAGTGCTCACTTCTGTATTGTCTCTATTTATCTCAGGGTCCCAGGCCCTATTACTCTTTGGCTCTCATATGAGTGCCGGTCCCAGAATCTCAATGCTCTGTTGGAATATCTTGGTTTACTCCCCTGTTAAGCATATGCTTCCTTCTGTACTGTCTCTGTTTCTCTCAAGGTCCCAGCCCCTCGTCTTTGGCTCACATATAGGTGCGAGTCCCAGGCCCTCTCATATTGGGTTCTACATGTGTTCCCCGACTCCTCTCTGACCTCCAACACCTCTCGATCTGCACACGTACCTGTTTCTGTGGTTTACGTCTTCCAAGCAGCAGTGCTTCCCTCTGTCCTCTGGCAGCGGGTTCTCTGCGGTCGGTGTTGGCCCCTCCAGTCTATCCGCATCAGAGTTTCTTTTCTCAGTGGCAGTCGCTCTGCCAGAATCTTCTCCCTTCTTTGGATGGGGCTTTGCTTTCCAAAAGCTTGCTAGACGTTGGGGTACCCAGAGGTTTGCTCGGACAGCGTACAAAGTAGCTCCTTCTCATTGGACTACCTTTGCACTCCTGTTCACCTCCATGCATGGTGTCTCCTTCTGCAGTCCCCTGTTTGCCGGTTCAGTGCCTCCCGGTTTTCCTCATCAGAGGATGGCTCTCTCTATGTTGGCTTCCCTCTTCTGTTTTGTCTTTCCCTTGACCACTGAAATCTGGTGAGAGACTAGACCGTTTGCTCTTGTTCTCTGGAGTGATCGTCATACTCCTGGTCATCTTCTTGACAGTAGTTGTATTGGAGCTATATGAGAAACAGTTGATATTTTCAAGGCTGCTAGTCAGGTCTAATATACCAAGTTGGTTGTCCTCACAATAGAAGACATTGGTACTGATTAGGAACAGGGAAGGAAGAGTTTGACTTGGGGAAGCAGGGAGGGTCTAATAAAGCAGAGGAATACTGTGTTCCCTGGGAATGGTCATCCCTAATCCCATAAGGGGCTTCCTCGCCCATGTGAGACTCCCCTGGTGCACCACTCCCAGGAGTACTATTATACTATGGATGCACTATCCTAGCCCATGGGAAAGGTCTCCCATTAGAGGAGAAGAGATGACATCCACAGATTTGTCACACTTCCCCAAAACAGGCTTCTAAGTAAGAGAAGTTCTCCTGATGGCCAGAGACCCTGAGGTACAATTGCAGGTCACCTGTGTATGAATGGAAGCAAGATTAGCAACGTGGATATTGAGGTACGGGGCCCAGGGGGAACCCTGGAGGTGAGAGTTCTGCTGTTTCATTTGAAAAAAACACCTGGGGGGATTTTCAAATGGGGAGAATCCAAAAAACAGCTCTGCTGATTACTAAAAGATCCATATTTGATCCTTTTGTATGATGGTGAGTATTGCATCTGGTATATGTAGGCTTAGTCATGGCCCTATAACCACCTTAGTGTCCTTTTATCCCCCGCAAACCTTAAAACGTCATCTTAAGCACACATTTTATTTAGATTCACACCGCCTCCATTCATGTATGGTTCAGTCTGGAAAGAAGTGAAAAGAGCCATTAACTCAATTGTGAATTTATACAACAGACCTTTTAAGTACGTACTAAATTGTCTACTAACTCAACTGTAGGTGTTAGTGTATTTTATTTATTTTAAACGTGTGAAATGTTGATCATACTTACCCATGACCTATTTCTTTCTTTATGAACTTTCTACTGCATTATCCAACTGATTTTCGTATATGCAGTTTGCGGGAACCTTCATAGTCTGACACTCAATGATGAATCCTACACAAAGAAACAGGAATTCACAACTAGTGATCCAGGACAAGGAAGAAAGTATCTATTGCCGTGTCAGACTTCCGTAGAAAACACACATGCATCTCATTTTGAGCAGAAAGTATCAAGGTTGATGTTTTGAGATCAGATTCACAGAGCGTTTTCCAATGGGGTCTTGCCATTATAAAACACTTCTGTGAATTAGGCCCTAAGAGTTTGTGTATCAAATCAAAACTAAACATACTTTGGGGTGTTGCATTCAGAAAAGAATAAAGGAAAATACTTTGAACATGTTGCAGGATTACACGAGACATATTTTGAGGGTATTTCATTATCTTTAAGGGCATTTGGACTCTCCCACTCTTTGAGTAATTTTCAGTCAGTGAACCTGGGAATCATTTTGTCCTTCTGAGTTTGTGCGCGCCCTGAGCGTAACTGCCACCTGAAGCTCTGAGAAAAAACCTGGTTCAGCCGAGACGTGCGTTCAGTTGTTGAGTTGGGGGCACTCTTCCTTACTGCAGAGAGAGGGCCCCAAATGGGAAACCCGAGTCTGGTGGTTGGGATCTGCTCTTTACTGGGACTTTGTCTTCACCGGTTACTGGCTGTCAGCAACTGGCACAATTCAGCTGGCACTCAAGCATGGTAGAGCCAGAAGGTTCTGATAGAGTAGTCTGTTTGTGCTGTGAACTGGCCCCGTTGATGTGTATTGACGGGGAGCAGTTGCAACATATAAGAAGCGGCAAGGAAAATAATAGAAGTATGAACGTGGGGCTGTATATATATTATTAACAGAACACAATGGGCCTCATTACGGATCCAGCAGTAACCCTTCCGGTGCTACTGTACGCCGGACTTGTAATAATTTACTGGTGCCTGACTTCCCAGTGCCACCAGGTTATTACAAGTCCAGTGGCCGGGAAGTCAGGCGCCGGTATATTTGTTAATCCGCATTCCCATGGGACTCTATGGGAGTGGGGACACAGGAGCACCGGCACGGTTAACAACGGTGCCGGTGCTCCCATGACAAGTCTGTTTACCGTGGCCCCTGCTCCCGGCAGCGTCAGACCTGTCGGGCACAGCGGCTCCAGCAGGCAGACTTGTAGTTTGCCGGTCCAGAAACAAGTGTGCCAGTGAGCGTACCGGCACCCTTGTTTCCGAACCGGCAAACACGTAATGAGGCCCAATATGTACCAATGCAGACCAATTATCATCAGATTACCAGAGAACAGGGCTGTGAGAACGAGCCAAAAGAAATGCAACATATGAAATGGGCGGAACATGAATATTTAATAACTTAGATATCCAGTGATACAAAGTCCCAACTATACCAATAATGCCACAGGTGCAGTGGGTATGGGAACAAAGGGCTCCAGAAATGTAGACGGCTGCAGCCAGGTGATAGCAGCTGAGCATACTTTATATTTCAGGAATACATAGGAAAGAAAGGTGAAGAGAATGCAACTAGTTGAGAGAATATGAAGATTTGATGTTACATATCTGATATTGCAGTATTGTTGAATATTGATGTATTAATGGGGAGAGTGGCAGGCCCAGCTGTGCACTAGGCAGTGCTAACTGTTAAAAAAGAGGATTTGTCTTCTTTGCATGTGGCTATGTCTGGGACACCCCAGGACCAAGCCTTTTTGAGATGGACGATGTGTTACTGGTGTTCATGCACAATGTATCTGTGTACAGACACCAGTTCAAACATTTCTTTGATGATCCATCCAATTTGAACCCACCATTTAGGAAATTTAGGAAAAGAATGAAGGTCAGAATAGTCAATTTTCATTAAAGGGCAATTCGGATTTATATCATGTAAATAGTGTATTTGCAGGCCTCTGTTGCCTCTATATGGTGGATGCTTCACATAATGAGATGAGTATTTCCCGGCCCGTGGGTCCACCAAAAGTGGAGGCAGCACCGTAGTGTTATGTCCTAAGCCCCTCCTGGGCTCGTACAGCAGCCACGTGATATGTGACATGTAAGATGGGTGTCAGACTACGGTGTCTCATTGCAGCGTCTGCTGGCGCTGCGCAACATGCCATGGACCTCTCTCACAGCCCACGTATCAAACAACACTGGTCCTCACAGTGAGGACGCGGGCAGAAAGATGGACACTTCACTTCCTGGTAAATGTTTTTGTTGGTGTGCAAAGCAAAGGATGTATGCCCACCATGTTGCCACCATATTAACAAGGTTGCGTACAGTAGGGTACCATTTTGCACCCAGGTGGACCCCTAAGAGGTGAAAATAATGCTAATACAGATGCAAAGGAAGTCAACTATAAGGCACCCGATATCGAGATTGTGCTTTTCTAGCTGATATTGGTTTTTACTCAGGGGTTAAACTGTCCAAATACCCACCTTCCCTCTGCCTCCCTCCCTAATACAATCCCCCTTATCTGGATCCTGCCTTTTCTCCACTCCTCCCCCAATACTGATTTACATCTGTAACCTCAAGACTGAAAGAAACACAGTGAAAGAAAATGCATGCTAAAGGTATTTTCAGTCGGTATCCACAGCATGCAACTTTATACACGCTGCACTTTGTAAACACCCAACAGTCGCACAGTGGAACATGGGCAAGCCTAAAGCCATCCATCCATTCTCCACACACACCACTGTGCCTGCAGCAATTTCGCATACATTATGCTTAAATTCAGAAGACACAATTTGATCTCCGGGGGATCAGGGATATGTGGTGGTTTTATATGCCAAATGCCAGCTAACCTCTGAAAGAACGCTCTGTGGGATGTGACATTAGAGCAGTGCTAGCGGCTGCTCAGGGCAACAAAAGTAAAGGAACGATAGCTAATTCATTAAAAAAACGCTGTACCATATTGTTTCTGCCCACTTTGACCTCTGTTTTTACTGATGCACGTGAACAGTTTGCCCTTTCTTGTTCTTACCACATGGGGCAGCTAAGGATTGTGTCAGGCACTAGTTAAGGCAAATGTGCTCTTTTAATAGTGGAGGCAGGATAGAAGTGAATGGCGTTACCCCCTTTTGAGGGCAAATTGGGGTATAAAGAACGACGCTGAGACAGGATTGAGGGATAACTTCACTCTTTCTTTATTACGCCTTAACTAACTAGCCATTCCCCTCGCTCCTCCCTTTCCGGCCCATGTGTTTGGAATGCACACGTGGGTCATTCTTAAAGCCGTAGTGTACTGTCTACGGTAACACCACCACCACCTGAATAATGTTCTTTTGTGGCTCTCAGCATTCTTCTATGAGGCGGTGTGGTTTGCTCACTATCCACTGTGGCCGAGTGTGGGCCTGAGCGGGTGGCTCACCTTTGGGGCCCTGCGCCTGTCCTTGTGCCTCTCTTCTGCTGACAGCTAGGGGTCTCCAGAGTTCGTCCGGCAGATCATCTCTTTCCACTTCATGTTCCATCACTATTCTGTGGTCTTCTCCATTGTTTATGAGATGCTTGAACTGTGACAGGTTCCTCATCAGTTCTTGGTCCCCTTTTCTTGCCATTATCATGGACCCTTTCACGGCCACCATGTTGAACGGATGCGGTCTATAGTGAGAGTCAGTTTTCCTTTGCATGTGTTGCCTCACGAGGACTTCCTCCCCTAGCCCTAGTTCTTTGGGCCTGGCTCCTCTCTTGTGATCCATCTCTACCTTGTATTGCTGCTTCCTTTCGGTGTCCCTCCTTATTATGTCAAAGTCAACATTGCCACAATGCTGACGATCCTGGTCCCTACATAGTATGCTATCATTATCTCTGACGGTGTCTTCCCTGTGGCATTGTGCAGGGTGTTTCTATAGTCTCTTAGCATGCTGCAGAGCGCCTGATCTGTAAGTGATTTCAATTCTGCACTCCAACTAAGCCAATGCCTAGTATGGGATGCCCAATGGAAACCCTTATTTATATATTTTTACGTCAAAAGTTTGTTTAAATCTGGATGATGTACCCTTATATAACGCCCCTCTCTTTGAATTCTTCCGGTCTCACTGAACCAAGAAATAGGTTTGTTTTGCAAATTAAAAGATTTATTTGAAGAATTGAACAATATATATATATATATATATATATATATATATATATATATATGTATATATATATATATATATATATATATATATATCACACTTTTATGAATAATATCTGAATATTACACTTATGAACATGAAAAATGATCAGCAATGGGTAATATTACAATATTGACAATCTCTCTAATCAATTATGAGTAGGAATAGGAAGAATAATCTAGCAGAGAATACTTGTTATGGGTTCAAGAGATTGCAATGATAGGAAGAAATGCAACACAGAAATAAACTTGATATGACTTCAATCAAAAGACAATATGATCACTCTTTCCCCTGTTACTACTCACTCCCCCCAACATGCAATATGAAGATATGGAATGAGGGCACACAGATATCAGGAATAACAATCAACAATGCAGTTCAACCCAAATTCCCCCCCAGCAAGCAGAGAAAAACCGGTATGATTTTAAACAGGTCAATTGCTTTTGATGTGATTTAGTAATGTATGGAAAAATGCTGAAAATGACTTTAGTTCACTAAATGGATTCAGAACTAGTGAGAGTTCCTTTTGGATTTGTTCAGGTCAACACTCCCAATGATTATAGAATGATTAAAGCAATGTTGAAAGCAAGAAACAGCTATTTTTACATGTGGTGAAATTGTGGCAAATAGCAAATTTGCGGCAACATTTCCGCGTGCGGGAAACGCGATTACAGCAAAACTATAAGGAATTGGAATGTCGTGTGTTCGCCTGAAAGCTGAGGATGTTAGCTTCAAAATGACATTTAAATTTCATTTCTAGGACGTACGGTTCAAAAGTTACAGAGGTTTTTGTGAAGGTAGATTTTTCAGAAACAGAGTCAAGATTCAAAATGAAAGATGTGCTTTAAAGATTAGGAACCAAGACGGACTTATACTAAGGAGCTATGAAAGTACAAGATACCCAACGGGACAACCACCAGAACAGGGCGCCTTCTGCTCTGATTGCTGTGCACCAGGACACTTGACTTTCTTCAGAAAATATCAGCGCACAGATGATTATCGCTACAATTATCACAGACTATATAATGAGAAGAATTCAGGATGGACACAAGATTCTATAATACAGTTCTAGATAGGTTGAAATGGATTGAATAGGATTACTTTAAACTAAGACATGACTATGGACAGTTCTAGACTAAATACTCACTCCTATGGCTTTGAAATGGAATGGGCCCGTCAAAGATCTGGTCATGGGTTTGGACTTCACTCACCACCGGACAGGATCAGGGCACCTGGACTCTGCTCTCAGCAAGGCACTCTGGTCTGCGTGGCCTCTTGGACTGGATCTGACGGGTTGGTTCTGGGTACAGCTCTGCTCTATGGGTCTAGATCTTGGTTCTAGCACAAGGTTCTTAGCTAGAACAGCAAAACAGCTCAGCCAGGCTGTTGGATTTTGTGGTGCCGCTTTGAAGTTTAGGGGTTAAAATCGGGTTTGCAAGATTTTTAAAAGCCTGCTGAAAAGGGTTCAGCTTTTTGGATTAGGCATCTGCTTCAGGGTTCTAGAGTCTGGGTCTAGAGTCTGGATCTGGAGTCTGGTTCTTCCTGCAGGGTGCTTTGCCAGGGGATCAGTTGATGAGTGAGAAAGTGTGTGTGTCTGTGGGTCCTCAACAGTCCCTATTTATCCATTTTCCAAAGTGGGTGGGGAGGCTGATTGTCTATGCCCAACCCTCTAAGGATCTGATAGGTCAGAGAATTCCCTGTCCCCTGATTTGAGAAAGGAACAGTGTGTCATCATGTGTCAGAGTGATGCTGCCATTTACAACCTAGGGAAGAACCTCCCCTTTGCTTTTACTTAGAAAATCTATTTTTCCCCAAAAACATATGTCCCATATGCACAACGTGTTCATAAGACATATTTACATGATAGATTAATTAAGGCACGTCTCTGTTCAAGTCCCATGTTCCTACGAGTTTTGGTTCACAAATGACAGTTTTTTCGCACTTTTGGTTGGTTACACATTTTCGGATCTGTACAATTTTTAATTATACATGCACATACCATCTGGTCATACTTCTGTAATTTTTCATGTTCCTAGCACAACCACACTAGCTACAATATTAAAAACATTTGTGGTTCAGTCTCAGAACATCGCACAGATTCCAGATTAGTTTTAAACTGTGAGCGAATTTTTCATTTGAATAATCTCTAAGTTTCATATTTTTGTCAGTTCGGTAAACTATTTTAGAAGTATTTTCCTTAAACATATATTTAATCCAATGTCAAATCCACATTTTCAGTCTGTCCCGCCTCCAAGGTCTTGGCTGAGTCAGAGAGTCACATGGCCTCCTTCCTGCCAGGGCAGTTTCTATTGACGCCCCCAATTTGCATCTCCATTCAGCTCAAGGGAGCCCTTTGTCTGCACTCAGTGCAACAGGCCAGGGTGTCCCTCCCAGTTCCTTTTCACACCAGCCTGCCAGTTTCTTAGCAGAGCACAGGAGAACAGATTCCTTTCTTTAGGGAGGAGGTGTGGAATGTGTTTGAAGCCCAGTGTGGGAAACTTTAACTTTTAACACAATTTCTGAAATTGTCTTGTCTTAAAATATAACTTACATTTTTAACAAATACATCAACCAACTTCTTACTTCAAGCCTTTTTAGAATATAGTTTTGAATTGTATCCACCTCTTAGGCTTGTGATAGCAAGTCTTTCTTTGGCATAGTTTGAGTTCAATGTACAACTTTACACATGACAAGTTTTAAATCCCCAGCTTCTGACAGAGGTGAGTAACGGTATTACACCCATTTTTGACAGATTTCTTCCAGCTCAATCATCCTCAAAAGTGGACTTTGTTCAGATAATATATACTTCTGTGGACATTGTATTTATGTGGATTCTCGAAGTAGAATGCTGTTCACCACCCAACAAGGAGGTTGGATCTTTTTGGGTGGTTTGTGATCCATGATTTTCACAAATTTGACAGCCAGGGAAAAACGGATTTTTAAAACAGCTCTGTGTTTCTTTTGCAATGATGTTGGTCTGTAGGCAGCCAAATTATGGGTTTTGGCAGTGGTCTCCTGGGTTACCACTGACATAGGCAAAAGTTGATGTCGGCCTATTTTTCAGATTTTTACTGCGCACTTTCTGGTGATTTTTAGCGAGCAGCATGCTTTCCGGCGGCCATTCTGATGTTTCTGCTGCAAGCAATGCACAGTAATGTTGCAAGGCCTGGACTAGTGGGTTGAAACATCCCACAAGCCCCCCTCTTGCGATTGGCGTTGATCGACCATCAATGGAATTCGCAAGACTGGGATGTCAGTTTCATCTCTTCTGATTCCACAATGGCAACGTTCATCATCTTTTCCTCCATCAGGGGTGGATCGATCGGTTCTCCTCGCCAGTCCTGATGGGAGTATTGAGCGATACTCCGGGCCCCTCGGATGTTTGCTCCCGGTCCCCGGGTAGTCATCCTTGGTTATTCTCCATGGTTTCCAATCAAAATTGGTGATCTCTCCTTGGATGACAAAGCAAAAAACATATTTGTAGACATTTCCCCACCACTATTAATGTAGTGGGGCGGACACATAGATTTGATAAATCAGAACACATTTGTATCATTGTATTTTATAGGCTATATGAGGAATATTTTATAGTTGGAGTTTTATGGATCCGGAGTGGCCCCCTCTGGGGTTCCAGAAGACTCCTCCAGTTGCTGCAGAGTGTGCCTAGGATGGCAACACTTTAGTTGATTAATATGGACCCACTTATCTTCCGCCTCTGCCAAACTGCCTTTGGGGATGCGGATTTTGTAGGCGACTGGTGAGATTTTGTCTACAATTTCAAAAGGACCCCTCCAGGTAGGCAACATTTTTCACTGTTTGGCCTGGTTCCATTGGAAATTGTATAAGTAGACCCGGTCTCCCACATTGTATTCCTTTCTGGTAGTCTTCAAGTCATAGTGGGTCTTCATGCTGTCGGCTGATCTTTCTAGATTTCGCTGAGCATAGGTAAAAGCTTGTTGAAGGTGTTTTCTTAGATTTTCAACATACTCATGAGTTGTGGAGGCATTGATCATGTCTGCTCTTGGCTCCTGTAGAGCAGATGCTGGGGAAGCACCATCCTGCGTCCAGTCATCAGCTCAAACGGTGACATTTTAGTTGCATATGAAGGGGTAGATCTGATGGCCATTAGGACAAGAGGTAATCAAATATCCCAAATTGGCCCGGAATCTGCCACAAACTTTTTTAATATGCTCACAATTGTTCTATTATATCTCTCTACTGCACCACTAGAGGCTGTCCGGTAAGCAATGTGTAGCTTCCTTTTGACCCCAAGTATCTCCCACATCTTTGTCATTACTTCGCTGGTGAAATGGCTACCTCTGTCTGACTCGATCATTTGGGGTAGTCCAAAGCGCGAAAAGATGTGGTTGATCATCAGGGCAGCTGCTGTTTCTGCCTTGCAGTTTGGGGCCGGGAGACATTCCACCCATTTAGTAAACAAGCATGTCACGGTCAACATGTACTTGTTCCCTCTAGAGGAGCGAATCATGGGCCCGATGAAATCTACTTGCAAATTTGACCATGGCAGTGTCATCCCCCTCTTTTGGAGAGGCGCACGGTCTGTGAGGGATGTTGGCTGAAATTGTGCACACACAAGACACCCCTTCAAGTATTGGTCGAGGTCCTGCCCCATGTGTGGCCAGTATGCAACCTCTCTTAAGATTTCAAGTGTTGTATGAAACCCCCTATGACCGGCTGTGGCCGCATCATGGGCGTGACTTAACATCAGGCTTCGGAATGAGTTAGGAACCACCCACTGATCATGGCCAGCTAGGGATTTCCTCTCTTGGATTTGGAACATTTTTGGACATTTCATCAACACTCTGAGGTCCTCTTTCCCTATGTAATCGGTATCCGTCAGGGGAAAGTTCTCAGGGTCCTCAATGTGTTGATAAAACTTACCAATTATTGGATCCCCCTTCTGAGCCAGAATCAAATCAGCATCTGGGGTCCCCTTACTCCATTGTGCAGTTGAGAGATCATTGTGAGCATTTGTCTGGGACCTAGTGATAGCAGTGACCTGCATATCCCCCAACAGGGACTCAATCTCTATTAGATCCCCTTGGATGGCCCCGGTTTTGGCCAGCTGATCAGCTTAGTCATTTCCAGTTTTGTCTGGTCCCTCTGCTTTGGAATGACCCTTGATCTTTTTCCAGTAGATGGTCATCCCATTCGAGGTGACCAGATTGTCAATATTTTGGATTAACTTCCCAAGTTTCAAGGGTTTGTTATTGCACATAGCATGCCTCTGGTTTTCCAGTTAACCAGGTGCTCCACGAACCCGTTCCGTACATAATCTGAATCAGTGAATATGACCAGTTCGTGGAGTAGATGTTGGACAGCAGTGAGGGTGGCTTGATGCACAGCCATCAACTCTGCCACTTGACTACTTCGGGGACCAATCTTGTACCCAGCGGAGGGTTCTGGGATCTCCTTCACCCATGCATTCCCTACGCCGGCCACAAGTTCATTTTCCCCGTTGTTGTCAACATGGTAAGAGCATCCATCCACATAGACAGTGAGCATTCCCTCACACTTGTCTTCTTCAAAGACTTTGTGTGGGGAATTAAGGTATGCCTCGATGTTGTCCTTGATTTTTAGACTTTTGTCCTCGAGACAGTTTTCTCTGGCACAATCATGCAAGTCAGCCAGACCTTGCGCAAGGGGACTCTTTTTGTTTTGGCCATATCTGACCTCCACAGAAAGCCTTGCATTGACAGAATCCAGGAAGTAATTCGGGAATTACTCACATTTCCGGCCGGATTCTGTCACTTTGGAGATATTGCAGAGGCTGGTGTGGAGTCTCCACTATGATGTGTTCCCCCTGGATAAACGGGCAGTAATTCTTAAATGCCCACACCGTTGCCAGGAGTGCCTTCTCACAATCGTTGAATTTTTCCTCCAAAGAGGATAAAGTTTTACTCGCATAGGAGATTACTTGATTGACCTTGTCATGCTTTTGATATAATACTGCAGTCAATCATGTATTTGAGAACCCTGTCTCCAAGAAAAACTCCTTGTTCCTGACAGGGTAAGCTAGGCAAGGCGCTTGTGAGAGGCCACTTTTGAGTTGTCTTACTGCCTCGGCTTGTTCTGGACCCCATTCCCACTTGACCCCCCCTTCAAAAGATGAATCAGGGGTCTGGTGATCTCTGCGTATGTTGTGTCTTGACTGTCGTGTAATCAGAAGAGTCCTATGTCCACAAGTGCCGCACAGAGAGAGTTAATAGTACTCCCTGTACAACCTTTGAGGCCACAGGTGGGAGATCGTCTTCCGGAACCGCAGACCTCTTGGAATCCCGGACCACTGTAAACAAAGCATCGGTTAAGTATACGGCACAACAACCATCACTAACCAAACAAGAACAAATGGAAAGGTCTTAACCACAGAGGCGGTGACTTGATAGTCTGTACTAATAGGGTTTCTGGGACCCACCAAGGGCCCTCCTAGTGGGAGACGTGTGCCAGTAGGTCAGGTGTAATATTTGTGAACCGGGCCCACCTGATATTCAAGTCCTCGACAAGGGAACCAAAGAACGTAATGCCAATGGGTCGAGCAATCAGGAGTCCAAAAAACAGTCCGTGATGAGTAATCCAATAACAGTAGAAGGCAAAACCAGGGAGATCCAAGAGCAAATCGGTAAGGCAATCCAAGGTCAATTTCTAGGTGATCCAAAGTCAGAATACGTAGCGCCGAACAGTGTCCAAAATTAAACAGCTGTGAAGCATCGGATGTTCCGATGCGGCTGTTTAAATACTGGCGCTTCGTTTCCTTCTCGGACATGTGATCCGCAAGTTCCGATCATGTGACACGCAGGGGCATCACGTGTGCGTGTCTTTTTGGTCACGTGAAACGTGGCCACATCACGTGAGCGAGGAACTCTGGCCATGGTATGCGGAAGTGTGGCATAAGCCGGTCTTTCAATCGCCACGGGAGTTTCCACTGAAGTGGTCGTCGCCGCGAGTGAGCAGCTGCAGGCTGGAATCCAATCAATGGCACACGGGAAAGTGAGGAGGGCACAAGTGAGTTCCGGAATTGGGCACAAGAACTGGTGGGATTAGAGGAACCGGAGGGGGCACTGGGGAGACTGGGAACCCTGAGGTGTGCAGGCGTGACAGAGCCCCCCCTCAAAGGCCCACGACCCCGTGAACAGGAAGGATTGTCCCTATGGATCCGAGCCACCAGGCGGGGGGCATGAACATCAGTGGCAGGAACCCAAGACCTCTCTTCAGGCCCATAACCAGACCAATCCACTAGATACTGAAGGCGACCTCTACAAATACGGGAACCCAGGACAGCAGAGACCTCAAACACATCACGGGAGGCCAGGGACAACGGGGCCGCAGGGGAACGATTTCGCATAGGACCAGGACAGGGTTTGAGCAGAGAAACATGGAAAATGGGATGAATCCGCCAAGACTCTGGGAGAACAAGTTGATAGGCCACAGGGTTGATCACCCAGGACACCACATAGGGACCTACATATTGGGGCAATAGCTTCCTACACCCCACCAGCCGTAGGTGCCTAGTCGATAACCAGACGCGAGACCCCACTGAATACAATGGGGCCATCCCCCGCCGTTTGTCAGCCTGAGCCTTCATGGATGCCTGAGCCTCGAGGAGGTGGGTCGAGGTCTGAGCATGTATGGAGGCCAGGTCCCTAACGCAAGCAGCAACAGCTGGGTTGGCCGAGGAGGACAAATCAGGGATGGGCAAGACACGGGGGTGCTGTCCGTATAGAGCATAGAAGGGGGAAAACCCAGTGGATGAGTGGACGGCATTGTTATACGCGAATTCTGCAAGAGGCACCACTTGTAGCCATGATGATTGTTGTTGCAGGGTCAAACAGCGTAGGTAATGCTCTAAGGTTTGATTGAGCCTCTCGGTCTGACCGTCCGTTTCGGGATGATATGCCGATAAAAACTGAGGTTGATGCCGAGCAACTTGGTCAGTGCCTGCCAAAAGCATGACGTGAATTGAGAACCCCTATCCAAGATGAGAACCTAAGGCAGCCCAAAGAGGCAGAAGATGCTCATAAAAAACATCTTGGCCATTGCCGGAGCGGAAGGGATTCCTTTGCAGGGAATAAAGCGAGCCATTTTTTAGAAGGAATCGATAACCACCCACAGAGTGTCAAAGCCCTGGACTCGGGGTAAGTCAGTAAAGAAATCCATGGTCAAAGTGTGCCAGGGTCTGGGAGGGACGGGCAAGGGGAGAAGGAGACCCACAGAACGGCCTCCACGGTGTTAACATCGTGCACAGATGGCACACGTGTTGACGTAACACTCCACGTCCCTTTTCATGGACGGCCACCAGCACCATCGCTTCAATAATGCCAAAGTAGATGATTGGCCGGGGTGTCCATGCACAGGGGCGTTGTGGGACCATTCCAGGGCCATGTTGCGGGTGTCAGTAGTGGGCAAGGATAGTCTCTCCGAAACGAAGGGTAGACCATCGCGGATCGCAGGATCCCATTGTATGGTGTCCTATCGGGAGAACAGTGGTATCCTCAATGGTTAAGTGTGCAATGGCCCCTAAAGCCTGAGCAGGCGTGGTGTCCGTGGTAGGTGCGGGAAGACAATAGTGTTGGCAGAGATCTGATTCAAAGTGCACGGAACCTGCTTTCCAGTCTATCAATGGGTTATGTTCCTGGAGCCATGGGATCCCCAGTATGAAACCGAACTGGGGCATTGCAATCAGGTCAAAGCTCAGAGTTTCCTTATGTATCGATTGGATTGTCACCAACAAAGGGGCCGTCTGCTGTTTAATGGGCCCAGATATCAGTGAAGTGCCATCCACCGCCTGTACTGGTTCGGGTCGGGTCTTGGTCAGAAGGGGTAGATTCAAGGAGTGTGCAAGCGCAATGTCTATATAGTTACCCGTAGCCCCGGAATCTATGATGATCGTTACCTGATGAGAGATATCAGGAGTGGGTGGCATAACGGGTTGCACATGGATCGGCCTGATGCGACCGAAAGCGGGTATAGGATTCGGGGTGAAACAGGAAGTGCTCGACCCAACCCCAGGTTCTAGGGTCAAGCAGTCTGAAAACCTGATGTCTTGAGTTTGGGACTACGGGGACACTCCTTGACATAGTGACCGGTTAACCCACAATAAAAACAAGCATTGTCCACCCTCCTACGCTCCCTCTCCGTGGGCGTGATCGGACTCTGTTTGCCCCCTATCTGCATGGGTTCATGATTGGCGTTGAGGGTAGCTGGGACGACAGATTGTGCCGGAGTGTGAGAAAAACCGGCCTCAGCCCTGCATTCTGAACGCCGGGCGTCTACCTGTAAGGCTAGATCGACTAAATCCTGAAACGCGGTGGTAATGAGGGAACCACAGCGAGAGCGTCCTTCATGGCATTATACAGGCCCCTGTAAAACATGACAGCTTCTTTGCTTTCGGGCCAAGACGTCTCTGCTGCCAGTTGATTAAACCTGGTTATATATTCAATCAGAGGACCTCTCCCTTGTCCCAGATCCAAGAGTTCTAGATCCCGGGATTGTACTTTGTGACGGGTATCAAATACCCGTGACATCTCTGTGACAAGAAGGTTAAAGTTATAAAGGGCCGGGTTGTTGTTCTCAAGGAGGGGATTAGCCCAGGCTGCGGCTGTACCGGCTAAGTGGGAGAGAGTAAAGGCTGCCTTAGTGGTTGAGTCTGGAAAGGCCTGGGGCCTACATAGAAAATGTAGTTTACATTGATTCAAGAAGGTCCTGAACTTACTGGGGTCTCCTTGATACCTCTCGGGGACAGCCAGGGGGAAAGGAGAAGGTAGGACCACCGGTTTGGGACCCTGAGGGGGTGACACAGGAGGTGGAGCAGGCCGTGAACTTGAAGGGGTATCCCCGAACTCTGCATAGGGGGGCAAGGAGTGCCTGGTGCTTTGGATATTGTCCAGACGTTGATGTATGGCAGTGTTAGCTGCGGCCATGTCAGCACGTAACACGGTTATGGCTTGCACCATAGCAGCCAAAGGTTCGTCCGCGGCCCCCTCCATGACTACAGGACAGGGTGGCTTCACAGTCTGTTGTGTCTTGACTGTCGTGTAGTCAGAAGAGTCCTATGTCCACAAGTGCCGCACAGAGAGAGTTAATAGTACTCCCTGTACAACCTTTGAGGCTACAGGTGGGAGATCGTCTTCCGGAACCGCAGACCTCTTGGAACCCCGGACCACTGTGTGCCAGTAGGTCAGGTGTAATATTCGTGAACCGGGTCCACCTGATATTCAAGTCCTGGACAAGAGAACCAAAGAATGTAATGCCAATGGTTCGAGCAAGCAGGAGTCCAAAAAACAGTCCATGATCCGTGATGAGTAATCCACTAACAGTAGAAGGCAAAACCTGGGAGATCCAAGAGCAAATCCGTAAGGCTATCCAAGGTCAATTTCCAGATGATCCAAAGTCAGAATACTTAGCGCCGAACAGTGTCCAAAATTAAACAGCTGTGAAGCATCGGATGTTTAAATACTGGCGCTTCATTTCCTTCTCAGACACGTGATCTGCAAGTTCCGATCACGTGACACGCAGGGGCATCACGTGTGCGTGTCTTTTTGGTCACGTGAAATGTGGCCACATCACGTGAGCAAGTAACTCTGGCCATGGTATGCGGAAGTGCAGCATGAAGCCGGTCTTTCAACCGCCATGGGAGTTTCCACTGAAGTGGACGTCGCCGCGAGTGAGCAGCTGCAGGCTGGAATCCACGCAATGGCACACGGGAAAGTGAGGAGGGCACAAGTGAGTACCGGAATCAGGCACAAGAACTGGTGGGATTAGAGGAACCAGAGGGGCACTGGGGAGACTGGGAACCCTGAGGTGTGCAGGCGTGACAGCGTAGCCCTCAATGAACTTCCTACTATAATTAGTCAGTCCAAGGAGGCTCTTTAGTTCCCGCAGAGTTGCGGGGTCTTTTAATTTCTGGAGTGCTTCCACTTTCTTTTCCTGGGTACAGAGACCCTGAGGAGTAATCTCATGCCCCAAGAAATTGACACGGGTTCTACACCACTGTGCCTTTTGGAAGGAAAGTTTTGCTCCGGCTGCCCTCAACTGTGTCAGAACATAATGGATCTCCGCTATGTGTTCCTCCACAGTTGAGCTTTTGATGAGAACATCATCTACATAGGCCAGGTTACCCCTTTCACCCAGGTCGGGCATGACCTTATGTAGAAAAATGTTGAACTCATTGCCGGAGTTGATGTATCCGAAGGGAGTCTGGGTCCATGTGTACTGCTGCCCCCCAAAGGTAAAGGCCAGCTTGTATTGGTCCTCCCTACTGACAGGCACAGTGCAGTATCCATTGGTCAGGTCTACTGCAGTGAATACCTGTGGCCCCTGGAACTGGGCAAGCCCTTGGTCAATGTAGGGAAGAGGCCATCGGGAAGTATGGACCCGTTTGTTGAGCGCCCTAAGGTCAGCGCAGAGTCTCCACTGGCCGTTTGGCTTCAATATCCCCTGCACCGGATTATTGAAGGTGCTGTGAACTGGACGGATTGTCCCACGGGACTCAAGGTTCTTAATTATTTCAGTAAGGGACTCCATTGATGCGAGAGGCAAGCGATATTGCTTCTCAAACACTGGAGTCATGCCAGGGTCCGTGGGAATTGTGGTTGTATGGATGTCGGTGCGACCACAGTCATATGAGTCCACCACAAAGAGATCTTGAAAATCCAAGAAAACTTGTTTCAACTTTTGCTTCGTCTCCAGAGTCTCACATCAGCTCTCTCGTCAACCATCTGCCTGAAGCCTGGAAAGACTTCTGGTTTCGCTATCTCAGCGGCCCCCTCCAGCTAGGTCAAAGTGCTGATTTGGACTGGTGGCTCCAGGTGGGAAAGGCAGCCCTCATGGACCTGGAAAATCACCTCATCCCTTCTGAAGTCACAGGTCACATCCTCCTTACCATAAGGGCAGGAAGTGTACACAAGGAAGTTCCCCCCATGCTGGGTAAAGATCCTGTCTGGTGTTGTGTTGTCATCACTGTCACTGTCAAAACGGTCCTTGGGGATTGTTCCTAACAGTTCATTTCCTAAATCAATGGAAAAATGTCGGTTATCAACCGCCATTCTAATAATGGTGCCTGTGGCTAGAGTGATACTCTTTAAGTCGCTGTTCTCCACCTTATTGGAATGGTGTCATGTTCTATATTGACTAGTGGTGTTGGGTTTACCCCCAATCCTTGCTGTTGGAGAGAAGCATTTAGATGAATATAAGCATCAGGGTTTTTCAATTTCTGTCCTCTTTTAACTTTCACTTCCAGGGAGAATTGTTGAGTCCTTTCTGGGATGGTGACTTGCTCTCCAATCTGAATTTCAACTGCATAAGGCAGCAGTTGAGCTGACCTAAATGCTTTCTCTGGATCATCAAAGCCCATGGGGTTATCCACTAATCGGGACCAAGCTTTGAAGTTTATTTGGTCCAAACTAATGGCAAAGCGATTGAGAATATCAATGCCTAAGTAAACGGCGGCAGTGACTTCTCGCACGACCCAACAATTATGGACTATGCTCTTGTTGCCTATGGAGATTTGGAGCATACACCTGCTTGGCAGGAGATGTTTGGAATTGGGTGCTTCCAGATTCATTTCCCATTTGTCTATGAGTCTAAATGTGGTAATGGCTGGATCTTTTGGGAGTTGGCGGAACATGGCTTCGCTGATGAAGCTCTTACCATTGTTCACACACACTCGGGCGAGAACAGAGTCCTTCCCTTCATTTAACTGAACAGGGATGAACAACTGCTCTCCAATTTGCTGAATATCAGCCAGGCTCTGAGCTGATTTCTCATCTTTCTGGACTATAGGAGTGGGAATGTCTGATTGTGGATTGGTAAAGAATTTCAGAGTGTTTCCTTCCAGTGTGGAATACCACCTTAGACTGGAAGGGAGGTTGATTTTCAGAAATAGAGAGGACCCCCGATCACCAGTCTGTTGTCCTACTGCTATTACTGTCACGTCTGGAATTTGGTTGTTCTGGAAGTGAAATTATACTTGGTCAGATTTTTGTTCAACCATGTGGCATGTGCCATTTAAACTAACATGGTTGACGCTTCGTTTCCATTTTATTGGTCGGCTAGTTTGGGTCCAGAGGACCTTGTTCACGCAATCTATTAGGGGTGACAACCTTCGCAGGGGGTCATTCCCTAGTAAACAAGGGGTGCCCTCTGGAATCAGAACTATGACCGGGTGCTTCACCTTGTGTCGCCCAATTTTAATGTCCAAATCCTCAGTCCCCTCAATGGGAATTTCCTTCCCGTCAAAGTTCTGAAGTTGTCCAGGAAGAGAGGTGAGAGGGGTTTGGTAATTCTCCGCCCTTCCTGAATTCAGTTCATCAAAGGCCTTTTTTGACAGAAGGGTAGCTTCGGATCCAGTGTCCACCAGTGCCAAAATTGTACCCTGCCCATGAATTTGTACCCGGGCATAGTATCTTCCCTCCTTCTCCGCAAGACGGCGCAGATAATGCACATTTCTGGACAACTGGTGGGTTAGTTTTTTAGTTTTGGACATTGAGAGAGAAGAGATTTGGGCAGAATTCTGTGGGGAGTCTTGGGAATCTGCAAAGAAAAGGTGGCAACTAGATATGGGAGGAGTTTCGATTTCCCCTTGTTCAGGTTCTGGGCCCCCCCTTTTTGTAGGCAGTCACCAGGATGGGTTTGAACCAGGGGATTTTGATGCTGTTGGTTCTGGGCGCTAGCTCAGTCCCCACATCTACCCAGTCTGGATTTGAATCCTTTGGGACCCCTTTTTCTTTGGGAGGAGTTCCCCCATCTCTGAAGGAGAAGATCCTTTTCCCAGGATCCTCTGAGGACCCCTCTCCTTCAAATTGGAAGATCTGTACCTCCTCCACAAAATGGGTCTGTTTGGATCCTTTGTTTCTCCTACCCCCCCTTCTGCTCCTTGGGTGGCAGACTTTCAGGGCAGGAGATTTTGGTTCCGGTTCCTGGGTTTCCAGGGGATTTTTACAAGTGGGGAAGGAAGCTTCCTCCAAGGCTTTACACCCCCCTTCCCCTTGTGCCTCCTACCTGGGAACCAGTGGGTTGTCGGGGTGCTGCCCCCGTCATTGTTCTGGAGCACCAGGTCCGGAGTTTGAGGCATTCTGCACCGGCATGCTCATCTGAGGGTTCTGCTGAGCCCTCAGCATGCAACCCAGATCCTGTGTCATATTTTGGACCTGGCGCTCTAGCTGTGAAACCCGCTCAGGCTGATACGGGGTTCTGTTTTCTCCCCTGGGCTGATCCCGGGAAGGGTAGCTATCCCTTCTCTGGTAATACCCTGGGTTTGAAAGATTTGGGTACCCCTCCACCCTTGGCCTCCCCTCTCCCGGATTAGGTTGCCTGGGCTCAGGAAATTGGGGAAAGAAGGATGGATGATTTTGGGGTTGAAAGTTTTGTGGAGACCTGGGGAAGAAGTTCTGTCCAGGATTTGGGGAGTTTCTGCCCTCCTGGGGGAAGTTAGGAGGGAAGTTCCCTGGGTTAGGTGCCTGTTTGGATCCACCCCCTTGGGCTGGAGGAGTCCACACATAACCCAGGATGGGTCTGTTCCCCTTGTAGCGGGGACTTACATAGCCAGGGGAGGGAGTGAGTTTGTGGGACTACCTCCTTGGCTCCCTGTCTGTGACTGGCCTGAGGGCCTTCTGGGCTTAGGATTATTCTGTTGTGCAGGCAGGTTTTTAGGCCCCCCCCCATCTCCAAATCTAAAATGAGGGCAACCTTTACCTCTGCCACCTTAGCAGCAGCAGTGGGGTTGGTTTTTTTGGGGCTTTTTTGAGTATTCTTGTTGTCCATGGGCTTTTGCACCCATAGATCCGGGTGGCCTGTTCAATGACCCAGTCTAGTGATCTTTTCTCATGAAAATCTCTCACTAGCTGGGTCATGATGTATTTTGGTAGAGCATGGAAAAAAGTATTAACAAATTCTTTGCTGTGCGTGCGCACCCTTCTGGTAGTCAGCGCAAAGGCACACTAGTTCCTGCACAAATTCTTGTGGGGCCTGATCCTCCCCACATTGCAAGTTGTAGGCTGCCTTGCGAGCCTACACCTTCCGCCTCTTGGGGATTTCTGTGTACAAAACAATGCTTCAAGATGGCCGCCATATAGGTGGACCATCTAGAATGATTTTGGTCCTCCAGCCCCGCAAAGAAACTGGAGTATTCTGGTGAGAATGTCCATTTCACATACTGAATGCAGCTACTACTGTCTTTCAGATGGAAAATTACCATCATCTGCTCAAAGAGCTCTAAGTGCTCCCAAACAGAATACTTATCGTTCTTATGATAAGGCGTGATGACGCTCCTATTGCCTTGATTTGTTTTAAGGGGTCCTTAAGCAAGGTCCTTTTTGCCTTATTGGCCTTCTTAGTTCGGGTAACCCTGGTCCATTCATCCTCTGACTCAGAGGCACTGCTCCCAGAGTTGCCCGTCTGATCTTCTAGGTTCTCCCGGATTCTGCGAGCCTGGGAATGGCTGGCAGAATGTGGGGACTTAGTCTCCTGTGTCCTGGGGCGCTCAGAGGAGTCTTCTGATTCCTCCTTGCTCCCAGGATTTGATGAATACACCCCACTGTCCTAGCTGGGCACAGGTTTTTAGTATGCCCTTAGTGGGCCTACCCTCCTGGAGTTCCCCACTAAACTTCACAGTACTTGGGTACCCATACCCAGGTGCCCGCCTATCCATTCCTGCGAGGTACTGGCCTCTGAGCCCCATACTGCAGACTGGATAGTAATCTGCCATCCCCGTGGCCCTGAGCTCATGTGCGCCAGTGGACATGGGTGTGGCAGAGTCCAGGGACTGGGAGAGATGAAGGCCTCTGGTACTAGAGTTCCTGAGGTTATGCTCAGGTGTTTCCCTTTCCCAGCGAACCTCATCTCTATCAGCCCCTGCTCCCTGTTGCCATGCAAGAACCTCGGCTTTCTGTTCCTCAATCAAGGCCTTACTAGTCTCTATCAGTCTCTCTTGCATGGCTACCTGCCTGTGGAGCTTGTCATTATTCTCACAGAGAGCCTCATTTTTTCTCTGTGCTTCCTGGGTTGCTTTTGAGTACTGGGCCAGTCTTTGCTGCAGGAGGGTTACCTCCTGAGTCCCGTCCCTACTGGCCTGCTCCTTTCTTGCCAGAGAATCTTCCACCCTCCTGGTGTGCTCTAACAATATATCATGCTATTTTTGGAGGTCACCCAGTCCCTGGAGGGCCAGGTGATTTACTTCCAGTTTCCCTTTTAAGTGACAAACTTCCTGGCCTAAGGTGTCCCTTTCCTGCGCAAGAGCCTGCCTCTGTGCCGCCAGGTCATCCCTCTGTCTTTGAAGGGCACCAGCTTTCTGGCGCTCTTCATCAAACTCTGCCTGGGTATCCAGATCTTTCAAAATCAATTTATTGCTATCCTCTTTTTCTCTATCTAATTGACTTTGCAGGGTGGCTACCTGCTTTGTGCATGCCCTGTTGAAATCTATCTGTTGCTACAGCTTTTTCTGGCTCTGCAGTAGGGAGTCCAAACTTTCTTGGTGCTCCTTCTGCAAGGCTAGAATTCTGGTTTCGTGGTCTGCGTTTTCCTGTTGCAGGATACCCATATCCTCTTTTATTTTAACTATATACTGCCTGCTTTCATTTTCTGACTCCTGGCTCCTCTGCAGACTCTGCTCAGAAGAGTCCAGATCAGATTGGGCCTTTTCTAATGCCATCAGTTGCCTACTTGACAGATCTTGGCCTTCAGCATATTTGTCCTGTATGGCTCCCATAGATAAATATAAATATGCCGCTATCTTGGCAATCTTATTTTGCTCATCCTTGGCCTTAGGGCCCATATATAGTTCACCCAGGGTCACATGTAAGGGACCCTGATCTCTCCAGGTATCTAACCCAGTTGCAGTGATCTGTTGTGTGATTGCCTGCAACCACACATTCTGGTCCTGCTCAGTCCACTCACCTCTCACAAATAACTTATGTAAAAGGTGTTCTCTAGCTATCTTGATGTCTACCATTTCTGAAATATTAATTTCCTTCCTGACTTACAGAAGTTTATTATTTTATGTTTGCAAAAAAGACCGTTTCCTTAGAGCGTTCCCTTTTGAGAGGTGCTTTTACAGTGTAACACAGCGTGTTAGCCCAACAGGATTTATGTATCCTATTAGTGAGCACACTGTATTAAGCTGCACAAGTGGTAGTACTAATCCAGGAATCCTGGCCACGAGCCCCCAATCTATAAGTGATTTCAATCCAGCACTCCAACTAAGTCAATGCCTAGTATGGGATGCCCAATGGAAACCCTTATTTATATATTTGTATGTCAAAAGTTTGTTTAATTCTGGATGATGTACCCTTATATAACACCCTTCTCTGTGAATTCCCCCAGTCTCACTGAACCAAGAAATAAGTTTGTTTTGCAAATTAAAAGATGTATTTGAAGAACTGAACAATATATATATATCACACTTT